>NC_084511.1:7372107-8091482 GCF_024500385.1 Phyllopteryx taeniolatus | reverse complement strand
AAGCAAAAAAATGTGCCAAATGAAAAGCTATTAAGTCATCTCTCATATCCCAAGGCACCACTGTATTTCTAATCCAGTTACACTTGCACTCTGCCATGTTTTAATATACCAGCTAGGTTGTTGAAGCAGTCCACTTCTGTGTTTCTGAGGAATGTCTCTTGTTCAGATGTGAGAGCTGGCCTTTCAGGTCCAAATCCTTTCAAAGTCAACGGCACTTCAGAATTGAGGCTTCTAAGGACCAAAAGAGCACGGTGATAACGGCCAACAGCTGCGCGGATGTTCTTTTCCCGGTAGAAAGCGTTCCCTTCTGTCTTCATTTGCCCCGCTTCTTCAAGCAAAGCCCACACTGGCTTTACAGTGGCTGCCGCAGGAGCTGCTGCTGCTCCTTGCATGGCAGTCTTCTCCTCTCCTCCGTCAACCTGCATTTCTGGAGTGGAGCTTGTATGCTGGGGGAAAAAATAAAAATGTGTATTGTCATCTTATTTAGATATGCAAAAAAGTATTTAGTCAGCCACCAATTGTGCAAGTTCTCCCACTTAAAATGATGAGAGAGTCCTGTAATTTTAATCATATCATACCTCTCCTATGACAAAAAAAAAAAAATCCATAAAATCACTATCTGATTTTTAAAGAATTTATTTGCAAATTATGGTGGAAAATAAGTATTTGGTCACCTACAAACAAGCAAGATTTCTGGCTCTCGCAGACCTTGAACTTCTTCTTTAAGAGGCTTCTCTGTCCTCCATTCCTTACCTGTATTAATGGCACCTGTTTGAACTCATTATCAGTATAAAAGACACCTGTCCACAACTTCAAACAGTCACATTCCAAACTCCACTATGGCCAAGACCAAAGAACTGTCAAGGGACACCAGAAACAAAATTGTAGACCTGCATCAGGCTGGGAAGACTGAATCTGCAATATGTGAGTAGCTTGGTGTGAAGAAATCCACTGTGGGAGCAATTATTAGAAAATGGAAGACAAACAAGACCACTGATAATCTCCCTCGATCTGGGGCTCCACGCAAGATCTCACCCAGTGGGATCAAAATGAACACAAGAACGGTGAGCGAAAATCCCAGTACCACACAGGGCGATCGAACGAATGACTTGCAGCGAGCTGGGACCAAGGTAACAAAGGCTACCATCAGTAACACACTACGCAACCAGGGACTCAAATCGTGCAGTGCCAGACGTGTCCCCCTTCTTAAGCCAGTACATGTCCAGGCCCGTCTGTTGTTTGCTGGAGAGCATTTGGATGATCCAGAAGAGGGATGGGAGAATGTCATAAGGTCCGATGAAACCAAAATAGAGCTTTTTGGTAAAAACTCAACTTGTCATGTTTGGAGGAGAAAGAATGCCGAGTTGCATCCAAAGAACACCATACCTACTGTGAAGCATAGGGGTGGAAACATCATGCTTTGGGGCTGTCCAGGACCAGGACGACTGATCCGTGGAAAGGAAAGAATGAATGGGGCCATGTATTGTGAGATTTTGAGTGAAAACCTCCTTCAATCAGCAAGGGCATTGAAGATGAAAGGTGGCTGGGTGTTTCACATGACAATTATCCCAAACAGACTGCCCGGGCAACGAAGAAGTGGCTTCATAAGAAGCATTTCAAGGTTCTGGAGTGGCCGAGCCAGTCTCCAGATCTCAACCCCATAGAAAATCAACCCCAATACATCAAGCAAGAATGGGAAAGAATTCCACCTACAAAGCTTCAACAATTAGTGTCTTCAGTTCCCAAACACTTATTGAATGTTGTTAAAAGAAAAGGTGATGTAACAGTGGTAAACATGACCCTGTCCCAGCTTTTTTGGAACGTGTGGCAACCATAAAATTCAAAGTTAATGATTATTTGCTAAAAACAATAAGGTTTATCAGTTTGAACATTAAACATATTGTCTTTGTAGTGTATTCAATTAAATAAGTTGAGCATGATTTGCAAATCATTGTATGCTGTTTTTATTTATGTTTAACACAACATCCCAACTTCATTGGAATTGGGGTTGTAGTTTGCAGGATTTTCTGTGTCCATTTCAAAGACTCTACATCTCCACATTACGTAAAAAGAGACACAAATAGTTATGAATTGTGTATTTTCATGCACAACATCAGTACATCCCCTTTCAAAAATTAGCTTTCATCAATTTCTTGGTGAACACTAGGACAATTTCCTGAATTTTGATGATCATCAGACTCACGTGCTTGTTTGACTTTCATTGGCGCGTGTAGTATTTTTTTTTTAAAGCATCACAACAATAATTAGACAATTTTGTTTGCACATTAACAAATCCTAGTTGCAATCAATGTTTTACATTTGTGCGTATTTTGTTGTATAGTATGCCATAAAAACATCGATTCTGAAAGGAATCTCAAAATTTTCTAACAAATCTGTCATTTACATTGATAAATAAAGGTTTAAAAAATAATAATTCAAAAAAGTAAAGCACTACGCAGTTGTCACCGGCCTTAACTATACGACTATGTCAGAGGTGTCTAATTTTTTAGGTACAAGGTTCTTCAATATGCGTAACACATACAGAGGGTTGAAATTACGGTACTCAAAGGGCCCGCGGTGCTACAAAAGACAGTACAAATAATTACATCAATATAAAAAGCTCAATAATAATTAGTTTTAGTTACCACAATTAGTTGCTTTACAGTCAAACATATTGGGCGCATCTCAGTATAATGATGCAGTACACAGCAAACAACCACAATAATAAACACATTTTTGAACGTTACTGTTTTTAAAACTAAACATTATTATTTTTGTAAAACAATATTTGACGCAGCTCTTGTATTATACATCACTCAATCCACATAAATGAGTCCCGGGTCAATCACAACTGAAATAGCCAAGCTAGTCGTACATGCGAGTCAGCTGAAACACTTCCTCACACTCTGATAGGAACCTACAAATGCCGTTAGAATTAGGGTTATGCGCTGTACATGTATGTGTGTTAAAGGGTTATGTTTTAAGTCGCTACAAAAAGGCTCACCTTAAATGAAAAGGGAGTTCACAGCCAATTTTAAAAGCTGTCAGTCACACGTGAAACGTTGATTCACAGACGTAGGCACTCATAGCTAAGAAGCTGAAATGAATACGCCAGCGCAGTGGAGCAGCACGGCTAACCGACGTTCCACCATGGCGGCCATATTGGAGAGGTCGATGTTCCCGTCAAAGGCAATTATTGAGACCTTGAAATTAAGTCGTAATTTGCTAATTTCTCAACCGATTTTCATGTTTACTTTTTGTACAACGCCAAGGCGTTTTCTATCCATACAGAACATTTGGAGAGAAAAAACAAAAACAAAACATGTTTTGCCTGTGAACGTTACGGCGTTGTACACGACCGTGTGCAGCGACTACCGGCATCCTTTGTCGTTTGGTTTTCTTGCCGCCCACACACATTGAATCCACTTAGAACGCTACACTGACGACTGACTCTCCTAGTTTAGGGAACGCTGCACTGACGACTGACTCTCCTAGTTTAGGGTCGCCGTCGACACGCAGATCAAAACGGGCGTGTCCTATCTATTCATATCTGTGTAAGCACTCTTCTTTGTTTTGTCATCAATCGGTTAAAACATCAGCGACAGGCCTTTTACTGCCACTTAAAGGCCAAATATGAAACTGCTGGTTTGTAAAAACAAAACAAAAACAACACACAAAAAAATAATAATAATAATGTTCGCTACAGTAATAGTGAAAAACAGCGGTGGCAAAAGTATTCACATTCTCTACTTACTACTCTACTTACTTTGGTCAAATTAAACAGCGTGCAGTGATGGTCAGATAGATGTAAAAATAAAAAGTAGACTTCCAAATAAATACTTAAAAAAACTACTCGAGGACTGAGTAACTGCTTTTGTAACTTCAAATATTTTATAGCTTGACAGCAATGAGAATGTTGCTGTAATTATTACACACAATTTGCTTTTAGTTACGGGCCCATTGCTAATATTGACAGGTTAGGTTAGTTGTGATGAGATGGCTCTACCCCCCATCTTTATGAGCAGAAATACAACAAATCTGCATTCTTGAAGTGTTGGAGCTAACATTTGTTGATAAAAATATGCAGTTAGACAAATACCACTGGGATAATAGTTTGCTGAAAATAAAAAGTACAACTAAAACAGGTGTTTAAGAAAAAGGTATATATTTATTTGAGATACCCCGTTTTTTTCTGGTGAATTCTGTTTTTGAGTGTTTTAAAGCTGTATTGAACTAACAAATTTACAGATAAATCCCAGTTTTAGTTGTCTGTCATGTACCTTTAAATTTAATGTTGAGTACATAAATGTGTTGCAGGTTTGGCACTGGGTTATGAAACCTCTTAACCAATGTGGCTAAACAGTATAAAAAATTTCCTAGCCACACGTGTGTAGTTAGCCACAACATTACGTGTTTATGTGGCGAAACCTTTAGGCCTCGCAACTGACAAGCCGATAACTACCTAGTCATCATCAATCTGGAGTAGGACTGAACAATATGGGAAAATACTCTTAAATGCAAGGGGTCTTGCTTGTTTCTTTCAAACAAATGTTGCTATTGTGATTACATTTTTCAGGAGGAACTTTATCTTCAGAATTATTCCCTAAAAACAAGAAATAAATTATTCTGACCAACACAACAGTGGATGTAGCCAACAACAAAAAAACAACTCTTTCCTGTAGGCCAGCCCTAAATATTACACTTTTCATCACCAAGATGTGAGTATAAAAAGCTGTTCAAATGGTAAACTATATTAAATTTCAGCAGCCGAAAATAGCCGAAAATAGCTCAAAAGTGCATTTTCGGTTTCGGACCAAAATACTTTTGTCACTGAAATAAAATGGCTGAAATAACATGTTGTTTATTCTTGCTAACCAATAGCTTTGCTGCAGCCAGCGTGCAATCTTGTACACTACAGCGTTAAGAAGTGTTTGCTGTTAACAAGCAATGCCTATTGGGCTTTGTTGACGATCCAACTGAATTTTCCGGGGTATCAGTATTGTACACACAGCCTACAGTCACGGTTTGATAATGACAAAGTCGTGCACCGTAAACCATAAATCTGACCATTAAATAAGGCACACATTCGACTAGTGGTAACAGAAACATACATTAACAACAAAAAATAACATCTTTATTATGGCAAATATTCACATTTGCATGCTGCAATGAATTGTGGGAACCGCGTGGCTTTATTTACCATCATTATGCTTGCGGCTAATCCAAATAGCAAATCCCTATTGTTGCCCAACCTTGGTAAGGGGGAATGCTTGTCGCATGCTATGTACAACCCAATTCCAATGAAGTTGGGACGCTGTATTAAACATAAATAAAAACAGAATACAATGATTTGCAAATCATGTTCAACTTATATTTAATTGAATACACTACAAAGACAATATGTTTAATGTTCAAACTGATCAACTTTATTGTTTTTAGCAAATAATCATTAACTTTGAATTTTATGGCTGCAACACGTTCCAAAAAAGCTGGGACAGGGTCATGTTTACTACTGTGTTACATCACCTTTTGTTTTAACAACTTTCATTAACCCCTCCTTGAGCCGTCACCTTATCGTGGTGGAGGGGTTTGTGTGTCCCAATGATCCTAGGAGCTAAGTTGTCTGGGGCTTTATGCCCCTGGCAGGTTCAACCATGGCAAACAGGTCCTAGGTGAGGGACCAGACAAAGCACGGCTCAAAGACCCCGTATGAAGAAAAGACATTATGGACTCAGGTTTCCCTTGCCCGCACGCGGGTCACCGGGGCCCTCCTCTGGAGCCAGGCCTGGAGTTGGGGCTCGAAGGAGAGCGCCTGGTGGCCGGGCCTGCACCCATGGGGCCCGGCCGGGCACAGCCCGAAAGGGTAACGTGGGTACCCCTTCCCATGGGCTCACCACCCGTGGGAGGGGTCATAGGGGTCGGGTGCAATGCGAGCTGGGCGGTGGCCGAAGGCGGGGACCTTGGCGATCCGATCCCCGGCTACAGAAGCTGACTCTAGGGACGTGGAATGTCACCTCTCTGGCAGGGAAGGAGCCCGAGCTGGTGTGTGAGGTCGAGAAGTTCCGACTAGATATAGTCGGACTCGCCTCCATGCACAGCTTGGGCTCTGGTACCAGTCCTCTCGAGAGGGGTTGGACTCTCTTCCACTCTGGAGTTGCCCACGGTGAGAGGCGCCGAGCAGGTGTGGGTATACTTATTGCTCCCTGGCTCGGCGCCTGTATGTTGGGGTTCACCCCGGTGGACGAGAGGGTAGCCTCCTCCGCCTTTGGGTGGGGGGAAGGGTCCTGACTGTTGTTTGTGCCTATGCAGCAAACAGCAGTTCAGAGTACCCACCCTTTTTGGAGTCCTTGGAGGGGGTGCTGGAGAGCGCTCCTGCTGGGGACTCCATCGTTCTGCTGGGGGACTTCAATGCGCACGTGGGCAATGACAGTAAGACCTGGAAGGGCGTGATTGGGAGGAACGGCCCCCCCGATCAGAACCCGAGCGGTGTCCTGTTATTGGACTTCTGTGCTCGTCACGGATTGTCCATAACGAACACCATGTTCAAGCATAAGGGTGTCCACATGTGCACTTGGCACCAGGACACCCTAGATCGCAGTTCGATGATCGACTTTGTGGTCGTGTCATCGGACTTGCGGCCGCATGTCTTGGACACTCGGGTAAAGAGAGGGGCGGAGCTGTCAACTGATCACCACCTGGTGGTGAGTTGGCTCCGATGGTGGGGGGAGATGCCGGTCCGACGTGGCAGGCCCAAACGTATTGTGAGGGTCTGCTGGGAACGTCTGGCGGAATCCCCTGTCAGAAGGAGTTTCAACACCCACCTCCAACAGAACTTTGCTCATGTTCCGGGGGAGGTGGGGGACATCGAGTCCGAGTGGACCATGTTCCGCGCCTCCATTGCTGAGGCGGCTGACCGGAGCTGTGGCCGTAAGGTGGTCGGTGCCTGTCGTGGTGGCAATCCCCAAACCGTTTGTGGACACCAATGGTGAGGGATGCCGTCAAGCTGAAGAAGGAGTCCTATCGGGCCTTTTTGGTCTGTGGGACTCCTGAGGCAGCTGATGGGTAGCGGCTGGCAAAGCGGAATGCAGCTTTGGTGGTCGCTGAAGCAAAAACTCGGGCATGGGAGGAGTTGGGTGAGGCCATGGAGAAAGACTTCCGGACGGCTTCGAGGAAATTCTGGTCCACCATCCGACGTCTCAGGAGGGGAAAGCAGTGCACCATCAACACTGTGTATAGTGGAGATGGGGCGCTCCTGACCTCGACTCGGGACGTTGTGAGCTGGTGGGGAGAATACTTCGAAGACCTCCTCAATTCCACCGACACGCCTTCCCATGAGGGAGCAGAGTCTGGGTTCTCTGAGGCGGGTTCTCCTATCTCTGGGGTTGAGGTCGCCAAGGTGGTTAAAAAGCTCCTCTGTGGCAAGGCCCAAGGGGTGGATGAGATTCGCCCGGAGTTCCTCAAGGCTCTGGATGTTGTAGGGCTGTCCTGGTTGACACGCCTCTGCAACATCGCGTGGACATCGGGGACAGTGCCTCTGGATTGGCAGACTGGGGTGGTGGTCCCCCTTTTTAAGAAGGGGGACCGAAGGGTGTGTTCCAACTACAGGGGGATCACACTCCTCAGCCTCCCTGGTAAGGTCTATTCAGGGGTGCTGGAGAGGAGGGTCCGTCAGGAAGTTGAATCCCACATTGAGGAGGAGCAGTGTGGTTTTCGTCCTGGCCATGGACCAGCTCTACACCCTCAGCAGGGTCCTCAAGGGTGCATGGGAGTTCGCCCAACCAGTCTACATGTGTTTTGTGGACTTGGAGAAGGCGTTCGACCGTGTTCCTCGGGTGGTCCTGTGGGGGGTGCTTCGGGAGTATGGGGTACCGAACCCCCTGATACGGGCTGTCCGGTCCCTGTACGACCGGAGTCAGAGTTTGGTCCGCATATCCGGCAGTAAGTCGGACTCGTTTCCGGTGAGGGTTGGATTCCGCCAAGGCTGCCCTTTGTCACCGATTCTGTTCATAACTTTCATGGACAGAATTTCTAGGCGCAGCCGAGGCGTAGAGGGGGTTCGGTTTGGTGGCCTCAGTATTGCATCTCTGCTTTTTGCAGATGATGTGGTTCTGTTTGCTTCATCAAGCCGTGACCTCCAACTCTCATTGGAGCAGTTCGCAGCCGAGTGTGAAGCGGCTGGGATGAGAATCAGCACCTCCAAATCTGAGACCATGGTCCTCAGTCGGAAAAGGGTGGCGTGCCCTCTCCAGGTTGGGGATGATATCCTGCCCCAAGTGGAGGAGTTCAAGTATCTTGGGGTCTTGTTCACGAGTGAGGGAAGAATGGAACGGGAGATCGATAGGCGGATCGGTGCAGCGTCTGCAGTGATGCGGACTTTGTATCGATCCGTTGTGGTAAGAACGAGCTAAGCCGAAAGGCGAAGCTCTCGATTTACCGGTCGTTCTACGTTCCCACCCTCACCTATGGTCACGAGCTGTGGGTCGTGACGGAAAGAACGAGATCCCGGATACAAGCGGCCGAAATGAGTTTCCTCCGTAGGGTGTCCGGGCTCTCCCTTAGAGATAGGGTGAGAAGCTCGGTCATCCGGGAGGATCTCAGAGTAGAGCCGTTACTCCTTCACATCGAGAGGAGCCAGATGAGGTGGCTGGGGCATCTGATTCACGCACTTGTTCACAAAGAGGTGAACCTCGCCCCATCTTTGCTTGTGAATGACTGAGCAATTCAGGGAAGCTCCTTTTATACCCAATCATGCCACCCACCTGTTCCCAATTAGCCTGTTCACCAGTGGGATGTTCCAAACAGGTGTTTACAGGTGGCTACACTTTAGAAACGTTGAGTTCTAGACTTTTTAGAGGTTTTGTTCTGAATCCATCCATCCATCAATTTTCTGAGCCGCTTCTCCTCACTAGTGTCGCGGGCGTGCTGGAGCCTATCCCAGCTGTCATCGGGCAGGAGGCGGGGTACACCCTGAACTGGTTGCCAGCCAATCGCAGGGCACATACAAACAAACAACCATTCGCACTCACAGTCACACCTACGGGCAATTTTTAGAGTCTCCAATTAATGCATGTTTTTGGGTTGTGGGAGGAAACCGGAGTGCCCGGAGAAAATGTTCTGAACCCAGTCACACAAAACAATGATGCAAGTGGTGAATTTTATAGAAAATGTAATAATAAAAAGGGGTTTCGACAGGACAAAACACAGACAAACACAAAACAAACAGGGTACAGACAAACATTGGCAAAGGAAGGGATTTGTGACGTGAGATGAGCAGAATGGGCGTGTAGTGAATGCATATAGCTGAGGATTCCTGTTCTCGTTAATTTAAACCCAAATATGCACTAATCTGTACTTTCAGTAGACCGCAATGTTGTACTAACACGTTTGAGGCAGGTGAGTCAGGCTCCCGAGTGTTCGGCCGACAGGTGGATTCGACGGCCGACAGGTGGATTCGACGGAAGGGAGGAAGGAAAAAGGGAGGAAAAGCAGGAGGCCAACAAGTTCTCAGGCAGGGCGTCTCTCGGGTGTCTCTGTTTGCGAGACGTTCGGAGCGGGCGCGTTGCGTCTGCCTCTGTTTCCTCGGACTGAGCTCGGACCCCCAACAGGGTGGCTCGGAGCGCTTGCAGGAGGCTCTTTAACCGGGGATTATCGGAGGTGTCCTTGCCACCTCGGGTGAGGTGGGCGTCCTGCCTTGCCCGGTCGTCGGCGAGTTGATCGGGGTGAGACCAAAGGAAAAACTTCTCCACCAAAAACTCCAAAACGTCTCTACTGATCCCAGCATGGCAAAGCAAATGTCTGTGTCTTGTTTTTGATGGTTAATGGCGGATGATTCGTTTAGCGTCTGCTTGTGATGTTGTGTCTCGCCAGCCTCTATTGTTTACCTCGGCGGGGAGCGGTGGTAGTGCGAGGCTGGGGTGCCGAGTGGCATCTTTTGCGTGGCATGTCCGCTACAACAGCGACCGGAAACCGGAAATCTATCATTATCCCTCATGTCTGCTCAGATGCTCCCTGGCAACCCCCACATCACTGATCCCCCCGTGAGTATTACTCCTGTGCCTGCTGCCTCCAACGAAACCTCCCTCCCCTACAAAGAACCTCAAATTCCCCCTCCCGAGCCTTACTCTGGGAACCAAGGTTCCTGTAGCCAATTTTTATTAAATTGTTCTCTAGTGTTCGATCTGCAGGTGCTAAGTTATTCCACCAAAGCAAAAATTGCCTTCGTGCTTAACCTTCTGCGCGGTAGAGCTGGTAGGTGGGCTACCGCTTTGTGGCACAATTTCTCACCCGTGTTAGCCTCATTCGACTTGTTCTCGGTCGAGCTCAAAAAGGTTTTTCACCACCCAGTTAAGGGCAGGGAAACCACTCGGCGTCTCCTGGCCCTCACTCAGGGCTCCAATTTCTATAGCCTCCTATTCCATCGAATTTCGGATTCTAGCTGGTGAGTGTGGGTGGGATGCAGCGGCCCTGATGAGGATTTTTGTTAAACGCTTATCCGAACAGCTTAAGAATGACTTAGTCGCTAGAGACAAGCCCACCTCGCTGGAGGGGTTAATTTCTTTAGCCATCAAGTTAGATAATCGACTGAGAGAGAGAGTTAGAGGGAGAGGGGTTAGAGCCCGCAGTTTGGGGCACTCTGCGGGCATTGTCCCCCCAGCTACTCCTCTGCCCGCTGAAACCCCTGCGGCCTCCTCTCCACCCCCTGCTGGATTGGAGGAAGCCATGCGGCTGGGCAAGGCCCGTTTGGATCCCATGTAGCGCTGGTGCCGCTTGAGTCACGGGCTGCGCATCTACTGTGGGCAGCCTGGCCACTTCATCGCCTCCTGCCTACAGATGCCAAAAGACCGGGCTCCCCATGGACCGAGAGCACCGTGGTGAGCCAAACTAATTCTTCCTCCTTGCATCCTCGAACGGAGCTGCAACATTCCGGTCACCGTCCTCATTGACTCTGGAGCTGACGACAGCTTTAGTCACAAGGGATTGGTGCGTCAACTCCGGCTACTCCTCGAACCCCTCCCGTTCCCCAAGAAGGTTACTGCCCTGGACGGGAACCTTATCTCCCAAGTGACTCACCAGACTGCACCGAACACCTTCCTCATCTGGCAACCACCGGGAGATTCTCCAACTGTTCGTCATTCCCTCTTCTGAGACTCAGTTACTTATAGGACTTCCCTGGTTGAAGAAACACACCCCCACCATCGACTTGAGCAACCTGTCAATTACTGGTTGGAGCCTTTTTTGCCATTCTCACTGTTTTCTCTCAGCCATCCCAACCTCCAGTGAACCTCAGCCACCAGTAGCACCACACGATCTCTCTCGAGTCCCAGAAGAATACCACGACCTCGCACCTGGAGACTCCGTTAGTTCTAGGACTTTTCTGGTTGAAGAAACACAACCCCACCATCGACTTGAGCAACCTGTCAATTATTGGTTGGAGTCCTTTTTGCCATTCTCACTGTTTTCTCTCAGCCATCCCGACCTCCAGTGAACCTCAGCCACCAGTAGCACCACACGATCTCTCTCGAGTCCCAGAAGAATACCACGACCTCGCACCTGATTTCTGGAAGGATTTGGCCGTCTCGCTACCCCCCCACCGCCCTTATGACTGCGCCATCGACCTTCTTCCTGGACGATGTCACTGTTAAAAACAAGTCCTCTCTGCCCCTCCTTGACCCCTCATTCGAACCCGTCTGCAACACTAAGATCTTCATTAAGTTGGACCTGTGCAACGCCTACATATAACTGTGTGTCATCTGCATAGTCAACATTAAGGTTCTGAAGAATTTGACCCTAGGGTAGCATATAGAGGCTGAACAAGCAGCTTCTTCATTACAACAGGGTGTGTAGTCTGTTTATATCAACTGTAGCTTTGGTCCTGTTTTTGTAATCTCTGCCTGGTGAGCCTAATGTGTATTTTATAAAGATTTTGTTTGTTTATTATTTTACAGATTTCCTTTTTCATCTCCTTGATAAAATGATTTTGTTAAAGCAATATCTGAATTAGCACATTCATATTTGATTTGGTTAGTTTTATTTTACTTGATGTTCATGCTCTGATTTAAGTTACTTAGCAGTTATTCAATACTTGAGTAGTCTTTTCACTGAGTACTTTCTTACTGTTACTCAAGTAATTATTTGAAGGACTACTTTTTACTTTAACTTAAGTCATATTATTCTAAAGTAACAGTAGTCTTACTTAAGTACACTATTAGTCTGTACCCACCTCTGCAGATAGCCTATATATACTGTATTGAGAACACCAGGCAACCACTGAGCAGGATGGTGTGAATGTGAGTGCGAATGGTTGTTTGTTTATATGTGCCGTGCGATTGGCTGGTGACCAGTTCCGGGTGTACCCCGCCTCTCGTCCGAAGATAGCTGGGATAGGCTCCAGCACGCCCATGACCCTAGTGAGGATAAGCGGTACAGAAAATGGATGGATGGATGGCGGAACAGTTGACGACTGGTTAGCACATCTGCCTCACAGTTCTGAGGACCCGGGTTCAAATCCGGCCTTGCCTGTGTGGAGTTTGCATGTTCTCCCCGTGTCTGTTTTCTCCGAGCACTCCGGTTTCCTCCCACATCCCAAAAACATGCATGGTAGGTTAATTGGCAACTCTAAATTGCCCATAGGATGTGAATGTGAGTGCGAATGGTTGTTTGTTTGTATGTGCCCTGCGATTGGCTGGCGACCAGTTCAGGGTGTCTCTCGCCCGAAGACAGCTGGGATAGGCTTCAGCACGCCCGCGACCCTAGTGAGGATAAGTGGTACAGGAAATGGATGGATGGAGATATATATCTATATATATGCGGGTGTGTGTGTGTATTTATATATGTATACACATCCATACACTGTTCAATGAACTGAATGTTGAATTTGCAGCTAAATATGTAGAATAAACTATAAATCAAATAAATTAAACTGAAAAGTAGAATAATTCTGTTCGTAATTCAGATTCAAACTCTGATGGTACAGATATACTATTACTTCCATACTACCAACCTCCCCACATACAAGCTGTCCTTTCGTCCATTCCAAAGAGCCTCAATAAACTGGGTCTTGAACAGCTTGGTCCTTAAGATGAAGACATTTGGGAAAGTGTTTTATAGTGTATCAATCCCAAAAATTGTAACAATTCTCAACAAATCAGTGTACATCCAAAAGTAGTGGACAGTACACTGTACGACGTTGCTATGAATTCATGTTTGTTAAAAAAAAAAAAAAAAATCCCCCCCAAAATAAAACAAATGTTGTCTGCCGCAGTGGGTTTGCGTCGTTTACTACAGCGCGCTTGCGCAGTTTCACTCCACACAACTGCACAAACATGGCGGCGGCCGTCGACAGTGTTGTGAAAGTGTAAGTTTGCCTTTTCATTTCTTTTAAGAGGAAAAACACAGGCCGTGCCGAGGTTACTATATATACTGGAAAAATAATGAGTTTGCTACAAACTTTTGGAAACTGCAGACAGCGTACACACGTTTTCCAAGAGAAAATAGGTCCCAAGAGAATAACGTTATCTTGTGTTGCTAAGGGTTAGCCTGTTAGCCGTGGGCAAAGAACGAAGTACGGCGACTGAGGAGCTGTAATTTACACACTACACACAGCGCTCACTTGGGTTTGGGTTTTAAATCTGCTTTATCGCCTGTCTAGGTACTTGCTGGCCGTTGATAAACGTGTCTGTTGGCGGTTGCTTTGTTGTGAGGAGATGCGTGCTAACAATCAACCTTTTGTTCTGGTGTCTCTACACTGGTGATTCAATTCAACCGATTTGGATTGCGTGCGTTTCCCTTAACAAAGTACTGCTCGGTTTGAAAAGGGCATATGTTTATCACCTTGTCTGTAATTTACAGTGGTGTGAACAAGCCCTAGATAACACTGAGAGCTGTTTCCAACATTTTGGTTACCCAGTTTAGATGTACGGAAAATGGATGGATATATGATTTATTTGATTGTGACATAAATGTGTTTTCTCCAGGGATTCCGGCTTCCTCGCCAAAAAAAAACCAATTGCAAATAATCTGCAATTTTTAGACGCCCCCTGCTGCTGGGATTCAGCATTAAAACAAATCGTCCGTCACGTCGGTATGACGTAGCCTGTGCCGAGTCCAACTGTCCCCGTCTCCCCCTCTCCCAACCCCTCGCCGGTGAATATACACCAGCGCAGTGCTGTTACAACCTAGGTTGCTGTTAATGTAGCGGCACATTTCCGGGTTCCCCCTAAACCGTTCAAATAATGTACATTTATAAAGTAAACATGTTATTGTGTTTTACAACAATACTTATCTGTATTTATGATGTACCTGTGGATAAAAAAGTGAAGCCTGTTGCCAAAATGTACATGGGCAGTATACGTACGGACGTTTGTGCCTCTCACCAGCTGTTCAAATAAGCGAGCATCTTTTAAAATACTGTATTGCTCCCGCGTTCTGATTTTATAGCAACCCACTTCTTGCAACTATTGATCTATTTTTTTGATGGTTTAATAAATGTCCGATGGGTCAAACGTGCAGTGGGGGTGGTGGAAGTAGCTTCGCGTACATGGAAGATGTTTTTTGCCTGTCATCCTGCTGCTCTTCCTCTTTTTCCATCTCGATCATGCTTTTCGTGTCACGTCTCCGGATCTCAGCTGTATGTCACCGGCGATCGGTGTCCGTAGGGAGATTAAGGAAGTCGTGGTAGCCGGCAGGGAGAACCTCTCCACGTCATGACAGGTGGTAAAGCGGCAGCAGTGTTACAGTGCTTAAAGTTAAATCAAATGGATAAAAGTAAACCACATTGCTGGGTCACTCGCAAGTTAACTAACTTAACACACCCACGTTAAAATGAATGAGATGATGTTGATTAACCAAAGCAATAAAAACAGAGCAGTAAGGACAAAAATAGTGCTCGGTCATGACGACACACACAGCTGCTGGCAGGCAACGGCAAGAGGTAGCTGTTCGTTTGCGGCATTTTTTTATATTGTTTGTTTATACAGTACTTATTGTATGAGTATTTTTTTGCTACAGAAACGCAAAATAATATATTTTTTAAGCATTTTACAACTGCACTCCACCCTTTGCTCTGCAAAAGGCCTCCTTTCCGTGCCATCATTTTAAAAACGTTTAAGCGAGTTTAAAAAAAAAAAAAGATCACCGATCATGAGATGGAGCAGTGTGTCTATTTAAATGACTTGTTCATTCACTGTATATACTTGTGTACTGTATCTTCAAAAGTATTCTCTAGTCAGGTCAAACCAACATTACATGACAGAAATAATGGGTGCTAACTCACTGTAATTAAATTACTTTATTGTAATTAAATTACTCCACACACACCAAAACTTAAGAGCATGATTCGACAGAACGCTAGCATGTTTACGTACAACCGTTAGTGCTAGCACTAGGTTGCTCTGCTACATAACGTTTTGTTGGCTGTTTGCGAGCCGTATCTTATTAAAAGTACGTGAACGTACCGAAAGCAATCCTTAAAAGAACGCCCTCTATCTGGCAACACCCACACGTTTTCCCCCATTTTGTTCTTATAATACACACAGCGCGAGCCATTGTTGTTGTCGTCGCCATGGTAACGAGTGTATCCGATTGCGTTTGAGTTGACAAGATAAAGCCCCGTGATCGTAAAAGTCGGGATGCAGTGGTATCGGAATACAAGATTTTATTGGAGTCATCTGACATAGTGCAATCGTGAAAGACCAAATGTGTCTTGTAGTCTGATCCAGGCATTACGTGTTGTCTGTCTCAGACGTATGTGTGTCCCACATGTTTTTAAAAAAAATAACTTTGTCAGATGTTTACAGTACTATGTCAAAAGACACACAACAAGGCTAAAAATAAACTAGATTTTCGATTAAAATATACTGTGCACGATTGCGACGTGGAGTAAATGTCTTTTGCGGAGGGTCATTGATCAGGTCGGCGAAATACGACATTAAAGCCGATGAGCCGATCAGCATAAAATGCTAATTATCGGCCAATACTGATTAAGCCAATCAGATCGGTGTAAATTCTAGTTTTAATTGAAGAGTCTAAATTGTCTTTAGGTGTGAATCGTTGTTTGTCTATATGTGCCCTGCGTTTGGCTGGCGACCAGTTCAGGGTGTACCCAGCCTCTTGCCTAAAGTATGCTGGAATTGGCTCCAGCTCACCCAAGACCTGAAAAAGGAGAAGCACTATAAAAATGGATGGTTTAAATTAATGCTTATGTCTAGCCATGATTGCTGTATTGTGAATTTTCTTTTTTTTGTGACGGCCCATATTCCAGACTGGGGGAGCAGTATTACCGAGATGCCATGGAGCAGTGTCACAGCTATAATGCCAGATTGTGTGCTGAGCGCAGCATCCTCATGCCCTTCCTGGACTCGCAGACCGGTGTGGCTCAATCTAACTGCTACATCTGGATGGAGAAGAGACACCGGAGCACAGGTAGGTATAGCAAATAAATCATAAACCTTTGTGTAGCACTTTGCACTGAACTCATTTGTTTCTTTGGCCGGCGTCATATCCTCATTTGTCAATATCTCAATAAATTAGAATAGTGTCAAAAGCTTAATTTTGTTAGGTAGTTCAATTCAAAAAGTGAAACTCGTAGAGATGCACAACACTGAGTGACATATTTCATGATGATTTTACATATATATGTATAATATAGATGATTATAGCTTACAGCGTTGCGCTGAGGCGGCTGGTCATTGATTTTGGCGGGGTTGGGGCGCGCTTTCGTTCACCACCGTTGGGCGTGGGGGCGTGTCTTCTTGCCCCTTCTTCGTTGGTTTTCGCCGCTTCTTCTTTGGGGTGGGTGGGCTGTGGGAGTCTGTGCTGGGGCTGTTTGGGTTTTGGTGGCTCCGGGGGGCCGGGGCGTTGGTCCGGTTTCCGGTCGGTTCTCGATTCTCGCCCAACCCTACTCACGACGGGCGCTGAACTTGGGCTCGTTTTGGCGCGGTATGACCGTTTATTTATTATTTTATTTTTTTTTGCTAGTAAATCATTTCCAAAATAGTGTGAATAATCATAAATAATACTTTTTTATGACGGTTGTACACTTATGCAATCGGTTTAAATGTATGTCAATCATATGGTTGTGGTAATACTTGAAATTAAGTGGTTTTCCTAGAGGAAGAGGGTTAGGAGCCCTCACTATAAGAACTGGCCTCTTTGAGTTGAACAAAAGGCCAAATAAAAGTAAAGCCTTTTTTTGTTGTATTTTTTTAAATGTGGTTGACCTGTTTTGTCTGTTAGTGCTTTTTGCTGACAAAGGTCTTGTTCACAGTAAAATATTTTGCAAATATATCTCGAGTCACTGTCACTCTTCATGCAAAACTATGGTATGCCATGATCATGCTGTACCTCCTCAAAAAATGGTGCAACCAAATCATGTGCTTTTTCACTTGCTCGCACCAGTGCTACTAGGCAAAAGTTAGTGAACACTGTCACTGCATAAAACAGTGATGGGAAACTAATGTAGAATTATGCATACTAATGTAAAAAATACAACCAGTTTTTGTCAATGTTTATTATAAAAATATGCCTATATTTGCTCTACATTGTGGTACAAAAAATATTAAATACGAAAACAAATGAGTATTTACAAAAGCACTTTTAATACATTAAGCTTTTAACTTTTTTGTACAAAACTTTAAAGTGGAACAACACTGAGTCACTCCAAAGCACACCACAAAATACAACCTAACACTATGTAAAACAAAAAGAAGACAAAATCAACATCCAGATAACTTGTTTTGCCGGTTTCTTATCTGCCCTGTTTTGGAGAAGATTCTCTCAGACGGCACTGAGGTTACCACAATGCAGTCTCCAGTGTCAACAGCAACAGTTGCATTAGACATACTGGCCTGCGTGCACTGTTTGTTTGTGGAGCCAGTTCAATGAGGGATTTTTTTTTCTTGCTGAATCTACACAATAGAAATGAAAATATATCCAGATTTTACTCCTTTTCCTGCTTTCACTTGTTTTCATAACAACAGTATTCCTCACCAGCGTTAGTGTTGTCTCTTCTTGCTTGTCTCCCTCCTTCCTCCCTCTGTACCTTTAAGGCTTTTGCACACGGCACTTGGCAAAGCGTCTGACGCCCTCGACTTTCCCATTCAGTTTGTGTGTGCTGAGGGGGCGTCAACGCGTTTTGACGTGACATCAAGCGCCACCCACGTCAATGGAGAGGACGCCTGACGCACAGCGTTGTGTGTCATCGGATAGAAAAAAAATATTTTCAAATCTTTTCAAAGAGCTCCTCCAATGGGAGAGAGGCTGGTGGAGTGATTTCTGAGTGCTGTTTTGGCAATTGTACTATAAACGGCAAGGGCAAACGGAGGAAGGCATAATAATTGCGGCGTCCCGAACTTGGGGCCAATAGAAAAATGATACACAGAGACATCTCTGCGGGAGGCTTTCAAACTCCCTTTCAAAGCTCCCTGCTCAACCTGACATACGCCTCGAAGTGCGCTTCCTGTAACTAGAAAGCTCACAAACATGTTTAAACTCGGAGTTGCTGCCATTAAATTAGTATGGGATATTCCCATTTCTGTTTTTATTATTTATTTATCTTTTTTTTGCTGCTGGGCCCAGTGCAGTGACCAATCACGTGTGAGGAAGAAAGGGGGGGAACAAAAAAGCGACTCCCAATTAGGACCCGGCTACTCTCGTTCACTTGAAAGAGCCAGATTCCAGGAGCTGTTTTGTTCGCGACCGACATCACTAATAAAACTAGATAGAGTGCTAGATAGAATATAACTTGTTTTTCACATATTAGGAAGAATACATGACCGTGAGTATTGTTATATTACCTGTCTGTACGTGTTACTATAACATTTGTGTGGGAATATTCTTTATTTGAACATAAATCACTCCTGTGACTTCTAATGATAATTTATGGTAGCCCTTCAAAAAGGATTTACATTGTGTGTTAGCATTAAGCAGGCGATTTTCCCGTATGAAGCTAAAACGAAGTATGTGTTTTATTTAAATATACATTGTGTGTGATTCTTTTTGTTGTTTAGTTTTAGTGTAAACTTCAACTCGAGTGTCAATAAACAATTTACAGCGTGCTCAGGGAGGGCAGAATAACAAGTCACATGCTTTCTACTGCAAGCAACACAGGTGCATCCAGGTTGCTTTCACAATGCAGGAACTTGCATACACACCGCGCCGTGCGGCACATTAATCCTTTTTCTTCAAATCTAATGTTAAAATCACAATTAGATTTCGATTAATGGCCCATCCCTTCTCTCCAGCGATGACAAATCTGTTATTTTTTGCAAATGATTTTTTTCCAATCCCTAATTGTTTTTGGGGTTATGTTCAAAAAGCTTTTATCCTTGCTGCATCCTGCAGCTCTTAGTCTTTAAAGTCCACCATAACGTCAGCTTTACAGATGCCAAATGTACTCCCCAGAAGCGGATATACTGTACATCCTGGGTAATTAGTAACACAGCTCTCAGATGTCATATGTAAACTTTTAGTTCTTCAATATGTTGATCAGGTGTTGCTCCAGGTCAACTGTATACCTACCCAGCTCGTCGCTGGAGAAAGAAACGGCGCTCTCATCCCCCAGAGGACCCCCGATTGGCCTTCCCCCCTCTCAAAGCAGGTATTAGCACTCAAGAAATGGGGTCACCCTCCACAGAAACACAAAAAATCTTTAATAAACAGCGGTGTTGTTGTCATGACGTATTCTGACTCACCTGTTCCCATGTGTGTGTAGCAGATTTGGAGTTGGGCCTGAAGCGTGATTCCTTGGGAGTAGTGGATGGGAGCAGTTTGGAGGCTCTGTTGAAGGGCGAGCCCCTTGACAGGAAGAGTGCTGTGGCAGACGTGCGTGGTCCTGAGGACGATCCAGCCACCGTAGACCCCCCCGCTAGCTCTACAACGACTCACACGTCCTCTGGACGTGTCCGCAAGGTTTGGCTTTAGTTTATGGTGTTTGTTCGAAATATAGGCTGACATTTTGCAAATTCCTACCTGGTCCCGCTGAGTGTGAGTGAATTTCATCATCAATCATGGGATCGGGCAGCAGGTCATCGGGAGAGGGCGGGAGCGGAACCTAAGAAGACAAAGTCACCGGGAATGGGCGGGAGTGGAAAGCATGATGGGAGTGAAACCATGATGCAGTTATTTTATTTTAAATGAAATAAATATTTGAACATTTCCCCTCAGCATGGAGCTACACATTGCTAAACTAGGTTACTAATACGGCTTTTGTTAATAAACCGTTTTCTTAATCATTCTGGTAATTCAAAGTATGTATTATTGTGACTAAGGCAGACATGGACTGCATATTTTATACCGAGAAAGAAAAACGGAGCAGCATTTAATGGGAGTTAAAAAAAAGGGGGGGGGGGAATTTGTAAAGTTTTGGGTCAGGATTGGGATCAATATCTGTGGCAGTTGGATTTTTTTCAAAAATTTGGCATTGGGTGGGCTATTTTTCAAAGATTTGGGATTGGGTGGGCTATTTTTCAAAATTTTGGGATTGGGCGGCATTTAATTTTTTTTTTTTAAACTCTGCTTAGGGAGGGCGTGGGAGTGATACCGTTGGGAGGGGGGGTAGGGAGCGGAATTTTATTTCTTAAACACTCACTTGGGCTTGGGATCAACCTCTGTGGGACTGGAAGGGAGCGGGAGTCAACATCCACTCCCATGTCAGCCTTTAGTTCGAAACACTCCCATAATGAGACTTCCTAAATTGTTTACATTTTTGGTCATCCTGTTGGTACCAGATGGTATGTTAAAATAGGTTGTCGGTTTTAATATTAAAACAGATGGATATGCATTAAAACAATGTGAATATTCGTATGTAAATTGCTGGGCGAGCGAGAAAATTTGATCCACCAGCTTCTTGGAAAAGGGAGTTTAAACATTGTGACCTTCTTACAGCAGAGAGTTCTTGGAAAAGGGAGTTTAAACATTGTGACCTTCTTACTGCAGAGAGTTCTTGACCACGATGACTATTTGGATGACTTAGACGATGAAGACTTTGAGGATGAGACCCCCAAGAGGAAAGGCAAGAGCAAATCCAAGGTGAGGGCTAACACTTTAAAGCTGGTGAGCTTTTAAGGCAAGGCAAAGCTTTTTATACGACCATTAAAGGTGGAGTTTTCAAACTGCTAAGCAAGGGGGGACCTAGTTATCCATCCATCCATCCATCCATCCATCCATTCATTTTCTACACCGCTTATCCTCACTAGGGTCGCAGGTATGCTGGAGCCTATCCCGGCAGGAGGCGGGGTACACCCGGAACTGGTTGCAGCCAATCGCAGGGCACATGTGAACAAACAACCATTCGAACTCACATTCATACCTACGGACAATTTAGAGTCTTCAATTAACCTACCATCATTTTGCGATGTGGGAGGTAACCGGAGAACATGCGAACTCCACACAGGCGAGGCCGGATTTTAACCCAGATCCTCAGAACTGTGAGGTGGATGTGCTAACCAGTCGTCCACCGTACCGCCACCCAAAGTTCATTTTTTATTTATTTAAACTGAACAAATTCTTAAATAAGCGGGGATTAGCCACCAATAAGTGTTTTTGGCGTTGGGTCGCCCCAAGAAAAGAAAAATATTTGTATTTGTTTTTGGGGGAAATTAAAAAAAAAGAAAAAGGAAAAATTTGAAAAACATTCTGCAAAGAGGTGACTCCGTGGGTGCTCTGTCATATATAGTGGTCCCCCCCACCATATATGACAGTGTTTTTTTTCTTGAAAACTGCACACTGCGCACATAGCAAATCCATAGAGCTTTGCAGAGGGATATAGTTAACAATTAAATAGATTAAATGAAAAGAGATTAAGCAAGATAAAATTCCAACATCGCGCTGGGAACCAATCACGCGCCTTGTATGAGTGCCCGTACGGTACAGGCATGTACAAAGCCTGAG
Organism: Phyllopteryx taeniolatus; assembly: GCF_024500385.1. NCBI lineage: Eukaryota > Metazoa > Chordata > Actinopteri > Syngnathiformes > Syngnathidae > Phyllopteryx > Phyllopteryx taeniolatus. The sequence continues at coordinate 8,069,597 of NC_084511.1, read as the reverse complement.
TCAACTCATCTCTTTGTTTGGCATGCAGGGAAACCTTCTCTCGCGCGCATCAACATGAAAACGCGTCTTTCCGCAACATGGCTGTATTTTTATTTTTTAGGACTTTTAGGATTAGGTTTTTCTTAATGTGACCATGTTAATTTTTTTAATTTAGCATTCCTTCAACCAGGATAAAAATATGAGTAGACTTGTAAATGAGAAAATGCAAGGGAATTATTTCAGTGAAGAATTTTTAGGGTCATGATGCATAATGGGTCGAAAGTATTTTTTATTCATTTTTTTGGTCAGCAATTGTCAGAATAAGTAGTTAAATGTTCTCGTCATAAATATAGCTGTAACGATACGCCAAGGTCATGATTTGATTTCTGACCGACGGTTCGATGCACGATTTGATTTTTTGAAGGTGGGGGGGTTAAAAAAAAACCTTATGATAGCAAAAACTGGACTATTTAGAACAATTATACATGATTGTCGGGGAAAAAAAAGTAACAGTATAGCGGTAACAGACTTTGGTCTGCTGTAAAAAAGAAATTATCATGTAAGACTAATCTTTCTTATAACAAAATAGCTACTGTTTAAAAAATACTCAGAACTAAACTATACTCGAGTTTAGGAAACAAACTTGCTTTCTGTTCCATAAACTGCAACAATGTAAACATTGAAATAACAGACTTTCTGTTTCTAACCAGAAACACACACCACGCCCAGCGCTCTATGTACAGCCAGGTTAACTGTATTTTATTTATTTATTTTACCTAAAACATGAACATTTTAGTCTGATTTCATGCCAGACATTCAGGGGTGGAAATGACTGGATCTGCAGTTCCTGCTGTGCACGCCTTGGCCTCTTAGGGGCCGTGTGGTGCAATGGATGAATGGAGCTACATGTTTGCAGTAAGCTAAAAAAAAAAAAAAAAAAAAGAGTAGAAAAAGCACGTTACGATAAAACTTGAATTAAACTCGTTTTTCACAGATTAGGAAGAATATATGCATGTTAGTATTGTTATGTTACCTGTCTGCATGTGTTAGTATGGTGTTTTTCTGTGAATATTTGTTGTTTAAAGGTAAGTCTTTCCCGTTATCCATCCATCCATTTTCTGAGCCGGTTCTCCTCACTAGGGTCGCGGGCGTGCTGGAGCCTATCCCAGCTGTCATCGGGCAGGAGGCGGGGTACACCCTGAACTGGTTGCCAGGCAATTGCAGGGCACATAGAAACAAACAACCATTCGCACTCACAGTCATGCCTACGGGCAATTTTAGAGTCTCCAATTAATGCATGTTTTTGGGATGTGGGAGGAAACCGGAGTGCCCGGAGAAAACCCACGCAGGCACGGGGAGAACATGCAAACTCCACACAGGCGGGGCCGGGGATTGAACCCGGGTCCTCAGAACTGTGAGGCTGACACTCTAACCAGTTGGCCACCGTGCCGCCTCTTTCCCGTTATTGCATACTAATTTTTCCTTTGACTGTGTTAGCATTAAGATCGTGATATCTAAAACAATGTCTTATATTTAAATATACAATGTGCGTAATTAATTTTGTTGCATGTTTAGTTTTACAGTAAACTACAACGGAGGTGTCATTAATAAAAAAGCACGCTCAGGGAGAGCAGAATAACTTGAGTCACAGGCTTTCTGCAAACAACTTAGGGTGAGCGGTGACAGTCATGTAGCTTTGTGTGGCACGGAACCTTCATCCATCTGCTATAATTGAGACTGATTCAGCCTTAACTTTAGGCGTGTTTCTCCCTCTCTACCGCTCTCCTCATGTATTTGAACTAACAGTATTAGCCTAGCCAGTGGCCACAGGTTTGATCAATTCGCTCACCGGAAAAGTAGTCATGCGCTCGAGGAGGCTTGATAAAGAAATGTATCTTCAATCTAGGCTTAGGGTTTATTACATGAATTTACATAATAATAATTTTTTATTATTGTTATATTTGTTGAAAGTGCATGTCGCGGTTCGGCCATTTCAAAGACTACGGGTTCGTGTATGGGAAAACCGCAATTTTTGGTTTCGGTACAAAATCGTTACATACATGCGTACGGACGGACGGACATATCCATCCATCCATTTTCTGAGCCGCTTCTCCTCAGGCGTGGCATGCTGGAGCCTATCCGAGCTATCATCGGGCAGGGGGCGGGGTACACCCTGAACTGGTTGCTAGCCAATCGCAGGGCACATACAAACAAACCACCATTCGCACTTACATTCACACCTACGGGCAATTTAGAGTTGTCAATTAACCTATCATGCATGTTTTTGGGATGTGGGAGGAAACCGGAGTGCCCGGAGAAAACCCACGCAGGCACGGGGAAAACATATATACACATATATATATACATATAGAAGGAATTGAATTGACCTTGCCGTTCCAATACTTTTTAAGGGGACTGCATTTAATAGTTTCCTTTTCTATCCTCCACTGCCAGAATATCATTTTGAAATAATAAAAATACTAATTTGCAGTTCAGGTGTTGTATTAAAGTGATAATTTTGGTATTGAGTATACACTAATTTGCAGGATGTGATGTAAATGTCCTCACTGGGTCCATTAGGGTCGCAGTGACAAGAATGGCAAGAAGAAAAGTGAGGCTGCAGCCGCGGCTCTGGAGGAGAGAGACAAGCCCTACGCCTGCGACAGTGAGTCGAAGCTTTCTTTTGTCTTTCTCGCCTGCGCATGTGTCTTGCATGTTGGCAAGGGAGCTTTCTGCTCTTCCTCCTTAAAGATGACAACAAGCCTTCTGCTGTGCATGATGTGATCCAAAAGACTCCTTCTGGAACTTGAGTTGACGTTTAAGAGGTGCTTTGTTTGGAAGTTTTTTTTCCCTCCTTCCTTCTTGAGATGGTGCTTTAAAAAAAACTGTATAAGTGTTAGCTGCTCTTCCAGTTCTTCCCTTCCCTGTATGTGCTTGCTACTGGCCGGTCATTTTGGCAAAATACATGTGATGAAGAAGAATGCTTGCTTTGTGTGGGGCAATGGGGGCGGGAGACAGACAGACGGACGGTAATTCAACCATCACTATAACCCCTTTGTATTACGTGTGTGTGTGTTTATTAGTTTGTGGGAAGCGCTACAAGAACCGCCCGGGCCTGAGCTACCACTATACACACTCTCACCTGGCGGAGGAGGAGGGCGAGGACCGCGAGGAGTTTGAGGCACCACCCACTCCTCGCCAGCCTGAGGAGCAGAAGAGTGAGTCACTCTCAAATACTGAGAGAGAGAGAGAGAGAGAGCGAGAGAGAGAGAGAGAGAGAGAGAGAGAGAGAGAGAGAGTGAGAGAAAGAGGGGCACGTGGGGTTGCATGCTATGTAGCATGTGTGTGTTTGGAATACGAAAATCACTTCATTTTTTTCTCTCTTCCGCCCCCTTTTTTATTGTTCAATCTCACAATTTGGAAAAGACATAACCAGTGTTCCTGATAAAAACGATCTTAAACTGATAGACTTTCTTGAATATTCATCTTTTTTGTTTACACACACAAATCCATCGTATTTTTATATTTTTTAATGAACATGAATCTCCATTTGTGAATACTTGTCACAGATTCAGTTCACATCATCAGCTAGTTCACACATTCATTATCGGGGGCCAAAATTAACTTTTTGACCCACCGGCAAAGTTGGCCAGTAGATGGAAAAAATTCACCGGCCAAGCATATTTTTTATTGGCCAAAATATTGAATCCTTTTACATAAAGTTGCACAATATAGTGAAAAAATATCCTCATCGCGATAATGGCACAAGCTATGAGTATATGTGTGCAGCCCTAATTTTACACATTTCTATAATACGTACTATGTTGGATGCAAACAGAGAAGTCACAACAACATTAAACAACAGCAAGAAGAACAAAAGTTTTTATTTAAAGTCTATTTAGTTCTAGTTATTTAAAGTCATAAAGTCTGGTGTGCCTTTTACTAACATAGATGTTGTGCCACAGCATTACAGCCTCCGTGGGATCATACTCCCTGGCACGTGTGCTTCTGTTTATCATCACTAAACATTTCAACATTTTATTCACTCCTTTTGTTAACAACACTCCTCAAAGTCAAGAACTAAAACAAAAAACCCAACATGATAATAGCATACTTACTCAGCAAATAAAATACATATAGAAAATATAAGAACACTTTTCACTCAACAGTCCAGTGGATGTAGAAAAATTAACACTAGTTTGGAGGTACAAGATACAAAATAAAGTGCCCCCTCGAGGATAATGAAGATACATTGAACTGTAAACATTACAGGGATCTCGTTTTATGTGCTTACTGCGTCTGAGATGCTAAAAAATTAGGAGCATGAATAGGTTTGGGCAACGAGAACCACGGCAAGAACCGAGGACAACGTCAGACTTCTACATGACGTGTAGAAGTCTGACGTGCTCCCTCCCACTCCGAGCCTCAGCCTACACCGCGCTGAACTTCAGTCAAATCAAATTGGGTGAGTGAAACAATAAAATATGTCTATGCCAAGATTGAAGCAGCTAACAAGTTAAACGATGGGTTGCACTGATGGTCTTTAGCGTTTATTTTAGTCTTCAAACCAACATAAGAGCCAATGACAGAAATAAAATCCTTAACATTGAGCTAAAACTTAACCAAAGGTCAGACTAGCAACTTGACATCACTAATGAATTGGGACAAAATTTACATAAACTTTGTCTCACAGTACCACAAACACTAACCTTGTGCCGCATCGGTGGGTAGGTACAGTGGGGCAAAAAAGTATTTAGTCAGCCACCGATTGTGCAAGTTCTCCCACTTAAAAAGATGAGAGAGGTCTGTAATTTTCATCATAGGTATACATCACCTATGAGAGACAAAATGAGGGGAAAAAAATCCCAAAAAATCACATTATGCAAATTATGGTGGAAAATAAGTATTTGGTCAATAAGAAAAGTTCATCTCAATACTTTGTTACATACCCTTTGTTGGCAATGACAGAGGTCAAACGTTTTCTGTAACTCTTCACAAGGTTTTCACACACTGTTGCTGGTATTTTGGCCCATTCCTCCATGCAGATCTCCTCAAGAACAGTGATGATTTGGGGCTGTCGCTGGGCAACACAGACGTTCAACTCCCTCCAAAGATTTTCTATGGGGTTGAGTTCTGAAGACTGGCTAGTCCACTCCAGGACCTTGAAATGCTTCTTACGAAGTCACTCCTTCATTGCCCCGGCGGTGTGTTTGGGATCATTGTTATGCTGAAAGACCCAGCCACGTTTCATCTTCAATGCCCTTGCTGATGGAATGAGGTTTTCACTCAAACTCTCACGAAACATGGCCCCATTATTTCTTTCCTTTACACAGATTAGTCGTCCTGGTCCCTTTGCAGAAAAAAAGCCCCAACGCATGATGTTTTCACCCCCATGCTTCACAGTACGTACGGTGTTCTTTGGATGCAACTTGGCATTCTTTCTCCTCCAAACACAACAAGTTGAGTTTTTACCAAAAAGTTCTATTTTGGTTTTATCTGACCATACGACCCCTCCTGGAAGCCGTCACCTTATTGTGGGTTGTGTGTCCCCCAATGATCCTCGGAGCTAAGTTGTCTGGGGCTTCACACCCTTGGTAGGGTCACCCATGGCAAACAGGTCCTAGGTGAGGGACCAGACAAAGCATGTCTTCCATTTTCTAATAATAGCTCCCACAGTTTATTTCTTCACACCAAGGTGATTACCTATTGCAGATTCAGTCTTCCCAGCCTGGTGCAGGTCTACAATTTTGTTTCTGGTGTCCTTTGACAGCTCTTTGGTCTTGGCCATAGTGGAGTTTGGAGTGTGACTGTGAGGTTGTGGACAGGTGTCTTTTATACTGATGAGTTCAAACAGGTGGCATTAATACAGGTAACGAGTGGAGAGCAGAGGAGCCTCTTAGAGAAGAGGTTAACAGGTCTGTGAGAGCTGTGCTTGTTTGTAGGTGTCCAAATATTTATTTCCCACCATAATTTGCTAATAAATTATTTAAAAGTCAGATGTGATTTTCTGGATTTTTTCTTCTTTTCATTTTGTCTCTCACAGGTGAGTTATACTAAATACTTTTTTGCCCCACTGTAAAGGAATCAACATTTTAGAGCATTTGGTTCCATTCACTACCCTTTTTCTCGCAGTCTAGGTTAACTTTCGTTTTCAAGTCACCAGTGTCATGCGAAATTACTTTTAGTGCCAAAATTGTGAGTTCCGGTGCATACCCTTCAAAATAAAAGGCTACAAGCTTAAAACAGGAATGCAAGTTAAAACTTGCACATATAAACCATTTGACGTGATAAGTCGAAAATAACTAGTTTAAGAATGCTATACTTTACTTTTAATGGTGGCACGGTGGACGACTGGTTAGAGCGTCAGGCTCACAGTTCTGAGGACCCGGGTTCAATCCCCGGCCCCGCCTGTGTGGAGTTTGGATGTTCTCCCCGTGCCTGCGTGGGTTTTCTCCGGGCTCTCCAGTTTCCTCCCACATCCCAAAAACATGCATTAATTGGAGACTCTAAATTGCCTGTAGGTGTGAATGTGAGTGCGACTGGTTGTTTGTTTGTATGTGCCCTGCGATTGGCTGGCAACCAGTTCAGGGTGTACCCCGCCTCCTGCCCGATGACAGCTGGGATAGGCTCCAGCACGCCCGCGACCCTAGTGAGGAGAAGCGCTCAGAAAATGGATGGATGGATGGATGAATGAATAAAACATTAATGAATATTAAGTCAATTAGTTCCACACACATTGCCTTTTAGTTCATAGGTTTGTTATTGTCATTGGTTATAGAGAACCCTGAGTCAAATGTTCATTTTAGTCTATGCTGCGAGCTGCTAAGAAAATGAATGTTCATAATTTGGACACCCTTTATTTAAATAATGCAAACTTTTTTGACCCAGCCACCTAAAAGAATGGGAAGCGAGAATCGTTTGGAACTGGAATCGGGACCGGAATCGCTCAAATTCAAACAAACTCATATTGAATTTGTATCTACGTATAAACATGTGGTTTGACCCACTGTGTGTGTGTGTGTGTGAAGAGCTTCCACATGAGCATGCAGATGAGCTTCCCTGAGATGGTTTCTGACAGTTTGTGCAGAAATCTTTTGGTTATGCAAACCGATTGTTTCAGCAGCTGTCCAGGTGGCTGGTCTCAGACAATCTTGGAGGTGAACGTGCTGAATGTGGAGGTCTTGGGCTGGGGTGGTTACACGTGGTCTGCGGTTGTGAGGCCGGCTGGATGTACTGCCAAATTGTTTGAAACGCTTTTGGAGACGGCTTATGGCAGAGAAATGAACATTGAATTTACGGGCAACAGTTCTGGTAGACATTCCTGCAGTCAACATGCCAATTGCATGCTCCCTCAGAACTTGCAACATCTGTGGCATTGTGCTGTGTGATTAAAAACTGCACATTTCAGAGTGGCCTTTTATTGTGGCCATCCTATGGCACACCTGTTCAATAATCATGCTGTCTAATCAGCATCTTGATATGCCACACCTGTGAGGTGGGATGAATTAGCTCGACAAAGGAGAAATGCTCACTAACACAGATTTAGACAGATTTGTGAATATTTGAGGGAAATGGCCTTTTGTGTATGTAGAAAACGTTTCAGATATTGGAGTCCTGCTCACAAAAAATGGGACCAAAAACAAAAATGCTGCGTTTATATTTTTGTTCAGTATAAAAATAGACTTAAAAAAAAAGTGATATTAAAATGTATGGCATCTGATTTATAAACAATGACAAAATCCAAGTGGTTTTGAGGACGTACATGGTGTTTTTTTTTTTTTTTTTTTTTTTTTTTAATCCATTCAAATTTGGCTTCAAGACATTTTTGGGGCCTTTTTAGTGGGTTAATGACTCTATACCTACAGCGTCTGAAATAAGTATTTCACACTTCAACATTTTTCTCATTAAATATATTTCCAAAGGTGCTATTGACATGAAAATTTCACCAGATGATGGGACAACCCAAGTAATGCATACATACAAAGAAAGTAGAACAAATAAGATCAGAAACTTAATTGTGTGTAATAATGTGAGATGACACCGGGAAAAAGTATTGAACACGCCACTGGATACTGGGAGGTAATTGAGATCCTGTAGATTCTAAACTTTTCCACCAAGCCGTTAAGGTGGATGCGATTATTGGGTTCTTGAAGCATTTATGGGGTTTAAGACTTGTGGCAATAAATGGGATTTTGTTGTTGTTGCAGTCTATTTGTTCCAATTCTAGCCAACAATGATGCTTCTCATTGTGAGGATGAGGTATTGTAATTGGTTCGCTAAGTAATAGTGTTTAAAGTTGGGAGCATTTAGGCCTCCCTCCTGTTTACTTTTCTGAAGTGTGGATAAACTAATTCTATTTTTCTTAATTTTTGAATAATAATGTATTACAGCAGAATCTGATATTTGAAACCATTTAAATGTGGTCTTAAATGGAATCATTGAGAATAATTTATTTGAGGTAAGGTTTTCATTTTTATTGTGGCTATTCTTCCCAGTAGTGATACATGCAAGTTTTCCAGCAATTTAAATCATCTGAGATTTTTTTTCCAGAAGTGGTGTGTAATTTAGATGGGTTAACTCTGTGAGTTTTGGCGAAATATTAATACCTAAATATTTGTTTCCTATAACCTGGGATTTGATCTGCAGGATTCCATGAGTTTGCTGTTATTGGGAATATTGTTGATTTTGTCCAGTTCATAGAGTAATCTGATATTTGTGAAAATGTTTTAATGAGATTGAAGACTTTGGTTCCTGTAAATAAAAAATATCATCAGCATACAGATTGATTTTGTGTTCTGTCACTAGCGAGCAGATACCTTTTTAATATTAGCATTCTGACGTATAGCGGCAGCAAGAGGTTCGATGAATATTGCAAATAGCATTGGTGAGAGTGGACATCTTTATCTGGTTCCTCTTTGTAAAGTAAAACTTTGTGATTTAATCCTATTTGTGGAGACTATCTCTTTTGGCGAGTTGCATAATGTTGCTATCCAATGTATAAATGAGTCTCCAAAGCCAAATTTGCGAAGTACTGCAAACAGGAAAGCCCAGTTAACTTCATCGAAAGCTTTCTCTGCGTCAAGTGACATGATGATTGCATTTAGATTTTTACGCTGTGACATGCTTATTAAATATAACAGACGTCTGACATTATTTGTGGAACTTCTACCTTTAATGAAGCCTGTCTGGTCATAGTGGATTATCGACGGGAGTACCTTTTCAAGTCTCGCTGCGAGGGCTTTCGAGATAATCTTATCTACATTAATCAGTGATAAGGGCCGATAAGTAGCCGGGAAAGTGGGGTCTTTACCTGGCTTTAATAATAATTTAATTGAACCTGTGTTCATATGGCTACTTATTTTACCTTTATCGTTCATCTCCTTGACTGTTCTGAAAAATAGAGGCTCTAGTATTGGCCAGAAATGTTTAATGAATTCAGTGGAGATTCTGTCCGGGCCAGGCGCTCATCCCGATTGCATATTTTTTAATGCATTATGTAATTCTGTGATGGTTAAAGGAACATCAAGGCTGTCTTTAATTTGTGTATTTAATTGAGGAATTTTTAGATCCTTAATAACAGTTTGAATTTCTTTTTGGTCTGGGTTGTTCAAAGATGCGTATAAGCTGATATAATAATTGTAAAATATTTATTTTTCGCGGTGACTGTGTACAGTTGCCGTTGAATCTTGAATGTCAGTAATTAATGACTTGTCTTTATTGCGCTGAAGTCTATTCACAAGAAATTTTCCTGATTTATTATTGTACTCAAAGTTAGTGTATCTTAACTGTTGTCTGTTCTTTTTGATAACGTCTAATTGATGTTTTGCCTTTTGAAGTTGGTTTCTAAGCGTATTTGTCGGATTAATTGCAGATTCTTCTGTGAGATGTTTAATTTTTTCCTCGATTCCATTTTCAAATTTTTTTTCTTGTTTTTTCTTGTACGAAGAGTATGATGACAAAAATCTACCTTTACCAAAATAATGCTGTAAAATACTTACTAATTTAACACTGCTTATTATTGGGGTCTCTGCATGCTCGTGCACATATAGTGTTACGAACAACGCGGAACAATTATCGGTTCACCAATTACACCGACACACACATCAGAGGTAGGCTACCAAAATGGAGGAAGTTGACACAGCGTTTCTAGGACTGATGGGAGGCAAATTTCATTTATTAAAAAAAAAAAACTACCTGATGGTACCCTTAAGTGTGGGTTTGTGCAAAGCGTGCAAACATGAGTTTTCGTAGCACCAAAGCAAAACACTTTAACCCTCCGATATGTCATCCAGCTTTTCAACTGCCACACAGAAACTATTTTAAATTCTATACTGTTCGAAAACAACTGTCTAAAATTGCTAAAACTTTATTTGGTTTATTTTGGCCACTGATATTTTCTATTAGTTTTTCTCCTGTTTTGTATTGAAATGCAATTAAATGTATTTTTACAGAGTTAACAATATTCCTGTCTGTGTTAACTATTTGATTCAGTCATCCACTACATTCATTTAAATTAAACTATGTTGCTTTTTAGGACAAATATTGTTATACGATTAAAATGAAATTAATCTGGGTTAATTAATGGCAAAGCCACCCCTAATAAAAAGTTATTAAAGCATTATAAACTATTTTCAGTAGGATGCAGTACAGTTCTACACCACTGCAAACATCAGGCACAATAATAAACGTGAATAAAACATTTTTTTTCATTAAATACAAAGTGAGTATTAGCCAAGGCAAAATTGTTCTTCTCTTGGATCCCATTAGGTGTTCCTAATGAAGTGTTCAGTAACAAGAAGTTGAACCATTAGTGGGTCCCGTTTGAAATGTTCCTTTAAAAAAGTTTAAAACATTCTTTTTCTGTATCTGTTCTCCATGTGTAGCAACTAAAAAGGGTCCAAATGGTCTGGCGCTGCCGAACGATTATTGCGACTTCTGTCTGGGAGACTCCACCTTGAACCAGAAGACTGGCCAATCAGAAGAGCTTGTGTCCTGCTCAGACTGTGGACGTTCAGGTATGGCTGTCTTTTTTTTGCCCTCTACTTTGTTTTTTATTGTGCTTATGAAGTCGAAGCAGATTGACGGTCATGTCTGGTTTCATGGTTGTCTGGTCCATTGCTCCCTGCAGGCCACCCGACATGTCTGCAGTTCACGCCCGTTATGATGGCCGCCGTGAAGACCTACCGCTGGCAGTGCATCGAGTGCAAGTGCTGCAATGTTTGTGGCACTTCGGAAAATGATGTGAGCATGAGCAAGATATTTTCTAACCAAACAGCAACTCTGCTTTCTTTCTTTTTTCTTTTCTTTCTTTTCTTTCTTTTCTTTCTTCCTTTCTATTTTTCCTTGACCCAACATAACAACACTGTCCAATGAAAAGCATGTACAGTTGGAAACTGGGGTCAAACACAATTACAGTTAGAAATGGGTGGAAAAAATCCAGTTAACTTCCAAAAAGTTTATCTTTCAATGGGAAGTTAAGATGGGGAATTTTGCAAGTATTGTATTAGAAATTGGAAACATTCCATGGAAATTGATATGAAATGGCATTCAAGCATAAACATAAAGATTTTGTTTTGTCATAAGCAGACATCCATTCAAAATAGAGACAAAGAATATAAAACGTGTACACACTCCTGTTCAAATGCCAGTTTTTGTGATGTAAAGAAAATCAGACCAAGATACATTTCTAAACTTTTTTTTTCACTTTTTTCCACTTTTTTAATGAGACCTGTACAACTCAATTTAAAATCGCACTGAAATGTTTAATCACATTGCGTATACAGTGGACCTCCTGCTATTCACGGTGGATAGGGACCAAGCCTGACTGCGAATAGCGAATTTCCGCAGATAAAGGTCCCCATAAAAGTCATGTAATCTGTGATAATGTGATAGTTATTACCTATATTAATAGTTTAGACCACAAATACTGTAATTTCTCGTGTATATTGCGCCTCCCCCCCCCAAAAAAAATTGTCAATAGTGCGCATTATACATGGGTATAGGGGGAAATGAAAAAAAACCAAAAACTTTCACATTTTATAAATGTATGCCGCCATCTAGAGGTTATGAAAAAACTGTACATGTTCATTCCAATATTCCACCGCCACCTAGAGGTTATGAAAAAGCTGTACACTTTCATTCTGGTATGCCATCGCCACCTAGGGGTTATGAAAAAGGTGTAGCCTACACTTTCATTGCAATATGTACAGTTGTCCTCATAAGTTACCATACACAGGCAGAATTTGTGAAATATATATATATATATATATTTTTTTTTAAACACGACTGGATAACAACCATCATTAATTTCTTTATGGTTATGTTTTGTTCAGTGATAATGCTTTTCTGAAATGCTTGAGTTTAATTTGAATCCCATTAAAATAAAATTAAATGTTTCGCCTGGTCTTTCATGTTTTCTTTAAAGAATTGTACACATTTTACAAATTCTCCTTGGGTAATCAAACATATAAGCACAACTGTGTGTCTTCTCATTTGCGATTTGGGCTTCTAAACTGATTATAATTGGAATGGAAGGCTCCGTGTAAACCAGGCTAGTCTTGCAGCTCTTTATACTTTATTTCAGACCCGGGAGGGGGATCCATATCACAGAGTAAAGAAAAACTATTTCATAGAGAAACAAGAGAGGAAATTTTAACAACAACAATAATGATTTAAAAGCAAAGAAAAATCTAATTGAAAACAATAAAGGTGGGCCTTATTTTTCATGATTTCAGACATGAAACAATCGTTTGTTGTGATAGTTTTGGGGATATTTGGAAACCCTGAAGTAATGAATAGTGAGCCCCTTTGATGTAATTTAGAAACTTTGTTTTATCAAAAGTGGCTGTTGTTCTCTGATAATTCAGCAGTTCAGCATCAGTTTCAGCCCAGGTATTTATTTTTTTATTCATTCATTTATTTTATATGCAGGACCAGCTGCTGTTCTGTGACGACTGTGACCGAGGCTACCACATGTACTGCCTTAGTCCGCCCATGACCGAACCACCCGAGGGTAAGACGTCACGGAACTCCAACTTAAAAATTTAATGTTTGATGATAAGCGATTGCAGTCGTCATACATTACATCACATCAGTGATTCCTTACTGCTGTGAGATCTTATCAGGTGTGCACTGGGAATTTATCCACCCATCAATTTTCTTCCACTTATCCGGGGTCGTCTGAAATGATTTTATATTGAAGTAAATAGCAATAATCTGTGAATAATTGACACTCCCCCCGCTCCCCCTCTCAGTAAAGCACTTAAAATGGAGAGGACTATAAAAAAGGGGTTGTATGGTCTCTTCTGTAGTGTGTTGCCAAATGGGAGCAGAAAGGTACCGAGCGATGTGCTCAAGTTAAAGAACACGCAATTATGATCCAACATCAGTGTATGTAGTATTTACATGATTCAAATTTCATCTGAGGCTCATCAATCGTAATCACTAGAATATTAGCCTAAAAATGCTAGCACAAACTAATGTGACATCACACAAAGGCAAATGAATAAGCGCACTAGCACTCTACACAAGTGGTATAGTTATTAAGCTCACATTTTTGAATTCATACACAATAACATGATAGGAAATACAGGCAATTTCTAATGACAATGTAGACTACACGGGCTATTAGTAGCGCCATTTGGAAGAGAAGCAAAAACAAACATTCACTTTTACTTTGGCTGTTACCTCGCATGTGGTGCATTCCAGGACCAGCAATACAACAGGACAAATTAAAAATAAAAAAAAAACACCAATGACTTAAGCCTAGCAAGAACAATGACACCTAGATGGCGCTAAAGTAATACTTTTAGAATAATGTTATTTATAGAGCACCTTTAAAAAAATAAAAAATAAATTAAAATAAATAAATAAATTAAAATACAAGGGCTTTGACAGACCAAGTAGAACACAAAACAAACAAAAACAAGAACGTTGTAATCATATAAAAATAACAAAAATGAGGAGAGAAGTCCCCGGCAGTGCAGGAACCCAACAAGCCCAACTGAGAGTAAGAGGGTTGATGTGGAACCATTAAAATAGGTAAATACATTTTAAAGCATACAAAGTCTAAAAAATAAAATAAGGTCCATTAAAATAGTAATAATCATGCAAAATGAGTAATTAATTAAATATAGATAGATAGATAAAAACAGGGTTGATGTCATCACATAAGAATTAGTCTTAAAAGGTGCGCTTTAGAAGTGATTTAAAAGATACCATTGATTTTGCGCGCCTCAAATCCTCAGGTCGGTCGTTCCAAAGTCGAAGTGCCCTGATGAAACCGCTCGATCACCGTTAGTTTTAAGCCTCGACTTTGGAACAAGGCCCATCCATGCTTTAAATGTAATCAGTAAAATCGTAAAATCAATTCTGAAACAGACTGCAAGCCAATGTAGAGTTGCTAAAACTGAAGCGGTGTCGTGTCGCCTATTCGATTCCCGCGAGAAGCTTAACTGCTGCATTCTGAACCAGCTTGAGGCAAGAGAGTGATTTTTGACTCATGCAGGAGAAGAGTGACTTGCAGTAATCTAACCGAGAGAAAATTAGGGTGTGAATCAGATGTTCAAGGTCAGGTTTAGTAAGTATTGATTTTATCCTGGCTATGGTGCGTGGTTAAAAGAAACATGACTGGATGACTTTATTGATACGGACTGTGAAGGTTAAATCTGATTTAAAAAAAAAAAAAAAAAAAAAAAAAAAAAAAAATAAAAAAAAGAAAATGACTCCCAAGTTTCTGGCTGTCTAAGCGATGACAGAGAAGGAACCAAGGCTAGATTTGATGATGTCAATGGTACTTTCCAAGATTTAGTGTGTTCCATATTTGGAGCTATTAAATTGGAGAAGGTTCTGCGCCATCCAGCAGCAGATGTTTAAAAGGCATTCATTAACAGCAGCTAGGCTTCTAGGGTCCTCTGGTCTCAGGCAAAGGTAAATCTGTGTCGTCTGCATTGCAGTGAAAGGATACATTATGGCGCTCAATTATTTGGCCAAGGGCCAGCATATACAGTGGGGCGCAAAAATATTTAGTCAGCTACCAATTGTGCAAGTTCTCCCACTTAAAAAGATGAGAGAGGCCTGTAATTTTCATCATAGGTATACCTCACCTATGAGAGACAAAATGAGGGGAAAATAAATTCAGAAAATCACATTGTCTGACTTTTTAAAGAATTTATTAGCAAATTATGATGGAAAATAAGTATTTGGTCAATAAGAAAAGTTCATCTCAATACTTTGTTACATACCCTTTGTTGGCAATGACAGAGGTCAAACGTTTTCTGCAACTCTTCACAAGGTTTTCACACACTGTTGCTGGTATATTGGCCCATTACTCCATGCAGATCTCCTCGAGAGCAGTGAGGTTTTGGGGCTGTTGCTGAGCAACACGGACTGTCAACTCCCTCCAAAGATTTTCTCTGGCTTTGAGATCTGGAGACTGGCTAGGCCACTCCAGGACCTTGAAATGCTTCTTATGAAGCCACTCCTTCATTGCCCGGGTGGTGTGTTTGGGATAATTGTCATGCTGAAAGACCCAGCCACGTTTCATCTTCAATGCCCATGCTGATGGAAGGAGGTTTTCAGTCAAAATCTCACGATACATGTCCTCATTCATCATTTCCTTTCCACGGATCAGTCGTCCTGTTCCCTTTGCAGAAAAACAGCCCCAAAGCATGATGTTTTCACCCCCCAAATGCTTCACTGTAGGTATGGTGTTGAGTTTGGTGTTTTTTACCCGAAACTGACTCACCTTCATCTGACCATATGCCATTCGCCCAATTCTCTTCTGGATCATCCAAATGCTCTCTAGCAAACTTCAGACAGGCCTGGACATGTACTGTCTTAAGCAGGGGGACATGTCTGGCGCTGCAGGATTTGAGTCACTGGCGGCGTAGTGTGTTACTGATGGTAGCCTTTGTTACGTTGGTCCCTGCTCTCTGCAGGTTATTCGCTAGCCCCCCATGTGCTTCTGGGATTTTTGCTCACCGTTCTTGTGGTCATTTTGACCCCACGGTGGGAGATCTTGCGTGGAGCCCCAGATCGAGGGAGATTATCAGTAGTCTTGTTTGTCTTCTATTTTCTAATAATTGGTCCCACAGTTGATTTCTTCACACGAAGCTGCTTACCTATTGCAGATTCAGTCTTCCCAACCTGATGCAGCTCTACAATTTTGTTTCTGGTGTCCTTTGACAGCTCTTTGGTCCTGGCCATTGTGGAGTTTGGAATGTGACTGTTTGAGGTTGTGGACAGGTGTCTTTTATACTGATAACCAGTTCAAACAGGTCCATTAATACAGTTAACAAGTGGAGGACAGAGGAACCTCTTAGAGAAGAAGTTACAGGTCTGTGAGAGCCAGAAATCTTGCTTGTTTGTAGGTTACCGAATACTTATTTTCTACCATAATTTGCTAATCAATTATTTAAAAATCAGACAATGTGATTTTCTGGATTTTAATTTCTCATTTTGTTTCTCACAGGTGAGGTACACCTATGATGAAAATTACAGGCCTCTCTGCACTGTTGGTGGCTGACTAAATACTTTTTTGCCCCACTCTAGATAGAATAAAATCTGGCCTAAAACCGAACCTTGCGGTACATCACAGGCAAGGGAAGAGGTAGCTGAGCAGTAGTTGTGTATGTTGACAGCAAATGTTCACTCTAAAAGATAGGAATAAAACCAATTTAGTGCTGGGTCCCTGATCCTCAACCAGTGTCTCGACCGACCGATTAAAATAGCGTGGTCAACTGTGTCGAAAAGCTGCACTGAGATCCAACAGAATACGTATTGTCATTAGTAACTCTGAGGAGGGCCGTCTAAGTGTAATGGCCAGCTCTGAAACTAGATTGAAATTTATCAGAGGTTGTTCAAAGGCCAAATTGAAACGCTGTGTCGAAACCACATTTTCCAAAACTTAAGACAAAAATTGAACTTTTGAAATTGGTCTAAAATTATTAAAATCAGAAGAATCAACGTTAGGATTGTTTATAAGGGGTCACACAGTCTATGTTGCCCAGCGACAGCCCCACAGTGGTGTGACCCCTTTAAAGTCACTTTTAGGGGTGTCAGTGTGTTTAAAAGCAGAGGCGACTACACGCTCAGCCAGAGAACTAATAACAATCTATAAAATGGTAGGAAATCTAGGCTGCATATAGTTGGTTTCATTTGAAACGGTTCTGATAAGAAGGGACACTGGCTCAAAACTGTTCAAATGACTTTTATTGCATATGTGAGTTTTTCAGCGACAAAGGGAAAATAGGTTCCCCTGCAAATAATTTACTTTTGTTCATCTTTGCTAGCAACGTATAGTGACGCGGAAAACAATTAAATGCTCTTCGACGAGAAGGCCCTGAGATTTTTCTAAAGTAAAAATATGTGCTGCGGCTCAATAAAGGTTGGCAAACACTGCATTCCATTTTTGTGTTGTTTTTTTTTGCAGGGAGCTGGAGCTGCCACCTGTGCCTGGCTCTACTCAAAGATAAAGCCTCCATCTACCAGCAGAACCAGAGCTCCTCCTCCGAGTGACAAGGCACCAGTTAGTTCGTCTCACTCCCTCTGTCACATGGCAACACGTCAGAAAGCCTCTCAGTTTTCCAATTCTGTCCAAATGTAGCTCAGTCACCTCACGGGTCAGCAGCAGAAATCTTCTTACGTCTACACAGGAGAGGAAGGAGGGGGCACGTCGTCTCCAAAACAGACCTCAGATCAGTTAAATTGTGGCTCAAACTGAAGCGGCAACCTGTCAGCCTAGCTGTCTTAACACAAACATGTACACACCTGTCCTGGACTGCTGCTACACGTACGTGAGAGAGCGTGTGAGGCGAGGGGGGGGGGCGGGAGGGAGGAGAGGGGGGGGGGGAGAGAGAGAGAGAGAGAGAAACCATAGCAACAGCTGTCTCCATGGGAGTAAACGGAGTAGCTGCATCGTTGTGGTGTTTTTTTTTTTGTTTTTCTCTGCCAAATGATCTATTTTTACTTACAGGATGCGGAGGGGGAAAAACATGTCACAAACAGTATGTTACTGGAGAATTCTTCTTCTTCTTATTATTGTTCTGGTTACTAGTGGACTTTGGTAGTGGCATTTGTGTGTGTACTTTGTCTGATCTTTTGGTGCATTTTTAAATTGAGAGGGTTTTCATCATCAAGAAAAGTGATTTTTAACATAAACCACGAAAACTATGAGCTGTTTAGAAGCATCCACACAGCTCATGTTGCTCAGTAGATCAGAAACCTCCACCAAGCACTATGAAAGTATGTAAAGTAGATTGGGCTCAAAATAAGAGACATTACATTATAGCTTACTATCATTTTTCTATTAGTATTTATCAACCAAAGGGTGGTCATAGTCTTATGTTTAAGTCTGATAAGGCCGCTTATCACTTTTCCATATCATAGCATGATGTTAATTCACTATAAATCTTGTTGCCACATTCATTTCAAAGATGTAGAGACCACTCACAGTGACATTGACAGCAGCAACCCAGTGAACGAACTCGCCCAATTTTTTATATTCTATACTATTCATCGGTATTAAGATAATTTTCTAATAGTTTTGTAACGTGTGTGGTGAACATTTCCACGTAATACAGCTTCTTAAACATTCTGTGTACTGTGTTGCCATGTTTGTATTTTTGTTATGACTGTGACATTTGAATTCAATCGACTTCAGGTGTCAGGCATCTGTTCTTTGTAAAATGATTTCCTTTGTTGTACTAGTTTTTCCTCTTCGTTTTTTTTTTAAACATTTCTTCGGTGACAGTGCTGACCAGCCTGACTGAAATAAAAATCTCTTTTAATTTGAAATGAGGTATATTTCCATGACTTTCACTCAGCTAATAGTGTCTGCCTATATTCTACACATTTTAGTACTGTATTATTAATCCATAAAACGGCACCATTCTATTTAAGAGCAATGTCTCGTATCTCAAGACTCCCGGTTGGTTTTGATTTGGAGAGCCCAGTTCTTCCTGTGGACCGTAGACCTCTCCTTGGTTAGTTGGCTGAGTCAGCTACAGCGAAGAGCCTCACCCCTCAAAGTATTCAATTTATGCCGTTTAAATCTGACGTCAAAATTCTTTAAGAGCACCGAATAATTTTCACATAACACAGCATTTTAATTTACCCGTCAACAACACAGCCGAGCACATCCTCCGGGCACGGACATTCAGAAACATTCAAACAAGCTTTTGTATTTTTCTAAGCATAAAAAGGTCTGCGTGTGCACAAAGGCCAACACACTTGGATTAGTGCAACTATCTCTAGAGCGTGATCAGCCAGTTGTGTACAACACATCAAAGGAGTGATACAAACTAGGCAAAAAAAAAAAAACTACAAGAAGCAACTACATACCATGAAACTCCCATAAAGATGAAATAATAAACACTTTGCCACAGTACAAAGTACAAAAGGTACAATCTCTAATTCCAATGAAGTTGGGGTATGTAAAATGTAAATAAAAACAGAATAAAATGATGTGCAGATCCTTTTCAAATGCAAATGTATATTCAAATGCATGTACCACAAAGAGATTTAATGTTCAAACTGATGAATGTTATTTTATTTTTGATTTTTTGCAAATATTCTCTCATTTGGGACAGGGGCAACAAAAGACTGGGAAAGTTGAGGAATGCTGAAAAACAAACAAAACAACTGGAACGTTCCACAGAACATTGCAGGCATCAAATTTAAAATGAGAGAATATTTGCACACACAAAAAAACAGCCAGGTTACTTTTTTTGTCAGTCTGATTCAAATCATTCCAACTGAAGATCTCTGATCAACTGTTTCCATGTGACATGACGTGATCTATTCCAATCGGGCGTTTAAATGGCCCACTAACAGCCATTTTTCAGAGGTGACATGCGCAATTCGACATAAACATCATGTGATTTATCTAGATGGAGGCCGGTCGTCTATTTAGCACAGTATAGGTGAATGTTTGTACACTTTTATTAAAGCAACAGCTTGATTAAAGACAAGTTACAAGTATTTAAAAACATTTCAGTCAACTCTGGTAAGCAAGCTGCCATGTTTTCAAGCGCTGAAACGATGACATCACCACGCATTTACAGCAAGACAGAGCATGCGCAGACAGAACTTCATGCAGCCTGACACCATTCCAATTCACACTTTACATGATGAAAATGTACTTTTTTTTGTTTAACTTTTACAGACAGGTTTGGCAAAGGGAATCTGAAAACATTCATTTCCAACAGGTGTTTTTATAGAGCATTTTTATTCGGCTTGGACTTCTAAACTGATTATAATCGGAATACGAGGCTCCATGTAAACCCAGCTAATAAAATTCATCTGATTGAACATTAAATATCGTTTTTGTAGTGTATTCAGTTGAATATAGTTTGAAAAGGAATTGCAAATTTTTTATTTCCGTTTTACACAACATCCCAACTTCATTTGAATCGGGGTTGGTAGAAATACAAACTTTTTTTTTTTTTCCACGTTTTTGAGTGGTGTGCAGAAGTGGAGTTACAAAACCATGTGAAGTTACTGGACGTGAGGAGAGAAATTCATTCCAGTGAAAAAAGCCTGCATGTGTGTCCTCTAGTCTACAGCCTCTCGAAGCTGATAGAGCAGAGGAGGAAGATGACGTAGAGCAGCACGAGCCAGAGACCCAGCCTGCGGTCCAACTTCCAGCGGTTCAGATGGACGCAAAGGACCTAAAGCATGGACGGAGAGAGGACATCTTGTCATTTCCCGTCATCCATAGAACTTATAAAAAGATGACAAGGCTAGTAAAGAATCAAAACATATTTGAGTCAGATGTGCTTACAGTGAGTGTAACTGAGGCCAAGAGCAGGATTACAGAGTACACCAGGCCCCTGCTGTTGATTGTCACCTAATGACACAAAAGTATTGGCTCAATTACAGCAGTGATTGAATTCAGGGTTACTATGAATCTGGGAGGGACGTGCGCCTCCCGTCCCCAGCACCGTTTGCGTCCGTGGCTGAATATAACACGTACAAGCTTACCACTGAGCCATAGCTGACAATGAGGGTCCTCAGTGCCCAGGGGAAGCCCAAGCCTAGCAGCACATCAAAGATATTACTGCCAATGGAGTTGGACACGGCCATGTCGCCCAAGCCTGTGGAAAAACCACATTGGGAAGACTAAATTCCATAGTTGAAATAGCCACTGACGAGGCTTAACGAGGCAATTGAAGACATGAGAAAACGCACAATGTATTAAGCACTCAAACCTCATCTTGTGTTTGCAGAATAAATGTTAACGTTGCACGAATATACAGAAGTTCATGAACAGTCAAGCTTGTAAAATGTGTGTGTTTCTCCTTTCTCCATGGTCACAAAAACAGCGACAGTGGTGCGTTGAGGTACGAGTGAACCAACTTATTTACTTATATAGTTTTTCGAGATACCGGCCATCGTTCCGCCGACTTTTTGCCTTGCCTTACGAGCAAAAACTTGTGCTATGTATAGTAGCAGTGAACGTAAACTCACTTCACAACAAGCAGCAAAAAAACCCCAAAGAGTATTACAAATAGTACATTTAAAACAACCACATAATTCTGCCTTGAAGTCTGCTAGCTTTATACCAACACGCAATCGGAAACGCCATAGATGGGCTATCAAATAACACCAGTGTTGCAGTGTTATAATTCTTTAAGCAATGGATATTTGAACAACACGTAGAAATGCTGTTCAACATTTTTCCCTTGTCCAACGCATATGCACTTCAGTTTTACATTATTTAAAATAAAATGGGCAAATTCTATTTTGCATACTAAGCAACAAACCCATTATATTATCAATGATCGTGATCGGTATTGGCAGTTATTGGCAGATCTCACGCATGGATGATTGGTATCGGAATCAGCAGCATAAAACCCTGACTGGAGCACTCCAAATTACTGCTGTACTGAAGAGCCGGGACCATCTCCATGTACAGTAGATCCGCATGTATTATACTGCCCCAAAGTGGCCAAGAGGAGCAGCACAATGTCTATTGAATTGAAGCAAAAAATGTGGAAAAACTATTTAATCTATTTACGTTATATTTATATATGTCATTACTGTATGTTTGAATAAAGTACACCATTAAGGAGCGCTATTTTTTTTTTGATTTTAAAAAACACATCAAACATAGGTGGCACGCTGACCGACGAGTTAGCACATCTGTCTTCACAGTTCTGAGGACCTGGGTTCAAATCCGGACTCGCCTGTGTGGAGTTTGCACGTTCTCCCCATGCCTGGGCGGGTTTTCTCCGGGTGCTTAAAAGTAGGAAAAGAAAGAAAGTAAAAAGTGTGCACTTTGACACAAGACACACACCTCGTCGGGCAACAATGAGGCTGGCCATGCAGTCAGGTACACTGGTGCCAGCCGCCAGGAACGTAATACCCATGATGACGTCTGGAATTCCAAGTGTGTAGCTGATGATGGTCACCTGGACAGAGAGGAAAATAAAACAGAACCACTGGGAACTAGTGTGGGCTAACTAACTCCATTATTGCAAAAAATGAATAGAGAAAAGATGGATGCTCTTCTAAATCAAGGTTCAGTTACAATTGGAACATATAGGGGGCAGTGAGTTATAGCACTCGGCACTTTTCTTGATTCATCAGTGCAGCACTGGGCGAACTTAAATTCCATTGCATCTGCATATTGGAATAAGCGAATTGTATTTATTATATTTCATGAAACACAGTTGATAGATCTGACAGATGTTTGGACTTGCAGTAGGTCACTATTGCACCAAACTTAGTTTTTCTAATCCCAGTTGGTTTTCTTTGCTTTCAGGCAACCTAGATGACACT
Organism: Phyllopteryx taeniolatus; assembly: GCF_024500385.1. NCBI lineage: Eukaryota > Metazoa > Chordata > Actinopteri > Syngnathiformes > Syngnathidae > Phyllopteryx > Phyllopteryx taeniolatus. Next base: position 8,046,836 of record NC_084511.1, on the reverse strand, counting down.
GGCCTATGAAACTTGAAGATGACGATAGCACCTCAGTTGTGGATAAACGTGTCATTATTATTATTGCGATGTTATTCAAATTGTAAACGCTGAGAAATAATGTTACATGCCCCAGATTTTATAGCAACCTAAAACTTTAAATCACTCTCCTGCAAAATGACAAAAATGGAGTTAGCCCACTCTGGTTCTCAGTGGCTCCGCTGTGTGTGTAATGTAAAGGCACGTATGTGTGTGTTTCGTACCATCCAGACCATGAGGTAGGAGAAGATGGCAATCCACAGGGTGGAGGCCAGGAAGGTGAGCAGGTACCAGCGTTCCCAGTGTGGCAGGGTGCAGTCGGGCACGGTGCAGTGAAGCAAGAGGTTCACTGGCCAGGAGAGCAGCCACTTCGCACGAGCGCACCAGCCATCTGAAAAATGTAGACACACACGCAGAAGGATCGGGAGTTACGGATTCAATCATTTACATCTCAGATGGGATATTCAAGTGCTCACCTGGCATGATGAAAGGTTTGAAGGGAGCGTTCTCTTCCTCTTCCCCCTCCTGCTCATCCTCCTCCTCTTCCTCTTTAGCCTGAGCTGCGCTTCCAGCCTCGTGCCCTGTCTCCTTTCCTGCCTCTCTCCCCACATCCAAAGGCTGACAGTCCGCCTCAGCCGCTGATCCATTCTCTTTCTCCCACAGCCTGCCGGCACCGCAACCATCGTCCGCCAAAGCTCCGCCGTCTTTGGCCCCTACCTGAGCTCGGATCAGTCTCTGCCTCTGTGGGAAGGAAGCGAGTGAAATCCCAGATACAAGGAGAAAGCGTGCACAACACCAAACGACCCGGGCTGTGGCGTTCTAGGGGTTAGTTCGTGTTGCGGTAAAACAGCTGACAGTGTGCGGGAGTAGCGGAGCGGAGATGAGCATGCAGCCCATAACAACACAGGGAAGCGTTGAAAATGCTGAGGACACATGCAGGGGAGCAAAGAGAAGGATCATTGAGTTTGCGAGTGCCTTTGTAATTTTAGTCTTTTTTTTTTTTCCAATTGGCGTGGATAGGTTTGATTGACTTTATCAACCATGAGAGAAAACACGGCGCTGTCTCGAGATACAAGTGAGCCAATTTATGAGTTTTTGACATGAGCTGTTGTTTGGCAAAATTTTTCTTTTTCACTCGTGAGCAAAAATTCAAGGTACGAGTGCTGGTGGCAGTGAAAACAATTCTTCAAAAAGGAGGCTTTAAGCTGTTTAGTGCCACTGCCGGCTTAAGCAGTTTAGCTTCAACTAAACATAAAATGAAGACATTTTGCTCATCTTAGTTTAATGCTAAGAAACAATGAAAAATGCCATAAACAGGCTAACTAATAGCCTCCATGTGGCAGTGTTATGACCCTTAAAGCAACAGATATTTGAACACAAACGGTGTAGAAAAAAAGCTTGTTTGCAAGCGTCTGTGTAGTTTTAGAGTCAACCTCAGTGGCGACAGCATTATTAGTGCCCCATCAAATGTAGCAGTTGTTCTTCAAAACATAGCCGCGTATGCCTTTGTGCTGGCACACTTTTGCTGTCCAACAGGGGGAGCTGCAGGCACACCAGGAAGGTGCCAGCAGATTGTTCCCCTAGTTCCTTTGTCCCTTGTTTGCTGTCCGCATTCTGTCTTGCTCCCAAGACATTTTGCACAACTTTCTGTCAAATTTGCTCTCTGACTTTCCTTGCTCCCATTTACCCATCACTGTAAGCCGCGTTTTTCTAGTTTTTGCCTACTGTAGTGGTGCTCTTGTCTGCTTTGCACCTTCCATTATAATTTTTAGTTACTGTCGGTTTTTTGTTTTTTTATTGTCTACTGGTTAGTTGAGGATTTTTCCCCATTTTTTTTTTTTGGGGGGGTGGTGTTGTATTTAAGTTTTCTTTGCTACTTTAGTATTTTTTAATAAAGACAGTTAAATCAACTCCACGCTCAGATACTGCTTTGGGGGTCCCACCTCTTACAAACTAACATTATACCTGTTTTCTAGTGAGTTTGTGAATTGTCTCCATTTTTTTTTTAGATGGTATTACTTTAGCTATTTTCCTTTTCCTTAAAGGCCCACAGACCCGACCTGAGACCACGGAATTAGTAAAGGGGTGCGAGCCATGCGGTGTACCTCGTTGATGACCGTGCGTCCCGCCATGCGCAGGCGAGTGTAGGGGAGGAAATGCGAGGTGATGAGAAGACGGAGGCTTGCCTCTGAGAAAGTGAGCTGGTGCGGCTGTAGGTTGAGCAGCTCATCCACCATCACCACCCTTGAGTCCTGACCAACAATAGCGCACGAATCTGGTCAAGATGTTGACGGAAAGTAAAGGGAGAAAAAAAGTTATGAAAGCAGAGAGACGTGCAAATAAGGCAGATGTCGCCAACCTTGTTTTTTTTTGCCATGTACACGTTTCACATAATGCAATAATTTTACACACTGGCATAGAACCATAATTAAAATTTGAATTCAGCCTTCCACTGAATGTACTCCAGTCTCCTCTTGGGGTAATGGGAAACATTGACACCCAAAGTGTGTTACTTATGTCGAGAATACGCCGAAATGTGGTTTTGGTCTTCACAAAGGTAGGATGTCAGAAATGGAAGGTATTCGGTGCTTTTTGTGGGGATTGGCTCCAGCACGTCCGCGACCCTAGTGAGGATAAGCGGTGCAGAAAATGGATGGATGGAAGTTTTGAAGGCTTCATTGTCTCCTTTGCGAGCCTGTCACCTCATATAACGCCGAGAGGGCCTGCTGTGTGAGAATCAGCTGTAGCGATAAACCCATATTTGAAGTAGGACTGCTGATATTGTCACTTCAATGCAGCTTTCTTTTTCTTGGAATTTGTAGGGCCTTTTTCCCTTGCTGAAGAAGCTCTCCAGAGACGTTTTTATTGGGGTGCGACTCGATTAAAAAATCAATCAATCAATAAATCTAAGGCTTTGCAATTAATCTCTATTAATCGAATTTTAATTGTATAACAATATTTGCCCTAAGAAGCAACATAGTTGAATTTAAATGGATTTTAGTCGATGACTGAATCAAATAATTGACAGACAAGAATGTTGTTAACTCGGGAAACATTTACTTAGTTACATTTCAATACAAACCAGTAGAAAAACTAATGAACTAGTAACTAATAAAAACGGAACCAACTTAGTTAAAGTGCAATTTTACGGCAATTTTTTAAAATGGTTTCGACACGGCATTTCAAATTTGGATGACATATTGGAGGGTTGATGTACTTTGGTGGTATAAAAACCTTTGGCACAAATAGCAAAAAAAAATCTTGCTGATCATTTTTTTTTTTAAATGAAATTTGTCTCCTTCAGTGCTGGCAACGATGTTTCAATCCCATTCATTGTGGGAGTCGAGCTCTGACGTGTGCGTCAGTTTAATTGGTGTACCAGGAAATCGTGCACTTGACAAAGGTCCCGCGTTGTTTGGGACACAAAATGCGAATAAAATGTGTTCATTTTTTATTTTATTTTTTTTACTAATTTGTAATTAATTATGAAAAATGCATTTAAGTCCCACCCCCAAGTTTTAATACATTTTTTTCTAGCTTGTGGGCTTACTTTTCTACTACCGCATCTTGGGATGCAGACGATTGGTTTGACGTTTACAAAACCACAGGCTATTCATTCATCTTCTGTACCGCTTCTCCTCACAAGGGTCGCGCGCGCGCTAGAGCCTATCCCAGCTGACTCTGGGCGAGAGGCGGGGCACACCCTGAACTGGTTGCCAGCCAATCGCAGGGCACAACACAACAACCATTCACACTCACATTCACACCTACGGGCAATTTAAGGTCTTCAATGAACCTACCATGCATGTTTTGGGGATATGGGAGGAAACCGGAGTACCCGGAGAAAACCCACGCAGGCACGGGGAGAACATGCAGCTTGCACACAGGCGAGGCCAGATTGAAAACTTTGAAAATTCTTTCAGACCCTGATGAAAGCAAACGAGCTACAGACTGGTACCCGCTGGTTGGGAAGAGAAGTGGTCCAGTTCTATTTCAGTTTAATGAACGTTCCAGCAGGCAGCCTCAATTGTGCCACTGGGTCAGCTGACATGCCTGCAAACAGGCGCACATACCTGACTTTAGCGGCATGATGTCGGCATCGCAGTCTCCGGCGTTCCCCACCGCTGTTGCGCGTCGCAGGCTGCTCAAACATGGCTGACCTGCCCGGTGACAGTATCTTTCTACCAGGCTGCACAGAGAGCCATTGAACCTACACGCATGGATGCATGCACACACAATGTAGACGGCATGGCAGCTTCATATAAACAAGGAAAGTAAAGTGGTTACACTCACTTCATAATGATTATGTATATTCCATACATGGAGATCAGTATAATGGTCTCCCACCTGCAGATGCACAAGCATACAAACACACATTTAGAAATACTCAAATTAGCAAGTGAATGTTATATAATCTAATAATTCATCTCATGTCCTACCACTGGACTTTTTCATCGTAGATCACCTGCAAGTTCACAAGAAAATACAAAAATAAAACATTGGTCATGGTTTGCTCATACAACAGATTAAATGGTAAATACTCTAATTGACTTGTGTTGTCGAGGGGAAGTATAGCGCAGAATGACTTGAGCTTTATGTTGAGATGAAAATGTTAACTGAGGTTCCTTAGCAGGGTTTCTCACCACGATGAGCACAATGATGGACAAGATGTAGAAGGCAGCGTCGCGAAACAAAGGCCACCAGCTCAGAGAGATTGGCTGGAGAGAGAAGAACCAAGCATCTGATGTTTATTTCTCAGATCCAGCAAATATGGCCTTATCTGTGTTTGTGTGTGAGACCTGTCCTGCGAAGATGCCACAGATACCAATGATGACTAGGACGTTAAAGACTGCTGAACCCACAATTGTGCCCACACCTACGTCCCCTTTTGTGATAAACACTCCTGAAAACAGATTGAGAGTGATTAAGTCAGTATGGAGCAAATCAAAATAGCATGATGTGAAAATGCATTTTCTTCACATATATATGAGCATGGAGGGAGAGGACGACTGGTTAGCACATCTGCCTCACAGTTCTGAGGACCCGGGTTCAAATCCGGCCTCGCCTGTGTGGAGTTTCTCTCCGTGCCTGCCTGGGTTTTCTCCGGGTACGCCGGTTTCCTCCCACATCCCAGAAACATGCATGGTAGGTTAATCGAAGACTCTAAATTGCCCGTAGGTGTGAATGTGAGTGCAAATGATTGTTTGTTTATATGTGCCGTGCGATTGGCTGGCGACCGGTTCAGGGTCTACCCGGCCTCTCGCCCAGAGTCAGCAGAGATAGGTGCCAGCACGCCCGCGAGAATAGTGAGGATAAGCGGTGTGGAAAACAGATGGATGTAAATCTGCGATAAACTGAATCCGCAATAGGCGAACCGCAATATAGGGAGGGATTACTATATTTACCAATTGCTCCAAAAGGGATTGATACTAATGGAAAGGACTGCCAGTTTCATTTTCTTGTCCAGAAAATACATAAAATCAACTCGTGAAATATGAAATATGGACCATAAAGATCCACACTCCCTTTAAATGTATAACCCCAATTCCAATGAAGTTGGGACGTTGTGTTAAACATAATTAAAAACAGAATACAATGATTTGCAAATCATGTTCAACCTACATTTAATTGAATACACTACAAAGACGAGATATTTAATGTTCAAACTGATCAACTTCATTGTTTTTAGCAAATCATTAACTTAGAATTTTATGGCTGCAACACGTTCCAAAAAAGCTGGGACAGGTGGCAAAAAAGTTGAGGAATGCTCATCAAACGCCTGTTTGGAACATCCCACAGGTGAACAGGCTAATTGGGAACAGGTGGGTGCCATGATTGGGTATGAAAGGAGCTTCCCTGAATTGCTCAGTCATTCACAAGCAAAGATGGGGAGAGGTTCACCTATTTGTGAACAACTGCGTGAGAAAATAGTCGAACAGTTTTGTTCCTCAACGTACAATTGCAAAGAATTGAGGGATTTCATCATCTACGGTCTATAATATCATCAAAAGGTTCAGAGAATCTGGAGAAATCACTGCATGTAAGCGGCAAGGCCGAAAACCAACATTGAATGCCCGTGACCTTCGATCCCTCAGGCGGCACTGCATCAAAAAGTGGCATCAATGTGTAAATGATATCACCACATGGGCTCAGGAACACTTCAGAAAACCAATGTCAGTAAATACAGTTTGGCGCTACATCCGTAAGTGCAACTTGAAACAAAAGCCATTTATCAACAACACCCAAAAACGTCGCCGGCTTTTCTTGGCCCGAGCTCATCGAAGATGGACTGATGCCAAGTGGAAAAGTGTTCTGTGGGCTGACGAGTCCACATTTCAAATTGTTCTTGGAAATTGTGGACGTCCCTGCTTATTACAGCACGAAAATGCCAAACCACATTCTGCACGTGTTACAACACCGTGGCTTCGTAGTAAAAGAGCCTCCAGCCCAGACCTGTCTCCCATTGAAAATGTGTGGCGCATTATGAAACGTAAAATACGACAACGGAGACCCCGGACTGTTGAACAGCTGAAGCTATACATCAAGCAAGAATAGGAAAGAATCCCACCTACAAAGCTTCAAAAATTAGTTTCCTCAGTTCCCAAACGTTGATTGAATGTTGTTAAAAGGAAAGGTGATGTAACACAGTGGTAAACATGACCCTGTCCCAGCTTTTTTGGAACGTGTTGCAGCCGTAAAATTCAATGTTAATGATTATTTGCTAAAAACAATGAAGTTGATCAGTTTGAACATTAAATATCTTGTCTTTATAGTGTATTCAATTAAATATAGGTCGAACATGATTTGCAAATCATTGTATTCTGTTTAACACAAGGTCCCAACTTCATTGGAATTGGGGTCGTATGTGTTTGTCCAGATTAGTCTGGGAATTTGTGATGCTGTAGTGGTACATTCGCCTGACTTCAGCGCAGACAATGTGAGCTCTGTTTCCACTAAGTTTTCTGTCTCTATATGTGCCCTGTGACTGGCTGGCGACCAGTCCAGGATCTGGAACACTTTTCGCCTGAAGTGAGCTGAGACAGGCTCCAGCTGCCCGCGCGCCTTAAAAGGATAAATAGAATAGAAAATGGATTTGAGAAAACATGTATGGACAGTATTTGCTCCTTTACTCCTTCTATGGCTGCAATGTCTTTAGTCTATTTGGACCGTTAAAACCTTAACGTAAACACATTTTAAGTCAAATTAAGGGTGCTTGTGTACAATCTAGCCATTTTCTACCGCTTCTCTTCAGGGCGCCAGGGACGTTGGGGTCTATCCCAGCTGACTATGGGCGACAGAAAGAGCCTGGATTGGTCGCCAGTCAATCGCAGATCACACAAAGGCATTAAACCAATCCCATTTTCACCCACGATCAATAAGTTGGATCCCAAACTGGTACGCAAAAGCCACCCCTGTGTATCACCGCCCCACCAGTGACTCACTAGTGACTAGAGGACCATCAGCCCCAATCAGGTGAAGATGCTGATGATTGCTCACAATTTGCTGATGAGGTATCATTGCATAAACTCCAAAGTGAATTAATAGATTAGATGGGTGTAGGACTGACCTATCAAAGATGTGAAGAGCTCAGGGGCAGAACTCCCGGCGGCCATAAAGGTAGCGCCAGCGACATCCTGGCTGAGTTGCAGGTTCTGCAGTACAGAAACGGAGGTTAATTAAAAGTGGAATGTTTTGATGCTCTGCCTTTTCCCGTCAATATGAATCAGCAAACTCTGTTTTGAATTAGAAATGTGTCACAATAAAATCCAATCAAACCTCTGAGACTTTTTCGAGTGATGGCACGAAATAAACATCACACACAATGGCGAGTGCGTGAAACATGTAGATAGCCTGCAAAGATGACATAGGTCCTCGTGATTTTTGAAGAAATAAATTCTTCCATTTTCCATCTCATCCAGCTCTTTACTCACACAGAGCACATGAAGGATGACCGCTCCCTGTCTCCGCTGCTCCAGAGTAAAAATGTCTTCGGGAAACTCGCTGATGGCTGAACAAGAGAAGAGAACAACAACAACAACAACAAACAGCGGACTATAAACTGGAGCATTTATAATTCAATTACTCAGGTTTTCACCATCAAACAGAAAATCGTAAAATTGTAGTTCAGACCCATTTCTTTACTGTGACTTAGTCCCACCATTTCCTTTCTGTGTAATTAATTTAGCTAAATACTTTGCAAGCATTATAACTACAAAGAGTGACTAACAAACCCTCTTTACAGAACCTTTTCACAGTGTATGACTAAGCCGCTTCACATGCATCCTAAATGAGTTTTCTGCCTTCTTTTCTTGTGACCCCCTACTATCGGTCCTGCCATCTTGTAGACTTTTCTCAATGATGTGGTTGACTTGCAAAAGACACAAAGCTCAGTTTCTCCTTGAGTGCCATTACCTCAACGGTCAGACAGTTGCGTAAACTCAAGTGCGACAGATGTGATGTTGGACAGAGGAGCCATTTTGTGAGAAGACGCACGATGAAATGTTGTATTGCTACGCTGATTCTCTCGCCGCCTGTTTCAAAACTGGCCCCACGAGAACAGAACATGCTTAAGTGATGAGAGAGCTACTGATGAAGAGGGGGCACTAATCAGCAGGTCACTGGGGCTCTGATCGCACAGATTCCAACTCGAGACGCATCCTTCAGTTTCTTAGCAACCGCATCCCTCAAAGTCTAGGTGAGCCTCAATGTCTGCATGTCTTGATTGTGGTAGTCTGCGGCGGGCACCAAAGTTCTCAAGACGCAGTGCACACAGAGAAATTATAAAAGATTCTTTGTGCATGACCTATTAATTTAGTACTCTGAATATTGAAACCCAGATATTAATCAATAGGGCTGAATAAAAATTGTACTAAGACAAGCGATTCTCAATGTACACGTGGGCTCTCGCCAGTGTTATGGCAAAGAATCACTGAATAAAACACAAATGAAATGCTCAACATTTAAAACATGCAATACAATCCAAAATATTAGAATGAAGCTTGTAGCCAGGCGTAGTCTGTTTAAATTGGATTTTAATCGAATAAAGTCAGTGTTTTACTTCTCAAATACAGTACATTTTTAGGGGCAGTTCAGTTGTACGTGTATTTAACTTTGAAGTAAAGTACGATATAGTTGAATCTCATCTTTAAGAACATTTAAGTGCATTTTGGATCTCACCTGTATGCCATACATTTTAATTGGCTCATTATTGAAGTGCACGTTTTTCATTCCCTCTATTTAACCAAAGTATGGACGGTGATGTCCAAACTGCGCATAATGTTACGTGGTTAATAGTTTATAATAAATAATACTGTGGAGCTGTATTTTAATGTTGGTCATTATAGTGGTACTGAGTATTTTTTGAGGTGCTATTTGGTGTTGAAAAAAAGCTTGAGAAAACTGTTCTATGATGGTGGACAATGTCGTATCTGCCAAATGTAACTCCTAACAAAAAAAATGGATTAAAATTTGTTTTTTTTTTTTACCAGATTTAGAAACAGAGTGTGAGGATTGATTGTTATCATCTTTCTGTGCGTTGACCTCCTTTTTGGATAAGAAGACATCATCGTCGTCCCCGGAGGGTCCATGAGGCTCTGCAATGAGGAAAAGCGACGTCGTTGAAACCCATTTATATCACACTGCGAGGATTTTCAGAGTGATCAAAATGTTGCTAATTGCTAATAATGAATTATTTAGCTTGATACACCCCCCCCCCCCCCCCCCACACACACACACAAAAATAGATTTCAATCATTAAGTGAAAACTCCAAAAGGTATTTTTCTGTAAGCACCTGTAACGCCATTGAGATGCAACACCCAGACGACTGCGAGCAGACCGAGTCCACAGACGCAGAGCCGGGAGAGAAGCGGCGTCTGCCTCGGTCTCCTCGGCACCTTCATCCCGCCCGCCGGCCTCAACGCTCAGAACATGGAGCCGCTCCTCCTCGCGTGTCGCGCCCCTTTGCGCAGAATTAGCCCAAAACACTGGCCGTTGCCATAGATTCAACGTGATCGCCTTTCTTGATTCTTATTCCGCCGACGGATGCGGGAGAGTCAAGGGGCTCGGCCCGTCATCGGCAACGCAGCACACCGCCCGGATGAAAGGAATCCGGGTCAACCCGTCCGGTCGCACCATCCACCGGCTCCTTAGTGACTTCAGTGAAAACGCCACGGTGTCTTCACGTCCTCACAAAAACATCTGATTGCACGCCAAATGCCTGAGGAGGCGCTTTCATGGGGCGATTCCACACACTCGCCACCAGCGGGCGCCCTTTGCCTCGTGGTGCTGTCGTGCGTGGATCGAGACATCCTATTGCACACACACAAAAGATTGTCAAGGCTAAATGCTGTACTATATACTATATTTTTTACAGGTATCTGTACTTGATTATCTATATTTCTGATGACTTGTCACTTTTACTCAACAAATATCTGCCAGTTAACGTTTTTTCTTTTTCAAGACAACACAACATAAAAAAAAAACAAAAAACATAAATCGACTTATAGGGTTGAAGAAATGCACAGCGGCGCCATAGAAGAACGTGAACCAAGGAGCATTCACGACAATGCCGCAACAGATTCGGAGAAGCAAGATATCACCCATCCATGGCCTTATTTAAGAGAATTGAAAAAAAAAAAAAAAACACCAGTTTCTAACAATCAAAAATTCTGACTTATTGGAAAGAAATGAAGGGTGGTGTCATATACTGTCCTGCAGTTCCATTATTGGAGCCTGGAGGGCGCTGTGTGTCCTCTCTCTCCCCCCTCCCCTCTCCATACTCAAGTAAGCCAATTAACTCCTTGTTCCCTTGTTAACTCTTGCGTCTCCTCGTTCCCAGTGCCCCCCCCCCCCCCCGTGTTCCTGACCCACGTCAATCCTGCCACCAAGCCAGCCGCCTGCCAACACATCCAGGACCACCTCCGTAACCTTTCCTCAATAAACTGTTCATCATTTTACATCTGCCTCCGCCTGCTCTTGGGTCCAGCTACTCCCCACAAGTGACAGATGGGACTCGATTAAAATAATAATTAATTAATTAAAGGCTTTGTAATTCATCCTAATATAATTTTTATCATTATAACAATAGTTGTCCTAAAAAGTAATTAAAAAGTAGATTTTAGTGGATGACTGTATCAGATAATTGACAGACCGGAATATTGTTAACTCTAGAAAAATGAATTTAATTGCATTTCATTACAAAACTGTAGAAGAGGAAAAAACAACAATACAAAACATCCATGGCCAAAACTAAACACACTTTAAGATAAATTGCCATTTTAGGATTGTTTTTCATAACAGTACCTATAAATGATTTATGCGTGGCAGGTGAAAAGTTGGATCAAATGTCGCTGCCTCTGTGTAGCACACTTTCTAACCCTTTATCTTCTACCACTAAAAGTTGCCTTCAATCCACTTTGCGAGTGAATTTACTTTCCATCAGTCCGAGCAACGTGTTTCATCCAAATTCTCCATTTTGATATGACGTGTGCATCAGTGTAATTAGTGAATCGGGAAATTCTGCACTGACATAGCTTCCTTTTGTTTGGAACACAAAATGCGATAAAAATGCATACATTATTTGTTTGTAATTAATCGTAATTAACACAAAGTCCCACCCCTAGAAAACTCATACAGTTAAGGTGATTCCCCCCCCCCCCCCCCCCCCGTACCCCCCCAGTTATCATTAGCTAATTTAGCATTATTTGCAACACTATGAAAACACATTGTTTTGATAGCGTGTCAAGTGAGTTTTTCTTCTTCTTCTGAGTATGAACATACAACTTAATATACAGTGAGAGGGAACCTTTTGTGTGCAGATAGTTTTTTTTCCCCCCTTGTGCCAAAATATCAAAACAGGTCTTGTATTGACAATTCCAATACATTTCTACTTTTATATATAAGTGCATTTTAGAGTCTGTACTCTTACTTAAAAGAGTTGGATATTTTTTTCTTTAAATGCTCCTGGAAGTTGCATTTGCACCGCGTTTTTTTCTTTTGATCGGCACTGATATTCAAATGAGTTTGACGTAGTACCAAAAGCATATCGCTTAGCCAGCAAATCCATAGCCAGAGGCTGAGCTGCATTGTGTTGGTTTACATAGTACCCGTGTAGCTGGAACGCAAAGCACTTGCACTCTCTGTGCAAGTGCTTTGCACTTACTTAATACCGTGTAAGAACTCGGTATGGTACACTCCAAATAATAACTTTCCTGTTGCATACCACTCAAAATAATGTATTTTACAAATAAAACACAAGTACAACCTGGGATGCATGGTAATACTGTATTTTACATTTTTTCGATGGAGTTCCACTTTTACAGCAAAATAAAACGTAAGTCAAAACATGCTGTAGTCTATCACTAACCTACAGGAGTAAGGTCATAAATGACCTTAGTATTTGCAACCAGATGAGAACAACCATCATGAGACAACCACTGTGTATCCCACTAAACAGCCACATATTTTTTTTTTTTACCATGTTTTACCAAATAAATCGCAACGTATGCAACAAAGAAAAACATTTAATGCTTGGATCAGATCGGAGGTAAGGCTCCATATTGCACACTAAAGTAGGGATCTAATGTCAGGCACACACTCCTCCATAGATTGTGGACTGAAAGAAAATCTAGATTTCTTGCATGACTCCCTGCAGCCAAAATGACCAAAATGCTGATAATGGCAACGCAGATCACAAATACCCTCTGGGTGCACAACTCCTTGGCTTGTGTGCATCTACAGGGAGAAGATAATAAGTGAACTAGAAAATGTAATGGTAAATATAATACATAACGTGATATGGGAACGTTACCTGCTTGTTTGGTGGTAGATTGGAGGACTGGTCGGTTCCTCTGCTTCAATTTCCTCCTGCACACAAAACTCGTCACTGAGTTCCGAAATTACTCACATACTGTAAATTAGGGTTGAACGATTATGGCCAAAATAATAATCTCGATTATTTTGATCAATATTGTAATTACGATTATTAAGCATGATTAGTCCTCATGTTAGGTAAAACATTTTTTTATTTGTAATCCATTACTTTTCAACAAACTATATGTAACAGTCTAAGAGTCAAAATGAATCTTTAAATAAGAATAAATGATAGATAATAATAAAATGAATGCACCCCAAAAAACTTTATCAAGGGTTAAATGAATAAATATGCTTTTACAAAGTGCAATCACAAATTGAAACTTAATGGAAGCAAATACAGTTTATGGATAAAACGCAATTACATTAGGCTGTAAGCACTGATTTTTCATTTGAACCCCCCCCCCCCCCCCCCCCTTAAATATAGTGAATTGTCAAGCATGTCACGTCTCCAGTGTTCTGCTTGACCACTGGTCAGTCGTGCACGGTCACAAACTGCAAAGAACTTGACAGTTGTGATTTAAATAAATAAATTTAAAAAAATAAAAAAACACTATCGCCGACAATCATGCTCATGTAATCGTGGCAGCCAAAATCGTGATCACGATTACAATTCGTTTAATTGTGGAGCCCTACTGTAAGCTTGTAATTGTGTGTTCTCTTATTATTCCAATGTGAGAATGGCTTCATACTTTTTTAATTTCAGCTAGAAGCTTGACCTCCTCTGCAAAAGACATCCTGGAAAGAGGCAATGCCTGCTTTTCTCCCATGAAATCACTGAGAGTAGCTCTGGAAACCAGCAGCAACCCCAAATCAATTAGTGCACACAGATGACTTAGAGGAAGTGCTTCCCGAAAGCAAATGGAGTGGTGCCTTGAGATACCAGTCAAATTAGTTTCCTGAAATAATCTTGCCCCATTGAAATGAATGGAAATGACATTCATCCATTCCAGCGTAAACAAAATGTCGTAATGTGTTTTTTGTAAATAAGAAAATCAACACGATAATACTTTATAAAAGCATACTTTTCAATGGACATTGTGCTGCGCACCTTGGCCATCTGGGGGCAGAATAATCCATCCATCCATTCCCTGAACCGCTGATCCTCACTAGCCTTAGGTCGCAGCTGACTTCGGGCGAGAACTGAACCCTGAACTGTTCGCCAGCCAATCACAGGGCAGATATAAACAAACAACCATTCCTACTCACATTCGCACGTATGGACAAGTTGGTCTTTACTTAATCTACTATGCATGTTTTTGTAATGTGGGAGGAAACCGGAGTACCCGGAGAAAACCCAAGCAGGCACGAGGGAAAACATGCACCCGGGACCTGCTAACCAGTTGGCTACCATACTACAGACATACAGATATACTGTACATAAAGACGGTCACAACTTCTTAGTAATGATGCAGTAATATCAGTCGTTCTTCACAGTGGATAACAAATAAATGTGAACATTGTTATATTACCTGTCGATCTGTGTTTGCCCACTGTTTGTGTTCAAATATCCTTTACTTCAAGGGTTATAACACCATGATACCGATGCTATTATTCGTTAGCCCATCTGTGGTGTTTTGTATTGTTTGTTAGCATTAAGCTAAGCAGACTTTCCGAAGGCAACAAAGCTATGTGGTTGTTTTAAATACACGCCTCGTCCTCTTCGTTTTATATTTGTTTTGACAGTAAACTTCAAAACTTCAACTAGGAGTGACAAACAGCTTCAAGCCTCTTTTTTGAAGAATTGTTCATTATCTGCTGGTTGTTGTGAAGTGAGGTCACTGCTACCATGAGCGCTTGTATGTCAAACGTTTGCTTGCAAGTCAAAGCAAAAAAATAAAACAAGTTAACTTAAAATGAGCTGAATGACAGCTTGCATCTCAAAAAAGTCGGGTCTCAAGGCACCACTTTATTTGGAGATGTACTTACAGCGAGGCCTCATTCTCTGTGTCCTCTAACTGAGTCCTCAGCTCCTGGTTTGCCAGCCTGAGATCCTCAAGTACACACAACTCAAACAGCTCAACTCTAAGCATTAACACATTCCATTGGTCACAAGGGAACACACGTGATATGCTTTTGCGTTGCTTTTTATGAACCAGTCTTGTGTAGAAAGTTCATGATTGTGTGTTGGTATTCATTGTTGCCATGTTTTGAATGGGTAAAACACAGCATCTGCATAGTATCCACATTTTATGGAATCAAAATGTGATATAAGGTGTAAAGTATACTTATGCTGTTCATAATTGATTCCTCCAAAATGTCAGTGATGTGCTCATAAATTCTCTGTTGCTCTCAAATGTTGCATTTCTAAAGGATTCTGTTACATTAACCCAAGACAAATTGGTCAGACCATCCTTACCTTGATGATGCTGGAATACTCCTCGATTGTTTCCTCCGCTTGCTTTAATTGCAACTTATTCTATCACAGAGACATACGTGTTATTTAATGATGCCAACTGCAGTGAAAATAGAAGACTGCGATAAGAAACGACTCAACGTAAGCTTTTAAATACTGTAACACCATTACTTTATGATGAGGATTTTGTGTCTGTCCTTGCATACCTGTTGAATAACCTCGTCCCTTTGCTGCAGTCCAATCTGAGCCTCTTCTGTTCTAAACTGACACGCACACACCATATCAATGACAACGTCTCCTTCTAATGTTTGAAAAATTCAGACATGCAAACACCAAAGGCATGAAAAAGGTGACCAAAACATTGTAGGGGGGTCTGGGGGGGATCCCCGGGCCCTTGCAGAGAATGTTTTTGGTTTTAACATAAATTAAGCAACCTGGAAGACTCTGAAGAGTACAATAAGGCAAAATAAACAAGTTTTCTTCACGCGGAAAAACATTTATTTACACCGCTCAAGTACGTTGATGCACCAATTTAAGATTAAAATCAAATTTGCCTCATTTCTTTACTTTTTTGTTGTGGCCTCCAACTTGAGCCAGGCCCATCTCCACCTGCACCTGGTGCCTGCGTCGAGCTGTGCCACATGAATAGCATCCTCGCGCACAAAATAGTTGATAAATAAGCAATTATTGATCAATAAAAGTAGCTAGGACATTTAGATCACTGTAACGAAGTAAAATTACCGTTACTTTTTAACAGCAGCAGTGGCTGAAGTGTTTTTTCTGGTCTCGTCAACTCCTGTGACTTATCCACAGCAGGTCCCGAGCGCACAGGCACAACCTCAGGCCGATGCGCTCGCAAATTAGTCCACCACGGAGTAATAGTCAGAAATTGCATTTGTGTGTGGATGGTGGATGTGTGGACTGGATCTAGCTGCCAGCGTTCAAGGAGTACAAAACAGCCAATGACGACAGCGACAGCTAACCCCCCCCCCCACCTAAGAAAAAACTCATCGGATCTATACGATTCACGGCAATGGCCTATTTTGAGTTCAAAACGGCAAATTTCGCCGAAAGGCGACTGATTTGCATCTATGTAAATTAATAGAAACAGAGACACTGGTATTGTACAATACAAGGAATAAAATACCTGTACAGCACAATACAAAGGCACAGTTGTGCTGAGCGCTGAGATTTCCGGGTGTATTTGCAAGCCCCACAATGCCGCCCAAACTTAACTTTGTAGTGTATTCAATTAAATATAGGTCGAACATGATTTGCAAATCATCGTATTCTGTTTTTATTTATGTTTAACACAACCTCCCAACTTCCTTGTAATTGAGGTTGTATATAAAAATGATGTTCAGATAGAGTTTACCTCACTGTTTTTAAGTGCAACACTGAACTTGCTCAAGCTCATCATGTCCTTTTCTCTTTGCTCTTGGAACCTCTGAACCTGAGACAAGTATAAAATGTTAATACTGTTGTGTTATAGAGGGTGCCTACCTCTTGTTCATATGTTTTTTTGCATTTTGCCTTAGATCACACAGTGATGAATACAGATAAAGATAAAAACAGGTGCCAGACCTCTGCAATCAGATTCTTATTTTGTTCCATCATCGCATTGTGTTCCTTCTGCAGACAGGACAACAAAGAAAAGGGTAAATCCGATACGAGCAGAATTTCAAGTCAAATGTTACTCGTCATCCTATCAGCATGGGTGCATTTTCAAATCCAACATTGGTTAGTAGCAACAAAACACAACTACGCACACCGTCACCGACCAGTTCTTGTTGCCTAAATTTAGTGGACTGCTTTAGATAGAGGTCATCCCCCAGTGGCAACCTGAAAGGCTGCGCTTCCACATGCTGGACATCTACGATCATCTGCTCCAGCCTGCACACAATTAAGAAAGAAAAGCGCAAATAAATGCAATTACAGTCATTTTCAGTTCTGAGTGAAATTATCAGAGGTATTAATTTAACTACGTTTATGATTGTGGTCATAGTTTGTGTGTTCGAAATAGAGTTTTCACTATTAATTTTTTGTTAAATGATTATTCTATTGATTATTCCATTGACTAATGGGATAAAAATTTATTTTGCATGAACGTTTATTGCAAAGGATTGCTTTTCTGATTACTGTTTATGCACTGATTATTGTAGTTTACTTGGTATCATTTAATGATGAAAACCAAATAAACAACAATTAAGCAATATAACACGAAAGGGAATGATGCTGTACTCGCCAACCATTTTGAACCTGACAACCAATACTTGGGTACAGATTAATGCAAAGGGCTACTACAAACCCCAATTTCAATGAAGTTAGGACATTGCGTAAAACGTAAATATTGGCAAATATTCTCTCATTTTGAATTTAATGAGTTATATGTGAAAGTTTTAACTTGACTTCCTGTTTTAAGCTGGTAGCCTTTTATTTTGAAGGGTACGCACCGGAACTCAGCATTTTGGCCCTAAAAGTAACTTCACATGAGAGGGATGAATTTTGACAACGAAAGTAAACCTAGAAAACAAGAAAAGGAGTAATGAATGGAACCAAATGCTGTAAAACTGATTCCTTTACCTACCCACCGATGAGGCACAAGGTTAGTGTTTGTGATACTGTGAGACGTTTATGTGAATTTTGTCCCAATTCATTGCGATGTAAAGTTTCTAGTTTGCCCTTTGGTGAAGTTTTAGCTCAACGTTAGGCTTTTTTTGTGTGTCATCGACTAGTACGTTGGTCTCTATCTATCTATCTATATATATCTATAGATATATCTATAGATATATCTATATCGATATATATATATCGATATATATATATAGATATTTATATAGATATAGATATATATATCTATAGATATCTATATATATATATATATATATATATATCGATATACATATCTATATATATATCTATCTAGATAGATATATATCTATATATAGATCTATATCTATATATAGATCTATATCTATATATAGATCTATATCTATATATAGATCTATATCTATAGATCTATATCTATATATAGATATATATATTTCATTTTCTGAACCGCTTCTCCTCACTAGGGTCGCGGGCGTGCTGGAGCCTATCCCAGCTGTCATCGGACAGGAGGCGGGGTACACCCTGAACTGGTTGCCAGCCAATCGCAGGGCACATAGAAACAAACAACCATTCGCACTCACAGTCATGCCTACGGGCAATTTAGAGTCTCCAATTAATGCATGTTTTTGGGATGTGGGAGGAAACCGGAGTGCCCGGAGAAAACCCACGCAGGCACGGGGAGAACATGCAAACTCCACACAGGCGGGGACGGGGATTGAACCCCGGACCTCAGAACTGTGAGGCTGACGCTCTAACCAGTCAGTCACCGTGCCGCCAGATATATATATCGATAGATATATCTATATATCTATCGATATATATATCGATATATATATCTATATATATATCGATAGATATATCTATATATCTATATCTATAGATATATATATCTATATATATATCTATATATATATCTATATATATATCTATATATCTATAGATATATATATATCTATATATATGTCCATCTATAGATATATCTATATCTATATCTATATATATATCGATATATATAGATCTATATCTCTATATCTATATATCTATATATATAGATCTATATATGTATATATATATATATATATATAGATCTATATCTCTCTCTCTATATATATATATATATATATATATATATATATATATATATATGCCACAGCCGGTCCGTGAGTAAAATGCCAACTCCGGTCCGCGGCGCAAAGAAGGTTGGGGAACACTGCCTTACATGTCAGAAAATAGACAAAAATGTTTATCATTGTTTGTCAAAGTACAAGCAGATGTTCGCAAATTACTTATTTTGATTAAACACAAATATAATCACTCTGCTTTCAGACTACAGAAATCAGAGAATGTTTACAATTGAGAGGCTGAAATCAGACGATGTGGACAATTTTAAGCCAAAAAAATAATAATGATCTCTAAACGATTATCAACATAGTTGCCTTCTAATTTGATAATCGGTTAGTTGTTGATAAATTGATTAATTGTTGCACCTCTAGTTTCCGTTCACAGTTTTGGGATGGTCAGTGTGTTTTCAAACAACACTAAAATATAATTACGTTTTCACTTGTTTTCTTAATGCCTCATTTTCTGATCGCAGCACAGTCATCTCATCATCTGCTGCGTCGAGCAAGTGCCTCATCTCAGTGTTTCGAAGCTTCAGCTGACTCCGACTGTGATCGAGCTCGGCGACTTTCTCCAGCATCTCCTTGGATGTCCTGCACACACAAACAAACAGTAAATCAACGCAGTCATCACATTATTACTAGATTTACCCAAAAATCTTTCGTTTGTGTACGTTTGATAATCAAAATTCACCTACATATTTTCATCTGATACATCCATTTTTTCATTGCCTGGTAATGAAAAATAAATGACTCGTGAGTAAAAGTGCAAATTATATTATTCCTAACAGTGTAACATATATGTGATAAAAGGAACACACTGCTCATTCTAAAATGTGAAAATTATTTAAATGGAAGAAAAGGACTGGTAAAACTAAACTTAGCAGGGAAGTTATGGTATTGTAGCTAAGATCAGCATACGTTACCAGAAAGCCAACGAGCGAGTAGCTATTTTTAAAAGTGAGCGATTAACCTTGTATGAACACAATTTACTAATACACAACAACAAAACTGTCATGAAAGGAATTTGGTTCAAGAAACCGCTAACGTTCACCACGTGCCGCTCACTTACCACACTTCTCTTGCTTGTTTTATTCACTTTCGCTGATTTAGCTTGAACTCCAGGCGCGGGCGCAATGGTTTAGGGTTCGTCAATAAAGTAACGTTTGAATTGTCAAAGAAAAATAATAATTATCTTCGCGCTGAAACTTTCATGTGACACAAACACAACACAAAAATAGAGATTTTTTAATTCTCTGCCCTGTTTTTTAAAATCAACATTTAAATTGACAACGTCAAAACACAAAGGTTTTTACGTGAATCTTTGTCAGTGACTCCCTATCAGTAAACAGTTTTAGATTGGCTAATGTTCTCAAATTTGATTGCTTCGCCCACAAACCACCAATGCAAAAGAAATAACACTAAATACATTTAAAAAAAATTTCGACAGAAATAAAACTGAGTACAAAGCTTATATATATATATCCTTTGATTTTGTGTGCAAAGTGTTCATGTGCACAAAATATATATCCGCAAAGGTGGAATCATGGCAACTGGACTGTTCGTCTTTGTTCAACAAAGACAAACAGTCCAGTTGCCATGATTCGACTTTTATGGATGACCATGTCCTGGATAACTGAGAATCTACTCAGACAATAAAATATACCCCAGTTTTGAATTTCAAATATGCTATATTTTATTTTTCTAATTAGGAACGCGCTTATGAAACTTGCGGGGTTTAGTACCTCCAACAAGGTTAAGAATCAATGCCCCAACTACATACATGGGATCTATTTAAGGCAGTTTAGCAGCCACGACCATCAGTCCCAAGTTGACAATGATGAAGAGTGATTAAGTTGGTGGCATGGCAGAATTTTAAAACCATATCATAATCACCATTAATAGGTACGCACATATATACAGTGGATACATACGTGCACAAAATTGTTGGTACCCCTCTGTTAATGAAAGAAAAACCCAAAGTGGTCACGGAAATAACTTGAACCTGGCAAAAGTAATAACAATGAAAATTAGCCAATGAAAAGCAGACATTGCTTTTAAATTGTGGTTCAACAGAAGTATTCTAAAAAAAAAAAAACATTTTAAAAACTCATGAAATGCCTGGACAAAAAATGACAGTACCCTTAATATTTTGTTGCACAACCTTTTGAGGTTCACAAAAATAAAGACTAGCGGATACTTCCGGCTATGCGCCAAATTTTGCAGTATGTCCGAGGGGTCCAGATGCGGGAAAGTTTTCGTAAAAAAAAAAAAAAAAAAAAGGGACTTGCTTTGGAAAATACTTCTTGCCGGCTGGTGAACTCATTTTAATACAAAATATGAAATCAAGTAGAATGTTTTTGTTGTTGTTTTGTTTATTTTTTTGCAGGGCACTTCTCGATTGGGTACATTCTGTTCCACGTCACCATCCATAAGTTGTTTTCTGAAATGTAAAAGAGTTTTGGCTTTTGTTAATTTGTCTTCTGAAATGTAAAGGAGTTTTGGCTTTTGTTAATTTGTTTTCTGAAATGTAAAAGTATTTCACAATTTGTTCTATAGTTTTGCACTTCCAGTTCACCGTAGCTTCAGTGTCTTGCTATATAAGTTTAATGTATTATTATTATTATGAAATAAAAAGCTTTAATAATCGCATTAGAGACACAGCGGGAATGATATGTGTACGTATATACATTTATTATTAATTTACATTTATTTTAAACGTGCTTGTTTTCACGTGTCTCAAAAATTAGCCGTTAGCTTGAAGCTGCTAGTGAAAGCTATCCCCGCGAGGACGTCAGGACTTGCGGTTAAAATCACTCATGAGTACGTTCACGGCGTAGTACGCCATTCCTTGCGCCAACGACTCACTCATCGTACTTGTACATCGCTCTTTAGCGGATCACAAACGAAAAAGTTCAACGAACGAATCACTCTTCAGTTCTTCAGTCCACCAGTTCACTGAACGAATCACTCAAGCAAAAAGAACTAATCATTTCATAAACTGATTCGGTTCAGTTCGTTCACTAAAATCATTCGTTCTTCTGAACGGAACAACCCTACTGCAGACATGAAGAGTTTAGGGCGTAAATATTGAACATGTTCATTACTTAAGAATATGAGCCCCCACCTGTTTCGGACCCTAAAACCAGGACGAATCTAGTCTTAAAACACCTCAGACCTAAGGATAATCTTATAGGATAATCATATAAAACATAGATTGTCTGGCATTTGACGTGCTTGGTTGGAGGGGACAGAATCGGTGCAAAAACAGGCAGATTGTCTCTGTTTTCATACCAGGCTTTAATCATTCTTGGGTGTTTTTTTTCTTTTCAGCTGTGTGTTTTGGGTCGTTATCGTGTTGCATGACCTGCGACTGAGACCAAGCTTTCTGAAACTGGGGAGCACATTTCGCTCGAGAATACCTTGATAGTCTTGAGATTTTCTTTTACCCTGCAAGACAGAACATACGTAACAGAGCCTCCTCCATAATTTCATAATAGGGACGGTGTTTTTTTTTTTTCTTGGTATGCTTCATTTTTGCCTTTGTGAACATAGAGCTGATGTGCCTTGCCAGAAAGTTCCAGTTTGCCAGGCTGTTCATAGAAACTTTGTGGCTTGTCAACATGCAGTTCAGCAAATACCAGTCTTGCGTTTTTATGATTCATTTTCAACAGAAGTGTCCTCCTTGGTTGTGTTCTAAAACATTAGGCTAGTTGCGCTACCAGTCAAAAGTTTCATAACATGCAAATTTTTATTTATTTATTTTTTTCTTAAAAACTGAAAGTCATATAGTTCAAGTCCAATGAATAGCACCACAGTTATGGGAACTTCCACAACAGAATTGGGAAGAACTTTCTGAAGAATATTTGATTTCCATTTTAGAGA
Organism: Phyllopteryx taeniolatus; assembly: GCF_024500385.1. NCBI lineage: Eukaryota > Metazoa > Chordata > Actinopteri > Syngnathiformes > Syngnathidae > Phyllopteryx > Phyllopteryx taeniolatus. Next base: position 8,023,978 of record NC_084511.1, on the reverse strand, counting down.
TTATGCCAAGAATGTGTTCAGCTTTTACATCTGCCCAATGTGGCTACTTCAATGAGTCAAAGGTTTAAAATAGATTTTTGTTTTTAGAATCAATCTAAAAACAAAAATATATTTCAAACCCTAACCCATGAGATATTTTTTAACTTGAATAGTTTATTTGTTCTGTGCTTTAATTTCAGAGTAAAATGAGAAATTGAACTGCATAACTTTCAATTTTTTTAAAAATGCCGGAAAAACAGAACATAGAAACTTTTTGGTGCTGACTATTCCTGTTAGGAAAAGAGGGAACAGTCAAAGAGTCTAGCCTTCACAAAAGTATGTCAGTCATGCCTTTGCTGAACAGAACCAACCCCAGGTGTTATTACTGGGTAGGTTCGAGTGATCCCGTCATCTGGAAGTGTATCCCATCCCCAGCTAGAGGTGACGGGATAAGCGGACAGAGCCAGCACAGGTACCAGCGACTACCAAAGGTGTGACGCAAGTTGCCCAAGAGTCCAAGGTTGTAGGGGCGGCGAGACGAGTACCACTCCCTTGTGGTTTGTCCTCGGAAAAGCAGGAAAAGATGGAAGAAGAAGAAGGCAGAGACCAACAGGAAGCCCACGACGCACGTGTCTGCAATGAAGGCGAAGGCGAAGGCACGTGCTGAGACCTGACCTGGAGAGAGGGACAATTGACATTACCAGGACTATGACCATGACTCCATCCATCCATCCATCCATTTTCTACCGCTTATCCGAGGTCGGGTCGCGCGGACAGTAGCTTTAGCAGGGACGCCCAGACCATGACTTAGTCCAGTCAATACAACAAAACCAACACCCTAAAGCACACATATTCAGAGAAAATAGAAGCGTCTATCGATCCATTTTCTATACCATTTCTAAGGTCTATAGTGGTCCTAGCTTGTATGGTGACCTGTGTGAGACCCCCCTCTGATGCACTCTCCAACACACACACACACACACACACACACTCCACTTTCACATCAATAACCTTTCACTTTCCCACCTGTGAGGGCATTACAGTACCTTATTTGCTCAGTTCTTTTAACTTGACTCAAGAGGTGGTATGTCGTTTAAAAAAAAAAAATTAACCAAGCGTACTTTTTAACAAAAAAAGTCAGGGTACTCTTAAGTCGAGGTACTACTGTACACGATACTTAACTTATTCAGTGCCAAATATGTATTTATTAGGAATGTAATGATTCGTTTTATTAATGATTTGATTTGTATCATGATTTGTGGATGCCGATTAAATGCTTAGAATGAAATGAACCGAAATGATTCATCCATCCATCCATTTTTTGTGCCGCTTTATCCTCACAAGGGTCGTGGGCGTGCTGGAGCCTATCCCAGCTGTCTTCGGGCGAGAGGCGGGGTACACCCTGAACCGGTTGCCAGCCAATCGCAGGGCACATAGAAACAAACAACTATCCACGCACACATTCACACCTAAGGGCAATTTAGAGTCTTCAATCAACCTAGCATGCATGTTTTGGATTATATGTAACATTACATGAGAGAAATAATGGGTGCTAACTTACTGTAATTAAATTACTTTATTTTTAATTAAATTACTTGACCCACTCCGAAACTTTAGAGCATGATTCGACAGAACGGCGGCATGTTTACGTCCAACCGTTCGTGGTACCACTAGCTTGCTAGGCTACATAACGTTTTTGTTGCCTGCTTGAGAGCCGCATCGTATTAAAAGTACGTGAACATACCTCGGCCCCAAAAATCCTGATCGTGTGAAGCTTATTAAGAACCTCATGATTCAATTTCGATTCTTTAGGTTGCTATTTGATTCAATCTCAATTCTTTAGGTTGCAATTTGTTTTGATTTGAAAACGTTCCCTCTCATATCTGGCCTTGCGCATATTCTTCCAAAGACTTAAGCGCGTTTCCTCTTCCTCGCTCCATAGGCTGTAGTAAGTCTAGCGCCCCGGGAAGGTGAAACATCACATTGCACGTTTTGATTCGCTCCTGTGCTGCGAGCTGGCAGCCTGACGGCTGACTCCGCATGCTGCTGACAGACACCTGCCCCTTAAACACTCACCGACTGCCCTACGGCCGTAATGTGTCCCTACCACGTTACGCCGACTGAAGGCTGAATGTCGATATATTATGTCATATTAATAATTAATTTTCATGCAAGAGCTGTGAGCGGCACTTTTGTTTCAAACATGCTGCATGGCAGCTTGGGAGTTTCTCTGCAAGTGCCGCTCACAGCAACTGCAGTCATCTTGATGGCATGATGGTGTGTTAGATTTGGAAGAATGTCGTTCATATTTGGTCATTGTCGGTCGTAAAATCAGTTTCAGTGACGCGCCGGCGCGTGTAGCGCTCGTATGTTTGCTGGGCAACGTTGGCTGATCATTTGGCTCACTCACTTTATTATTAATGCGGATTAAACTACATATATTGTACAATATGTATTTAATAGAGATTAGAGAATACAAAAACATATGCTCCTTGTAGTCTTTTCGACGAGCCACATCTCATTGGGGACAGACGCCTAATTTCCGGATAGCCGCACGGGGGTTTATTTCACATTTTAAGTGTGACATATTTCCCAGATGGATTTTAAGGGGCATTCATATGTCTCAGGAAAACCCCATATTCCAGCAATTCTACCCTCCTGCAAACTTCAATGAGTCACGCCTCTCAAGCTGTTACTAGCCGGGTATGCGTGGTGGCTGTGTCAGAAGTCATTACTGGAGAATTCGCATATCTTGAAACCGTGCAAGCCAGGGGCGTAAAATACAGACTTACGCACCAACAGGAGAATATGGCCCCTTACCGCCTCTGTCAACAAGTTGACAATATTGCTCCCTGTGTGGCTTCTGTGCTGGGCTTCCGTCTCTATACAACGCGCATCACACGCAAAGCGCCTCTCACTGGCCAGGTGGTGAATCGACTCAGAGGATTTGCGGAATTGATATTGAATTGCGGGGGTCAGAATTTCAATGCAATATAATTGTGAAAACAATATTCTGTGAGTCTTGAGAAATCACTCAAAATGCTCTACAATAGCTGGCAATCCCAAGGGGTTGCCTTTACCTGAAAAAAAAAGGTTGGCATCGAATGAGTCAATTACCTGAAACCAGCATGATCCAGGGTATCATCAGCAGGAAGACGCTGTGCAAAGTCACGCCTTCCTTCAATATGACGATGAAGACCTCAGCGTTCATCAGCGTGGCGTAAAGTAGCCCCGACCACATGAACAGCAAGCAGCTGAGGAAGTAACGGTAGTTACGGAAACCCACGCACTGCCCGAAGAACACGCAATGGTGGTCCCGTCGCAGCACACACACGTTGCAATCGTAGCAGTGCGAGCAGCGTGGAGGAGTGTGTGTTTCACACGTATAACAGTACCTGTGGAATATATATATATAGGTAAAAAAAAAGGCAGACCTCCTGTTAGATGGCAAGGCTTGGATTCCAACTCAGATGACACAATGCTCAAACAATTGACAGCAATGGTGGCACCAAAATCAACTAAAGAACCTAATTTGGGAAAAATCCCAACCTCAGAAGTCTAAATTGACCTCAAACATAATAGGTCAAAAATATGAAGAAAAGCTGCTCACCTCCATCCCTGTCCCACACTATCCCCTCCTAGGAACACCCCCTTGATGCTGGGGCTGGTGCGGACAAATAGCACGGCGTTCCAGCATATGTTGCAAAGCATGACGTACTGGGCCAGCAGGTGCACGGATTTCCACAGCGAGGACCACTCCGTCCTCTTCTGGTCCGCCTCCAGCGGAGCCTCGACCAGCACCAGGTAGCTCACCTCCCCGGTAATGGAGAAGACCAGGAAGGTGTTGAAGATGACGGGGAGGTGGTAGCACGTCCTCTCCACCTTGCGAAACACGTTGGCTGCATAGCTCGTCATGTCCGCTGGTCCTGGACCGCCAAAAATTAACAACTAAGCGGAAGAACTGATTGGACAGACACACACCGTGGTTGCTAGCTTCATTTGCCAACAAGACACTCGGTTAGCTTTCGAACATTGATGGGCGTGCAGGGAAAAGCATTACAATACCTTACGTATCTTTCTAGCGATTTAATGTAACGTCACGAATGAAGCGCAACAATAATATGAAGTATTATCTGTGCGGACCTGGCTGGACCGAGACACATAAGATGAAGTCACATCCGGGCTAGCCTCGCTTCCAGTATTAAAAAAAAAATTAATTAATTGATTTATTTTTAATAACATCAGTGTGAGATATATAATAACGCCTCGTCCGAAAGACGACTTTCTGTGGTTTGATGCATTTGATAGGCAAAGGTTGGAAATGCATAGAAACCACGTGTAACGCTGTATATATGCTTGTGTACTACAATGTTCGTTGCAAAAAAAAAAAAAAAAACTTTCCCCGCCCATTCTAAACATATGAACTGAGTTTTACAGACTCTAACGCTTTTTTTTATATGCAGCACAGTATTTATACATTTATTTTCCTTTAAACCCGGAAGTTCATACGAACGGTGTCTAACCTAAAAATAGACCCTCTGGTGAAACTTTTTTGAAATAATTTTTTTTAAATACAGGCTGTAATAATATACCAAGGCACTACATGAACAGTATTAGGCATCGTGGATTAAATTAAACACTCCCAACAAATTATTAAAAATATACATTGTATTGAGATAGTCTCCCTCTCTCTCTCTCTCGCTCTCTCTCACGTGTCTGTATATGCAAATTTGCTGTACTCAAAGAGGATTTCCTCCTCTAACCTTAATCCTAGCGGCCTCGGCAAATCTGCGGTCATGGCTGGATCTGAGGAGAATTTACTGTCACCTGGTCATCTGAATGGCACAAATGTAAACTTTTTCAACATTTATAGAAATCTGAGCGGTACTATTCACCAAAGAAGGTAAGATGCTTGATTGTAGGTTGTGATTTTTTTTCTTTTAAGTATCTTAATATCATGTGGCATTACGTTTCCACTGTCATCTCTCTCCAAAAGCCAACTGTGTAACAATATGACTTTTCATCTCAGAGGCTCAAAAAGTTGTAAGAGCCTGAACTTCATTTTGTGTATTGCTACGCACTTGTGGGCAAAATGAGTGATTTTGTTGTTCACTTGACTGTATTTGCATGTTCTCTGTAGTCGAATGATGCGTCTGCAACAACGCTGTCAGGAGCTGAAGAACAGAGAGAGTGCAGCCCGACATCACAACCAGCAGCTGCTGCAGCAGTTTAACAGGGCTCAAGACACACTAAGAGAGATGATGGCCACCACTGCTGCCATGAAGACGATTCGGGTAAAGAGACATGTAAAACATCAAAGAGGCGTCTTTGTCCTTTACGTTCTTGCTTTTGATGTAAGATCGTTTGACCCCTGTAGATGGAGTATGAGCTGTTTCTGGAGAGCTCTCCCTACAGGCAGAAGCAACTCAAAGAGAAAGCACAAATTCATCACAGGAAGGTACAAACTGGAACATGGGTGCATTTTGTTATATGGGGGGCCAAGGCAAACCCTGAGCTCGATGAAATGCTTAAAATCCTTCTTGAGGTTTATGATGTAACAAATGAATCCTCAGAATCATTCACAGCGGCCCGAAACATGGATGGTACGAAGAGAAATAATTATTGAGAACATTTAATAACATTTACAATCGCCACAGCTTTTGTAAGGGCCTAAATATAATTTCCGTTTGTTTTTCAAATATTTTCAGTTAGATTGATGAGTGCTTATTTACAGTGAAATAATTTAGGAAAAGGTTTAAAAATATGCAGGATATTTAAATTATTCACAAATTGTATATTGTATATATCGTGGATGTTGAGCGTATTGCATTCTGTGGTTGTCAAAATGTGTGGATTTGGGGTTTGCTGCTGAGTTGTGGTGATGTAATGGACCGGAAGAAGGTCAGACATGCAGTGGATACGCAGACAGTGGGGCGAAATCGTTTTTAGACCTTTCTTCTTTCTCTGTTCATTTATCGGGATTTTGCTGTACATTAATTCCATATTTTGACAGAAACTCTATTGGATGAAGAAATAATTGTTACTTTGTGTGTTGTTTTTGAAGTCAAGCAAACCGTTTTTCTTTGAACTAAAAGCCTGCGTAAGCGTATTACTTGTTTGCAAGTGAACTAAAAGAAGAATGCGTCAAGCTTAGCCCCATTCAGGAAACTACAGTTTTAATACTCAGACTCCGTTTTCCCTTACTCTGCTGTCTGTAGCCAGGTCAGCATTGCAAATGAGAATGTTCTCAACGGCTGTACCTGAGTAAATAAAGGTTATCCATCCATCCATTTTCATTACTGCTTATCCTCACTAGGGTCGCGGGCTGCTGGAGCCTATCCCAGCTATCTTCGGGCGGGAGGCGGGGTACCCCCTGAACCGGTCGCCACCCAATCGCAGGGCACATGGAAACAAACAACGATTCGCACTCACATTCACACCTACGGGCAATTTAGAGTCCTCAATCAACCTACCACGCATGTTTTTGGGATGTGGGAGGAAACCAGAGTACCCGGGGAGAACATACAAACGCCACACAGGCGGGGCCGGGATTTGAACCCCGGTCCCCAGAACTGTGAGGCAGATGTGCTAACCAGTCGTCCACCGTGCAGGCTAAATAAATACAATAACAAACTCTCCTGTTGCACAGCAAAACTGTTCCGGCATGAGAGAGTATACAGATCCATCATACTGCTTGACTAAGCAGCCAAACAGGACAGGTTAATAACGATAACAATTTCCCTCTAGGCGGCACGGTGAACAACTGGTTAGCACATCTGCCTCACAGTTCCGAGGATCGGGGTTCAAATCCCAGCCCCGCCTGTGTGGAGTTTGCGTGTTCTCTGCTTGCCTGTGTGGGTTTTCTCCGGGCATTCCGATTTCCTCCCACATCCCAAAAATGTGCATGTTAGATTAACTGAAGACTCTAAATTGCCCGTGGGAACAAATGTGAGTGCGAATGGTTGTTTGTTTTTTTGTGCCCTGCGATTGGCTGGCGACCAGTTCAGGGTGTACACCGCCTCTTGCCCGAAGATAGCTGGGATAGGCTCCAGCATGCCCGCAACCCTTATGAGGGTAAGAGTTAGGGAAAGTGGATGGATGGATGAAATTTCCCTCTAAATATGTGAAAAAGCCAAACAAGAAAACATCAGATGTTGCTATTTTATTAGTGTAATAAGAGTATATGTTTCTTCAACAGAGGATGGAAGAGTATTTAAAGATGTCCACGACTTCTGTTGGAAAACCTTTATATTCTCATAGTAAGTGCGATAGAAAATGGAGGTTGATTATTATAACCATTGTATATCAGTGTCCCTGTCATTGACAGTATGTACGGTATCTTTGCATAGGTTGTAGCAGACAGACGCAGAGAGATGCTGCTACAAAAGCGTACGATGGACAAGGGGGTTCTTATCCTCCCTACATGGAGTGTCTTTCTTCTCATTCCTATTCAGACCGGACTATCGCAGCTTCCGTATTCCCTCCGACCTTACTTCCATGTCCTCAGAGCTTCCAGCTCCAGCACCTCATTGCCACTCCATCACACCCCCAATGCAGGCCCAGTCAAAATACACCAGGCTGTACTCCCAGTCAGGCCAAGAGCCCCCGGTCGTCAGTGGTGTCCGATGCAGAGGACACTGAGATAAGCAGCAGCTCAAGAAGAAAGAGCAGTCATTTATCCCAGGAGCTGGATTTTAAACCAGGTGTGAATAGTAAATATACACGACTTTGCTCTGTGTCTGTCTGGCAATTCATACACCTTTGCGGTTTTCATTCTTTGTTAAAATAGTCCGCCTGTCCAGTCACCATGTTGAGAATGGAGACAGCAGCGGCACAGAGTCCAGACAGGTGAAGAGTAAGAAGAAGAGGAGGAAAACAAACACCTCATCAGACAGAGACAGAAGCAGCTCCAAGGAGTAAGACTTTATCATTGCTTATACAACCCTATACTTACCTGTATATGACATGTTCACTCATGTTATTCTCACTTAAAGTACTGGATGATGATCTACTCTACTTTCAGTTAAAAAACAAAAACTCTACAGGCACTTAATCTTATGAGATCCAATATAAGAGCGCTATGAAAAACTTAAAAAAAGAAAACAAAAACAGATGATGCTCATTCTTGATTGACAATGTCACAGAGGTACTACTTCTGTTTATCATTGTAGTTTATAGAGTGGTGTAGACCCACAAGGAATCTTACTGAGAGCTGTTTGTAGCATTTTGTCCCTCTCATCACTGTAAAATGAAACTACACCTCTGACAGTGCAAACCATCATTCTCTTTGCCGAGGGAGACTTTTGTATTGGATCTTGGAATCTTTTATTAGGCAAGTGTACTTAAAAGTGCTTGGGGAAGGTATACAGGTATGTGCTAAATCAGTGATTCTCAGTACACTACGAATGCATTGTAAAATCATCCGTCCATTTTCTTTACTGCTTATCCTCACTAGGGAACTATTTGTTTTTAAACATTTATGAAAGTACAATTTTGATTTGAGCTTTATGTGCAATACATTTGAATTGAATCATTAAATGTTTTTCCTTTTCCTCAGTTTAAGCCCAGTTTTAATTTACAATTTACATATTACAGTGGCTTACAGTGATAAATTATACATTTCACCTAATAGGTTTTAGTAATGAAGCCTCTGCCATGTGTTTGATGAGCACTTAGGCCTACTCCATTACTGTATATTAATGTTGGTCATGATGGTGATACTTGGTGTAATATGTTTGGAAACCACTGCTCAAAATAAACGGACTGCACTTTAACGCCATTTTCCCCTTTACACCTTTCTGTATCAGATCATCAACAAGGAGTTCCTCAGCTGCAGTGGCACAGACATCTGAGAGCGAAGCCTCATCACACCAAGGCAGCACCAGCAGGAGGATGAGGAGGAACATCGGTGGACTCGTCGCTGGATTACCATTGACGACAAAGAGCGAGACAGAAGACAAAGAAAGACGAGGGAGTCGTTCTGTCAGTGAATCACAAACTGAAGATACAGCGAGTCAGAGTCCTTCGAACCAATCAGAGAGCAGCAGTGGGGACAATTCACCATCCCAGTCTGAGGAGTCAAGTGGTGGAAGTGACATGGCTGTGAAAGGGAAAGACAATGAAAAACTGGAAGAAGAGGCAGACAGCAAAAGTGATGGAAATGAAGAAGAGAGCAACATGGAGGAGGACAATGAGGATGAAGAAATGTCACCAGAGGATGAGAGGGAGCACAAATCCGATGTAGACCAAGGATGTGATGACATCTCAGACAAGCTGGACAAGGAGAAGAAAAAAACAGATTTGGCTTTGTTGCAAGATGAACATAAAGACGAGGATGAGAGAGATGATGATGATGTAGAAGAGGAGGAAGATGAGTCAGATGCAGAGGAGCAAAAGAGTGAGGCAGAAGAGAGAGATGCAGATGACATCATTTCACCCCAGCAAAGAAAGTAAGAGGCTAAATTAAATTGCTTTCTCCATACATAATAGAACTTAACAAAACAGACGATGCTTTCAGACCCAGGGTGCACTTTATTCCACAAGAGGGTTCTGAAGATGACGGCAAGGTTGTAAGCAGAACAGGAACATCTAAGGACTCAAGTGAACTTGGCGATGATGACATTGAGGATCTCCTTGCACCTCAACCTCAGACAAATATAAGAGTAAGTCAACGAGAAGAGATGTAGAAGAGTAAAATGCAGTCTGTTAAATAGATATACCTCATGTTATTTTATAGAGAAAAGGACACGAAGCAGTAGAGGAACCCAAAGGTCGGGCAACCACAGGTATCAAGATCAGACAAACAATGTTTTTTTTTTTGTGGATGGTCATTTCAGGTTTTATTTTCCAGTGGTTTGCAACGTGGAAATTTTCCAAGCGGACCAGCAAACAGACTCTGACGAGTTTGACCATTTTTATGACTGATTCCTACCTACCTCATACTACAAGGAGCACGCCTACTTAATAGGTATGTGACATCACATTTTGTTGCTATGGAAGGCAGTGGCATCAGTCTTTTTTTTTTTTTGTTTGCGTTGAAATTCTGAAGCTGCACAGTGGGTTTTTCTGCTACAGGAACTGGATGACTACTCTGCAAAGAGAGTAAGATGACAGCTGCCAAATATAGAGCAATTCTTGAAGAGGACTTGCTCCACAGTGCTCTGGAACTCAGACTAGGGCATCGATTCACTTTCCAACACGACAATGACCCAAATCACACAGCCAAGGAGTGGCTTCAGGAGCAGCCTGTGAATGTCACTGAGTGGCCCAGCCACAGACCAGACTTGAATCCAATCGAACATCTCTGGAAAGACCTAAAAATGGCTGTCCACCGACGCTGCCTATCCAACCTGACTGACCTTGAGAGGATCTGCAGAGAAGAATGGGAGAAAATGCCCCAAAACAGGTGTGCCAAGCTCATAGAGACATACTCAAGGAGACTTGAGGTTGTGATTGCTGCCAAAGGTGCTTCAACAAACTATTAAGTCAAGGGTGTGAATACTTACAAACCTATTGTTAACATTTTGTTTTTATAAATTGCCACAAATGTCTGAAAATGTGTTTTTACTTTGTCATTATAGGCTATTTTATGTAGATTTTTTTTGAAGGAAAACTATACTCAAATCAGCTTTAGAATAAGTCTAACAGCAAAATGTGGAAAACGTGAATGGGTGCGACTACTTTCTGGTGGCATTGTACATTTACTGGCTAGAAATGATGATCTAAAGAGATCAAATATACAAGTGCCATTAAAAAAATCCTAATTCAAAATAAAACATTTTGTTTGATAATGTCATAACTAGATTTAGTATTGTGGTGGCAATATGCATTGCTGAACAACTTGCCCCCTGATAGTCCAAAATATTAAGCGACAATCAGTCGTGTCTGGCCAAAATAATCATAGATGTAGGTATAACCTAATATCACAGTCAATTAATAAACATTACAAAAAAAAAAATAGTAACCAGTGACAATAAGTAGTGATTTATTGCTGCTGTATGACAACATTTCAGTGTCAAAACACAGTGGTCTGTATAAAGATGATCAGACTCACATTTACTGTATAAAAAATACCAGTTGGGTGGAACGGTTATTGGTAAAACATATTTACGTGGACCAGGAGATGGTGACATTAAGAAGTGGTTGCTTCTAAACTGTCCTCTGTTAAATGCATATGTCCTTATTTCAGTTAAATCTTCACTACCTGAGCCGCCAAACAGTGACTGACTCTTTTCTTGTCGTCGTCTGATGAGGTGGTACATTGAATCAGCAGCCTTCCATAGGTCCCGCCCGCTTGGCCTTTCGTCAGCCGTCCGGGATTGACACATATACAGCCAATCACATCCTGAGTAGGTGATGTTTAGATGGGTATGGCAATAGAGAAAAAGAAAAAACCAATCACATCCTGAGTAGGTGATGTTTAGATGGGTATGGCAATAGAGAAAAAGAAAAAAATGGACACACTGATTTGGTTGTTCTGTACCTTAACAAAGTAACGCAGCTCAGACGGAATTAGGAGAACGTCCGGTGTGAGTGGCATCTGACCAAAGCTCTGAAACTTCTCATAGTCCATGTTCACATCCTCGACAGGTGGGTACAGTGGGTAATAACTGACAGGGGAAATGTACACACTGATGGAATATAGCGAGAACAACAGAATTGTTTTTTTTCATCCTACCTTTTCTGGGTCAGTATGTGCTTCAGAATGCGAGAAAATTTGTCCGATCCAGTGCCACTGCAACACAAAACACAAATATACTGAGACCAAATGGCTACATAGGATATTATTGGCACAAAGTAGGCCAGTTATTTAAAAGAACTAAACACCCCAAAAGTTTGGGGCAAGAATACACTTATGTGCCAGCACTAGTCAAAACACAATTTCTATTGGTTGGTAGCTCTGCAGTCAAAACCATAAATGCAAGTTTACAAATAATTGGCAATTTCTTTAAGCGTTTCGGTTTTCGGCCTAGGTTTTCTTATTTTTGGATTCCCCAAGAATTTTCATTTCGGTGCATCACTTAAATTTAATTTTTTTAAATCAGTTTATTTGAAAGGGGACAATGCAATTTCATAAAACACATGAAATAATAGAATTAGCCAGAAGGCTAGTTTTCATCTGTAGTCCCCTGGCCATGATGTACAAAAGCAGTAAAATACATCTACAAGACAATATAATACAGGATACATAATCAAAGACTTACTATACTATTAAGAGAGAATAAAACCACACATTTGATCATAAAATTAAAACTGATCCACTGGGGAACAATTTGAAATAAACATTGAGTTAGATTTTTATGCTGATTAAAACTAATATTGGCATGCTGATTCCAAAATTGCAGTTTTTTTCCCTAGGAGGTCAAGTTTTTTCTCCACAGCTTGCCAGCTGATTTTAATTGGACTCATCTACAGCTACGTGGCAAATTGTTTATGCAGTCACAATTGAGACAGTGCGGTGAGAGGTGTGTGCAGCTCCCAAAATGTCAATACTATCAATATCTGCAAACAGAAACCTAGCATAGTAAGAATTAAGAGGATTTGTGCTGGCTTTTCTCTTAATCTTGTAACCAAGGGCATACAGTTCTATTTCGCTTTATACTGGTTTTTTGTTTTGTTTTCAAAGCTTGCAACTATTCCATGTTAGTATATTATTTACATAGGTATGAATGCGAGTGCACAATTATTAGTTACGATTATTCCTCATGTTGGGGAAAACATCTATGTTTGTATTGCACTATACAACAAAAAATTTCAACAGTTTTCAGTGCAAAATTAATCTTTCAATAATAATTAATGATAGATAAAAAAAATAAAATGTACCCATCCATCCATTTTCCAAACCGCTTATCCTCACTAGGGTTGCGGGCGTGCTGGAGCCTATCCCAGCTGACTGGGTGAGAGGCGGGGTACACCCTGAACTGGTCGCCAGCCACTCGCAGGGCACATACAAACAAACAACCATTCGCACTCACATTCACACCTACGGGCAATTTAGAGTCTTCAATTAACCTACCAGACGTTTTTGGGATGTGGGAGGAAAGCGGAGTATCCGGAGAAAACCCCTCAGAACTGTGAGGCAGTTGTGCTAACCAGTTGTGCAACGTGCCGCCGAAAATGTACCCAAGAATTGTAAATTTATCAAGGGCTCACTGAATAAATATGCTATTACAGAGTGCAATCATGAAGTGCAACTCAATGGAAGCAAATATAATTGTATACATGAAATGCAATAACATGAGTCTTCAAGCACAAATCTTTCATTTGAAAATTCCTGTCAATATAGCTAATTATCAAGGATGTACGGCTCCATTGTTCTGCTTGAACATAGGTAAGTCGGGGTCATAAACTGTAAAAAAAACAACCAGATTTTTATTTTAACTTTAACCACATAAAAGACCATTTAAAACAGAACAGCTCTCTTGCAATGGTGACCTGAGCAAGAAGGCAGCACATTAGGTGCCGAGTCCAAGTCAATCACATTCAAGTTTACTCCCCTCTCAAAAAGGTACAAAAATAAATCAGTTGAGGTGTCCAAATTCTAGGTCACATTAATGGTGGAAAAAGTTTTACATTTATCTTGGTTATATTCTTTTACAACACAAAAACCCGGCATTTGAACAGGGGTGTGTATACTTTTTATATCCACTGCAACCTTGTTGTTGTTTTTGTAATCTGCCTGGTGAGCCTACAGTATTGTGCTGTTTAACAAGTATAAACAATATAGTATAAGACCATTCCTTGGAGTTGAATTTGCCTTATTTTTTTTTATTTTACAAATATTTTATTTTAAAGATTCTATTTATGTTTTAGATTGACATCGTTCAGCAATATCTGAAATTGCACATTCATATTTTTTGTTATTTTTATTTTATTTGATGTTCATGGTTTGACTTAAAAAAAATAAATCATAAGTTAATCACTAGTTACTCATTACTTGAATAGTTTTTTTCACTAAGTACTTTCTTACTCAAGTAATTATTTGGAGGACTATTTTTGACTTTTACTTGAGTCATATCATTCTAAAGTAATGGTACTCTTACCCGAGTACAATATTCGTTTACTTGACTCACCTCTGGTTGTGTTACCTTAACCTTGCGGGTAAGACAACTAAACGCTGCACTCTTCACATAAGACTTCTTGTTTAACGTAACTTGCCCTGAATTGCCCCGTTTCTGTACTTACTTCTGTCGGCATGACTTGCTCCACTGAGTGACTGAGGCTGAGCTCGCCTGCCGCTGCAGGATATACCAGGCGCCGCTCGCTTGTTATGCCCTGATGGTTGGCTGACTCATATGGAACGGTGCCCGCATTTTAAATCCCAAAATTTGTCCAGCCCTATATCACATTTTTGTGCATTCGCAGACCCGTGAGAGTGAAATAACGTATAGAAGGCGGCCCCCATAGGCGAGTAGATGCAATGTTATAAATGTGTTTTTTAAAATGAATACTTAATGGATTTAAATAAACAGCATCAGATAAATAAAATATCCACATTTAAAATATGACAGAACATTTTCACATCTTGGGTTTAGTACCCTTAAATACTGTTCTATCCTCATTGCATTCTGCTATGGCGGCAGCCATGGATGAGTGCCTAAAGCAGTGTGCAGTACACACACAGGTTTTTTTAACATCACTGATTTTTGAAATGTGAGAGACCCCACATATGACAAAGAAAAAAAAAACTCTGTGCTTTCTGCTCTAAAATGCTACAAATTTTTCACGTGGTGTATGAGACAACTTCCTCCTCACCAGCTGATCTCCTCCGCCCCCAAGTGGAACAGGATGTCAGTGGAGGTCAAGCCAAAGGTCACACCATCAATCAGCAGGGTGCAGGGGTCAGGAACTAGGGTCACACGCTGCAGGGATTAAACATTATTTTAGGTTTGTCAGTCCAACAAAGTTGACATTTCTTACAGGTAAGTGTCTGACTGGGTTCTTGCTGAGGCTCGGCAGGATGAAGGGGGGCTGCGGGTAGACGTAATGATGGTGGATGTCTCTCTGGGAGGGAACAAACACCAGGCGACAACCGACACTGCCAAAAAGAAGGGGAAAAAAAAAAATACATACATTGGGAAGTTTTGCTTGAAAACGGAATGCTAATTAGGACCACACTACTTGATAATATTTTGACATATACAGTATTTAGGGTTAGGGCTGGGCGATTAATCGAAAAATAATAAAAAATAATGAATGTGCCCGACTCCCTCTGCAGGTAGTTTCACGGACTTCCTAACGGATCAGAAGCAGCATGTGCTGCTAGGGGACTGTCTCGGACACTGACAATCACCACGGGACCTTGAGGCTGTATACTTCCCCCCTTGTGGGTTCTCCCTGTACACCAACTGCTGCACATCCAGCAATCAGTCTGTAAAACTGATCAACTTTCACACCACTGTAGCGGACATGCCACCCGGCACCCCAGCCTCGCACTACCGCCGCTCCCCGCTGAGGTAGACTCTAACTCCAGAGTCACACGCAGACTCTAAACAGATTAACAGAATAAACTATCTTCAACATGACACAGACATTTGCTTTGACATGCCGACACTAAGTGAATCACGTCTGCCCGGGACTTCAAAGGGGAGAACCAAGGATTCTGGGACAGATGGGGGTTCATAAGACAGTCTGTGACTCGACTGGGAGTCAATATTTTAAGAACTTTACATGAACGCTACTATAGTGACTGTATTGCTGCAAACTTGAATGTCTAATGTCAAATCTGTTCACTGAACCAGATGGAATGTCTCACCCCACGCCACAAATGTCACATGGAAAATAGTAATGTTCTCCACCAACATTATTGGTCTTTTAACGTCTATTAAAAGTACGGATTTGTGCATGTTTGGGTTTATATTAACGAGACCAGGAGTCCTCAGCGATATGCATTCACTACACCCCCATTCTGCTGATCTCACATCACAAATCCCTTCCTTTGCCAATGTTCGTAGATACCTTGTTTGTTTTGTGTTTTTCTGTTTTATCCTGTAGAAACCCCTTTTCATTAAATTTTCTATAAAATTCACCCCGTGCATTGATTATGTGTGCGTTTGGGCTCGGAGCGAAACCTCTAGAAAGTCTAGAACTCAAAGTTCCTAGAATGTAGCCACCTTCCGATAACAGACTGATTATAAAGGTTTGTCGTCATTTCGCCTCAAGTTAAACTTGTAAAAATATGACGTGGTGCCCCTCATATCTAACAAATATCTTGATTTATAACGCTGTAATTTTAAATTCCGATAACCCGGAAGTGACGCAGGCGCCGCTTCCAACTCATCGTTTTCTTCTAAATTACGCACAATTTGATGTCCCCCAATAAACGCTACACCACCCTTATCAGGCTTATCTTGGACGGTGATGACTCTGCCTACAGGAGGGAGGTGGACTGGCTGGTGTCCTGGTGCAATCGCAACAGCCCCTCTCACCCTCACAAACTCCTCGATCTCAGTGGACTCCTGCTTCCTCGACACCACCATCACCCGGGGCCTAAGGTGGGAGCCGACCATGCAGCAGAGGACGTTCTTCCTACACAGCCATCATCCATCCATCCTCACCACCTCCATCACCATGTGGTACGCTGGTGCCACTACCAGGGACAGGCACAAACTGCAGTGCACTGTGTGTGCTGCTGAGAAGGTGATTAGCTCTAGGCTCCCATCCATTCAGGACCTCTGCGTCTCCAGGACACGGACAGGGGTGTGGAGGTCGGATTATGGCTGACCCTACTCACCCTGGACACAGCCTGTTCGACCCTCTCCCCTCAGGCAGGAGGCTACAGTCCATTTGGACCAGAACCTTTTACCACCTGAACAGGTTCCTCCCATCGGCCCTCAGAACACAACAGTGCCGTGAAAAATTATTAGCCCCCTTCTCAAATTCTTGTATTTTTACAAGTTGCTTCACTTTAATGTTTAAGAAAATCAAACAAATGTAAATATCAGTTTTTTGATCCATTGCACCCCTAACAAATGGAGAAAACATGGAACACTGATGAACCTTCCCAGGTGCGGCTGGCCAACAAAATTAGCCCAACAGCACAGCAACGACTCATCCTGGTGGTCACAAAGGAACCCAGGACATCTAAAGAACTGCAGGCCTCCCTTGGCTCACTTAAGTTCTGTGTTCATGACTCAACAATAAGGAAGAGACTGGGCAAAAATGGCAGAGTTCCACGGCCAAAAGCACTGCTGACCATAAAGGACAAACGCTTGTCTTACTCTTGCAAAAAACATTTTAATGATTCCCAAGACTGAGAATATTCTATGGATTGATAAAATTAAAGTTCAACTTTTTGGAAGGTGTGTGTGTGTCATTACATCTGCCATAAATGTAACAGCATTTCAGAAAAAGAACATCATACCAACAGTAAAACAAGGTGGTGGTAGTGTGATGGTCTGGTGCTGCTTGCTCCTTCAGGAAATGGACGACTTGCTGTGATTGATGGAACCATGAATTCTCCTCTTTACCAGAAAATCCTGAAGGAGAATGTTCAGTTTTTGTGACCTCAGGCTGAAGTGTACTTGGGTTCTACAGCAGGACAACGATCCAAAACACACCAGCAAGTCAACTTCTGAATGGCTTAAAAAAAAAAAAAAAAAAAAAACATAACGAAGGGTTTGGAGTGGCCTAGTTAAAGTCTGGACTTGAATCTGATTGAAATGCTGACACATTACCTTAAAAAGGCCGTTCATGCTCAAAAACTCTCCACTGGTGCTGAATTAAAAATAATTCTACAAGAAAAAGGGGGCCAAAATATCTCCACAGAGATGTGAAAGACTCATTTCCAGTTATAGAAAAAACTTGATTTCAGTTGTTGCTGCTGAGGGTGGCCCAACCAGTTATTAGATTAAAGTAGCCATCATCACACAGCGCCAGGTTTTTTTCCCCTTAGTAAGTAAAATCACCATTGGAAAACTGAATTTGTATGTTTACTTGGGTTATCTTTGTCTGATATTTACATTTGTTTGATGATCCTACACATTAAAGTGGGGAAATTATGAAGAAAAAAAAAAAAACAATTGAGAATGGGGGCCAATACTTGTTCACGGCACTGTAAATAAGCTAGTATCACCCATTAAACATTTTGCATATTATTTTCTTCTTAGTCTATTAATATTTCTTATTTTTATTATTACCATATATGATTCATGTTCCACCATCGGAAAGAGAAAAAGTTGTGGTTGTGAATGTATAGTGGTGGAAATAATTATTTGAAACTGATCCCAAACTGATTTTTTAAGTTCACCCTCTTGACAAACACATTAGCGGTCTATAATTTTAATGGTAGGTGTATGTGAACAGTGAGAGACAGAATATTAAAAAGAAAATCTAGAAAATTACATTTAAAAAGAAAAAAAAAGAAAAAAATATATTTGCATTTCATTGAGTGAAATAAGTACTGTATTTGACAGTACTTACTTAAATAAGTACTGTATTTGACAGTACGAATAAAGACTTTTGGCTCCCACAGACTAGTCTTCTCACTTTAAAAAAGTACTACTAATCTTAACTTGTTAGCTGTATGAAAGACACCTGTCCACAGAATCAATCAATCAGAAACCAACCTCTACATCATGGCAAGACCAAAGAACTTTCTAAGGACATCAGGGACAAGATTGTAGACCTGCACAAGTCCTGGGTAACAACCTCCTTCTCTCAGCCAGAAAACTTATGGATGGGGCTTCCAGCAATACAATGACCCAAAGCAGATAACCAAAGAAATGAAAGACTGGCTAATGAAGACGCACATTAAGGTCATGGAGTGGCCTAGCCAGTCTCCAGACCTAAATCCCATAGAAAGTCTGTGGAGGGAGCTGTAGCTTTGAGTTGCCAGGGCACAGCCTTAGGGATTTATATAGGATCTGCAAAGTGGTCCAAAATTCCTCCCAAGATGTGTGCAAACCTGGTGATCAAGTACAAGAAAGGTCTGACCTCTGCACTGGCCAACAAGGGCTTCTCCATCAAGTCCAAAGTAATGTTTTGATAGGGGGTCAAATACTTAATTCCCTCAATGAATTGCAAAATAATTGGAATCTTTTGTTTTATGTGATATTTTAGATCGCCGTTAAAATACACCTACCATTAAAATTATAGACTGTTCATGTCAATGTCAGTGGGTAAACTTACAAAATCAGTGCGGGATGAAATAATTATTTCCTCCACTGAACCTTTCACTGACAATGGCAATAAAATCGATTCTGGACTCACATTCATGAGGCAGATGCACAAACCACAAGACCACTGTGCTGCCTGGCTGCACTTCAACAAGATATTTTAAAGGTAATGAATTCTATATTAAAAGTTTCTGATGTTGAGTGTGAATGGATGAAGAAACATACGATTTTGTGCCTTCCACGATGCTTTCGATGCATCTTGAGAAAATGGCTTCAAATGGCTCCATCACCTGGGATTTCTGTTTGGGGAAATGGAGATTTTTCTGTAACCAATGTATGCAGCCATGGTTTTAAATTTTCCTTTGAAGAGGAAAACCGACATCTAGTCACAAGCATACCTCAATTTGTTCATGTTTGGAGTCAACAAAAGGACCAAGCTGCAGAAAAAGGAATACATGCTCAATAAGCTCATAATTGACGTGAAAAGTGTACACTTTGTTGCTGGAAGATGTGCAAGCGCTGTAACCCGCATGGGAGCGAATTTACCAGTATGCACACGTCAGGACGATCCCTCCCAATGAGATGGATCAGGTCCAGAAGAGGTTCAAAGTTCAGGCTGTCAGAAGGGGTGTAGGGCCCACAAGCCACCAGCACGTTGAGCAGCTCTGGAATTGCATGAGATCATGACAGGGAACTACAAATAAATATTTCAATTTTGATTTACAACCCAGGGTGAAACTGCAAGTGACCAATTACTCGACAAAGCAACCAATAACCTCTTGGATCCATTCTTACCTTCATCCAGCTCCATTTTCACTTTTGGTGAGTAGAAGGGAAGTTGGATTCCCTGGAAAAGAGAAAAACATCAGCATGATCCAAGCATGTTGATAGAGAGGAACTCTGGTTTCAAAACAATTAAGTTGATGTCTTTCATTCAAGGTTTTAACTCTAGCTGACCTCATATAGTTTAGAAACCACCAGTTTCCCTCCTGTTGTGTTCATCCCTTCCATTGCCACCACCTGTAGAACAGAAAAAGTTAAGAACACTCAGGAGCGTTTGGAAACGTATGTTTCCACCTAGCAGTCCGGTCCAGTTCAGCTCGCCTCGGGTTGGGCATCGAGAATCGGACTAACGTTCCAGTTCTCCCAGAATCGTTCACAGTTACTTTTCGTGCCAAAATGCTGAGTTCCGGTGTGTAGCTTTCAACTAAAACAGGAAGTTAAAACTTGCACATCGTTCGACTTGATAAAACAGTCCCAAATAACAATTCTAACAATGCTATATTTAACTTTTAGCTGAAACAATAAATATTAAGTCAACTGGGTTAGTTCCACGCACATTGCCTTTTACTTCATAGGTTTGATATTGATACTGGTTATAAAGTGAAATGTTCATTTTAGTCTATGCTGCAGGCTGCTAAGAAAATGGATGTTCATAATTTGGACACTCTTTATTTAAACCATGCAAACCTTTTTTGAACCTAAAAGAATCGGAATCAAATCGTTTGGAACCGGAATCAGTCAAATTCAAAGATATCCAACCCTAAGCTCGCCATGTTACAGTATGGAAAAGTAAACCCTAACATGGTTTGTTTGTCCATTACGGGTTGTGCAGGCGGGATGCTGATAATTAGAGTCACTTCAAATGTGTTTAATACGCCAATGAATTTTACAGAGTCATGTACAGTACGTATAATAGTACAGATCAACATCAATAAACAAGCAAATTACAATCCTTTTTCCATTAATTTACTGTATTTACTTTTTCAACCTTCTCCATGATGAAGGATTTTCTTGAGCGACTCATCATCGCCACAAAAACAATCATGCCAGACACCAGCTCAAAGCAAATTAGATACATAGGCTTGCCTTTAAATTTGTTGACCATGTAAACAGTTTCATATTCATATTATTTTATATATATTTTATATTCTAATGCACAGGTGTCAAACTCAAGGCCCGGGGGGGGGGGGGCAGACCTGAGCTGCTGCATAATTTTATGTGGTCTGCCAAAGCAAATCATGTGTGCCAACCTCCATGATTTTGCTAAAATTTGCATCAAAATTTAAAATTGTCATATGTAATAAATAACAACATTGAGATATAGCAAGCATTTGTTTTTCGTTACCGAACCCATTATTACAGTACCTCGTACAATAGTTGATTGACGACTAATTTCAAAAAGTTATCCATCAATTTGTTGAGTATATGTAATATGAGAAGCCAATTAAACATTTAGATGGTTTCACAGTCACAATGTCCCTCTGAGGGAAACCGTACCAACAATGTGGCCCGTGACGAACTGGTGGAAGTGCTACTCAGCGATGTCAGCCATCAAGTGGCGGATAGTGTTATTACAACTTCAAACTGATCAGGTATGGTAATGTTCAAAAATTAATCGAGGGGCCACATCGAGTGTGGCCCACGGGCAGCCAGATGCCCATCCATGAGCTAGAGAGTAGTTCAACACTATGTAACCTTATGGCAATGGCATCGCGCACGGACGCAGCGGCTCAGTGCTCTTCGTTTCATTGTATTGTATGGGAGTGTGTTGTAGTATTGCTCCTTGTCCTGAGCAACAGCTGTATTCTGTTGATCACTGAATCCTGGCTTCACTCATTGACTTTACCATCCAGCTGACAAGGGTACACTGCACAGCGCCACGATCAGACCAGTGACTCTGGGTGGAGCAGAGAAGGGGGTCTGTGTGTGTGTGTTTATAAACAACGACTGGGGCATAAAAACATTGTACAAAGTCTACACGGACCTCAAACAGGGCGATAGAGCTAAACGGCTACCAGCCCGTCGGACAACACATCCCTGTTTCTGATCCCAGAATACAACCCACTCAGGAAAATTCATCACCACAAAGACAGTTAAAACTTGGCCTGACGGAGTCTTTCAGCAGTTGCAGGACTGTTTCAGGAGGACTAATTGGGACATTTTTGAACACCCAGACCTGGAGGTGTACAGTGACAGCATACTGTGTTACATTAAGCACTCCATAGACATTGTCACGGTGGATGAACGCATTCGGGTCTATCCAAATCAGAAGCCCTGGATGACCATGGAGGTCCAGAAAATGCTGAAGGAGAGAAACCCATTTAGTTATTTCAGCTGCTTTATATGCATATACATATACACATATGCGTATATATATTATATAAAACCACCCAGCCCTACACGTCTGATGTGCACATTTAAGGCAGTTAAAATTTCTATCAGAATTATATTTGTGAGAGCTCTCGGTCGGATGTTGGCTGAGTCTCCAGACCAGCTCCTTGGCAAACTCAAGTTACTTTAGGTGGCCCATATAACCTGCTGCACACAGTCTCAGCGCACAGGCAAAGGAGAAACCACCGCAGTGTTTGCTCATCAATAATCACAACGATATGGAGGCAAAGTATTTAAAATACCAGGTTTGCTTGAACTAACCTGGCCAGGAAACAGGGAGTACTCCTGGAGCTCTGACAGGTCCACACGTACTTGCTGACCACCTTGCTCTGGTCCCGCTTCCAACAAAACAGACTGTGCGTTCAATTTGCCGTTACTGTCACAGCACACCTGCCCCAAAACTGATACACAGTCCTACGAAAAGAACAAGTACAACATGGGAGAACTAGCAGTGATGCAATAGTGGTTCAAAGACAATGCTTTGTTTTGACATGAACGTTTCTTAGTTGTTTTCTGTGGTATTGAACTGTTTAGCATCACATGATATATTTTTTTCCCCCAAAATAGTTCTCATTCCCTTTTGAAGCAAGATTAGAGCTATATATGTATTTGTAATATCTCTATTAATGTTGCAGTGAAGTTCAACATCACTGAGCATTATGTTTAAAACAGCATTTTTTATTTTCTTAGTCAGTTCATGAAATGTGTGTTCCTAATGAAGTGTCCAAAGAGTAGGTCGAGGCCTTATGACTGGAAAATGTATCGTGATAGAAGTATTTCATATCAGTCAACATAAATAATTATAGATTTTTTTTTCCCTAATCAAAATAAGGACTTGGAGAAAAAAGGCTGAATATAGATACGTTTTATTTTAAAATGTAATCTTTAACCTTTAAAAAGAGGTAAACAACTCTAATCCCTGATTGTTTTTATTTTATTTAAATAATCCATTTGGTATCTCAAGACCTGTCCAGTTCTGGGGGACACTAGATCACCCACGGACTCTACCAGATCTAGTGTCCCCCAGGACTGGAATGATCTTGTGATATCAAATGGATTTGTTTTCATCTTTTTTAAAATATAAATAAATATAAATAAATCAGGTAAATTGACAATTAAAAACTGTGATTTTCACACTAGATCTGTATGGACCTTCTTTTGGTGGAGTCTTGGGGTGGTCTAGTGTCCCCCAGAACTTGTCTTGCGATACCTGGCTCACATTGCTCAATACGCTCAAACTCGATTGGAAATATAAAAATAAACATGTACCGACTGACCCCCGCACATAAAGTGGTTGGATAGATGCCTAAAACAGCAAGCCTTTATAAGAGTTTGGTGTGTACATACAGTATTTTGTACTTTATCACATTTATTTAACAATAAAAAGATAAATGAATAGTTGGGAAGAAGCGGGTTGTTAAAGACAGAGTACATGCACGAGTGTGGATATTTTAAAAGAGGCTCTCACTCTCTCCCATTTATTTGAACATACCCAGCTCGGAACGTACCCAGCTCGTAACGCACCGTGCGCATACCTTTTGGCCCGAAGCTTCACTTTTTCTTTTATCCACAGGCACATTAGAATTATAAATATTTTTAAGTATTGTTGTAAAACACAATATTTGATGGTTTATATACTACATTTATATGGCTTGAGGGCGGCGCGGTCGTTCAGTGTCTCGTTCCTTAAAAGCCGAAAATGTATTTTAAGTGTAAGTGAAGGCGTGTGAATTTTGATTGGCCGTAAAATGCAACGTTACGACGCCGTGTGCCAAATGTTGAATGTGACAAAATTGGTAAAACCAGTGGCAGACTGATTGGCCATTCATGAAACCAGTTTCCAAAACCCATCCACATACAGTATCCAATTGCTCAAGGTGCGTGGGCACGTAGGCAAGACGGCAACTCTGAGTTGGATGACGTAACCAAATTTGCTTAGCCTAAAAGCTTCTGTTGTAGCCTGTAGCAGAATGCTTTTCTTCCGATATCGATCACGTCTATCGCGATACATATTGATTTATCGCCCAGCCCTACTAAAGAGTAAAAATAAATACTGTACATTAGATGGTAAATTCGAGATTGGAGAGACAACCTTTGAGATTAAGCACAATAAATTTTATGAAGACAACATAAAGTAAATATAAACATGTCATAACATGGGAAGAAATTGATTTTTCACAACTGGTGTTCGTAACTATGCTGCACCTGCGCTGGTAGTGAGACGGGAGAAAACTCGTCAATGTTGAAGTGAGACTGGAGGTCTTCTCCCAGCTCCTCAATCTTCTCCGTCAACACTGAAGAAGAAACATGCAAACAAGAATAAGTTATGAGTCTGTTGTTAAGATGTATGATGCTCTGCAAAGGTTACAAACCTACAATAACGCAACGAACCTACAAAGCAAGAACATTCTAAACAGTTCAACAAATACAAGCTGACATTGTTCATATATAGACACACACACACACACACAAAAGCAGGTTCTCATATCGTTTTCCTTCCCTCACCATTCCGAATGTCACGCAGTCTCTGGAACATGTACTTGTAGCTGCAATGGAGGGAATCCTCTGGCCCTTCCACCAACTCCAGTTTTACCACTGCACCAGGAGCCTTCCTGCCAGCCCAACGTGTACCCTGCACAGCCCCAAACGAGACCACCACCTCTCCTTTCCCTCCACGTTGGCTGTACTTCTGTGAGGGAGTCGGACTGTAGAGATGAGGGCAACAAGTAGATTTTTGTAGTAGGGCTCAAAGTTTACTTAACTTTAAAATTTTTGGTTGGCCGTAGCAAATTTGAGTTTTCCCCGTTTGGTCAAGTGCACTCCAGTGTTTGCTATATCTCACGGTTTGATTTTATTACGGTATTAATATCACGATATGATAATTAGTGCGATACTGTGGAAAAGCGCACGGTTTTCCAGGAAGGTTGATGGTACAGGTGGGGCGAAGAGGTGAAAGCAGGAAAACTGAAAAACCTCTTTTTCTTGCTTGCCGAGTCCTTCTCACTAAGCTTAAGTAGTTTCTGTGCAGTATCCCACAGATTTTAGTGAAAAACACATTTTCGCATCATATATCACCGTGCACTTCTATCTCCGTCCACGCAATGTTTACATTTGTATACAGTACCTCCAAAACGCTATTATAGCTGCAGCAATAATCGTACTATGATCACAATAACAAAACTGTCAATTGAGAAATTGTCTGTTCACTAACTTAATATTTATTGTCATGTTTTTAGAAATTTCTGCTGTTCTAACTAACATTAAAAATTACTGCCTACTAACACTGATTTATTTGCTTGAATCCAAAAATTCAAGTCAAGTCAGAAAGGCAGGAACCCTCTTAAAGCATACATGCAAACACCAAAGGCATGAAAAATGTGACAAAAACAAAACTTAAAATAAATTGTATTCACACAGAAACACATTTATTTACACCGCTCAAGTACATGTTAATGCACAAATTTAAGATTAAAATTAAATTTGCCTCATTTCTTTGCTTATTTGTTTAGGCCTCCAACTTGAGCCAGGCCCATCTCCACCTGCACTTGATGCCTGCTGCGAACTGTGCCACATGAATAGCATCCTCCTCTTTAAGCACTCTCATTCTGGAAAAGAATTGACTAAAATCATTGCCTGTTTCGCTTCATCTTTCACTATTACCAACTTCAAAGGCTAATCCCAAATGCATCCTCCAGGAAAATATTAAGTACCATATTTTTCTGTTTTTATTGGCCATTTTTTAATTTGAAGTTAGTTCATTTTGTGTTGTGATATAATCCTTAACATCGCTCGTCGCTTAATACATTTAACATTAACATCCGTAAACTAATTACATAATTGAAGGCCCGTTTTCTAATTAATACAAGATGTACTAGCGGATCAGCTCTTGTCACCGATGTTATGTGTGCTTTGCGGTTCCGCTGGGACCGCAACCAGGGCCACGACCCGCAGGACCTCAATGCGAAAATACAAAAGACCAGTGGAACAAACAGGACACTGGCTGATCTGGTGAGCAGAAATGTTGCTTAAATGTAAGAGTAGCAATAGAGGATGTCCACTCCAGAGGTGGGTAGAGAAGCCAAACATTGTACAGGAATTCCTCGAATTACGACGCACTCGACCTACGACGTTTCGACTTAACGACGCCCGTGCCTCCTCCGCCATTTTGTCCCAGCACCATAGTGTTTCTGCTTAGCTAGTGCGTGTCTGTGTTTGTGCGGCAGGAGTATCTTTGCCTTTATCACCCTCTTAGCAGTAATGGTAAGTACAGCATATTTTATTTTATTTTAATGTATTTTAGTTTCTTTATACGAAGTGTCCCCTCCTTGAGCCGTCACCTTATCGTGGTGGAGGGGTTTGTGTGTCCCAATGATCCTAGGAGCTAAGTTGTCTGGGGCTTTATGCCCCTGGCAGGGTCACCCATGACAAACAGGTCCTAGGTGAGAGACCAGACAAACCACGGCTCAAAGACCCCTTATGACGACGACAAACGATGGACTTGGTTTTCCCTTGCTTGGACGTGGGTCATCAGGGCCCCCCTTTGGAGCCAGGCCTGGTGGTGGGGCTCGAAGGTGAGCGCCTGGTGGCCGGGCCTGCACCCATGGGGCCCGGCCGGGCACAGCCCGAAAGGGTAACGTGGTTCCCCCTTCGCATGGCCTCACCAACTGTGGGAGGGGCCATTGGGGTCGGGTTCAGTGTGAGCTGGGCAGTGGCCGAAAGCGGGGACCTTGGAATAGAATGTCACCTCTCTGGCAGGGAAGGAGGCCGAGCTGGTGTGTGAGGTCGAGAAGTTCCGACTAGATATAGTCAGACTCGCCTCCACACACAGCTTGGGCTCTGGTACCAGTCCTCTCGAGAGGGGTTGGACTCTCTTCCACTCTGGAGTTTCCCACGGTGAGAGGCGCCGAGCAGGTGTGGGTATACTTATTGCCCCCCGGCTTGGCGCCTGCACATTGGGGTTCCCCCCCGTGGACGAGAGGGTAGCCTCCTTCCGCCTTTGGGTGGGGGGACGGGTCCTGACTGTTGTTTGTGCCTATGTACCAAACAGCAGTTCAGAGTACCCACCCTTTTTGGAGTTCTTGGAGGGGGAGAGCGCTCCCGCTGGGGACTCAATCGTTCTCCTGGGGGACTTCAATGCTCACATGGGCAATGACAGTGAGACCTGGAAGGGCATGATTGGGAGGAACGCCCCCCCCCCCCGATCAGAAGCCGAGCGGTGTTCTGTTATTGGACTTCTGTGCTCATCACGGGTTGTCCATAATGAACACTATGTTCAAGCATAAGGGTGTCCACACGTGCACTTGGCACCAGGACAACCTAGGTCGCAGTTCGATGACCGACTTTGTGATCGTGTCATCGGACTTGGGCCGCATGTCTTGGAAACTCGGGTGAAGAGAGGGGCGGAGATGTCAACTGATCACCACCTGGTGGAGAGTTGGCTCCGATGGAGGGGGAAGATGACGGTCAACTCCCACCTCCGACAGAACTTTGCTCATGTTCCGGGGGAGGCGGGGGACATCGAGTCCGAGTGGACAATGTTGCGCGCCTCTATTGCTGAGGCGGCCGACCGGAGCTGTGGCCGTAAGGTGGTCGGTGCCTGTCGTGGCGGCAATCCCCGAACCCGTTGGTGGACACAAACATTGAGGGATGCTGCCAAGCTGAAGGAGAAGTCTTACTGGACTTTTTTGGCCTAAGGTGGTCGGTGCCTGTCGTGGCGGCAATCCCCGAACCCGTTGGTGGACACCAATGGTGAGGGATGGCGTCAAGCTGAAGGAGGAGTCCTATTGGGCTTTTTTGGCCGGTGGGACTCCTGAGGCAGCTGATGGGTACCGGCTGGTCAAGCGGAATGCAGCTTTGGTGGTCGCTGAAGCAAAAACTCGGGTATGGGAGGAGTTCGGTGAGACCATGGAGAAAGACTTCCGGACGGCTTCGAGGGAATTCTGGTCCACCATCTGGCGTCTCAGGAGAGCAAAGCAGTGCACCATCAACACTGTGTATAGTGGGGATGGGGCGCTGCTGACCTCAACTTGGAACGTTGTGAGTCGGTGGGGAGAATACTTCGAAGACCTCAATTCTACCGACACGCCTTCCCATGAGGAAGCAGACTCTGGGTTCTCTGAGGCGGGCTCTCTTATCTCTGGGTTTGACGTCACCGAGATAGATAAAAAGCTCATCGGTGGCAAGGCCCCGGGGGTGGATGAGATACGCCCGGAGTTCCTAAAGGCTCTGGCTGTTATGGGACTGTCCTAAGTTGACATGCCTCTGCAACATCGCGTGGACATCGGGGACAGTGCCTCTGGATTGGCAGACTGTGGTGGTGGTCCCCCTTTTTAAGAAGGGGGACCGGAGGGTGTGTTCCAACTACAGGGGGATCACACTCCTCAGCCTCCCTGGTAAGGTCTATTCAGGGGTGCTGGAGAGGAGGGTCCATCGGGAAGTCGAATCAGATTCAGGAGTAGCAGTGTGGTTTTCGTCCTGGCCGTGGACCAGCTCTACACCCTCAGCAGGGTCCTCGAGGGTGCATGGGAGTTCGCCCAACCAGTCTACATGTGTTTTGTGGACTTGGAGAAGGCGTTCGACCGTGTCCCTTGGGGAGTCCTTTGGAGGGTGCTTTGGGAGTATTGGGTACCGAACCCCCTGATACGGGCTGCTCGGTCCCTGTACGACCAGAGTCAGAGTTTGGTCCGCATATCCGGCAGTAAGTCGGACTCGTTCTCGTAGAGGTTTGGATTCCGCCAAGGCTGCCCTTTGTCACCGATTCTGTTCATAACTTTTATGGACAGAATGTTAAGGTGCAGCCGAGGCGGAGAGGGGGTCCGGTTTGGTGGCCTCAGTATTGCATCTCTGCTTTTTGCAGATGATGTGGTTCTGTTGGCGTCATCAAGCCATGACCTCCAACTCTCACTGGAGCAGTTTGCAGCAGAGTGTGAAGCGGCTGGGATGAGAATCAGCACCTCCAAATCTGAGACCATGGTCCTCAGTCGGAAAAGGGTGGCGTGCCCTCTCCAGGTCGGGGATGAGATCCTGCCCCAATTGGAGGAGTTCAAGTATCTTGGGGTCTTGTTCACGAGTGAGGGAAGAATGGAACGGGAAATCGACAGGCGGATCGGTGCCGCGTCTGCAGTGATGCAGACTTTGTATCGGTCCATTGTGGTAAAGAAGGAGCTATGCCGAAAGGCGAAGCTCTCAATTTACCGGTTATCTACGTTCCTACCCTCACTGATGGTCACGAGCTGTGGGTCGTGACCAAAAGAACAAGATCCCGGATACAAGCAGCCAAAATGAGTTTCCTCCGCACGGTGTCCGGGCTTTCTCTTAGAGATAGGGTGGATCTCTGTCATCCGGGAGGATCTCAGAGTAGAGTCACTGCTCCTCCACATCGAGAGGAGCCAGGTGAGGTGGCTGGGGCATCTGATTCGGATGACTCCCGGACGCCTCCCTGGTGAGGTGTTCCGGGCATTTCCCACCGGGAGGAGACCCAGAGGACGATCCAAGACACGCTACGTCCTTCGGCTGGCCTGGGAACGCCTCGGGATCCCCCCGGAAGAGCTGGATGAAGTGGCTGGGGAGAGGGAAGTCTGGGCGTCCCTGCTAAAGGTACTGCCCCCGCGACCCGACCTTGGATAAGCGGTAGAAAAATGGATGGATGGATATACGAAGTGTTAACCTTTCCTGCTACATTCACCTGACCGTGGTCGGGAGACGGGGATAACTCCCTTCTCTCGTTGGACAGCTGAGCTGGGTGGCGGCAACAATAAAGGCACGAAGCACTGATTTGCTGCTTTAATGGCGTTATTAGCTCCTCTGCACAGTCAACGTCAACGGGTCCTCCGCTAATCGCTACTCTTACCCGGTCGCCGTCACTACACTTGCCACTTTACACACTCGCACTTGCGTGAGAATCCTTCCTCCTTCACAGTCCCGCCGGACGACGCCTGCGCAGTCCCGTCTCACTCGCACATCGACGCACACGTCCACACACACTGAGCTTGCTGTCACAATCACGTGGGACAATACCCGTAACAGAAGTATTTCGCCTTAAATTTCGACTTTAACGGTTAAATCAGACTTACGCGGAAAATCATGTTACATCGCCAGCGTAGGAACGGAACTCGTTCGTAAATCGAGGACTTCCTGTAATCAAGTAAGAATACTGTTACTTGACAATAATGTGCCTTGGCAATAATGTATTTTATTCAATTGTAGTACATTCATATTGTTAAAGTTGCTTTCACCAATTCGTTCATAATAAATGGATTAGATTTTCCTCATAACTACTGTTATTGATTATTGTTCTGTGTTTGAGTAGCATCACTTGATCAAGCCTTTTCTAACATTTCATACTACAAACTCAGTGAAATATTAGAGTTCGACACAAACGGTGGTCGAGGGCCACTACGCCAATATGTCAGGCCACCACCTAAGTACAGACACTGGCCCACAAATTTCTAAGTCACCGAAGAGTTCGCCTGCAAAAAAATGGCCCACAACTGCATTTTCTGTGTCGGTCTGAAATTCGTTTATCACCGAAACATCCCATCCGAGACACTATGTTGTTAAGATGCAAGGAGAAACCCCGACCAGCACCACCTGACTCCAAAAACGCGCATAAATTCCAGTTAGCCTCAAAACGATAACCAAAGCTAAGCTGCTAGCCTCATACAGCAGCTCGTACTTTGCAGTCTGTAGAATGTTAATCTGTCCTCCCTGAGCGTGCTTTAAACTGTTTATTGACACCTCAGTTGGCGTTTAGTGTAAATTAACTACCCTTATTTTATATTTAAATACAAAACATCATTATAGGAATCGGCAGATTAATGCTAACAGTCAACAGAAAACCCTATTGACAGGCTAGCTAATATTAGCATTTGGTCACAGGAGGGATTTACCTTCAAATAACAAATATACACACAAACGCCATAGTAACACATATAGACTGGTAATACACGGTGATTGAAAAGTAACTCCCTATTTTTAAGTACTTGTATTTCTGAACTATAATTCTTACAAGAAATGAACATGAGAAGAAAGTGTATTGCATGGAGTTTTATTTAAAATTTGATATGGGCGCCAGCATTAGCCACCAGTTTCTCAAGCCGCCTGGGAACCGCATTACCTGATTTCACAAAGAACTCTTGTGGGGTGGAAGACATAACTTCTCGTATTTGCCCTTCAAGTTCTTCCAAAGTCATTGGTTTGGTAGAATAGACTTGCTCCTTTAATCGTGGAACATACACAAAAAAATTAAGAAAAATATTACATTTGAATAAATAAGTATTTTAAAATAGGGAGTTACTTTTCAATAACACTGTATAACAATAAAAACAGGCATATAATCTTCCTAATCTGTGAAGAACAAGTTTATTAACGTTATGGCGTGACTTTCTTCTTCTACTTTTTTTTTTTTTTTAATCTTATAGTAAATGAGTAGCTCAATGCACGCATCACACCGCGCTGCCCCTAAGAGGCCAAGGTGCACACAGCAGGAATAGCAGATACAGTTATTGACTGCATAAAAAGACTTGCTTTTTCCTGACTGTGACATGAAATCAGACTAAACTTTTTCTGTTTTAGGTAAATTAGGATTACCATAATTATTTCTATTTGCTAAATGCCAGAATAATGAGAGGAATTTTTTAGACAAGTATAATAAACAATATCCATCCATCAATTTTCCGCTTATCCTCACTTGGGTCAAGGGCGTGCTTGGTGCTCAGATGACTCTGGGAGAGAGGCGGTGTACAGCCTGAACTGGTTTTCAGCCAATTGCAGGGCACATATTGAGAAAGAACCATTCACACCGACAGGCAATTAGGAGTTTTCAATTAACCTACTATGCATGTTTTTGGGATGTGGGAGGAAACCAAGTACCCGGGGAAAACCCATGCAGGCACGGCAAGAACATGCAAACTCCACACAGGGGAGGCCAGATTTGAACCAGAGACCTCAGACATGGCTAAAAGCATTGCCACGTTTTTAGCCATGACTGCATTTATTTTTCTTTGGTTTTTTTTCAATTTCTATTATTTTGACAAATTATTATTTTACTTGTTAATGCAGCCCTATGGGGGGCACAAGCCAGTGCAAGCTGTAGGCCGGTCCCAAGCCCGGATAAATG
Source organism: Phyllopteryx taeniolatus (assembly GCF_024500385.1). Taxonomy (NCBI): domain Eukaryota; kingdom Metazoa; phylum Chordata; class Actinopteri; order Syngnathiformes; family Syngnathidae; genus Phyllopteryx; species Phyllopteryx taeniolatus. Next base: position 7,991,593 of record NC_084511.1, on the reverse strand, counting down.
CAGAGGGTTGCGTCAGTAAGGGCATCCGACTTAAAACTTTGCCAAACAAATATCAGCGCTCCTCCAAAGTTACTGTGGGTCGAAGTCGAAGAGGTGGAAAGCGGGACCCTGCACCCTTCAAGACCATCAGTAACCTGGCCCTGCCCTATCTTGCTGACCTCCTACACATTGCCATACCCTCCTGCTCTCTGAGACCCTTCTGTTCACTATGGGGGACACAGCCTTCAGCCGCTCTGGCCCCCGTCTTTGGAACTCACTACCACCTGACCTCCGAAACATAGGCTCATTAACCCTCTTTAAATCCATAATCAAGACACACCTACTCCGGACTGCCTACTCACTAACATTTTCCATATCATTCCAAATTTTAATTGACACTTTATGGTCTGTTATTTTTTTTGTATTGCTTGATTTCTTTTAACTATGTTTGTACAGCGACTTTGAGTGGATTGAAAGGCACCTTTTACATAAAATGAATTATTATTATTATTATTTTTACTATTAGCAGAGGGAGAAGAAACAAAAGGAAAACAACAAAACTTTCCAGACACATATGTTGCGGTTTATCCCCATCTAACAAGTGAACTCTTCAGTCAGGTATGTTGGGGTGGGGTTAGTAGTACATAACTAATAATGTAAACATTATCGCTCATTTCAAGCGCCCTATCACTTAGTTGTTCAAAACCTTTCGAATCTGGATGAAGGTTTATGGCAGAATACCTGGGAGAAAAGCTGGCAGGAGACAGCAGGAATCCGGGACTGGCTAATAAGGTCCTCTTTGAGTGAGGGTTTTCCGGAGTGGTTAGCACTCGTTTCTGGGAGCCCTGAACAAATGCACAAGAATACAAACGGTACAAACTAGACACATCTACATTCCCTTCCAAAAGGACTGGAACAGCAAGGTCAATTTTTTTGTTTTTGTTGTATACTGAAGACATTTGGGTTTCAGACCATAGATGAATACAAGACAAGAGTTCAGAATTCCAGCTTTTATTTCATGGTATTTACCAGACTTTACACCGATCTGCTCGGCTTGATCGGTATCGCCCAATAATTAGCATTTTATGCTGATCGGCTTTAATGTCACAATTTGCCGAGCCGATCAATGCTCCGCAAAAGACATTTACTCCGCGTCACCATAGCGTACCGTATATTTCAATTCAAAAGCTAGTTTATTTTTAGCCTTAGTCTTTTGAAATACACTGAAAGTTGAATTTGCAACTGAATGTTGAAATATACACTAAATGTTGAATTTGCAACTGAATACATTGAAGATTTGACACAGAGTTGGATTTGCACTGGAATGTTGAATTGAAAGTAGAATTTGTGAAGCTGAAAAGTACATTGACTATTTTGATTGTAAAAAAAATTTAGTAATTCAGATTTAAATCTGATGACATGGATTTACTTCCATAGTTATATTGCCTGTTTGTATCTGTTTATAGAGCATTTGTGTACCAATAAGCAACATAAGTGCTGAGAGTACAGTGCCAATTTTCGTTAGCTCGTCAATTATGTTTTCTCATTCACTGTGTGTTCGCTTTGAGCCAGCGATTTTTGTGAACAAACACGAAGACATTAAGTCTGTGACATAGTCTGCCATTCAAGTAATTCTTTTGCTATGTCTGTTTAGTTTTACAGTGAACGTCAACTGGAGCGTCAATAAATTACTTTAAGTAAGCAACATTCACTCTTACTCCTTAGCACCTTAACATCCTGTTATTATGATCATGTGGGCTCTGCTGGATAGAAGTGCTGGAGCAGAGCATGGATTGGACTGCTTGTATCAGAGTGATAAAATCTGACATTTTGGATACAGTCCAATTTTATTTTTATTTTTTTTTGCTGACATCAGAACGATTTCCGATCACAAAGAACGGATGGGGACTCCCCTATTGAGAACCACTGATGTAGGGACTAGATCCAGTTTACTTGCAAACTAAAGTGACAACTAACCTTTGCAGGAGTAGAGTAGCAGTCCAGTAGATTATCCTCGTCGTCTTCTTCACTCTTTATTCTGCGGGTACAATAAATCAAGGTCTGTGATGTGATGCAATGGCCTTTACGTTTGACAAGTCAGTCCATCCAAACATTAGCGTTTGATGGGATGCGTTTCTTTCAAGAAGGATACATGTCCTGTATCGTCTGAATGTCTCTCGGTCTATTTCGCTCTTCTCTTTTGAAGCTTTGTTTGGATCGATTCCTCTTGCTTAACACCTGCCAAGAGAACGAACTTTGCAACATCAACCTAATAAAGTTGCACTTTCAGGCAAGAATTATTAGACAAAAGACAAGCATTATTTACAGACTATATATATAATAAAATTAGTTCAGTGTCGCAATTACCTCGTGTTCAAATTGTTCCAGGCTGTCCACAGAGAGCACCAGTCCATTTTTTGTGGTGCTGTATGCAACCCACTCCAAAACCCACTCGTCTGCTTGCATCCTGTTGCAAATACATTGCTCCACCACTGAGGGATACAAGAGACATGATGGTACACACAGCAACACACTGAAAGGTATAGTCAATGGGAAATGCCAAACAATAATACGGCACAACAAAAGGTCTTGGGACGCAACGTAAGCAGCGGAGAAGCAGAAGTACGCTACTTACTTTTGTCCAAGGCGGAGTCATCTTCGCAAGCAATGCAGAACATTTCGAGTTCTGATTTCAAGCCTTCTGTTGTTACCGATGACATTGTTCTACGTTCTTAAGTTACTTATCTGCGAGGTCGGGGGGGGCGGACACCGAACGCAAAGTACAATTCGAGGTGCTGCTAGCACTGGTTCAAGTTTTGGAAATAGACCCTTCTAAATAAATAGTTATATTTATTAGCTCCAAGGGCAGCCGCCATTAGGATATTTGATCAACATTCGAGCCGCGATAGCAAGCTTCATTTTGCCGCGAAAATCTGCCGTTGGTCTTCCGCCTTTTCCGGTATTTGTTTTTCTTCTGGGTCGTGAACGCCGCAGTATTGGGCGCATTGTTGGCCTCTGCTGTTCCGGAGTGTACAGCACACGTCCCTCCATCCATTTTCAGCACCGCTTATCCTGTTCAGGGTCGCTGGAGCTTATCTCAGTTGACTCCGGGTTGAAAGGCGGACTACACCCTGAACTGGTCGCCAGTCAGCCGCAACAAATGTATCCGAATATTATTATTAATTATTACTATTATTACGTTGGGGTTATGTGTGAGTGGAAAACATGACAAAAACAAAGGGAAAAACAACAGGTTTTTCTTCAATTCCCGTGGTTTAACTGTTGGTGATAATAAAAAGGGGGCAATGATCTAGATCAGTGTTTGATTAATATTTACTGAGCCTAGGCATCCATTTTACATTCGAGAAATCTCACAGCACACCACCAAACAAAAATGTCACAAAAAGTATGACTACTTTATTAATAATCTTTTCTCAATTTACTTCAAAATTGACTTGCTCTGTGTTAAATGTGGGCCTGTTTAATTGAACACAAGCTTATATACTCATAGCAGGCCATGACTTATTCTGTTGTATGAATTGCAACAGGTGAATACACAGGTATATTGTACCTTCTGACATCTAGTGGAAAAACATAACATTTTTGACATAATTGTCATTTTATTGTCCACATTTACATGTTGTACAATGTTTAAGTTAAAGGGCTTTTTTGCTCAATTTCGATTCGAAGCTTCCAACATTGAAACAAGCTATAAACAAATGGTTCAACATATTTTGGTTCAAGTACATTTTCAAGAAGCACATAATATAAACTATTCTTTTTAACATTACTTTTGCAGAATTCAACCATGAGCAAAAATTTTTTCAGGATCAGATTTCTGCTCTGGTGTCCTCAGCACTTTCCAGACGTTCTTCTACCTATAAACCAAAGTAAACCAACAACACATAGTATATACCACATCACATTCATATTGACACAAACTGAACAAGCCTCCTGGGTACCTGAGCAGAGTAGCACCCTTTCCTGGGGACACATCTCCATGATATCACCCTCAGCAAGGCTTCACGGAGAGAGGCTGCCAGTTCATGAGTATTGCTCACCTGCATACACATGAATGGACTGCAGTCATCTAGAAAAGTAAAACAGCTGCAAGGCATTCAAATGTCACCTGCATGCGACTCAGGCAGGCTAGTCTGAAGTTCAAGTTGGTGCTGCAGCTCACAATACTGATGGATGTGCTAAGAATGACCTCAGCAGCCGAAAGCAGCTTCTCTTGGTCCTTTCCACACATACATACACACACCTTTAGTATTCACACTCTGACAGTTTTGTGTGTGTGTGTGTGTATCGGACTCGCCTTCTTTCTGCGATCTTGAGCCTTCAATGTATTACTTAACTCAGTGTGCAGCGCTCCTGTGACTGCCCGCCTGTTGTTGTTCAGAATGTCCTCGAGGTGGCGCCCAATCAGGGTATCAGCACCTATCATTCCATGACAGTGAATCCTGAGACTCAATTTCGGCTCTCCAAATCAAGAAGGATGACTAAAAATCTAGTTAGTATTTGCTCCATCAGTCTCTTACCCATAAAGTCAGAAAGCTGTGAGACAAATGGGTCAGTGTGCTGCAAAAAGAGGAAGATCAAGAGTTTCTGCTTTACAGGGTGCAACTGTAACCTTTTCTCAGGTTCCTGACAGGTTTTGTGCTCCACAGCATATACAATGCTGCCTTCATGTGAAGGATCTGCAGAGGAAGATCAAACCAAAAGACAAAACCCATAAAAATACCATTGAATAACATTGAATACACTGTGAGTCCACAGCACATTTGCTGAAGGAGCGCTGCCAAGAGCACTATTTAATATTTAAGTTTATTTTGTGGAATGTATTACAGTACTTTAAAATGATTTAAATCAGTGGCTAGCATCCGTGCTGAAGTGTCAATTACAAAAAGATGAAACACGAGTTCAACAGTTTCTCTTGAATCAGGCCAAGATACAGTATGTTTACATCAGGGTCACTATAATTTATGATTAGTTTATGTTAAGAGCTCCAAATGTAAGTGACACTTTACTGTAAATGTCATTTTGTCAATACTGTTTACAGCTGAGTTTTATCATAGAAGGAGGCCTAATTAAACTGAGTGGTGCATGTTGTCTGGACCCAACATTCAATCGACGTAACCTCCAACATACATACAAAAATGGAAACAATATTTTTAACAACTGATGAAGACTGCAGTAAAAGATAGTTTTAAGTTGAAACCAATGCTACTCAGATTACCCGTCTGAAATAAATTAATGAGCAAAGAGTGCAAAATATAAAGACATATTAATGAATTATTTTTCACAGTGGCGGGCCGTGCATTTGGTACCAGGGCCTTCAGTTGGGACATGCCTGACTTAATTGCACCTCTTAATACCACAACTATCACTTCACCATTATAGAAACCATCACTACTATACAAAAACACTATACTATACTGTAAAACAGCACGCAATCGAGCCTTGCATATCATCTCATCATCATACATAGGAGGGGTGTCAAACGGGCCACGTACAGCCTAATTTGATGTCAAAGGGGCCGGACCACTAAAATCATCCATCCATCCATTTTCTGTGCCGCTTATCATCACTTGGGTCACGGGCGTGCTGGAGCCTATCCCAGCTATCTTTGGGCGAGAGGCGGGGTCCACCCTGAACTGGTCGTCACCCAAACGCAGTACTATACTTAATATAATAATAAATAAGAAGTTTTTCCCTTTGTTTTAATGAAGAACAAAACGTTAGGACAATCTTAAGATTTGATTTTTTTTCTTAATCATATCACAAAACAACTTCAGATTTCTTGGGAACATTTTGCTTCAGTTTCTCATTTACGTGTGCGAAATAACTGGTCACAGTGATTGTATTTTAAGGCACAAATTTTAAGTCACAGGTATTTTGAACTGAAAAACAGTATTGCACTTTATAATAAAAAAAACCTATGAAGACCTAGGAATTATTTCCATTCTATTTCCTATATGAGTCAGTGACAAATTACAACACAAACTGCAGTCTTTCTCAAACCTGGAAGTAATTTTATGCAGTACAACAGGAAGACTGAGCTTGTTAAAATAGGAAACAGGAGGAACAGGGATGATAGGGAACAGATCTTTTGTTCAGCTAAAAAAAAGAGAACATTCCAAAGAAGAGTTGACTGTGTTTTTTGCCACATTGTTCATGCTAAAACCTAAGCAGAGTGAATGAATATCAGCCATTTTGTCTCTTTTTGCACAGATTACTGAATGACATGAGAGACTAAATAAGCTCTTCTCACTGTTGTCACAGAGAAGGACAGAGCAAGTATATAACATCTTCTTCCCATGTGCTTGCAACTCGCTCTGTTAAGTTTTATTTAGTTGCATTAAAATACCAGGCATGTATTTTATTAAGGCTTTAACAAGCCCAGTCACGCTAGCTTTGTGCTCACACTCACTCTTGTGCTCACACACAAGCTCTATAACTGTTTATCTTAGACGTCATGTTTTAAAAAGTAACTGTTTCAGAACATTTCTTTAAGATTTAGGTGTGTTCTGGAACTCATGCACAATGTATCTTGACTGTCTGTGTGTGTTGTTCCATGTGAAATTTGCCACAAACCAATGTAGGAGGGGCAGTGGAGGATTCGCTGCCCAAATTCCTGGAAGTCCAGATGAGTGACAAGGCTTTGGAAGAAGGCGAAGGGGAATGTCATTGGAACATGAGATGGGGGGTAAGACAACACCTAGCCACAAGTTAAGGAACTCAATGTGTGCCATGTGTAGGATTTGTGTGAGATGATGTGACCAGTGAGTTGGCTCAGCAGTAGCGCATCTGTAAATACTTTAAAAAGTTGCTGGAGAGATGCTAGTCTGCTTCCTGACAACAGTCAAGGTGCCCATGAGCAAGGCAGTGGACCCCTATCTCAAGAGGTGCATGCGTGTGATCTGGTCCTCTGTGTGGTGGACAACAAAAAAATATATGGCAAAGTGTGAGTTGAATTTCGCCTTCAGGTATTGTAATCAGTACGATAAGTACACAATATAAACATTTACAAATTAAAGGATACTTCTACATGCGTAAGAAGTGTTTCCAGATTAGGGTATTGCAGCACACAAGGTGACAGGAGAGCCACAAGCTGCATGTTGAGTTCGCCGTACAGGCCGTTGTCCATGGTCGCAGGTGGGATGCTAAGAGGCAATACGCTGCCCAGGACAGGGTGGCCTCCGGGACACCAGCTTCCTTTTTTCACCAACTCGTTGCCGCTTCAAACCCAAAGGGATGGAAAGAGAGGTTTAATAATTATTGAATGGCTTTAGTTCATGAAAGCATAATATTTTCAGACTCTTACATTGTTTTGTTAGTTAAAGACTATAAGAAAGCTGCATCAAAAACTCTGGCATACTTATAATGATTCTCAGTTTTGATTGACACATCTTATTTAGTTGCAGTACACAAGAGGTGCAACAAAGCTCTGGTGCAACAAAGTATGATCCAGTGCAGTTCTACACCGCTGAAAACTACAATCACAATAATAAATATGTGGTTAAATAAATATCTCTCTGGGAGTGTCAATCAAAACAGAGGATTCTTATATTTGTAAAGGCAGTATTTGTTCTGATACAAGTTGACATGGACTGGATTGTCCACTACTGACAGGGAACTGCAAGTGACATCCAACATCAGTGACGGTTCCATTGCCAGTGTAAGTCTCTTTGTGAAGTTCGCTCTGCAAGAATACAACATTATTTTATTATCACAGTGACGAATGTTTTTTAAACATGGTTATTTAAATGCAAAATACACATAGTTGGTCTCTGGTATTTGATGAGCATTGACCTTTTGGATTGAAGTTATGGTCAACATCAAAATGTGCTGAAAACAATGGAAATTGTACCACTCCAATGAAGACAACTACATAAAATGTTGATCATAAAATAAGTTGAATTTAATGAATGTTTAAGTTTTGTTGTACTTACCTGATTATACAGTAAATATAACATTTTATTTATTTAGGGATAGTAAGTTAGGATACCCCAAAAACTATCCATCCCTTTTCGGTACCGCTTTTCCTCAATAGGGTCGCAGGAGTGCTGGAGCTAATCGCAGCTGACTCTGGACAAGAGATAGGGTACACCCTGAACTGGTCGCCAGCCAATCGCAGGGCACATATAGACAAACAACCATTCGCAGCCACAGGCAATTTAGAGTTTTCGATTAACCTACCATGCATGTGTTTAGGATGTGGGATGAAACCGAAGTACGCGAAGAAAACCCACGGAGGCATGGGGAGAGCATGCAAACTCCACACAGGCGAGGCTGGATTTGAACCAGGGTCCTCAGAACTGTGAGGCAGATGTGCTCATTTTAAACAATTTCCGCAATGGTGGCACGGTGGGATGTGGCCTTAATATTTTGGTGTCCATGGATAGCACTGCAAGCATATCTAGGATTGTCTTTTTTTAAAAGTTCCATATTTTGGCTATTTATACCTCCATAGAGTGACTCTCTAACATAGACTTAGTATAAAAGTGTCAATTACATTTAAAAAAACAGCTTGGTTTTGTCATACCAGTGTCCTGAAAAGGCCCCTGTGACAGCTACTTCTGTTTGACCCAGTTTTGTATCCGCTTTGTCCATATTTGGCTAAGACCGCCACCTTTCCTCTGATTGGTTGCCTCCGTGTAGAAGACCCACTTGTGAGAGCACACATTTGTAATGTTGACAGCGTTGGCTCGTAGCGGAGGGGTAGGCAGAGACCTTCACTAGTGACGTAGATAAGCTTGAGAAATTCATATGACCTGATTTCAGGCCTCTTGACAGAAAAACGTCTGGGATTCAGGAATTCATGGACGATTTTAATTCATCTCTCACGTTTACTGAAGCTCCATAGTGCCAATATTACATCCCAAATACAAGAAAGAGTTGGTCCGGTAAAATATTGCACACGTAAATAATCAAAGGCAGCATAGTTTTGCTAAATTTCACAGTGACAAATATTGTACATACAAAATTCTACTTGCAGTGTACTTATACATAAATAATACAAACCTAAATTCTTCCAGGATGGTCTGCTGGGGGAATTTGCAACGCAGGTGCACGCTAGTCTATGAAAAAAAAGTAAACATTTTCTCTTTCCACTTCAGTTGTGGAAATAAGTCTGTGCAGAACCATGCCTACCGCTGCATTGGCCAGACTAAATATGCTCAGGAAAGCTTTGATACGGGCAGGCCACTCTGGACTGAGGCATCTTAAATCCTTTACCTGTGCACCATAATGAGACAAACAGACAAAAGCTATTAATTTGTACGAGATACGAACAAAGTGTTGTTTTTTTTTAGACCTGAAAGGATAGCAGTAGTTTCAGGGAGCCGTGCACGTCGGTAAAAGCATGCAGCTCCTCTGGGTCAGGCTCAGGAATTGTTCCAGTGCAGGAAAACTTCACATCTGTGAGCACTAAAGCAAAAGAAAAAAAATTCTGTACCAAAGGTGACATGATGTCAGTGTTTGGTGAGCTATATGCATGAGTGGACATACCATTTTGGAGTGTTTCCGGTTGGATTCTTCTCCACTTGGAACCCGCAGCTGCAACTGCCCAACATATAAGGACATACTTTTCAGCCTTTGTTTAGGTTTCCTCTATCAAGAACAGAATTCCAAACAACTCCAGGCTACAGGCTATGTTGCTGTTTTTTAAGTGAGGAAATCAAAAGTTAATTAGTCTCGAAAATCTTCTCTACTCACTGGACAGACTTTAAGTGGCCGAAACAACCATACAAATATGCAATATTGTGTCAGTATTCATCCATCCATCCATCCATCCATTTTCTGAGCTGCTTCTCCTCACTAGGGTCGCGGGCGTGCTGGAGCCTACCCAGCTATCATCGGGCAGGAGGCGGGGTACACCCTGAACTGGTTGCCAGCCAATCGCAGGGCACATAGAAACAAACAACCGTTCGCACTCACATTCACACCTACGGGCAATTTAGAGTCTCCAATTAATGCATGTTTTTTGGGATGTGGGAGGAAACCGGAGTGCCCGGAGAAAACCCACGCAGGCACGGGGAGAACATGCAAACTCCACACAGGCGGGGCCGGGGATTGAACCCGGGTCCTCAGAACTGTGTGGCTGACGCTCTAACCAGTCGTCCACCGTGCTGCCGTGTCAGTATTCATATTTGTAATAATAATAATAATAAAATAAAAAAAACATACTCCGTGGGGGAAGAAAGACAGTCTATTTCAGTGATTCTCAACTGGTGGGCCGGGACATAAAAGTGAGTCACAGACTCATTTTGAGTGGGTCGCGGACAGCTAGTAAATTAAATTAGAGTTGTATTCTGATTCACTCAGTACAGTACAGAGGCATACCAAGTTCCCACATGGAACATACTAGGTAAATGACAGTAACTGTTACTCAGTTGTGCTCTAGTCACTAGTTTACTCCATAAACAAATACAGTACAGCTCAGGCTAAGGCTAGCGGTCGTCATGGCTGACAATATGCTATTGGTGGTATGACAAACTCATTTGAAATGGTGTTAAAAAATACAATATACTGTACATGTGTTTTCAGAGGCTATTTCTAAATGAAACAATTTATTTTTTATTCTAAAATTCTATAAAAGTGGGTTGCAACTTTACAACATTAGGAAATGCTGAACCCAGTGCGACAACTGCATTTACAATAAAGACAAAAGCATTCTATATTGCTAGCCATGTTCCTCTACCCATCTGTAAAATACAATATGCTTTTGGCGGTACGTCAAACGTATTTGAAACTGCATTTAAAAATATACCGTATTGTACATGTTTTTAGAGGTTACAGTGGGTCCGGAATGTATTCAGACCCCCTTACATTTTTCACTCTGTTATATTGCAGCCGTTTGCTAAAATCATTTTTTACCCTCAATGTACACACAGCACCCCAGATTGACAGGAAAAAAAATTGAATTGTTGAATTTTTTGCGGATTTAAAAAAGAAAAAGAAAAACTGAAATATCACACAGCCATAAGTATTCAGACCTTTTGCTCAGTATTTAGTAGAAGCACCCATTTGAGCTAATACAGCCTTGAGTCTTTCGGGGAATGATGCAACAAGTTTTTCACACCTGGATTTGGGGGATCCTCTGTCATTCCTCCTTGCAGAACCTTTCCAGTCCTGTCAGGTTGGATGGTGAACATTGGTGGACAGCCATTTTCAGGTCTCTCCAGAGATGCTCAATTGGGTTTCAGTCAGGGCTCTGACTGGGCCATTCAAGAACAGTCACAGAGTTTTTCTGAAGCCACTCCTTCGTTATTTTAGCTATGTGCTTAGTGTCATTGTCTTGTTGGAAGGTGAACCTTCAGCCCAGTCTTAGGTCCTGAGCACTCTGGAGAATTTTTCATCCGAGATATCACTGTACTTTGCCGCATTCATCTTTCCTTCGATTGCAACCAGTCGTCCTGTCCCTGCAACTGAAGAAGACCCCCACAGCATGATGGTGCCACCACCATGCTTCACCGTTGGGACTGTATTGTATCTCCACACATACCGCTTAGAATTAAGGCTAAAAAGTTTTATCTTGGTCTCATCAGACCAAAGAAACCCATTTCTCACCATCTTGGAGTCCTTCAGGTGTTTTTTTAGCAAACTCCATGTGGGCTTTCATGTGTCTTGCACTGAGGAGAGGCTGCCGCCGGTTCACTCTGCCCCGACTGGTGGAGGGCTGCAGTGATGGTTGACTTTCTAGAACTTTCTCCTATCTCCCGACTGCATCTCTGGAGCTCAGCCACAGTGATCTTTCGGTTCTTCTTTACCTCTCTCAATAAGGCGCTTCTCCCCCGATTGCTCAGTTTGGCCGGACGGCCAGCTCTAGGAAGGGTTCTGGTTGTCCCAAACGTCAATTTAAGGATTATGGAGGCCACTGTGCTCTTAGGAAACTTTAGTGCAGAATAATGTTTTTTGTAACCTTGACCAAATCTGTGCCTTGCCACAATTCTGTCTCTGAGCTCTTCAAGCAGTTCCTTTGACCTCATGACTCTCATTTGCTCTGACATGCACTGTGAGCTGTAAGGTCTTATATAGACAGGTGTGTGGCTTTACTAATTAAGGCCAATCAGTATAATCAAACACAGCTAGACTCCAATGAAGGTGTAGAACCATCTTAAGGATGATCAGAAGAAATGGACAGCACCCAAGTTAAATATATGAGTGTCACAGCAAAGGGTCTAAATACTTAGGGCTGTGTGATATTTCAGTTTTTCTTTTTTAATAAATCTGCAAACATTTCAACAATTTGTTTTTTTTTCTGTCAATATGGGGTGCTGTGTGTACATTAATGAGGGGGGAAATATGAACTTAAATGATTTTAGCAAATGGCTGCAATGATCTGAATACTTTCCGTACCTACTGTATTTTAAACACACAACAAAAAAAGCTTTGTTGCTCTTAACAAAGGTGTAACAACTTTGCAACAATAGGAAAATGCAGGTTCCAAGGTGACACCAGTTGAGAACCACTGGACCATTTCATTTACCTTACTAAATTATCAATGAAAAGGAATCATGAATGTAATAGAGAATAATTTGATGATGTATTGCATATCAAATAAGTAACAAGTACATAAAACTGCTGATGTTATTTATTCATTAATGTAACAGAATACTAACCTTTGAATTGTAGATATAGCTTTAGATATTTGTGCCAAGGCTCTCTCTCATTGGGAGCACGAAGCATTAACTCTAGTCACTGTTAGCTTTAGCTGAAAATATCTAAAATGGCTAAATAGTTTAATATAACTTACCAGAGCAGTTTGCGGCTCCTGGTTCAGCCCAGAGTAGAACCAAAAGTCCTCCTTGACAGTGACCTTTCTTTCCCAAAAGTATAAATAGCTGCAGCGCCTAAGGGTCAATGAAAACTACTAGATTACTACTAGCATAGCATGCTATATGTTGCTATGCTAATCATTGGAGAACATGCATATTTTTTTTAATCATTAAGGACAGCGCTTCACAATACCACTGTAAATGATAACTCACATTTTAAATTGTTTCTGGTATGGGGAAAAAAAAACAGTTACTTGTTTTATCACAAAAGTTACCTGTTTTATTTGTTCCAGCATCTTGAGTATATCTGTGTCAGACTGCCACAGGTGATATTAACCATCATTTGATAATGTCATAATCTTTCAGATAATTTTGAAATAACATCAGAGTATATCTTTCTGACAATTGCTTTCAAACATTAAAAACGCTTTTAGTGAGTACATTTTCAACAAATATACATTTTCGTCATCAGTGGAGCTCAATGTTATGTCATTGTGCACAAGATAACACTTCAATAATGATTATTACTTAAAAGAAAAAGTAGATCAAATTTCTACATTCGTATGTTTTTTTAAAGCTGCATTACTGTAAAATTGTATTTAAGTATAAAATTGTCATGGAATTTACCAACATAATACAATTAGAAACTGTGTTTTGGGGGAAAAAAGGTTTTTGCTCGTTAACCAGAGATTTAAAACAATTCTAAATATTTATTGTTTATAATAGAGGACTAACACGGGAAAAACTACAAACAATGATTGGATGCTCTCTCTGCCTTTTTCCGGTCCTTGTTATTCTTAATTGTAGAATGTTTACATGAATGACTCGACAATGATGACCAAATGCAACACAGAAAGTATCACTTTTAATTGCTTTAATGAAAACATACCAGGATACAAAAGAAACAAAACTATATGGCCCCCCTTGGTATTTTACACCATGTTCTCGTACAATACAAGTCATTGTCCAGTTTTCTCAGACCACTCCTTGTATCCGCCGGTGTAATTACGCGCACTGAAACAAGAACACAAGCAGTGATAATTCTATGAGTAATAAATGTATCAGTACATGCCAAGGAACAAGAGTAAATTGAATATGTCAACAGCCAACGCCCATATCACTGTACTTCATCAAGTACTTTGAGGCAAAATAATTAACTTACTTTGCATAGCCAAGCTGCTTTGCTTTGGTTGTAGCCGTTGCCCCTCGCTTGCCCAGGTGGCAGTGAAAGACAAGCGCTGAGCAATCCAACGATGGCTTGGTGACCCCGTATTTTGCCTTGAACCCTTCTGGTTCCAATCCAAAGGCATCTTCTACAGCATCAACTGAGTTATTGAAGTGAAATTAAATGGAAATAATTCAATGTGAAATCGTCACGTAAGAAAAACAAGTGGACTTGCAAAACAGCATTCCAGGCTGAGGAGCACACGTATTTGGACTACCGTGATTACAAGTAAAAGATTCAAAAGGAGGTAACCTGGGATATGAAGAGATCCGGGTATACGTCCCTCATCCACTTCCTCCTGAGTACGGACATCGACAAGAAGTAGCTTTTTGTCTTTTTCCAAAAGTGTTTTCAGATCCTCATACGATATATCCATAGTGGCTATAAAGCACAAAGAAATATAATACAATTCATGTTGAACACTCAACAAATGTCTGCATTTTCTTTTAGGCCAGACCCCAGATGATAGGACACAATCACTGAGTGACAAGCAATTGTTGCATAACTTGAGTAACTGGATTCAAAACCTAATCACAAACATGGAGAATTACTTTGTGTTTCAACAGTTGTGTATATATTAAAAGAGTATACGTGCGTGTGTGTGTGTTTGCATTAATATATGGAGATATTTGAAGATTAAGTGACTGGTAGAGATAAGAGACTTCGATTCTCACATTTAGTAATGTATTCATGTAGACACACTGATTTATAACAGCTCAAATTTTACACTTTTAAAGTGAGTGCTGACGTTAAGCATTCTTCTCTTTGACTGTAGAACTCCTAAACGCATGCCATGACCAATATCGACCCCTGGATAGCCTGCTGGGTACGTCCTGGTCTGAGATTTTTCGGGTCTCACTTTTTGTCACAACACCGGTATGTAATTGAATTGACTTCCACACTGGTGTTTTTCGTGATATGGGAGCATTCGCCGTGTCGTCACCAAATGGTCACGTGGTGTCTTGGTTGGCAGAAAGCCTATGGAAGTCAATAGCCGACCACAAGTTACCGGGTTATTGACGCTTATTTACGTTAATTAATAAATGGTAGTGTCGTGTTGCATTATGAGCTGTACATACAGATTGTCAACGAAGGATTCTTAGAGCTTTTACGGCATCCCAAACACACATGAAGCTCATTCAAAGCTTGCGTGCAGCCACAGTACGTGACACAAGTGGAACTATACTGTCCGACCATGTTTGCTTTCGGCCCTTTATATAGTAATGGTAAGACACTTCATTTTGTAAAAACGTTTTTGCAATATAATATAATTATATTAGATATATTGTTCATTTTAAATTAGATTTGGCACAAACAAACAAAATATAAATCTCACATTAGGTAATACCTTGCATCTCACACATATACTTGAAGACTTTTGATGATATTTTACCTTTTAAGTAGGCCTACCATCGTATACAAATCACTAGACTACACCGATTTTATGCGGCTGATCGGTATCGGCCGATATTTAGCATTTTATGCTAATCGGCTTTAATGTCATAATTCGCCAATCCGCAAAAGATCGCCGTCCCGTGCACAGTATATTTTAATCCAAAAGCTAGTTTATTTATAGCCTTGTCGCGCATCTTTTGACGTAGTACTGTAAATATCAGACGGCCAATGAAGTTATTTGAAAAAAAACAAAAAAAAAAACTTTTCGGCGTGTGGGACAGACAACACGTCTGAGACAGGCAACACGTAATGCCCGGATCAGACTACAAGACAAATTTGCTCTTTCACGACAGACTACTGCAATAAAATCTTGTATTCCGATACAACCGCATCCAGTTTTTTACGATCATTGGGCTTTCTTGTCAACTCAAATGCGACCGGATACACTCGCTACCGTGGCGACGACAACAAGCGTGGAGCACGCCGACGGTATTATAAGGACAAAATGGGGAGAAACGTGTGTTGGTGCTCACCAGTGCTCAGGACAGGCGAGGACGTTTGTTTAAGGCTTGCTTGAGGTATGTCCACGTACTTTTAATACGATACGGCTCACAAGCAGGCAATAAAATGTTATGTAGCCTAGCAAACTACTGTTAGCACAAACGGTTCGACGTAAACATACCGCCGTTCTGTCGAATCATGCTCTAAAGTTTCGGTGTGGGTGAAGTAATTTAATTACAGTAAGTTAGCACCCATTATTTCTGTCATGTAACATTGGTTTGACCTGACAGATTAGAATCCCGATCTGACTACAGCAGTGATTTCCAACCTTTATGGAGCCAAGAAACATATTTTACAATTGAAAAATCTCACGGCACACCAACAAACAAAAATGTCACAAAAAGTGGATACATTAATTACTGTATTTACTTCCTGCCATCTAATAGGAGACCATTCATTTGTTCTGTCTGTCACTATACCTCACTGGCATAAATAGAGGAACAAAGATACATTATTTATTGTAAATATATATTTTTGAGCAATTGAGTACACAAGTATATACAGTAAATGAACAGGTCATTTAAATAGACACATTCCTCCATCTTGTGATCGGATCGGTTATCGTTTTTTTAAACTCGCTGATCGGTCCCAAAAATCCTGATCGTGGAAAGGCTACAAATTACAAATGGAAGCGAGTCTTATAATATGCAAATACACGTCACGTATGGAGATGTCTTGCCATCTTTACATTTTCCAATCAACAACTGAATGATTGAAACTTACTTTGATGCGTCAAGAGACTTGTAGACTTTCATGAAATCTTTTGTGTAGACCTTCATTCAAACTTGTCGAACAAATCTATCCCCTCAGTCAGCCGAGGTGGACAGATTTGGGACACTTTTGTGCCTAACTTCGAGGACGTTTGTTTAAGGCTTGCTTGAGGTATGTCCACGTACTTTTAATACGATACGGCTCACAAGCAGGCATTGAAGGCAAATCCTGGCTGCCACTGTTGTACAGAAGCTTTGCTACATAGCTTTGCTTGGCACCAGCTGGCCCAAACTTGCATGCTGCGATAAAAAGCCAGGAAAACAGGGTTCCTTAGCTAAAATTATATGGAGGTGAATGGGACTTCTACCAACCAATGTTAATGCTCATGCCCCATAATTACATCACGATGACATTTCACGAACGCTCCCGTAGGCATGGCAATGTTAACGTTTGATAAAGTTGTGTGTGTACTGTGTTTGTTTTGGTTGGTGCTTGGAGATTTCTAGCTTCCGGGTTTGGTCTAATTTGCTAACTAGAGTACAAGACGCAAGTTAGCAAGTTTTGCTACTTTGCTGAGTCACTGCTTGTCCTTTCAAGTGATAGATGAATAAATGTCACGTCTGTATAAGGATAGCGTCATATCCCACACCTTTTAACACGCATTTTAGGCGGCTGGTGTAATGTTTATTTATTTATTTATTTTTAATGCGAAGTCTACACGGTTGTGTCTAAACTGAAATGAAACTGAAAAGGACGTTTCACTAAATTATTAAAACTCAAATGCAAAAATAAAAACTACTAATGACTAAAATCACGGTAGATAAAGAAAGTAGTCGGACTATTCACTCACCTCAATCTGCCCTTCTCGTTTCCAAAATGTCTCGTAAACTTCTCAATGAATGGACCATAAACTACCTTCTTTCTGATGTTGTTTAGTGACAAACCATTGATATAAATTCCGAGAGAAGGCGGGACTTATATTCCTCTCAACCAATAATATCAACGTTTTATTGTACCTTATTCCGTGAATAAAAATAAATACCGCAGTTTTAAAATGTAATAGTAATATTAAAATACGATTCAGCTTTATAAAGAGCATGTTTTTACTCGGTAGTTTAGCAGATTGGTCATAGGAAACCTTCACAACTTCAGATGCTTAATACAGTCTTAAAAAACAACAACCACATAAAGGTACAGTATTATGTTCTATATCAATAATGCTTATCTGTCTCATTCTATTATCTATCTGGATGGATGTCACACCCAGTAATACCAAAGCCAAGAAAAGAAAACTTTATTATCCCATTAAAACAAAACTTAAGTTACTTATTTTTTTCCACACACACAATTATTTTATTGCCAAACGTTTTTGTCATTACCCCAAAATAATATTAACAAAAAAATGCACTAGAAATCCACTTGAGTAAATTGCCAGCAAAAACAGGTAGTTCTAGCCCTGAAATGTAACATTGTATGGTATTAAAAAAACAACAACATTTAACTTCTATATTGACACATTTCCTGATATGGTATATAATCCTCTCTTGGACCAATTCCTAATAAGTGCCTGCCCTAAAGTATCCTCTCTCGATTATAATGTCCCTTCTGTGCTGTATGACGGGTTCCCAAGTCCATCAGATGAGTCTCTCTTTGCATTTCTGTTCTTATGACATCTCCAAAAGATCACAGCTGAGATGAGGAGCAAGAGGATAATCCCTCCTCCAATAATACCTGCCAACACGTCATAGTCTGATGATGAGGGAGGGTCATATCGTGTGCAGGAAAACTCTGTGGGCATGCTGTGTCCTGCTTTGTTAACTGCCTCCACACACACCTTGGTTCCAACTTCCAGAAACCCCACCAAGCCTTGTCGGAAAGCTTCTTCAAACTCTATAGCTTTTCCGTCTTGTCCTTCCACCACCACTCTGTACTGAGTCACCACAGAGGTTGGAGCACACCACTTGACTTCAACTTTCCCCCTGTTATCTCCATTATGGATTGGTATCAGTGCATGTAAGCGTGGTGCATGAGGAGGCTGGTCAGCCCCACTGATGCCAGGGCAGAGGCATCCAGTCTCTGCCAACAGCTTCGCACAGGGCACCTGATTCTCCAAACAAGGGTTAAACTTGCACAGTTCCCGTTGAAGGAACTGCGTCCTTGTGGTGGCGAGTACTTCTGGAGGACGTTTGCTGGCGTGGTCATCATCCTCGTCATATTCCTCATCATAATCTGCACCTAAACCAGTAATAAATGTGAACCTCGGACGAGTGATGGGAGGTGAAGTAGAAGCTGCGTCGGTGACGAGGTGGGAGTGAAAGAGAGGCCAGGCACTCAGAAAAAGGAGAAGCACAGTTGGGTTCCTACGCAGTAATGTCATGTCTGTGGACAGACATCACAAGGGTGATGACCAGAACAATATAATAACCGTAACCTACAGTGACCAATACGAACGTCATAATCACAGGCATCTGTCATATCGTTAGACCAATAATATAACTGCCTATGTCATTTTTTAACGTGTGGTTACAATCATAATAATTATAAATAGATGAATACCAATATGCTTACTAAAACTGCTGTGTCTTCTTTATGTCTACGTGTAGATTCGCTGTCAACCAGGTCATGGTAATCCGCAAAGGTTATATCGAGGCAATCGGACTCTTGTTTGTCGAATTTCTTTTATTGTAGTCACATTAGACAGTACAGATGTATCTAATTTAAAGTGTGTCTCCTTTAAAAATGATGCGAAGAGAAAAAAAAGAAACATTGCGAATAATGCCTCAAACTCAGTATGAACGTTGTTATAATCAGTGTAAAAAAAAACTTGATAGAGATCAACATGCAATTTTTACCCACGACAAATAAAGGAAATTCTTAACAAAAGTAAAAGCGGTTTCTATTCACCAAACTAACTATATATTTTTTGTATTTTAGTCACATATAACATTGCAGGTGTACCAAATGTAAAGTGTGTTCATTTTGAAAGCGATGCAAAGAGAAAGAAAATAAACATCATTAAGAATAATGCGTTAAACACAATATAAACAATGAAAATCATCATGTTTTCCCTTTTAAAAGCTTGTTGGTAATACCACGTTCCCTTAGTATGTATGTTTGTGTTTACCAAAAACTGGAAATATGGAAAATGTGTTTTGATTTTACTAGAACATTTGCACTAGGACAAAAAGTCCCAAGCTTTACAAAAGACAATGTACTACTGGAATCCTACCAAATGAGTGCACTGACTAGCTCAATGGTTTCCGTGGGAACTTGAATCCAAGTGTAAAATACTGTTTCAGTTGATTGGTTTGTTTGAATGCCAACACGGAATACGCAATCGCCAAGAATAAATTGTTTTGTATTTAGGACACAGAAAAGGAAATTGGTTTACTGTACCTGTTTGATGTTGATGAATATTTCAAGTGCCTTTCTCAGTTGTTCCTCGTGAGTGAGCCTGCCGTTTTGTGTTCTCAATGTGAGTTTCTAAAAAACTTTCCTTCTCCTCTTCCACCACCACCTCCTCCTCCTCCTCAAGATCCCCTCTTTTTCTCCCTTTGGTGCCTCTCCCTCCCCCTTCTCTATTTCACATGCTGCCTCTGCTATTTTTTTTTCAGCAATCTGACTTTCTCACACAGTGCTTCAAGCTACAACAACACTTTTATATGTCTTGAGTGGAATTTATATGAGCATGTGTTTTTCCGGAATGGGGTGTGTATTGTTACCATCAGCTTGTGCACCCTTCAGCATACTAATTGTTTTGCTGCATGAAGGAGGCTGTTACTTGTGTGTGTTGTATTTTTGCAGCTGTTTTTCATTATTTAAGCTAAAATCTGTGTTAAAAACACCCGGAATGCTATGCAGGTGTTCCAGGTCAGCATCACTGTGTGCTTTTGAGAGTAGGGGGTGAGGAATGCATGCATGTTTGTTTTCTAATAGTCTCCATCCAGCTCTTGAGGCCCCTATTGTGACTGAAGTGGAACAGTTTTGGGGTAAAACTGGCAAGTCCTTCATCCTGAGTTTGTCTTCTTCTATAACAAATTCCTTGATTTACATTGTTTTTCTTGAAATACATTATTTTATTTTGGAATAATGCTTAACAGTCATGTAAACTAAATCAACAAAGTGAGATCGTGTGAATGTGAATTTTTCTGCCTTAATCTAATCATGTTCAAATGAAGGGAAGCCTATTTGAAAACAGCAAATAAAGTATTGATAGATTATTGAAAAGATGAAAAGAACTGCAGCCAAATAAAACTACTGCGAATTGAATTGACTTGAACAGTTTTACTGTTTGCACATTACACAGGACACCAAAAAATGGGCTGTTTAGAAATCCACACATGTGCATGCATGGCTATATTGGGCAGATGTATCAGATCAGAGATAATTTGTGCGAGTGTGTAAAATGTCAGCTATACCCACAACGACTGAGCATGAACAGATGGAAAACATTTTTCGGTGAAACAAACCACACAAAATGGTTTTAGAAACATACAATCTTTATAGTGAGTCTGAAGTTGTGTTTTGCAATTAATAATTGACATGACATTCAGTGTTGCTTATGATTGTTGCATGTTGCTTATGATTCACTGAAGGTCTGGTAGTGCAGGGAGAGAAACAGTCACATATTCTTTATTAGTTATTGGAAAGGACAAAAGGTCACAGTTTTACAATTAGAGCCAAACCTTTTTTGTGAAAACATAGAAGAGTCTCTTTCATAATTCTGTATGTCTTCAGGTATTTTGACTCGATGATAACATCCATCTCCTCCAGACCCCATGGGCCATTCTGTCCACAGATGCGGCACCTGATAAGTTTGACAAACCTGTAACTGGATGGTACACGTTGCTGTGGCTTATCAGACTTTGACTCATTTCAGTCTTCTTTTCTGAACACTCTATCACCAGCAATTTGTAAGTCTTTATTCTTAAGAATGTTTTTAAATGTTCTTACCATAAACATTCAGCTAAATCATTTTTGGTTTCTTTTACTCTGTACATCTCTCCATGTTTCCTATTAAGAGGATATACTGTATGTACATTTAGGGATGTTTGAATGTACTGTTGCTGTTGATAAATGTGTCTGTTGTCAATAATGCTATGACTATACTTTGAGGAAGCGCTAGATGTGATAAAGACACGTCAAACACGATGACAGACTCATGACACTTGAATGAGTGAGCTTAAATACTTGCACAGTGACACATGGTGAGGTTCATGCCTAGTGAGGTACTGATAATCATTACTTAATTCAAACTGATAAAAAAAAATACATTACACATAAAGAGCGCTGCATTTACAGTGGTTCATATATATATACACACACACACACACACACACACACACACACATTTACAGTATAAGACCCTTTCTTTCCAAAGTGTCATGAAGTTCTAACCAGGACACAAAGACAAGGAACGCAAACCAAAAAGGCTGGTTCTCAGTCCTGAGTCTCAAATGATTGCGCTTGACAAAATATAGAAAGTTTATGTTTTTCTCTTACATCCATCTAATGTTGTTCATGTACACTATAAACGTCAAACTCAGGCATGGGGGCCAAATCTGGCCCGCGATGTGGTTATATTTGGCCCGCGAGATCATATCAAATGTGTATTAAAGCTGGCCCCCCATATAGCGCATGCAACACCATTGCTACAAATCCTAGAATACGTTGCTAGTGTGTTGGCAGGTCAGTCGAGACTGGCAAGAGCCCACTCCTTTTCTGTTGAGGTCATTAGCAACCTTGCTAACAGTCTCCTTGGGCAAATTTACACCTCCCCTTCCCAAAAATGGCCAAACAAAAGCTGGAAAACAGGAGCGTTTAAGACAGGTGGGAGGGAGATTATGTTTGACCTGTTTGTCTTGTGTGCGGAATTGTGGCTGTGCCAAAAGTATATAACGTAGCTTGAATGTTTTCTTTATGCACTTTTTCAACTCCTAGGCGGAAACTATTAATAGTTTAAAGGTTGGATTTTTATTGAAGGAAATTCTTATTTTTTGGGTTGTTTTGTTATTGGCCTTTGAAAAACAATTTCCATAAAAAAGAAACTTGAAAGGCTAGAAAGATAAAGACAAAATAATTTATTGTATCTATTTAAAAAAACCAATAACTGATGTCTTTTATTGCAAATTTGATTTCTCATGTGTTTATAATGTTACAATTTGCGACTTTGTCCCAGTTTTTTATTTTAGCTTACTGTGAATTTGAGTTTGACACCCCTGATATACAGCTTTCTGTTGCTCATGTTCTGATCTTTGAATGCAAGCTACAGAAACAAGAAACCAGAGGTGAAGTCTTCAATCTTAGATTAGCTTCTTTGACAAGCAGACAAGGTAATTATTCTTTTTGCTGATGAGAAGAAAAAGATGTCTTTCACTGTATTTTGTTTTGATCTTTGAACTGTTAAAAATTATTGTGTTTTTTTTCGTATGTAGTTTTCTGACTGCAGTGTCTGTTGGTACTAAATTGACACACCATCGGAAAATGTCTCACCTGTTCATTGAGCTAACAGACACCTACAAATACGATGCTCGTTGGTACAACTCTGCTGAGTGACGTATAGTACGTGGCCATTGCTAAAACAATCCATGTAATGGTAATCTAAGACTTTTATAAAGGTCTGTAATCTACGGATAAGGATCTTATCTCTTGCAAAAAAAGTGTGTAACAATATTTTAATCATTTACAACATGGATTAAAGGAGGGAATTAATTATATATATATATATATATATATATATATATATATATATATATATATATATATATATTTTTTTTTTTTTTGTCCCTTAATGGAACCTTTGATATGTTTCCCATAATGTGATTTTACACATTTTCACAGTACCACACTTTGTTCTGGAATAATCAGGGTTATTGGATGGTTGGTCATTCCAGGATGAAAACCGACTCACCTCTCAAATTGCGCAATACAGATAGATAATCTAGATTCCATCGCCAATGTGGTTGTTTAGTCTTCAGTGATTTGGTGACGTTATATCCCCTGTTCAAGTAAAAATGTCACTACTCTTCAGAGAAATTCTCAAAGTTAAAAGAGAGAGCATTTATTATCTATCATTTGAGTATGCTGCCAGTGGACAACCCAGCATGTTGATGTTTTGTACAAACTGTGGCGTTATAAGGCCCTTGAGGAATAAATGAACCCGGAGTGAGTCATGCCACTGCAACTAAAAAACAGCTTGCTCGTGCAAAATTCCACTCCCTCCAGTGCAACATGTTTAAGCATGCTGCACAAACTGTGCCAGCCTAACCATTGTGCGATTGTAGGTGGTGTCACAACTTCACCACGTACTCCTGGAAAATGATTATATTTCTCAGTGCAGTGAATGTCGACATTTAAGTCTAAATGTTTTGTTGGGAACAATATTGCAATCAGTTAAATCAATATTGCAATCATGCAGGAAGCTTGCTACACCCAATGAGCAAGTCCAAAGCAATACATCTCGACTGACTGTGTTCATCTCAGGACTTTCATAGTGTCTGAGAAATGTGTGGGCCTCATGACATCCTCCTTCTGCTAGACATGCTCATTCTCCTCCTACCCACACCTCTGAGGATTTCTCTTTTCCCATTTTAAGAGGAAACTCTGCTATTGGCCCGATCACCTTTGACACCACATGACATTGAAAACAAAATCCCAGGGTACTTAACTGTATGTGACCAGCGTCTGTGAAGTTACGTGAATTGCTATTTTAAGCACGTTTTTACTTTGGGGCCCAGTGGACAATGTTGCTTTGCTTTTCTGAAAGGGCTGATTGGTAACATGTGACAAAGTTATGTTGTATTCCCATTTAATGACTCATTCATCCAGCGCATGTTTCGGTGATGTTTCATCACGGAAATAAGATTCAAAATTCAAACAACCTTATTTATCCCCAGAGGGAAATTCGGTTTTCAACAACCACAAACATATATACTCTGTCAGTGATAATTAGTGTACTTATACAGCACACCAAAGTTGTGAACACACAACACAAGTCATTATGAATGGGCAAACAAACCAAATGCCACAGTTGAAGAATAAATTATAAATAAAAACATCTGAGTCTCAGGTTATTAATCTTCCTCACAGTTTAATATCCGTCATTAGCTTGCTAACTGCATGCTGGAGTGGTAAATGGGCCTTGTTATGGAAGCTAAGCACAGCTAACTCACAACTGAGCACCCAAACGAAAAACAACGTCACTTTTTAATTATATAGTGGGGGAGGTAACTCGCGCTAGGAAGTATACGCTCCAGCCCATGATGTCACGGGGCTGTGTTTTAGCCTTCCCACAAAATAAGGAAAATTAAAACGGTGAAAAAGATGCTTAAGCTATATCTCAACAATTCAGCACTATATTGTTATGTCTTTTCATGTTTTCAGCACTTATCTTCAATCGTATTTAATGTATTTAGACACAAAACACCGATATCTGCTTTGAACCTCTTTAAGGCATTGTCTCATGTAAAGTGTTTTAATGGAGTGTAGTTAAGCTCAAAAGCCCCTGAATTTTGGAATTATATATATTTTTTTAATTTGTTGAATGGGAATAATTAATTCATTCATTTTCCGTACTGCTTATCCTCACTATGGTCATGGGAGTGCTGGAGCCTATCCCAGCTATCTTCGAGCGAGAGGCGGGGTACGCCCTGAACTGGTCGCCAGCCAATCGCAGGGCACATACAGTATAAACAAACAACCATTCACACCTAAGGACAATTTAGAGTCCTCAATTAACCTACCACGCATGTTTTTGGGATGTGGGAGGAAACCGGAGTACCCGGAGAACATGCAAACTCCATACAGGCGAGGCCAGATTTGAACCCCGGTCCTCAGAACTGTGAGGCAGATGTGCTAACCAGTCGTCGACCTTTTTTAAAAATTTCATTTGGAAAAAGATTCATATTCCTGCCCATTTTAAGGAAACACAACCTTTTGCACAAAGGCAGAAGCTAGAACATGCTAATCAACTGTAAATTGAGAGCAGTGGATATGCCTATTTTGGGAAAGAGCATGAATCATTTGGATGTGTAACTTCTTGCCAAAGTATAACAAATAATGAAAATTTTATTGTTTATATCGCTTAACAACATCTTCTGCCTCTAATGGGAAAAGTTAAGGCTTAGTTACAAACATCAGTGAACTAATCAGACCTTAAAGAAACGTCAGTAGAAAGCAGAAATATATATGAATATACGAAATGGTCTGAGGTGTACGAACATGATGTGAATCACACGCTGTAGCTTTGCAGTTACCAAATGTCAACATGTCTTCACAACATTGGGAGCGTTACGGTATAGTCATGCCTCCAGTGGTATAGAATCTACAGCTGATATAGAAAGTGAACACACCCTAATGCAAAAAAATGTGACCAAGAACAAATTATTTAAACTAAACAACAACAAAAAACGATTCCACCTAATCTGTACAACTGAGGAAACAAATCTGTTTGGAGAAGCAACGTAAAAAGGTGCAATAAGATGACAATGAATTTTATGTGACTGTGCATTGAAGCTGTTTAGGTAGCTCCCAAAAGCCCAACAACTCAATCTGACATTTTCTGTTACAGTATTGTCTCACAGGAACAAAGCCAATAAAGCTGATAAATAGCGCCAGTTAAACCACATTTAATGGAATGCAGCTATGATTCATGTACTCTATTGGACAATATTTATGGTGTATATAACAAAATATAATAAATTCTGTATTTTAATGTTGTTAATATTTTCCTTTGCGGATGTTTTGTGTGGGGGAAAAAAGAAACGTATTAAAATATCCAGCATTTTTTTTTACCCTTAAAGTACAAAAAGCATGAATAAAATCTATCTGTGTTTATGGACGTTAACATTATATACATTGACATATATATATATATTTTTAATGAACCAGGAGCTAGTTTCTTGGACTCTTGAGCTTGAGCAAAACCTTATACAGAGTTGCAGCACCTCTTAGTGGTAAATGCCTGTTACTGTTTAATGCAATAATCGATTCAAACAGCACAGTGCATTCTCGTGAATTAACGACAGAATGAAACAGTACACAGAAAACTTCAGATTACAAAATAGTGACCTAAATTCATTACTAAATGCCTTTACTGGGAACTAACGACATTAAGCAAATGTGACTGTTCCGATACAACTTTTGCAGGATTTTTTTGTTAATGTTCACATGGTTGAAAACACATTGGTCATTGTTCCTGCCCACAGATAATCTATTCCACTTCCCAACTGTTCATAAAGATGGGGAGAGAGGGCGGGGGTCTTTTGTTTCAAAATTGGTCGGTTGACCTACTTTTTTTTTTTTTCAAGAGCAGCGACACGATCAAGCCATTTTTAAACCTTTGTTTTTCGCGTTTTTACATGACTGCTATCACAGGCAAATGGGAGTAAATAAGAAGAATTCAGTCGTGGGTGTTTTAACATAACTAGTAAACAACTGGGATGACAGCAACATGAAATGTATGTTTACAAATGCTTGCTCCAACTAGTACAATATTTTAGTTACTAGCTAAGAAGCTCACGTGTGTGGAGAAGCCACGCAAGCTAGCTAGCTTGGAATCCGTCGAGACACGTTCGTGCTTGATCGTAAATCCGAAAGGAGCCGAAGTGGCATTGCTGAGCACGCTCGCACTCAGCCCAGCCATTGGTCCCAACCGTCAGTCTGTCTGCCAGCTATCGATCCGATACCACGTCATAACGGGTGGTAGTGGTGATGTAGACACCGATACCATTTTTTTTGGTTTTAAATACCGAAATGAATTTGCTCAACCGAATGAATGCTAACAAAACCTTGAAGTGGTCTTCTCCCTGTTTCCCTGTGCATTGTAAATGAGATAAAAACCAGGAAGTCATTTGAGCACAGTTTATTTAGTAAATAGAAAATATGGTATTATCATAATAAAAGTTTTACTTCACTTCCTATATTGTAAATGTAGCAAATATACAGTATTCCTTTCACAGTTAATGCACAAGTATATTATATATAGTATTCAATGTAGGCGGCATGGTGGACGACTGGTTAGCACATCTGCCTCACAGTTCTGAGGATCCGGGTTGAAATCCGGCCTCGCCTGTGTGGAGTTTGCATGTTCTCCCCATGCCTGTGTGGGTTTTCTCCAGGTACTCCAGTTTCCTCCCAAAAACACGCATGGTAGGTTCATTGGAAACTTTAAATTGCCCGTAGGTGTGAATGTGAGTGTGAATGGTTGTTTGTTTCTATGTGCCCTGCGATTGGCTAGTGACCAGTTCAGGGTATACCCCGCCTCTCGCTCAGAGTCAGCTGGGACAGGCTCCAGCATGCCCGGATAAGCGGTATGGGAAAAACATATGTAAAAAAAAAAAAAAATCATAATAATTATACCGGCATTACTACATTACCTTTATTGCTCAATGACTGTGTTTTTTATGTCTTTATGTCTCAAACGTATTCTCTGGCGTGGCTGCAACTCCTGCAGACAAATTCCTTGGGTGTTTTTTACATACTTGGCAAATAAAGATGATTCTGATTCTGAAAATGGATGGATGGATGGTATTCAATTTAATAACATGTTATGTGAGGTAAATGCATTAAATTAATGTTTATGTGCCATTTAATCTGTACATTCATCCAGGTCCGTTTATTCTATTTGGTGAGAGGCGAAATGACAAAGACAACCACAAGAGTCCAGTTGCGATCGATTAAATGCTCTAAAAATAGCCAGCGGCACTTTAAAGTTTGGCATATAAACTAATGTGGAGGATGAATAAAATATTACTTTCACAACTATTATCTGGCACAGTTACGGACTGGTTAGAACATCTGCCTCACAGTTCTGGGGGTTCAAGGTTTGAATCCAGGCTCCAGCCTTCCTGTGTGGAGTTTGCATGTTCTCCCTGTGACTGTGTGTTAGTTTTTTCTGGAAACTTCAGCTTCCTCCCACATTCCATAAACATGCACCCCAATCAGCAAATTTACGTTGCACCGACGTTGGCCCGTCATCAAAATTTCCATCGCCCTGATGTTGCATGGAGAATGTTTCCTCATTGGCCATATGTCGCCCAGACGCCGGTATTTAATCAAAAATTACCTCCTAACCAGACACTCCTGAGTCACTAACAGGTGGTACAACATCAAAACAAAAGAGGGGGAGCAAAGTGTGTCTGCTCTGCACTGCGATCACTCCGTGTGGCATTTAAGTTGTAGGTAGCGGTGACTCGTAGGCTTGGGCCGGTTACTGGTTTTGAGGTATACCGCGGTTTTAAAAAGTCACCGTTTCCAAACTGCTAAAACTTTCCATTTGCGGTATGAGCTGTTTTTCTTTTTTTTTCAGTCATCAGTGCATGCATGCAAAGTGACACGACCCCTTCCCCTCCCATTGTTGGTATGAGCAGTCAGTAAGGGTAGCCTACTACGCCTTGGTCGATTTAAGGATATCACATTTACGACAGTGCCACCTCTTTGACAAATTCAAGATAACCTTATTATATAACTATAATGCTGTCTAAAGTGTTTACTCACAAGAGGGAGAAGAGCTGAGAAATAAGTAGCCTACTTTTACTGTTGTTACTACATTTTGATTTTATGTTGTAAAAATGTTTTTTTTAATGATTTTTTTATTTTTTTTAATTTACCCAAACATTTCAAAATAATACACGTCAGCGATGTAATTGCAATTTCCGTGTTACCGCGAACTCGCAGCATTTTTGCTAAACATCTCATCAGAATCCGATACAGGCCCCTGCTAAGAGTGAAGAGTCAGTAGCAACACACAAACGCCGTCAGCTAAGTTACTTCTTTGCCAAAATCGCAGTAAGCGCATACAGCGGGAAACAGGAAGTGAAGTATTGATCTGATGACGTCGATGTCTAGCAGCGTCCGCGCTGAAGTCGGTATCGATATTGTCGACGTTTGTCTCGACCCGCCCACCGCGTCTGCTGCCAGGAAAGGAAAGGAGGGCTTGAGTTCTACCCGCGGCGGTGTGTGCACGGGACGAGGCAGCCTGTGGAATACTCACAAGAATTAGTCAAATTTCATCGGAACAGTTTGTCCTTGCGTTGTTGTGGGGGGGACAAAGTGGTGCCGAGGCCGGGACGAGGTGCTCGCATGCGGTCGCAGGTTGGCGGTCCGGTGGGTTCTTTGGTGAGCGAGGAAGCCAGCGAAAGTAAACGCCGTCTCTCATTCTGTTAAGACGTTTAAAAGCAATGAACACCACAGCGGCGACTTCATTTCTGGACACACACGTGAAATCTGTCAGAATGACGCATGTTCGCCGGCGGTTTTATTGATTGACGGCCAGCCCGTGAGCAGCGCGTAGAGAGCTTGTCGGCCACTATGTTTTGAAAGCGAGCCAATCACATCTGCTATTCAAATCCACGCTTATGTCACTGACCTATATCTCATGTACGTGCGCCAAGAGCCCGCAGTCACCTCAACGCTAGGCCAGGCAGCATGGGGACGAACGGGCTAGACGATCAGGCGCAGCCGTCTCGCGGGGTGTCCGCGAAGGAGCAGTCGGCCGCGGGTCTCCCGGACGAGCAGGGCGATGGTGCCCAAGAGTCGGGGTGGAAGAAGGATGAACATTCAGCGGAGAGCGAGCGTCCACTCCCCCAGGAAGACAGCACCGTGCAAGTGATCGAGACTGGGTGCAAGCCAATCTCGTTCCCGGCTCTCGAAACTGACGCGGCAGAGAGCCGCGGCGGAGGATTCGTGCCGCCCGAAGGAGGTTTTGGCTGGCTGGTGGTTTTGGCAGCCACCTGGTGCAATGGGTCCATTTTCGGTATTCAGAACTCTTTTGGCATCCTGCACATGATGTTGGTGAGGGAGCATGCAGACCCCGAGGACAAGACGTCTCAGTTCAAAGTGGGTAAGTAAGATGCATGCATTTATGCAAAGTGTACACTATATCACCTGTCTGACGAGAGATGGAGGTCGCCCTGCAGTTTATGTGCGTCTGCCACGATAATCATACAACAGTGGTAACTGACGCATGTCACCTGCTAGTGAAAACAGCTTGGCATTTTTCTGGATCATTTCATCACGGCAAACCAACCACTTGCCTCTTGTTTTGGTCTTGGAGAAGGTTGATATTTAACAATTACTGTATTATTATTGTAGTTGTAAAGTGATCTATATGACTAATCAGAACACTTGCTATATCAACTTAACCTCATCATCCAGGTTCTGCAAATCGAGTAAACTTTAATTGAGTTTGTGTTTTCCATTGAAAGGCAGCATTGAATGGACTGTGTTCTGTTTCCTAAGTAGGGACCAAATACGAGGTTTGTCAGAAAACATCCAAGATGAATGTGACAAAAGATATAATAACAATAATAATAATAATATTCATTCAGGCACGGTGGCTGACTGGTTAGCACATCTGCCTCAAAGTTCCGAGGACCGAGGTTCAAATCCCAGCCCCACCTGTGTGGAGTTTGCATGTTCTCCCCGTGCCCGCGTGGGGTTTTCTCCGGGCAATCCGGTTTCCTCCCACATGCCAAAAACATGCCTGGTAGGCTGATCGAAGACTCTAAATTGCCCGTAGGTGTGAATGTGAGTGTGAATGGTTGTGTTTCTATGTGTCCTGAGATTGGCTGGCCATCGGTTCAGGGTGTAACCCGCCTCCCGCCCGAAGATAGCTGGGATAGGCTCCAACACGCCCGCGACCCAAGTGAGGAGAAGCGATAAAAAGAAAATGGATGTATTGATGATGATGATGATGATAATAATAATAATAATAATAATAATATTATTCATTCCTTCATTTGCCATAGTGCTTATCCTCACAAGGGTCGTGGACGTGCTAGAGCTTATCCCAGCTAACTCCGGGCGAGAGGCGGGGTACACCCTGAACTGGTCGCCAGCCAATTGCAGGGCACATACAAACAAACAACCACTCTCACTCAGATTCACACCTGCGGGCAAT
Source organism: Phyllopteryx taeniolatus (assembly GCF_024500385.1). Classification (NCBI taxonomy): domain Eukaryota; kingdom Metazoa; phylum Chordata; class Actinopteri; order Syngnathiformes; family Syngnathidae; genus Phyllopteryx; species Phyllopteryx taeniolatus. The sequence goes on along the minus strand of NC_084511.1, from coordinate 7,960,041 downwards.
TTAGAGTTTTCAATTAACCTACCCTGCATGTTTTTGGGATGTGGGAGGAAACTGGAGTATCCGGACAAAACCCACACAGGCACGGGGAGAACATACAAACTCCACACAGGCGAGGTCGGATTTGAACCCGGGTCGTCAGAACAGTGATATTCTTTTCGGCCAGGAACTGTAAGATGCTTAGGGCATTGTGAGCATCCGCGTGTGATTAAGCTGCCACGAGTAGTCCTGCTACAACTCTGGCCTATTCTCGTGCACTGAACGAAGCAAATGGTGCAGGATCTCTTTGTACACGTGCTATTTGATCGTCTGGCCCTGGAGCAACAAATCCCAGTAGCCCATAATAATAACTCATAATAACTACCCCCCTAGTTACATCATCAATTAACTGTGGCTAACAATTTTTTTTTGAAAGCTGAGTTAATTTTCACCGAGCACACCTTAGCCTGATTACCTCCAACCCTGTTCAATCAAGAAATCACTTAAATAGTATCTAAAAAAAAAAAAAAAAAAGCTGAAATGAAATTCCACAATTCAAATCAATTCAAGAACAGTACAATGGACAAAAAAGTATTTAGTCATCCACCAATTGTGCAAGTTCTCACACTTAAAAAGACAAGAGAGGCCGGTAATTTTCATCATAGGTGTACCTCACCTATGAGAGAAACAATGAGATAAAGAAAACAGAAAATCACATTGTCTGATTTAAAAAGCAACTTATGGTAGAAAGTGAGTATTTGGTCACCTACAAACAAGCAAGATTTCTGGCTCTCACAGACCTGTAACTTCTTCTTTAAGAGGCTCCTCTGTCCTCCACTCGTTACCTGTATTAATGGCACCTGTTTGAATTTATCAGGATAAAAGACACCTGTCCACAACCCCAGTCACACTCCAAACTCTACCATGCCCAAGACCAAAGAACTGTCAAAGGACACCAGAAACAAAATTGTCGACCTGCACCAGACTGGAAAGACTTAATTTGCAATAGGTAAGGAGCTTGGTGTGAAGAAATCAACTGTGACCAATTATTAGAAAATGGAAGACATAAAAGACAACTGATAATCTCCCTCGATCTGGGGTTCCACGCAAGAACTCACCCCGTGGGGTCAAAATGATCACAAGAACGGTGAGCAAAAATCCCAGAACCACACGGGGGGACCTAGTGAATGAGCTGCAGAGAACTGCGACCAAAGTAACAAAGGCTACCATCAGTAATACATTACGACGCCAGAGTCTCAAATTCTGTAGTGCCAGACGTGTTGCCCTGCTTAAGCCAGTACATGTCCAGGCCCGTCTGAAGTTTGCTACAGAGCATTTGGATGATCCAGAAAAGGATTGGGAGAATTCCATATGGTCAGATGAAACCAAAATGGAACATTTTGGTAAAAACTAGACTTTACACTGAATTGATCGGTCTGATATTTAGCATTTTACGCTGATCGGCTTTAATGTCATAATTCGCATATCGGATCAATAACGTCATTGATCGGCCCCGCAAAAGACATTAAGTCCACGTCGCCGCGTGCACAGTATATTTGAATCCAATAGCTAGTTTATTTTTAGCATTGTTGCATGTCTTTTGACGTAGTACTGTAAATATCTGACGGCCAATGAAGTTATTTAAAAAAAAAAACGTCTACGGTGTGGGACAGACAACACGTCGGAGACAGGCAACACGTAATGCCTGGCCGGATCAAACTACACGACAAATTTGCTCTTTCACGATTGCACTGTCAGACTACTGCAATAAAATCTTCTATTCCGATACCACCGCATCCCTTTGTTTACAATCATTGGGCTTTATCTTGTCAACTCAAATGCGACCGGATACACTCGTTACCGTGGCGACGACAACAAGAGTGGAGCGAGCCGGCTCGACTGTATTATAAAGACAAAATGGTGAAAAAAGTGTGTTGGTCACCGGTGCTCAGGACAGCAGAGGACGTTCGTTTAAGGCTTACTTGAGGTATGTTCACATACTTTAAATACAATATGACTCACAAGCAAGCAATAAAATGTTATGTAGCCTAGCAAGCTACGGTTGTATGTAAACATCCCGCCGTTCTGTCGAATCATGCTCTAAAGTTTCGGTGTGGGTGAAGTAATTTAATTAAAAATAAAGTAATTTAATTGCAGTAAGTTAGCACCCATTATTTCTGTCATATAATGTTTATTTGACCTGACTGATTAGAATACATGATCTGACTAGAGCAGTCATTTCCAACCTTTATGGAGCCAAGGAACATACTTTACAATTGTAAAATCTCACGGCACACCAACAAACTAAAATGTCACAAAATGTCACAAAAAGTGGGTACATTAATTACTGTATTTACTTCCATCTAATAGAAGACCATTCATTTTTTCTATCTGTCACTATGCAGCACTGGCATAAATAGAGGAACAAAGATAGATTATTTATTGTAAATATAATGTTTTGAGCAATTATGTACACAAGTATATACAGTAAATGAACAGGTCATTTAAATAGACACATTCCTCCATCTTGATCGGACCAGTGATCGGTTATCGTTTTTTTAAACTCGCTGATTTGTGAACGGCCCCATAAATCCTGATCTTGTAAAGCCGAGTAAAAACAACTCAACTTGTCGTGTTTGGAGGAGAAAGAATGCTGAGTTGCATCCACAGAACACCATACCTACTGTGAAGCATGGGGGTGGAATAAATAATTTAAAAATCAGACTGTGATTTTCTGGATTATTTTTTTTCTCATTTTGTCTCTCATAGGTGGGGTTTACCTATGATGAAAATTACAGGCCTCTCTCATCTTTTAAGTGGGAGAACTTGCACAATTGGTGGCTGACTGAATAATTTTTTTCCTCCACTGTAACTGACAACTCACAGTCTGGAAAGGGTTATAAAGCCATTTCTAATTCTTTAGAACTCCCGTGAACCATGTCGAGAGCCATCCTCCAGAAACTATGCAAAAATATAAGAATTTGAGAAGGGTCCATTACTTTTTCACGGAACTGTATACTCCGGGGCGATTACACCGAAGGGGTAAATTTGTATTTTGAAATATATCCAAATAAATCCTTTTGTGCCACCAGTCCTGGAACATTTCTGACAGACCTTGCACATTGTCCAAAGTGGGAAGAATGTTGGAGTATAATAATTATTGCCCAAATGCATTCATAATTACTTAATATTTCTCATAGTTTTTCCTCACATTGCTCCCTGTAAGAATTAGGCGGGAAAAGGCTTGGCAGGATGTGACTGCTTTATGCAGGAAATAAATCCTCTAAAAGTTTGTGATAATTAGATTTCCAGGAATTGACTTTAGTTGAGTTGAGTTCTTCAGAGGCTGAAACCTGCCTCCACCGGAATCACACCATTGTTTGCCCCTCTGTTTCCCTTTATTTTTCTGGGTTATATAACAGGCTATTGCTAATGTTGATACGTTTCTCACACAGAATCAAGGAATCCCATTATCCTTTCAAGGAATTTATGAATTTGTAAATTAAGTTCACAACATAAGACTCCTAGGATCTGCTCTTTGAATTTGTTCTGGACAGGATCCATAGTCACAAGTAAAGGTTCAGGTCAAGATGTGGGAAGGGATTAAAGGGGAGGGAAACACAAACCTTTTTTGGGCAAGAATATATTTTATGTGCCCCCACTAGTCTAAGCACGGGATTCTGATTAAGACTAGATTCTTGGAATAATAATTAAACAGACAAATTCATCAATTTTCACCATTCCTAGGGGGCAGCCATGTTGGGCAATATTGCCCTCGCTGTTGACTGAAATTAACATCACAAATGCCCTCGCAGTTGCATTGCAACTGTCACGTGACCAAATCCAGAAAGTAATGCTGGATGAAAGGGTGCTGACTGACGTTCCTGATCGAAAGCTAATCGGCCACTGCAGTGTCTGCATCAGAGCGAGTCCAATGGGCGGGCATTGGTTGGCGCGTGGGGGAGCACATTTTAACGCTCCAAAAATGCACACACACACACACACACTTATTAAAGCCTTGCCATGGTGGCACGCGCACAGATCCTTTGATGATCTGAATATTTGCTGATAACTCAATATGTTTTGTGTTTTTCGAGGCTAATCTTTCTGACAACTTTGGTTGAAATCCAAATTGTACAACTTCAGTGTATTCGACTTCAGAGCTTCCACTGTGTTACATTTTTGGCTTTTTGGGGCTGCTGCAGCTGTTATATTTTGAACAATGAGTGGGTGGGCTTTTTATTACTTGCAGGTGGTTTCTCAATAATTACACAATGGAAAGTGGAATGGAGGTTTAATTCCTAATGTCCTAACTAAAACAAAAGCCCAGCAATGTCAAGGTGTGAACTCAGTTTTACTTTGCTCTGTCAAACGCAACACTGATGGAAGCCACACTGGCTTTCTCCTACAATCCAAACCACATGCATTTTAGGTTAATTTAAACACTCTAAATTTCCCATAGGTATAAATGAGAGTGTGAATGGTTGTTTGTCTGTACCGTATGTGCCATGTGATTGACCGGCGACAAGTCCAAGGTGTACCCTGCCTCTCACCCAAAGCCAGCCTGGATAAGCTCCAGCTCACCCGTGACCCTAATGATGACAAGCGCTATAGGAAATGGATGGATGTTAATGTGGGAACGAAGCGATTAGATGAATCTGATTTCAAACATTCCCTGTCAAGCAGGGGAGTAGGCTAGCTAGGGGAGTCGAAAAACAAAAATGGTGTAAAAGATTGGCAATCTTTAAATTCCGTCAGCATTGGTAAAGTTAAAAAACGACACTATTATTTCCCTGTTTATAAGGTGCTGCTCTTTAGCTGAGAAATGTCAGCCGCCCTGCCCAAGACCTGCTAAAGCCAGTTCATGTGGTCTCTCTGGAATGTGCTTATGTACCAAATCTTTTGTCTTGTACCTCAGGCTATTACTGTAGCAATAAATGCAAGACTGTTGTTATGACAATGTCTGTATACAGGTTGTTGTGTGAATGGAAGAATAATGCACTCAGGTTGGAAAGCATTTTGGGTTTTGTTTGCATTCAACTACTAAAATATACGAACAAAGTCAGTGATTAGTTAATCTTTGTGAATGTTTTCTGTGGTTCGAAGTTCAGGATCAAGATCATTGCCAAGGATTAGCCTATCATGTCATGTTCCGACCATTATTCTTGTCTCTTCAAAGAGTGTAACATCTTCGTTTGTCATTTGAATTCTTATTCGTAGTGAGTTGCAACTCAAGATGTCAAAATATTTGACCACAACTAAATTTGTGCATATACAGTACTTAAAAAAATAAAGTAGTACTGTTTTACTTCTAGCACATGCATCATTATATACATATTATACAACCCCAATTCCAATGAAGTTGGGACGTTGTGTTAAACAAATAAAAACAGAATACAATGATTTGCAAATCATGTTCAACCTATATTTAATTGAATACACTACAAAGACAAGATATTTCATGTTCAAACTGATAAACTTTATTGTTTTTTAGCAAATAATCATTAGCTGCAACACGTTCCAAAAAAGCTGGGACAGGGTCATGTTTACCAGTGTGTTACATCACCTTTTCTTTTAACAACATTCAATAAACTAATTGTTGAAGCTTTGTAGGTGGAATTCATCCCCATTCTTGCTTGATGTACAGCTTCAGCTGTTCAACAGTCCGAGATCTCCATTGTCGTATTTTACGCTTCATAATGCGCCACACATTTTCAATGGGAGACAGGTCTGGACTGCAGGCAGCTCCAGTCTAGTACCCGCACTCTTTTACTATGAAGCCACGCTGTTGTAACACGTGCAGAATGTCGTTTGGCATTGTCTTGCTGAAATAAGCAGGGACGTCCATGAAAAAGACTTTGCTTGGATGGCAGCATATGTTTCTCCGAAACCTGTATGTACCTTTCAGCATTAAAGGTGCCTTCACAGATGTGTAAGTTACCCATGCCATTGGCACTAACACACCCCCATACCTTCACAGATGCTGGCTTTTGAACTTCGCGTCCATAACAGTCCGGATGGTTCTTTTCCTCTTTGGCCCAGAGGACACAAAGTCCACAATTTCCAAAAACAATTTGAAATGTGGACTCGTCGGACCACAGAACACACTTCCACTTTTCACAATTCAGGGAAGCTCCTTTTATACCCAATCATGGCACCCACCTGTTCCCAGTTAGCCTGTTCACCTGTGGGATGTTCCAAACAGGTGTTTGATGAGCATTCCTCAACTTTCTCAGTCTTTTTTGCCACCTTTCCCAGCTTTTTTGGAACGTGTTGCAGCCATAAAATTCTAAGTTAATGATTATTTGCTAAAAACAATAAAGTTGATCACTTTGAACATTAAATATGTTGTCTTTGTAGTGTATTCAATATAGGTTGAACATGATTTGCAAATCATTGTATTTTGTTTTTCTTTGTTTAACACAATGTCCCAACTTCATTGGAATTGGGGTTGTACCTACATTTCAAACATTAGGGGTTCTGTCTTATTTTTGAACTAATTTAAGGCACTTTGTGTTTCTGCTTGCTTCAGGGCTTATTCAGGATTTTGGCTTGGGAATGGAGTTTCAGTTAAGTCTCTAACCTCTGCCCCTGACTTCATTCCTTGCATCATACATAACATTGTGTGTGGCAGGAGAGTACGTTCCTGCCACACACAATGTTACATGCACAACCACCTTGGGGTTTAAGGTTTGCATTTATATAATTGTGTGACTTAATTGAGTCACATCTAAAATACATGATTACATTTTTCTAAATTTGACCTGGAGATGGTTTTGTCTTCTGTATATCTCTATTTGATACCCTTATTTCATTGCTGTGTTACAAGGATTGGACGGCCTTGTTCTTGATATCCAGGCTGAATTAGGACAGCTGTAACCCTAAATTATTTTTGACTACTTACACGTAGAACCAGTTCCAACTATGTACTCTCACAGACATGACATTGTCAGTGTAGAAATATAGTATCAGGACAACTACTGTGACATGTGTTTGTCTTGGTTTCATAATAGGTCACACAATGTTTACCAGAGGACCAGAATCTCATTTGTGGTGGTGGGTATCCGGCGGCTGGGCGGGGTTTTTGGAGGGAAGGGCGGGGGTTAAAGTTAAGTGAACACTTACCGAATAACATCATAAATTTAAATATTTTTATAAAAAAAAAATACAATCACTCATAAATAAATAAATAAAATTAAATAAAAGGAATTAATATAAAATGTAAACTCAAACACTTACTGGACTCTACACAAACTTTTCCATTGACACTGGAGCATGCATGATGTACAGTGGGTACGGAACGTATTCAGGCCACCTTAAATATTTCACTCTGTTTTATTGGAGCCATTTGCGAAAATCATTTAAGTTCATTTTTTTCCTCATTAATGTACACACAGCACCCCATATCGACAGAAAAAAACGGAATTGTTGAAATGTTTGCAGATTTATTAAAAAAGAAAAAATGAAATATCACGCAGCTGTAAGTATTCAGACCCTTTGCTGTGACACTCATATATTTAACTCGAGTGCTGTCCATTTCTTCTGATCATCCTTAAAATGGTTCTACACCTTGATTAGAGTCCAGCTGTGTTTGATTGTACTGACTGGACTTGATTAGGAAAGCCACACACCTGTCTATATAAGACCTTACAGCTCACAGTGCATGTCAGAGCAAATGAGAATCATGAGGTCTAAGGAACTGCCTGAAGAGCTCAGACAGAATTGTGGCAAGGCGCAGATCTGGCCAAGGTTACAAAAAAAATTCTGCCGCACTTCAGGTTCCTAAGAGCACAGTGGCCTCCATAATCCTTAAACGGAAGACGTTTGGGACCACCAGAACCCTTCCTAGAGCTGGCCTTCCGGCCAAACTGAGCATTCGGGGGAGAAAAGCCTTGGTGAGAGAGGGGAAGAAGAATCCAAAGACCACTGTGGCTGAGCTCCAGAGATGCAGTCGGGAGATGGGAGAAAGTTCTAGAAAGTCAACCATCACTGCAGCCCTCCACCAGTCGGGGCTTTATGGCAGAGTGACCCGATGGATGCGTCTCCTCAGTGCAAGACACATGAAAGCCCGCATGGAGTTTGCTAAAAAAACATCTGAAGGACTCAAAGATGGTACGAAATAAGATTCTCTGGTCTGCTGAGACCAAGATAGAACTTTTTGGCCTTAATTCTAAGCGGTAAAACCAGGCAGTGCTCATCACTTGGCCAATACAGTCCCAACAGTGAAGCATGGTGGTGGCAGCATCATGCTGTGGTGGTGTTTTTCAGCTGCAGGGACAGGGAGACTGGTTGCAATCGAAGAAAAGATGAATGCGGCCAAGTACAGGGATATCCTGGACGAAAACCTTCTCCAGAGTGTTCAGGACCTCAGACTGGGCCGAAGGTTCACATTCCAACAAGACAATGACACACAGCTAAAATAACGAAAGAGTGGCTTCAGAACAACTGCGTGTTCTTGAATGGGCCAGCCAGAGCCCTGACTTAAACCCAATTGACCCTTACATTTTTCACTATTTGTTATATTGCAGCGATTTGCTAAAATCATTTTTTAATTTTTTCCTCATTCATGTACACACAGCACCCCATATTGAGAGAAAAAAAATGGAATTGTTGAAATTTTTGCAGATTTATTAAAGAAGAAAAACTGAAATATCACACAGCCATAAGTATTCAGACTTGTTGCTCAGTATTTAGTAGAAGCACCCTTTTGAGCTAATAGAGCCATGAGTCTTTTTGGGAATGATGCAACAAGTTTTTCACACCTGGATTTGGGGATCCTCTCTCATTCCTCCGAGCAGATCCTCTCCAGTTTTGTCAGGTTGGATGGTGAACATTTGTGGACAGCCATTTTCAGGTCTCTCCAGAGATGCTCAATTGGGTTTAAGTCAGGGTTCTGGCTGGGCCATTCAATAACATTCACAGAGTTTTTCTGAAGCCACTCCTTCGTTATTTTAGCTGTGTGTTTATTCATCTTTCTTTCAATTGCAACCAGTCTCCCTGTCCCTGCAGCTGAAAAACACCCCAACAGCATGATGCTGCCACCACCATGCTTCACTGTTGGGACTGTATTGGACAGGTGATGAGCACTGCCTGGTTTTACTGCTCAGAATTAAGGCCAAAGAGTTCTATCTTGGTCTCAGCAGACCGGAGAATCTTATTTCTCACCATCTTGGACTCCTTCAGATGTTTTTTTTTTTTTTTTAGCAAACTCCATGCAGGCTTTCATGTGTCTTGCACTGAGGAGAGGCTTCCATCGGGTCACTTTGCCATAAAGCCCTGACTGGTGGAGGGCTGCAGAGTTGAAAGCTAAAGGTAGGCTGTTAAATACTGACTAGGTTTGTTTATTTTTTATTTTATTTTATTTTTTAAAAATCGAAACCATAAGGAAGAATTCAATTCATACTGTAATATGAGTTTTAGACCATACCCCCCTTTTTGAGAGTGGTGGCTCTTGTCCCTCCTGGCTTAGGTTGGCTAAATAGACTATTTGTAACTACTGTACTAACCTCATTTTGAAACATCATATTGATGCTTATAATAAATTTATAATCTAGTTAACGGCATAAGTAGCAACTTTTTGAACTTTTTGTGGCCGGGGAATAATATCGGTTGTGAAAGTTGTTGTTTTATCGGAGTGGTTTAACTTCTTTATACACTTGTACAACGGTTAAAAATACTAACAAGTATTGAAGCTTTTAGGCAGACCTCTTCCTTACTTACTGTGTTCTCGACACCTTTATCACACATCACTGACTGGTGAGTAATTTTCTTTGACTTTTGTTAGCATTTTAAGTTTTTATACTGGTCTGGCTGTTGCAAAATGTTAAGATGTTAAATGTTAAATGCAAGATGGCGCCTACCAGTGTGGTCGCCTCGGTAACGCGCTCTCTAGTATTGTTTTTGTGTTTTTCGTCCGTCTTTGGAGACCTTACACGACTCACTTACACAAGGGGAGACCTGCTAACCATCAAGGAGTCTACTCCAGACTTTCTGTCACCAACTTTCGAATATCCGCTCAGTTTTTTCCCAGAGTTACTCACCGGAGTGGCGTCCGCGGTTTTCGGCGCATGGAGACGGAAGCGGCGCCACAGAGGGAAGCGAGCCGGCATTCAGGTGAAACTCCGCAAGAGAGGACACAGATTGGCGTTCCCGTCGATCCACCTCGCGAACGTACGCTCCCTACCCAACAAAATGGACGAGCTTCATCTTCTGTTAAAGACACGTAAAGACTTCGGACGTTCCGCGGCCATGTGCTTCACGGAGACCTGGCTTTGCGACGCTGTACCCGATGCCGGCATTATGCTTCCCGGTTTCCACATTCATCGAGCGGACCGCGACATGGAATCATCGGGGAAAACAAAGGGCGGTAGGATATGCCTCTATATCAACGAAAAATGGTGTACGGACGTCACGGTGATCAGCACACACTGCAGCCCGCATTTGGAGTCGCTATTCTTAAATTGTAAACCATTCTACTCGCCACGTGAGTTCGCAACATTCATTCTCGCTGGCGTCTATATTCCGCCTCAAGCTAACACGAACGCCGCATTGCTAACGCTCGCCGATCAAGTCAACGAAATTGAAAAAAAAACACCCCGACTCACCCCTCATTATTCTCGGGGACTTTAACAAAGCTAAACTCAACCACGAACTCCCTAAATACAAGCAGCACATCGACTGTCCTACCAGGGAAAATAATACTTTAGACCACTGCTACACCACGGTAAAAAACGCATACCGTGCTATACCTCGTGCAGCCTTGGGCTCGTCTGATCACTGCTTAATTCACTTAATACCGACGTACAGGCAAGAACTTAAATGTGCGAAGCCTACAGTGAAAACAGTCAAAAAGTGGACAAATGAAGCCAAGATGGAACTTCAAAGCTGCTTAGACTGCACAGACTGGAGTGTCTTTGAAAATTCAGCTGGCAGCCTGGATGAATATACGGACACTGTTACATCCTATATCAGTTTCTGTGAAGAGGTCTGTGTTCCAACAAAATCATTTCGCACATTCAACAACAATAAGCCGTGGTTCACTGCTAAACTTAAGCAGCTTCGCCAAGCTAAGGAGGACGCATATCAGAGCGGGGACAGGGCCCTGTATAATCGAGCTAGAAACCACCTGACGAAAGAAATTAACATTGCAAAGAGGATCTCTACAGCAAAGTTGGAAAAACAGTTTAGCGCAAACGACTCTAAATCAGTCTGGCATGCATTCCAGTCGCTGACTAATTACAAGCGACGATCCCCCCAAGCTGAGAACAATAGCACACTAGCCAACGACTTGAATACCTTCTACTGCAGATTTGAAAAGGACAGTTTCACACCACACACCAATCCGGCCGCACCCGCGACCAGAATCACACCTCTGACCTCTGCGTTAACCATCCATGAACAGGATGTGAGCCGCATCTTCAAACAACAAAAGATTAACAAAGCGGCAGGCCCGGACCACGTGTCTCCATCCTGCCTCAAAGTCTGCGCGGACCAGCTCGCGCCAGTCTTCACTCAGATCTTCAACAGATCACTGGAAATGTGCAAAGTTCCATCCTGCTTCAAACGCTCCACCATCATCCCAGTCCCCAAGAAACCTGCAATCTCGGGTCTGAATGACTACAGGCCTGTCGCTTTGACATCTGTGGTCATGAAGTCCTTTGAACGTCTTGTGCTGGACCACCTCAAGAGTGTCACAGGTCCCCTGCTGGACCCCCTGCAGTTTGCCTACCAAGCGAACAGATCTGCGGATGATGCAGTCAACATGGGACTGCACTTCATCCTAGAACACCTCGACAGTGCAGGGACCTACGCGAGGATCCTGTTCGTGGACTTCAGCTCAGCGTTCAACACCATCATCCCTGAACTCCTTTCATCCAAGCTTCTCCAGCTCAGCGTCTCACCTGCCATCTGCCAGTGGATTTACAGCTTTCTGACGGGCAGGACACAGCAGGTCAGGCTGGGGGAGGCCACCTCATCCACACGCAGCATCAGCACTGGGGCGCCCCAAGGTTGTGTCCTCTCTCCGCTGCTCTTCTCTCTCTACACGAACGACTGCACCTCAGCGAACCCGACTGTCAAACTCCTGAAGTTTGCAGATGACACCACTGTCATCGGCCTCATCAAGGACGGTGACGAGTCTGCATATCGACAGGAAGCGGAGCGGCTGGAGCTGTGGTGCGGCCGACACAACCTGGAGCTGAACACGCTCAAGACTGTAGAGATGATCGTGGACTTCAGGAGGCATCACAGCTGCCCCTCACGCTGTCCAGCTGCCTTGTGTCAACCGTCGAGACCTTCAAGTTCCTGGGAATTACAATCTCCCAGGACCTGAAGTGGGCGACCAACATCAACTCCGTCCTCAAAAAGGCCCAGCAGAGGATGTACTTCCTGCGGCTTCTGAGAAAGCATGGCCTGCCACCGGAGCTGCTGAGACAGTTCTACACAGCGGTCATCGAATCAGTCCTGTGTTCTTCCATCACAGTCTGGTTTGGTGCTGCTACAAAAAAGGACAAACTCCGACTGCAACGGACAATCAAAACTGCTGAAAGGATTGTCGGTACCCCCCTACCCACCCTTGAGGACTTGCACGCTGCCAGAACTAAGACAAGGGCGTGCAAAATCCTCTCGGACCCTCCCCACCCTGGTCACCAGCTCTTCCAGCTCCTTCCCTCAGGTAGGCGCTACCGATCAATGCAAACTAGAACTAGTAGACATTCCAACAGCTTCTTCCCTCTTGCAATCAACTTCTTGAACAGCTAACTTACAATTCCATTACAACAAGCTGGCAATTTTTTGACTTGAGTTCGTTGTCACATTTCTGTATTATGTATTACTCGTGCACTCACTGTAGTTGTCTCGCCGTGCTGCACTATTTGCATATAGTGGCCACTCATGCCAGAGTAGTATCTGCTCCATTTGCACACTGATTGAGGAGTATCTGTAACATTTGCACAACCATTGTCACAGATTATCACAGTACTCGTCACTTTAAACCGCATACACTCCTTGAAGTCTCAGTGCCCTTTGCACAATGGTCATTGCACCGGACTATTGCGATATTAGCCATTCGAACTGAGGACTCTGCATCTTTTTGCACAATTGTTGTTTGTTGTTGTTTTTTGTTAATGTCTTTATGTCTCCAAAGTGTTCTGTAAATTGACTGTCTGTTGTACTAGAGCGGCTCCAACTACCGGAGACAAATTCCTTGTGTGTTTTGGACATACTTGGCAAATAAAGATGATTCTGATTCTGATTCTGATACTTGATATAGCCTTACTTACAGTCCTATGCAAACCTAGCTCTCCTAGCATGAAAGTGTTAGGATAATAACTAAAACAGTTAGAGTAAAAATAAAACAGAAGTGTTTGTTTGGCTGTAGTTTAAGAAAAAACTGTATTTTTCTTCATTCTGAAATCTGAAAAGATATGAGCTCATGACCCTCCCACATGTGCGTTCATGCAAACACGCCTGCTTTTCAACTCCTCTTCATGCCCCAAACATCCTGCTTGAGTATCTCTCATAAATTAAGTAGACATCTAATTTTTCCTGGTAAATGTTTTTAGCAGAGGTGGGGGCAAGTCATTGCTTTGCAAGTCACAAGTCTGCCATGGTAGAGGGCTGCAGTGATGGTTGACTTTCTAGAACTTTCTCCCATCTCCCGACTGCATCTCTGGAGCTCAGCCACAGTGATCTTTGGGTTCTTCTTCACCTCTCTGACCAAGGCTCTTCTCCCCCGAATGCTCAGTTTGGCCCATTGTAGTTTTCCTTTTTAATAAATCTGCAATAATTTCAACAATTCCGTTTTTTTCTGTCAACATGGGGTGTTGTGTGTACATAAATGAGGGAAAAAATGAACTTAAATGATTTTAGCAAATGGCTGCAATATAACAAAGAGTGAAATATTTAAGGGGGTCTAAATACTTTCCGTACCCAATGTAGACAACTTACAAAAAGATTATTTTGTTACCCAGTGTTATTTGTGTATTTACTGGTCATGTAGCTGAATTTGTTTTGTGATGGTGCTTTAATTGAAATGTGCCTGGGTGTAAATTTACGCACGTCCCCAGGCATATGTCCAAGTTGATAAATCCCATATTTTGCATGGTTATCGCTCATACGGATGCTTTATGCACACTTATGGGCATATGCACGCTTGATAAATGAGGCCCCAGATCTGTAGCTTTTACCCCCTTGCACCCTGGTTCAGCCCTGCACTGTGACAATTAAAATCCAAAGATTGTCAACTCGAACGCCTCCATAAGAAAATTTGACTCACTGTACACAAGGACGTGCAGTCATCGTAACCATTACAAAGACTGTTTACCTCAAGCCAAATCTACCAACTACTCAACCGTTATCCATAAAAAGAAACACAACTCCAAGGCACAGTTCTTCCTGCTTAGCAATGTTTCACGACCACCGGACTCATTCCCTCCCACATGTACTCGCTTATTTTCTGTAATTATCTCATTTTTCGATGCAAAAATCAAACTGTTCCATCAGCAACTTCCTCCTGCCTTAGTCCATCCTTACTGCCTCACCTGTCCTACCTGTGGACTCACTTTAAAATTTTCCTGCCATTGACATTTCAGAAATCATCCATCGCTATAAGCCCTCCCTCCACTTGCCAACTTGGCACCCTCCCTACTATTTTGGTAAAAGCTTGCCTCCTGTTCCTTGTCTTCCTCATCACTAAAATTATCCCCTCATCTCTCTCTAGTGATATTCACACAACATTCAAAACTGCAGCCATATGTCCCCCAATACTCAGAAAATAACTCGGTTCAGATCCAAATAATTTCAATAACCTTCGTCACATTTTTCTCATGAATCTTGGAAAATACTATTGCTTCCCAGTTCCAATCCTACCTCACGTCCAATAATCTCCATGCACAATTCCAGTCTGGGTTCCACCCCCTCCATACCACGGAAACAGCACTCAAGATCACAACCTCCTCCTGGCCGCTGACTCTGGCCTACTCGCCATCCTCGTCCTCCTTGATCTAACTAAAGTTTTTGATACGATTTCCCGCACCATCCTCCTGAACAGACATTGGCATTACACATACCCTCCTCCAGTGGTTCAGTTTTTACCTGTCCATACCTAGTCTGTTCAAATTAACTCACTCAAATCCGATCGGCCCCACATTTCATTTGGTGTCCCCCAGGGCTCTGTCTTGGGCCTCCTCATCTTTTTCACCTACCTCCTTCCTCTTGCCAATAGTTTCTGTAAATTCAATTTACGCTTGCAGGGATATCTGGTTGACAATCAAACTGCTCTACCTCTCCACCGAACCCACTGCCACTCTTCCTCCTTCTCCCCATACTGACTGCTTCTGTGAACTCAAATACTGGTTCTCACCCAACTTTCTACAACTCAATAGTTATAAAACTGAAATCCTGCTCATAGGTGCCAAGTCAATGCTAGCCAAAATTGTTGACAGTTTTCCATTACACTTGAAAATTTCCCCCTCCCCTCAGGTTAAGAGTTTGGGTGTCATCCTCGAAAGCAGTCTCTCCTTCAAAGGACACAAAAACATCACCCGGTTGGCATGCTTTCACTCACGAAACATTGTCTCCGTCCACACTGCTGCTGTTCATAGCCTCATCACATACCACTTGGATTATTGTAACACTCTTCTGTTTGGTCTCCCGCACAAGTCACTATAAAAACTACAACTTTTCCAGAACTCTGCTGTCCATATTATCACATGGACCCCTCCACTTACCCCATCACTCCTGGCCTGCAACAATTGGCTCCATCTCCAATACTGCATCAAATATAAAATACTGATCTGCACCTTCAATACCATCAATAACCTCAACCCGCCATAACTTTCTGACCTCCCTCCTTCACTGTTGCCATATAATAATGATAATGATAATGATAATAATAATAATTAATAATATTTTTTATTAGGATTATTTAAGAAGCTAAACATGAGCAGCCTCTGTCAGAACATCCAGGCTGCTCACATGGTTTTTCTTTGGTTAAGCTTTAAGGCTTTGTAAATACTGTACACACTGTGACTTATTTAAAGTGCTATATGTACACACACCTGTACATACGTATGAGGCCTGCAGGCTAACGGTGCTATTTGCTGAACCTAGTCACCTCTGCGTTTGTTGCATTAAAACCACTGAGAAGGGGAATATACGCTTGTAATGTTTTGATGAATTAGAAAAAAATGAACCTGTTTCTGGGTACTGGTACTATGGGTGTATATAATGGCAAAAAGTATTTGAGACTGTGACCTGTGACATGTGACCAGGTTAATTAGTCCATATGGTCTCAGTCTCAGGGAAAGGTGGTGGGTTGTACTTAGAATAGCATGGCCTCTAGGTTCAGGTTGATCAAAGTTACTTACGTTTGCTCCTCAGGTAACTACAGCCAAACAGTTGTTTGTTTGCATTTGAACACTGTCTCTGTGCGTCATTTGGATCACTGTTTTTGTCACTGCATGGACATTGCACCACAGACTGACTTTTATCAACTTTTGGATGTACTTAACCATCATTAAACATTTTTTTTTTTTAATGTGACGTGAATACCTGTATAAAAGTTGCATTGAAATCATATCTATTATCATAAAAGGTAAATCACACAGGATGAGAGGATATAGCACCAACATGTCACTTTTTTTGAAAATTTTGCATGTATAACGGGTTCTTAACTGTTTGGTTCACCTACATGCGAGTTATGTACAAATTATACAAGTGGCTTTTTGTACAGCTTTTTATTCCCAACTCAGTTTTCATGGAAGAAGAAATATCCATATATCCTCATTGTTTTTATGTTTACACACCCCATCTCCTGTGACATGGTTTGATTCGTTGTGGTGCAATTGCAATTGTTTCATTGCATTAATTTTCTTCAGGTGACTTCTACAACACACTCGTTGATCTAATGCAGTCTGACATCATGTCTCCATTATCTCTGTAGCCTGGGTCGGGGCTCTCGCCATGGGGATGATTTTCTTCTGTTCACCGGTGGTCAGCATGTTTACGGACCACTTTGGCTGTCGGAAAACTGCGGTCAGTGGGGCAATCCTGGCATTCATCGGATTGCTGAGTACATCTTTTGCAAAGTAAGATGCAATTGCTCCCTATTCATTAATGTATTGCAGATTATGAATTTGACGTTTTTGGCCGAAAATGTATTCAAAGGCATCCTCTCCTGAGACTTAACCAAATAAGAATTATTTAGTGTTGTACAGTAATGAACAGATAACTAATTTGTTCATCATAGGTTGAATGGTTCGCTGTTTTGCCAGTGTGTGAACCTCTTGTGAACCAGCCATTTTATGTTATTTGGGTGGGTGCGCGCTATAACATGGTCTGCTCTAAAACATGAGACATGCATGGTGCCTGAGGGATCCATTCTAATCCTTGAAATTGAAATATTGGCCTCTGGCATGGATTCCATGGTAATAAATTGTAGTTTTAAAATGTTTTAAATAATTTTCACCACCTGTTAGTTTTCACCGCATGGTAGATGCATGCTGGCATTTATAGGTCCCATGTAAAACACCTACGGCTAATGAGCAGATTAGATTATACTCTAGCAATGCAAAGCAAGCACATAAATTTAGAAACTGTTTAACACTGACTAACTGGTATGTTAAGAGCGGAGGTAAGTTTTTTTCATGTGTGCGCATAAAAAGTTTAAAAAGTGCCAACGTGAGCGTTATGCTCAAGCCAATTAGGAAATATTTTACTATTTATGTTGCACCGTCATGTAAAGTAATAATTTCAAAGTAAATGTTTCCATGAAAGGAATTGGTGGATTAGTGACTGAATCACTCTGTAAAGCCATCCAATTAATTTGTGATTGTCTGTTTTTCTATTTTAGCTCCTTGAGCCTCCGCTATTTCACTTATGGAATACTGTTTGGCTGTGGATCCTCCTTCGCTTTCCAACCCTCTTTGGTTATCCTTGGCCACTACTTTCGCCAGCGCCTGGGCCTTGCAAATGGGGTGGTGACGGCAGGTGCCAGCCTCTTCTCCATGGGTCTTCCGGTTTTGCTGAACAAAGTAGTGGAGCCGCTGGGACTCAGCAGAACCTTCCAGATACTAAGCTTATTTATGCTTGTGCAAGCCTTACTGGCGCTAACATTCAAGCCATTGCTACCTGCTGGACCCTGCATGGGACCAACTGGCCCTGCTAAGTCCCATGTCCAGGCAGGGGCGACTCCTCCGAGCGGAAGCTGGTGGCATAAGGTATTGGCGGGGATCAGAAAGTACTTCAACCTGCGAGTGTTTCACATCCTCACTTACCGTGTGTGGGCATTTGGAGTTGCTACGGCTGTACTGGGCTACTTTGTGCCTTATGTCCATCTGGTAAGAACATTGCGCTCTTGTTCCATTGCATACTTTATTTTTCCCTGCCTCAATATGACTCATAAGAATAATTCCGTCTGTACCTTCCTGATTGCCATTTTCTGTGCCTTGTAGAATAAACATATTTTCATGTTGTGCTTAAACATGGTCCTCTAAGCAGTTAAGGGTGGGAATTGATAAGAATTTACTGATTCTGGTTTCATTCTCGATAATACTTATCGAACTGATTACGTTTCACTTCTTTCATCGAGTCTCATTAGGTGAGGGAATGAAATACAGTGGAACCTCACTAAATTGGACTAATAGGGGCAGGGGGTCGTCCGCTCTAGCCGATTGTCCCTTTACATTCAAGGACTTTTTTTTTTTGTGGCCATATGCACTCATATTACTGTACAATACAAAATTATTGTTTTGTACATTTTTCATGGCCTAAAGCACCCAGTACAGTACAAATGTGTTGTTCTGTACTTAAATAAATATAAAAAAGCTTGAAAATGTTTGACAAATTGTAAACTTTCTCCCAACTTACCACGTTGGTTTGCTTGTTCATGGTGACATTGTTGACGTAGTCATGGTAGGCAAATTGAGGCCGGTCGCTTTCATGAGCCGCGACGAATTAGTGTGCTTCCTAAGCTGTTTCCATAGACGACCGGCTTGACAAAATAAATAAATAAATAAATAAAATAAAAAACTATTACTGTACCAAAAATAGCATTTACCAGACTCCTGTGACTGTTTCGTATTCCTGTGAGTTAACACTGCTGCCATGCCGCTCTCTCTCTGTGCAGTTCTCTATTCACAATAGACATTAGACAGAGCCATCATCACCATGCCCTGGGAATGTGCCACATTCAACATGGCCGGCACATACGCACGGGAGGCACATCTTATTGTTGGATCTAGTCGTATTGTATACTCTATTTGTGACCCAGAAATACGTCAGTCCCACAGCGCCAGTAAACAACAGCGGCCAATTCTGGAACTATCAGAGTTTGTCAACTGCAGTTTAAGTGATATAGTATATCAGTGATATCGAGGTGGCACTGTAACACAAATAGGTTTTATTGAGGGGATTTTAGCAATATTAATGCATGTGATAGACTTGGAGAAACCATAGTATGGTGGATAAAAGCAGGGCTTGTGTAATCACATAAATTTTAAATATTTAGTCCCTCACCTCACTTGGGAAATATGGAGATTGAGAGCATTTATGTCAGGGTTTTACTGTATGGAAAATATTAATTTTCTGTTGGCTTTGGGACCTGAATGTGTGCTGGGTACACAAATAGTGAAGATCAGACATGTTTATGTCAGTAGCATTGTACTGTAATAGGTTTATAAGAATTGCTCTTAAACCGTGGCTTCTCTTATATTTATAAGCGTAGTAACATCCAATTACAGTGCACTTATTTCAATTCATACTTTAATCTAGAAAATGTAACTAATTATTGAGGATGCAGTGTAAAACTGCAGCACAGAGCTGTGAAGTTGATACCCTTGTATCCAGATTTCGGATGTTTCAGCAACGGCCTCCCTCTGCCAGACCTGTTGTTTCAGGCCCAGGCCCAGATGTAAACACATCCCCGGTCTTTGTAATGGCTTGACCATTTCAGGAAACCTATCCTGTATGGCCTCTCTGTATCCTGAAACATGCCTATCCTATGGCCATTCATGCATAACAAACTGTTCAAACGAACGCAAATAGTTCAGCGTGTTCAGGAAAGAAATCAGAGGGTGGCTTCGTGTTTTGGATCTGATTTAGGAGTGTGGCTGAGTTGCTGGCTTCTGACCAATATATACATATACACATACAGTATATTCCTGCTACGCTGTTCCAAAAGTTAACATTTGGGTTATTTCAGGACATTTTACCGAGTGCATAATCTACTTCTTAAGTATAGAACAAAACATGATGTTTTCCAGAAGGTTGTGTGACATTTTGTTAGTTTTCTGTAGCACCGACCTGGCTCAATCTGTATGACAGATCAACTTTGTCGAGGAGCGGTTCAAGGGGGCCAAGAAGGAATGGGTACTCCTTGTGTGTATCGGAGCGTCATCAGGAGTGGGACGCCTCACTTTCGGCAAAGTTGGGGACCTAATTCCTGCTCTGAAGAAGATCTACATGCAGGTGAGGAAATGAATGACAGTGGAGAGTTTGAAGCCAGTGACTTTGCTTCATGTCTTTTGTCATGTCCTGTCTGGAGCCTTGAACATTTTAGTTTAAATTTAAACTGTCGCAGCTTGATCAGTAATCGTATCTAACCAGGTGGGATACATTGTGTTTATTCTGAGTATATATATATGAATATATATATATATATATATGAATATATATGTATATATATATATGAATATATATATGTATATATGTGTATATATATATATGAATATATATATGTATATATGTATATGTATATATATATATATGTATATATGTATATATATATATGAATATATATATGTATATATGTATATGTATATATATATATATGTATATATGTATATGTATATATATATATATGTATATATGTATATGTATATATATATATATATATATGTATATATGTATATGTATATATATATATATATATGTATATATGTATATGTATATATATATATATGTATATATGTATATGTATATATATATATGTATATGTGTATATATATATATGTATATATGTATATATATATATATGTATATATGTATATATATATATATATGTGTATATGTATATATATATATATATGTGTATATGTATATATATATATATATGTATATATGTATATGTATATATATATATATATATATGTATATATATGTATATATATATATATATATGTGTATATGTATATATATATATATGTGTATATATGTATATGTATATATATATATATATATGTATATATATGTATATATATATATATATATGTATGTATATATATATATGAATATATATATGTATGTATATGAATATATGTATGTATATGTATATATATATGAATATATGTATGTATATATATATATATATATATGAATATATGTATGTATATATATATATGAATATATGTATGTATATATATATATGAATATATGTATGAATATATGTATGTATATATGAATATATATATGTATATATATATATATATATATATATATGAATAAATAAAGAACAATAAATACAAATAAATCCAGCCATGGCTAAGTACATTGACTGTATTGTCTATTAAATATATTTGTTAAAAAAAACAACCTCTCAATATTCTGACATGTAGCAAATATAAATAATGTTGGTATCCTAATTGACTTAAAACAGGAAAATATTAGTCTGATTTCATGTCCGACGGGGAAAAAATACAAACATACTGAATCTGCTGTTCCTGCTGTACGCGCCTTGGCCTCTTGGGGGTAGTGTGGTGCGATTTGGGGGTAGTGTGGTGCGATGTATGCATTGAGCTGCATATTACAATAAGATAATAAAAGAGTTGAAGAAGAAAGTCACAATAAGACTTTATTAAACTTGTTTTTCACAGATTAGGAAGAATATTCTCTCATGGGTATTGTGACCGTATATTGTCTGTCTGTATGTGTTACTACAGCATTTGTGTAAATATTCGTTATTTGAAGGTAAATCTCTCCTGTGATCTAATGCTAATGTTAGCTAGCCCGTCAATAGGGGTTTCCATTGACTGGTAGCATAAGCTGATGATTTCTAAAATGATCCGTATCTCGTATTTAAATCTTCAATATTAGTAATTCTTTTTGTTGTGCGTTTAGTTTTACAGTAAATTCTAATTGGGTTGTCAATAAACAGCTTAAAGCACACTTAGGGAAGGCAGAAGAACATGCGTCACACACTTGCTACAAGCAACATAGGGTGCGGTTGGGGTGCGTTTACAACGCAGGAACTTGCACACACAACCCACGCCCCTGTGCGTTAATAGTTTTGCTTCGATTATAATATTTTTATGATTGTTAGACGCCAACATCGAAATAACAATTAAATTTCAGCCCTACCTGGGAGTGCCCCTTTTAAATCGCCAAAATCGATATGCCGCCATTGTCTTGGTGTGATGTCATAGAGAGAACTGGAGATCAGTTGGGACAGTCTAAAACGCTTAATGTGAAAAAGCTTAATGTCGCGTAATGTCCGAAAATTGTGATAATCATCACCAAAATGTGTCTACATCTCTACTCACGTCCACTTCAACCTCTGAAAATATCAGAACAATAACCCCAGTATTACAGATGCTATCCACCTTAAGCCTTTTCCTCTCCAGTCGCTCACTATACAGGAGAGAAAAATCCTGGCCTCGCCTGTGTGGAGTTTGCATGTTCTACCCGTGCCTGCGTGGGTTTTCTCCGGGTACTCTGGTTTCCTCCCACATCCTCAAAACATGCATGGTGGGTTAATTGAAGACTCTAAATTGCCCGTAGGCATGAATGTGAGTGTGAATGGTTGTTTGTTTATATGTGCCCTGCAGTTGGCTGGCAAACAGTTCAGGATGTATCCTGCCCACAGTTAGGTGGGATAGGCTCCAGCACTCCCGTGACCCTGGTGAGGATAAGCGGTAGGATAAGCGGTACAGAAAGGGGACACTGCATAAGCAAAATATATGTTCAAACTGATACTTTTTTTTCTCTCAAATATTCACTCATTTTGAATTTGACGCCTGCAACACGCACGAAAAAAGCTGGAACAGAGGCATGTTTACCAATGTGCCATGTCACCTCATTCACTGCCATTGACGGCTGTTGAATTCAAATATTCATGTTAACATGGTGGACTGGCAGTGAATGAGGTAATCAATAAGCATTTAGGAACTGAGGACACAAATTGTTGAAGCTTTGCAGTTGGAATACTTTCCCATTCTTGCTTGATTTAAAACTTCAGTTGCTCAACAGTACGGGGTCTCCGTTATTGTCTTTTGCACTTCAGAATATGCCACGTTTTCAATGAGAGATTACGTGCACTCTTTTACTATAAAGTCACGTTGTTGTTTCACCTACAGAATGTGGCTTGTTCATTGTCGTGCTAAAGTAAGCAGG
Source organism: Phyllopteryx taeniolatus (assembly GCF_024500385.1). NCBI lineage: Eukaryota > Metazoa > Chordata > Actinopteri > Syngnathiformes > Syngnathidae > Phyllopteryx > Phyllopteryx taeniolatus. The sequence continues at coordinate 7,936,680 of NC_084511.1, read as the reverse complement.
GACGTCCCTAAAAAAGACGTTGCTTGGATGGCAGCACATGTTGCTAACTTTTGTACCTTTCAGTAACAATGGTGCCAGAATCAGAATCATCTTTATTCGCCAAGTATGTCAAAAACACACAAGGAATTTGTTGGAGCCGCTCTAGTACGACAACAGACAGTCGATCGACAGAATACTTTTGAGGCACAAAGACATTGAGAAAAAAAAAAAACAGTCACTGAGGAATAAAAGGTTGCAATCTGGTAATGCCGGTACAATTTTTTATTTATTTTTGACAATTTTGCAAAAAGATGCAGAGTCCTCTAGCAATTAGAGCAATTTGAAATGACCATTGAGCAAAGGGCGCTGAGACTTCAAGAAATGTATGCAGTTTAAAGTGACTAGTATTGCGATAATCTGGGACAATGTCGATTGTGCAAATGTTGCAGATGCTACTCAGGCACATGAGTGGCGTGTATTGGTCAACAACAGATAAGCAAACAGTGCAGCGTGGCGAGACTACTACAGAGAGTGCACGACTAATGTATAATTGGCCCAACAGAAATGTGACAACAAACCCAAGACAAAAAATTGGCAGCATGTTGCAATGGAATTGTAAGTTAACTGTTTAAGAAGTTAATGTCAAGAGGGAAGAAGCTGTTGGAATGTCTGCTTGTTTTAGTTTGCATTGTTTGGTAGCGCCTACCTGTGGGAAGGAGCTGCAAGAGGTGTTATACAGTTACCCAAGCGATGGGCACGAACACACCCCCATACCATCACAGATTTTGGCTTTTGAACTTTGCGCTGATAACAATCCAGATGATCCTTTTCCTCTTTGGCCTGGGGGACACGATATCCATGATTTTCCAAAGCAATTTGAAATAAGGACTCGTAAGACCACAGCATACTTTTTCCACTTTGAATCAGTCCATCTCAGATAAGCTCAGGCCCAGAGAAGCCCGCTGCATTCCTGGGTGTTGTTGATATTTGGCTTTCGTTTTGCATGGTCAGGTTATAACTTGACCATTTGTAGATGTAGTGACAAACTGTGTTAACTGACAATGGCTTTCTGAAGTGTTCCTGGGCCCACACGGCAATATCCTTTACATAATGATGCCGGTTTTTAATGCAATGATGCCTGAGGAATCGAAGGTCATGTTCATTCAGTGTTGGTCTTCGACCTTGCCGTTTACATAGAGAGATTTCTCCAGATTCTCTGACTCTTCTGATGATATTATGGACTGTAGGTTAGGCTTTACACAATCAGGATTTTGGGGGCTGATCACCGATCAGCGAGTTTAAAAAAATCGATAACCGATCACTGATCCGATCACAAAATGGCGCAATGTGTCTACTTAAATGCATTGTTCATTTACTGTATATACTTGCGTACTTAATTGCAAAAAAATTATATTTCAAATAAATAATGTATCTTTGTTCATCTATTTATGCCAGTGAGGCATAGTGACGGACAAATGAATGGTCTTCTATTAGATGGCAGGAAGTACATACAGTAATTAATATATCCACTTTTTGTGAAATTTTTGTTTGTTGGTGTGCCGTGAGATTTTTCAATTGTAAAATATGTGCCTTGGCTCCATAAAGGTTGGAAATCACTGCTCTCGTCAGATCATGTATTGTAATCAGTCGGGCAAGAGGCGGGGTACACCCTGAACTGGTTGCCAGCCAATCGCAGGGCACATATAAACAAACATTTGCACTCACATTCACACCTACGGGCAATTTAGCATGACAGAAATAATGGGTGATAACTTACTGTAATTAAATTCTTTTATTGTAATTAAATTAGTTCACAAGCACTAAAACATTAGAGCATGATTAGACAGAACACCTGCATGTTCGCTTACAACCGTTAGTGCTAGCACTAGCTTGCTAGGCTACATAACGTTTTGTTGCCTGCTTGTGAGCCATATCGTATTAAAAGTATGTGAACATACCTCAAACAAGCCTGAAATGAACGCCCTCTCCTGAGCACCGGTGACCACCGTTTTCCCCCATTTTGTTCTTATAAACACATGGCGCGATCCATTATTGTTGTCATCGCCATGGTAACGAGTGTATCCATTCGCGTTTGAGTTGACAAGATGAAGCCCAGTGATCGTAAAAAACGGGATGCGAGGATTGTATTGCAGTACTGTAACAGTGCAATCGGGAAAGACCAAATTTGATGATCCACTCATTACATGTTGTCTGTGTCAGACGTGTTGTCTGTCCCACACCGCCGAAATGTTTTTTTTAAATTACTTTATTGGTTCTAAAATATTCACAATACTACGTCAAAAGACACGCGACAAGGGTAAAAATAAACCAGCTTTTGGATTCAAATATACTGCACACGATGGCGTCACGGAGTAAATGTGTTTTGCGGAGCCGATCAATGACGTCATTGATTGGCTCGGCGAATTCTGACATTAAAGCTGATCAGCCGATCAGCATAAAATGCTAATTATTGGCCGATACCAATCAGGCCAATCAGATCGGTGTAAAGTCTACTGTAGATGATGAAATCCCTAAATTCCTTGCAATTGTACGTTGAGAAAATTATTCTTAAATTATTCTTATTATTGGACTACTTGCTCTGAATTTAGACGAACTATGATAATATATATATATAAATATTATATATATAATATATATTTATAATATATTCATAATATATAATATATATTTATAATATATATTATATAATATATATGATATAATAATAATACTCATATATATATAATATTATAATAATAGAATTGATTGTTTATATATATATATATATATATATATATATATATATAATATTAATTTGCTATGCTATGTTGCTATTTGCTATGGACAGTTGTTTACAAAGTGATCAACCTCACCCCATTTATACCAAAATCATGACACTCCCCTGTTTCAAATTGATCCTGTTCACCTGTAGAATATTCCAGAAGGGTCTTTTTGAGCATTCCTTTTTTTGGAACGTGTTGCTGGCATCAAATTCAAAATGAGAGAATATTTGCAAAAAAACAATGTTCATCAGCTTGAACATTAAATATCTTGTCTTTGTAGTTTATTCAATTGAATACAGGTTGAAAAGAATTTACAAATCATTATATTCTGTTTTTATTTACATTTCACACAACGTCCCAACTTCATTGGAATTGGGGTATGCAATTACAGTTGCCATGGTGAAGAGCAAAAGAACACAGTTTGCTGCATTTCTAGAAAAATCAGAATACTAACCTCCACCTTTAAAACTTCAAATTAACTATTAACTTCTTATGAAACCGTTGTTTATTTGACTGAGCCCTTGGCACAGACATGTTAGTAAACTGAATCAAAGTTCATTCAGTGTAAGTTTCAATAGTTTGGCTGCAGATCCTAATTTGCAGCCACACAAAACTTCCATTATGAAAAACTGCTGGATATTGCTAAGAGTGATTCAGTCCTAAAAGACAAGAAAAGAGAGAGCACAGTAGAATAGAGTAGGGTTGAGATGAACTGGCATGTGTTATTTGTGTACTTGTATTTTAAATTATAATCCATTGTCCCTGTCCTCAAAATGTGCCTTTCTTTATGTTAGTAAGAGGTTTGTTTTCAATTTCTGCTGAAGTCGTTTCTCCGTGCTCACCTTAAATTAGAGGCCAAGACATGTAACTAAGCATATGTGACTTCATAGCTATTGTGTACATACACAGCACACTTTATTCAACACGTATTAAAATAAGACATTTTTCAAGGCACAACATCCAAACACACCAAAAGCTCGCCGTCGCTGACGTCATAGGCTGTTTCGTACTCCTTGAACACTGGCAGCTCGATCCATTCCACACGTCCACCACCCACACACAGATGTAATTCTGAATATTACTCGGCGGCGGACTAATATGGCCGTACGTTGGACTGAGGTTCTGCCTGTCACAGGAGTTGATGTGACCAGAAAAAACATTTCCGCCGCTTCTGCTGTTAAGAAGTAACGGTACTTTTACTCCGTTACAATGATCTAAATCTCGCTTGCTACTTTTATTTATCAATTATTGCTTATTTATCAACTATTTTGCGCGAGAGACTACGACTTCAACTTCCGCATCGGGCGCCAATCCAGTTTAAGCGCGAGTGACATTTAAGGCTAGTTCACCAATCAAACGATACAAGAAAATCACATGACATCACACATCTATTGGGTTTCCGAGGCATAGGTATTAACACTAGATATGCCAGCCCGGCTGATTGTCGTCGCTACGTGGCGCCATGTTGGGAAGGTTGTCGTTACCATGAAGGCAACGGCGCACTACTCTTGTTTACATTTAGACGAACAAAAACAACAACTTTCATGTATTGTAGTATTTGTCTGGCCCTGTCTGCCCAAACATGGATATTTCAGCTCACTCACAACGTGCAGTAAATTGCAGATGTTTACACACACGCACACGCACACACACACACACGCACGCACGCACGCACACACACGCACAAACACGCACACACACACACACACACACACAGAGCAACGTCAGAATTTGCACATTCACATTTTATTTTGTAATTTTTAAAAATGTTTTGATGTTCATGCTGTGGTTAAAAAAAAATCTGAAGTTACTCACTATTTACTCCGTGCTTGAGTAATTATTTCCCTGTGTACGTTTTACTCTTTAGTCATTTTTTGGAGGACTACTTTTTACTTTTACTTGAGTCACATTATTGTCAAGTGGCAGTACTCTTACTTAGGTACAATCTTTGGCTACTCCTCTTTCACTACTCTTACGTTTAAGCAAAATATGTGCTCACCAGATCAGCCAGTGTCGTATTTGTTGCACTGGTCTTTTGTATTTTCGCGTTGAGGTGCTGCGGGTCGTGGCCCTGGTTGTAGTCCCAGCGGAACCGCGGAGCACACGTAACATTGCCGACAAGAGTTTATCCGGTAGTACATTTTGTATTAATTAGGAAAAGCGCCTACAATTATCTAATTAGTTTACAGATGTTAATGTTAAATTTATTAAGCGCCCAATGTCAGCTGGGATAGGCTCCAGCGCCACGCGACCCTAACCAGGATAAGCGGTGTTGAAAATGGATGGATGGATGGATGGAAGTTGAGGCCATCTGTCCAAAAGTTGAAGCTCAAAAGAGGATGTGTGATGCATCAGGACGATGGTCAAAAACACACGTAGAAGCAAATCAGCAACAGAATCGCTTTGGAAAATTCCCAAAAAGTTCCAGAAAAAATTCCAGAAAAGTCCAAAATTCATCCTGATCATTGCGCATGTCTGCTCTGCAACTACAAAAGAACGTTTGGTTGTGGTTATTGCAGCCAAAGGAGGGTCAACCAGTTATTATATCCAAGGGTTCACTTTATCCTACCTATCCTGTGAATGTTTGCATGTTATGCTCTATAAAAATATGAAAACATAAAATAGTTTTTGGTATTTGTTTAAGCAGACTTATGATTTAGATGAAGATCAGACTATTTTCCAGAGAGTTCACATACTTTTTCCTTTTCCTGTATATCAAACTAAAATAAAAAACCTCTGAGTAGGGCTGTAGGATATGGCCCGACAACAATATCGCGATATTTATAGGCTATATTGCGATACACGATATACTCTATATCTCAATATTCAGATTTCTCCTATAAATCACTATATAAATGTTAATCAACCCTTTGATTCATAAAATTACACCAATATAATGAATCAAGCAGATGCCACAGTTGGATTTTGAACATGAAAATTAAATATTCTCAGTTTTAGGCTGATGCAAACACATGCGCACAGGGGTTTTCTGGATGGGCGAAGGAGTGTGCTGCTTACTGTGAGAGGTGCAATAGCAGTGAATGAAAGATGAAAACGTGAGGATTTGTACTTAATAGTCGTGATAGTCATACATCTCACTCGCAGCAATCCGCAATATATCAAGTGTATTTGATATATCCCCCGTCAAGACATCATAGTAAAGTGAACGTTCTTTGTTTTTTGAGTACCTTTTTGGACTCTATGGAATCCAGGTTCATAAATACCACCTGCAAAAATTGACACTGCATTTTGCCCATCATTTTCTGCCATCCCACCCTCCATGAATAATAAATAAATAAACACAGAAAGCAGGTAGAGTAAATAACCACACCAAATTTTAACCATATTTGTCTTGCAGTGTAGAACATTGTTTAAAATGTAAACAAATACACTGTATATGGAAATCCCGCACATGGTTCATTTGCACAAATAATGGCACGCAATATGGTTATCTATTCTAAGAACATTTAAGAACAATGTAATGCATCTCTTCTGTTTTTTATAGGTGGTGTCCTTCATAGCCCTGGGCCTCATGTCCATTATGATCCCTCAATGTTCCCTCTTTGAGGAACTTGTGGTTGTGTGTGTATTCCTGGGACTGTGTGATGGATGCTTCCTTACCATGATGGCTCCCATAGCGTTTGAGCTGGTTGGGCCCATGCAGGCCTCGCAGGCCATAGGATACCTGTTAGGCCTTATGTCTCTTCCAATGACTGCAGGCCCACCCATTGCAGGTGAGAGACTAGCGTTTTAACTTATTTTATATGCACTGTATCACTGAAGGTTGTAATCTGCTAGTTTATCGATATTGGTAAACGTAAACTTCAGCACTTGACTTGAACAAAGACTGAAAAATGTATCTGTTGGGTTGGGAGTGTGCAGCTGCATAATGAAAAGAGGACAATGTGTGGAAAGGTATGGGCCTGGAGCCAACTGTAGGCCGTCTTGGGGATTTGTCCTCAGGCTAAAGAAGGGTGCATATTAGGATCACTGTGCTCAGCTCTTTTTTTCATCTCCCCAACCTCCTCCAAGCCGACCTTCCCTGTCTTTAAAGTCATAAGTTATAACCATCTAATGTGAGCATGGAGGGCAAAGCATTTATTTGTTGACTCAGGCATGCTCTTTCTTACGCCGTCTTTTAACCCTCACTCTCAATTTGATTTTAAACAGGAGATGTGTATGACTTAAAACATTCTAGCACGTTAGGACATCTGGAAATTCAATCAGTACTTGGAGTGGTCGAGAGTTTTGTGCTTAGTGATGAGCACTGCTGCCTCACTAGTACAATACCCAGCCTGAGGGCTTTTAAAATCTATGGTTGGCTTATTGCCATAGATGCGAGTGTAAATGATTGTGGCATAAAATGATTGATGAGGGATTTGTCCCGTGTATTCCGCCTCTTGCTCTAAATCAGCTGAGTTAGGCCTTTATCAAGTCTGTTTTCAACTGTAGTAAAAGAACCAAGTCTATTAAATCAGTTAAATCAGATGTCAAAAGTCAACATTACAGGTTCGTACGGTCATGAAAAACCTGGCAGTTATGGAAATTGAAAATGCATTTTGCAGCTCTGTTTGGAAAAGTAATGGAAATATTGCATGGATAATCTTTAGGATGTGTAAAACATAAATAAAATAAATTAAGACATTATGGCTCACATAATCTCATTTACTCCAGGGACGTTCTGCGCTGGCATCGTGTATGTTTGACTTTAAAAGTTTATTTTTAGAACAGTCGCATGTCTTGCAGAGGTGGGTAGAGTAGCCAAATATTGTACTCAAGTAAGAGTACTGTTACTTTAGAATAATATTACTCAAGTCAAAGTAAAAAGTTGTCCTCCAAATATCTACTTGAGTAAGAAAGTACTCCGTGAAAAAACTACTCAAGTAAGGAGTAACTCGTCAGCAACTTTTTAAAATGTATTATTTATTTATTATTATTTTTTTTAAATCAGAGTATGAACGTCAAATAAAATAAATAAAATAATATATGGGAGTCCACACACACCTGCCACCATTTCAGTTTTGAACTGCCCAAAAACCAACAACACATGCACTGGGCCCTAGAAAAACATTATTTGCTTTATTCTCTGAAATGACTGAATGAAGATGCTTTTTGCTGACCAGACTTATTGACAAAGTGTGTGTGTGTGTGTCTGTGTGTGTGTTTGACAGAGGGAGAGAGAGAGAGAGACAGAGACATCTGCAACTGACCACTAGGTGTTTTCTCAAATTAAAAGTGGGCTGAAATATCTACGTTTGGGCAGTCATAATTTAAGACAATGCCACATGACGAAGCTGTTTTTTTTCGGAGTCTGAAAAGTAAACACTCGCGTAGCTGTTCTTCCCCCAAAAATTCACTTTGATTGGCCCACGAAGAGTTTGTGTGCGGTCATGTGACTGCCTTGTTCCGGCTAAATGGTGACTTGGAGTCAAATGACACTAGTGATCACGTTGGATTGGCGCTACGCCGCCCTATGCGGAAGTCGAAGATGAAGTCTAAAAATAGATCACGCACGCAACAATGGATAAATAAAAGTAGCGAGCGGCATGTCGATCATTGTAAGAGTAAACAATGATCTTTTATTCAAAAGCAGATCAAGATTTGGTTGTCGTGAACCAAAAAGTAACTATTGGCAGATAAATCAAAGTAACTGTAATCTCAGTTCTACTACTCTAATATAAAGAGTAATGTGTTAGATTACTTATGACGTCACTGGGACACATTTTTTGAGTAATGGAGTTACTTTGTAACTTGTTACCGGCATCACTGAATCTAACATAGACTTCTTTGAAGCACTGCAAACAAGTGAAATGCTAGGAAATGAAAAGAATAGATGTTTGGGAATAGATTAATGGAATTTCATGAAAGGAACATTAGAATTGAAGTCAGTGCTTCTGATAGTGCTTGGGCGAGCAGAGAAGGCCCTGACTGCTCTAACATTGAAAGTAATTAAGAATTTGTGTCTTCCAGATATGCAACAGGGCTAAAGATTCATATGAATTTTGGAGAATCCGTAAAGACTGCAATTAACCTTTCGAGCCCTACCATCCACACTGTATTTTACAAACATTGGGGATTTGATTTACCAGGTATTCGTTAATGGAAGACCTAACATAAAGCATAATTGAGTCTTCTTTCGCCACGTCACAGGTCTTCTTCACGACTACTTTGGGGACTACATAGTGGCCTTCTCTGCAGCTGGTGTGCCTCCCATGATTGGAGGGGTTGTTCTGTTCTTTGTACCCCTCATACACCGCCGGCTGAAACGTGGGCAGACGGCAGCACCAGAAGAAACGTCCGCTCACATGTTGCCCAATGCCCAACCGACACCAAAGAGCTGCTCCAATGGAGACATGCTGCCCGGCTACATTGACACAGTGACACATATCTGACTTATAGTGGTAACATATGTTTATACATGACCGGTAGAAAATGTTTCCCATTTGTTGTCTCTAAACACCTTTTGTCATCCTTAGATTACCCTCTAGATTGCGCTTGAGGGAGCGGCCCTTTGCCCACCTTTAATTTCGCCTCCTCCTTTAACCTTGATGGTGGTTTGTTGTTAAGAGAAACTTGTGTGATCAGGTTTAAAGCTGTATTGGTGATGATAAGAAGGCTCACCGCTATACAAGTTAAGGAGGTGACGCGAAACACAGTCTGGGAAGGCAGCAAAATATTAACACATAAAATACCTCAAGGAGGAATAAAATGAAGAATTTATTATTATTATTCATATTTTTATCAATAATGGTAGTTTATACTTGGGATTTTTAGCTCAAAACCTTAGCTTAATACTTTGTTGTGATTTGGAAATCCAAATAGAATATCTTTTAAATACATGAGGTATTGTCACGAATGTACAATCAACAGTATACTTTGTCACTTTTACAAAATATTATTTTATGATGTACTGTACCTTTATCAGTGAGTGTGACTTATCCATTACCTTTTAAAATGGAGGATGAGTACTTTCTCTGCTATATTTGCTTCAACTTGTGATGGCATTAAGTTGAATTACATGGCAGAAAGGAAACTGACTTTTTTTTAGTGGGCATGATGGAATGACAAGCAACTTCTCCTGTTCAATCAACATTGGTCGTGACATGAAAAGCCTGTCTTTGAATTCTGTAATGGTAACAAGCAGTTAAACTCGTATTCTCACAGGGAAACGTAGTCTGGGTGCTCCACCTCTGATGTTGATTACAGCTTTTACTGTATCTTCATATCTTCTCTATACAGCGGCAGCTGTGGCTCAGCGCCCATTGTTGTATGAATGTGTGTGTGAACGGGGTGACTTTGAGGCTTTGTGAAGCGCTTTGGGCACTGTGATGGTGTAGTTAAAGCGCTATATAAAGGCAGTCCATTTACCATTTTCCACTGAGACAACTCCCTGGGAAACAAAGTGTATATGTTGCTAATATCACGAGATCAGCCTCAGTTCACCTGAAAATACACTTGCAGCATTAACTACTTCACCAACCGGCTTCACGGGAGACAGAAAGAAGTGCAACTGAGGAAGCATACGCAAAGACAAGGAAAATGTTGTTCATATTGCATTTCATGATATGTGCTCATATCAAATTCAATGCAATGCTTAATCAAATTTGGCTTTTTGTTTTTAAATCCTTCACATCTTTTATTGTTCTGTCAAGATTTTTGGGAGTAGGGTTCTAAATGATGCTACTTAATTTGTGACTTTCATGGGTGAGTCCTAGTTTTTTTTCCTGTCATTTGCACTGTGTATTGTTTTAAATTAGGGTCGTCTTAACGACAGTAGAATTTAAAAAGGCGCTCGGAGCTTTCCCATGCGGGGAGAATTTCTTCTTTATCCACTTCTACCATGCATTCTCTTCAACAGTGAACTCAAACTAGGTCAACTGATGAAAAGGAGAGATTTAATTTTCCTTTTTTTTTTTTTTATTCACTAATCCTCTCATTCGTGCTTCTATTACATGTTCTTACATATTTGCTCCAAATCTATAGATTATTTCAATCACAAAGCTCATTTCTTACAATATTTAAGGGGTAAAAGAAACATGAATAATGAACCTAAGATAAGTGTGGATATTAAATAGGGTCATAGATGGACTGACATATTGTTACATTTATTTTCCAACTAAATAACACACCACAAGGTGACAGAATCAAGCTAGTTCTAGCTAGCCACATAAGCTAACATCCTTAAATGAAACAACCAAAATGTATGTTTTTTCACCATAATCCAGTTTTAATTCATGTTGAATAATCTGCTTAATATTATCACTCAAACATTTACAAATGTCATATTTTAAATGGCTGCATGCTACAGTGAGATTGACATTGACAGACATGTGGTCTAAATATCTGATGAACAAAAATATGCATTTAAGCATAAAAACACAGGCCTCTTGATTGACTTGGTAGTGGTACATTATTTTTACATCCAATTTGACGAAACATGTCGGGTAAATTAAAAAATACAGTTTGCATAAATTTTCTGTGCACTAGACGAGCTATTTCTAGCTAGTTCATACAAGCTAGTGAGTCTAGTGTGTGAGTAAACAGGTTTCATATCCCCTTAACCAGTCATGTACTAATGTTGAGTGATTTTATCATTTACTCATTAATAAATGAAATATTTTTAGACTACTGTAAATTAGTATACTGATGTCTAACAATGAGTAGAACAATAAGCGGGAAAGTAAATGTTTATGTACAGGTTGTATCTCAATTTTCATTACATTTTTAGTATTGTTACTGTGAATATTACTACTTTTACTCAGTTTCAGTGTTTAGCCTTTTTTTTTTTTTTTCCCTGAATGTTTTTTATTTTTTATTTTTTATTTTTGTATTTTTATTTTTATTTTTTATTTTTTATTTTTTATTTTTTATTTTTTATTTTTTATTTTTTATTTTTTATTTTTTATTTTTTATTTTTTATTTTTTAAATAGTGGCACAAGGACTACAAGTGAGACACTTGACTCACAGCAGTAACCTCAATTCAAAAACAAATCTACCTTTTCAGACCGGTCTGAACAGTTACAGAATTCTCTCAGTTTAGGTACACTTCCTACCAATTCCAACTTCAACACCTGCTTACTTCATTTTTCAAAATTTAGCAAAGTTTTCTCTTTATCAGCCAACGTTTACAGTACAAACAGTTGAACCTAGATGTTGACATACACTATATTAAAAAACACACATGTTTTTTTTTTTTTCACTGTCTGAAATTAAATCAGACAGACCTTTTCCTATTTTAGGTCAGTTAAAATTACCAAAACTATTTGCAAAATGCCAGAATAATGAGGGAAGGGAAGGATTATTATTATTTTTTTTTTAAAAAGACAATTTTTCATTATTACTAAAATCACGTCAAACGAAATTTAGCTACAACCGTAACCCAATGAGTGTGTGTAATATTTTACTTTTAATGATTAATTTAAATTAGACATTTTCGTTGTTCATTTCTAATAGTCATACGCTAAAAAAAAGTCTTTTTGTTGGTGCCTGAGATGCTATGCAGGTCACGTGCATTCATCCGAGCTGGCTGCACTTAGAAGGACTAAACTAATTGTTAAACTTGTCCTGCATATGACTAAATGAAGCCCAACACAGCTTTTGGTGTTATGTATATAATCACTTGTGTGGTCAATATTTTCAGCTACATTTCATGTAACAGTTGCTGACATTGACTTATCCCAATAGAAGAAATCAGTCACTCTCCTCATTAGACTCTTTGGGACTAACGCAGAAAGTAATGATAAAAGAGAGAATTTGTTAGTGTCAAAACATTTGTTATTCTCACAAAATGTGCCATTTTTTTCTATTCTGCTGACCTCAATCTTTTGCCTACTCTTTTACTGTTTATTGTTTGCGAACAATACCAACAATATGTCAAGCAGGAGCTTTAAGTCTTCATGTTATACATAAAACTGAGCAATGACTTAGCAAAAATCTAGACAATAAAACCTCATTCAATGCCATGGGGCATTTCATGCAAGAATACTCTGCCAGAGCCACAGTCACTTAAATCATTTTTGGTAATTATTATAATTTTTTTTTAACCTAATGAAAGTGTAGCCGTTTTATTCATGTTCTACAAACTCTGTGGCCTGTGTTACTGATGCTTATTTGTCATTCTAAAGACTGTAACTCTTATTTCTTTTTCCTTTTATTGCTGAGCTTTTTTCAGTGCTCTCTGTCTTTGCTTTGTTGTTGACACGTGTGACTGTGTGATAACCTCCAGAGAGGTTGCTGTAGTAAACCACGATTGCCTCTCTTTAGAGCTGTTTGCTTTATCCTCGCTTGCAGGCTTCTCCTTTTTATATGGTAATTAAAAAAAAATAATAAGGCCAGTAGGCTAAATGTTACTAAATCTGAAACTGAGTCATCAAGCTGCTAGAAAATCTGTATTAAAATACTTTTTTTTTCTATTAAAACATCATTAAAGAACTAATATGAAAAGAAAATGTGCTGTCATTGTCTTTTTCGTCCTGAATTGTGGCTATACAGTACATGAGACTGCATATTTTGAGGTCCTTCAGACATGTATTTAAATTGGGCAGATTAACCCTAGACCCCCTTTGAGTAGGCAAAGACATACTGTGTCATTTGGAAAGCTTAATACAATACTCTGCTGTGTAGGGCCCTGAATGTGTCCTTAAATGTGACATTACTTGTTATGATCACCACAGCAACACGACTGACTTCAGTGAGGCACTCAGTCCTCAGTGACTCTCCCTTGTTATGCTGGATATGCATCAATGCATCTCATCGAGTTAGAACTCTTTCCAGTGCCATATGGTGAGGTTCATGGATGGAGAGGGATTAATGTGAGTCAGATTTACAAATTTGTGTGGTGCATTTGCCGTAGCAGCCAGACATTCAAAAAATTATAATGTATCTATCCATCCATCCATCTTCTGTTAATTCAGAGTCGGGTTGCTTTAGCAGGGAAGTATAGACTTCCCTCTCCCCAGCCACTTCGTTCAGCTCCTGCAGAGGGATCCCAAGGCGTTCTCAGACCAGCTGTGCCCTGCGATTGGCTGGCGACCTGTTCACGGTGTACCCCGCCTCTCGCCCAGGGTTTAGCTGGGATAGGCTCCTGCACGCCCGCAACCTTCGTGAGGATCAGCGGTATGGGAAATGAATGAATATTATATATATGGTCAGATGAAACAAAAATAGAGCTTGCACACAATGCACAATGCACACAAACGGTATGTTTCCAGATGGCTCAATGGAGCCTTTAAGGAAAAGAACACCCTGCCAACAGTCAAGCATTGTGGAGAATCCATAATGCTGTGGGGCTGCTTTTCTACATATGGTAATGGAGGCCTTGACTGTATCATAGGTATCATGAAATGCACCCATTGTCTTTACCGCTTATCCTCCCTATGGTCGCGGGCTGCCGGAGCCTATCCCAGCTACCTCCAGGCGGGAGGCGAGGTACACCCTGAACCGGTCGCCAGCCAATTGCAGGGCACATAGAAACAAACAACCATTCGCACTCACATTCACACCTATTTAGAGTCCTCAATCAAACCTACCATGCATGTTTTTGGGATGTGGGATGAAACCGGAGTGCCCGGAGAAAACCCACCCAGGTAAGGGGAGAACATGCAAACTCCACACAGTGGAGGCCGGATTTGAACCCGGGTCCTCAGAACTGCGAGGCAGATGTGCTAAGCAGTCATCCACCGTGCTGGTATCATGAATTGAAAAACTTTGGGGGAGTGGAAATTTGCCATTGGGGGGAAGAACCCAGCAAATGTTCAAGAGTTTGAACTGCCAAGGAAGAGTGGGAGAAAATACCACCTGAGAAGTGCAAACAGCAATTTTTATTTATTTATTTATTTTTTTAACTTTGAAATTACAATATCTAAATTGAAAAAAAAATGAGTTTTTTTTGTTAAATTACTTTGGACCTCCAATTAAGACCCTATTATAAGATAAGAGATAAGTACATTTCCACTGATTTCTGAAGATGCACGGTCGTGAAGCACTGGTGAGGACCCGGGTTCAAATCCGGCCTCGCCTGTGTGGCCTTTGCATGCTCTACCTGTGCTTACGTATATTTACACAAACCCTACGTCAGACCCGTGGCACCTGCGGTCCCTCGAGGAGATTCTCAACTGGCCAAGTTTGGGGGCCGTTGCTCAAAGCGCCATGTTGTTCCTGTGTGTGCGCGGTTGCAGCACCCCCTGGTGGCGTGTTTATTAGTGTAATGTCATTTTAATTCGGCATACTTTCGCGATCGAAGTTGCCTGTCTCGACTTGGGACTTGACTCAGGACTTAAGGGTGAAGACTTGAGAGTGACTTGTGACTTGCAACGCAATGATTTGTTCCCACCTCTGGTATGTACAGTAGTTATCAGAGGACAATCGTGCTTGTAACAAACGCTGCATGTAACACCATATTTGTCCACTAGATGACCTCCTTCACCCTTAAATCTCCCTTGGACTGCCACCATCAAAGTCAAGATTTAAGATATAATATCTGAAAATTGTAAAACAAATACCTTTATAATCCTAAAAAACACCCCCAATCATCCACTCACACACACACACACACACACACACACATATATATATATAATTCAAGTAAACATCTAATTATGAGTGGATAAGCAACCACAAAGTAAATTCAGTTCACAAAAAGTACATGCAAGATGACTTCAGTTTTCTGAAACGTTATAAATATATGTAGTATTTTGTTTTCAAACATACATTATTAAAGGAAAATGTATAAAGTTTCCTATACCTGCTATACTTTTCTCCAAGATTGTAAAATCGGTAAAGGAATGGCCCATTTGGGTATTTTTGTGCGTCTAGGGTGCCTACAACAGGAAATATTGTAAGAAAGCCACAAGGTTGTGAGAGCGGAAAGTGAGAACATCTTTTGGCTGCAGTGTCACAGTACTTGCGTGAGAGATTTGAACACACAAATGTGTACATTTTGGGAAATTCTTACCCATAGTCTCATGGGGTGAAGAAATTCTAGTATGCTGCAATGAAAGTTTTATTTTATTTTCAACAACAAAAAAGTCTACATATTGTGTGCATTGCCATTTTTTTTTTTTTTAATTCGCATAAATCCACTGAATACATAGTTACGTACACCAGCAAAATCTAATGCAGCTCAATACAAGAGTTGGCTGTAGGGCAGCAGTGCCCAACAGCCTTCCCCATCACCCCGGGCCACTGCAGAGTTTAATGCACGACACCACCACCTGGCAGTCATAGTAATGGGGCGGGAGGGGGGGGGCTCCTCTTCTCCTCTGGCGTTTGTTTTGCATGCAAGACGGTGTCAAGTCACTTGCATGTATCCGCAGACACAGGGACTCAGTTGCTTCATGTGGGGTCACTCCCTAATTGCTATAAACAACTCTTATGACCTTGGGATGTCCCCTCACTTGCACTCTGTTACGACAGATGTTCAGAATGTCGTACATAGCCACTCGCAACACATTTCAGTTAAACAGCAATCCAATGTGAACTTGTAGTATACATATAATGCTTGGTTTTGTTGATTTTTTTTATCTTACAGCTAGTGTCCTGTCTTCGATTATTTTTCTTTCTGTCCTCTTTTTCCTTTTCTGTGAGTTTCCTTTAAAACCTCGTTCTGTCGGACTGAAATAAATTTCAATAAATATACATTTTAATAGCAAGAACCACAGTGGCAGTAGAAAAAACTTGACTGTTGCACAGTAAAACTGTTCCAGCATAAAAGTTATAAAGATTCTCCTTGCTGCTTGACCTTACAGCTGAACAGGACAGGTAAAAAAACAAAACAAAACAAAACGTTTATTCATGTGAGTGTAGTTTGCCGTAGCTAAAAATAACATCTGCCAAAACTGAGTATAATTACAATACCAAAAGGGCAGGTGCTGGATCAAGAAGGGCACTTTTTTTTCGCCAAGGTCAAAAGGGCTAGTGCTTAAGCACCACTTTGGGTCTATCTACCTGCCACTCCCCCAGGGGACCCTGAATGAGATGTGAATGTGTCCAATTTGTAAAATATGTACAGTATGAGTAATACAAATGTTTTTCACTCTTTGTTATATTTCAGCCATTTGCTAAAATCATTTAAATTCATTTTTTCCTCATTAATGTACACACAGCACCCCATATTGACAGAAAAAACAGAATTGTTGAACTTTTTGCAGATGTATTAAAAAAGAAAAACTGAAATATCATACAACCACAAGTATTCAGACCATTTGCTCAGTATTTAGTAGAAGCACTCTTTTGAGCTAATACAGCCATGAGTCTTTTTGGGAATGATGCAACAAGTTTTTCACACCCGGATTTGGGGATCCTCTACCATTCCTCCTTGCAGATCCTCTCCAATTCTGTCATATTGGATGTTGAATGTTGGTGGACAGCCATTTTCAGGTCTCTCCAGAGATGCTCAATTGGGTTGGAGTCAGGGCTCTGGCTGGGCCATTCAAGAACAGTCACTGAGTTGTTTTGAAACCACTCCTTCGTTATTTTAGCTGTGTGCTTCGGCACATTGTCTTGTTGGAAGGTGAACCTTCGGCCCAGTCTGAGGTCCTGAGCACTCTGAAGAAGGTTTTCGTCCAGGATATCCCTGTATTTGGCCGCATTCATCGATTGCAACCAGTCGTCCTGTCCTTGCAGGTGAAGAACCCCCCCAGAACATGATGCCGCCACCACCATGCTTCACTGTTGGGACTGTATTGGACAGGTGATGAGCAGTGCCTGGTTTTCTTCACACAGCCCGCTTAGAATTAAGGCCAAAAACCTTCTCCCATCTCCATCTCTGGAGTTTAGCCACAGTGATCTTTGGGTTCTTCTTTACCTCTCTCACCAAGGCTCTTCTCCCACAATTTAACGATTATGGAGGCCACTGTGCTCTTAGGAACCTTAAGTGCAGCAGACATTTTTTTGTAACCTTGTCCAGATCTGTACCTTGCCACAATTCTGTCTCTGAGCTCTTCAGGCAGTTCCTTTGACCTCATGATTCTCATTTGCTCTGACATGCACCGTGAGCTGTAAGGTCTTATATAGACAGGTGTGTGGCTTTCCTAATCAAGTCCAATCAGTATAAACAAACACAGCTGGACGCCAATGAAGGTGTAAAACCACCTCAAGGATGATCTGAAGAAATGGACAGCACCCGAGTTAAATATATGAGTGTCACAGCAAAGGGTCTGAATACTTTTAGTTTTTCTTTTTTAATAAATCTGCAAAAATTTCAAGAATTCAGTTTTTTTTCTGTCAATATGAGGTGCTGTGTGTGCATTAATAAGGAAAAAAAGGAACTTAAATGATTTTAGCAAATGGCTGCAATATAACAAAGAGTGAAACATTTAAGGGGGTCTGAATACTTTCACACAATGAACAAGTGTGAACACATCTGTCTCACAGTTCAGAGGTTTTGGATTTGAATTCAGGGTGCTCCGGCTTCCTATTGCATTGCAAAACCATCTATATTAAAAATTCGTAAGACAGAAGACACCAGATAAATGTATATGAATGCACAGTATATTGTATTAATATTTTATTTATTTAGTCTTTTTTTACAATTTGTTTATTTATTTATTTTCTTAGCATACTAGTATTTGTTATTGGAGTATTCCTAAAGTGATTAAAAGTAATCAAGTTGCAATCATTTTACGGTACTTGGATTCCATTAATAACTACATTTTTTGAACAGGTAACAAATTACTGTATTGGATTTAAAAAAAATAAATAACCCTCCCTAGCCTGCCAACCATTTTCTGCAGCATAAACTCAAACTCAAACTTCGACAACATGAAAGCGTGAGTAAGTTGTTCTTGTTGTTTGTTTCAAACAAAGATTAAAGAGCAACCTAGTGGTCAGACCTGAGCATGAGGCAATGACCTCTGCACACTCCCATCAAGGCTCGCTCGCTTGGTGTTGAAAACAGGTGCTCCCTCTCTTGCTGACGTTACGCATACTTGTTTTCCGAGCCCTGTCAGCTAAGCATTATGTGCTGTTGCCAATGTCTCTGCAAATGCACGTCCTGTCCAGTGTTGCTCTCCCCTGTCCCCTCTGCCTGGACACTTCCTCAGCTGATAATCAGGTGATAAAGACAATTTGGAGCAACAAACATACTGATTATGTTTTCATACAACCTTGTCACACACTCTTTAGACACAAGCCTCCGCACTGCTTCTTGTCACAGAACAATATGGGAGCACAGTTGCTCATTGTGTGTCCCAGGACAGCCTGCTGGAGCAGGATAAGCCATAATAACAATTAAGGAACACAAAGGGCAGCTGGCACATGGAGTGAAGAAAGAGCAATGATAATGTGATAGAATGAAGCAGAGAGAAAGTTCAATTTCCTGGCATGGAATTATTGAGCGTGAATGGAAAGTACAAGAATCCCTTCCCATATTTTTTAGGAACACAACGCTGTTAATTTGTGAGTACAACACGGGAAAGGAAATTTGTTGCCACTCGTTTGTAGCTAAATAAAAGCAAAATATGAGAAATAGTTCTCAATATGATGCCATACTGTTCTACACCATTGCAAACTACAACAGCAATAATAAACATAGTGCCTTGTATTCAAAAGTATTCATTCACCTTTTACTTTCTCACATTTTTTGACCTGACAAACACAAACTTGAATTTGTTTTCTTGACATTTTATGTGCTAGACCAACACAGAGTAGCACATAATTGTGAAGTGGAACAAAATGATACACGGTTTTAAGAATTTGAAGAGAATACACAGTGTCGTGAAGGAGTATTGGTTCCCTACTCAAATATACTTATATTTTTACACAGTTTCCCCACTTTAGTGTTTAAGATCATCAAACAAATAATGATATAATAATCGTAAATATCTGACAAATATAACCCAAGTAAACATAAAATGCTGTTTTTGAAGAGTGATTTTATTTATTACAGAAACAAATTTTCAAAGCTACCTGGCCCTGTGTGAAATAGCAATGGGCCCCCTTGTTAAATCATGAATTTACTGTGGCTAATCACATCTTTTGCTTCATTTTCAGTGACCACATGCAAGCCTCATGTCCTCCTGACCTGTTCAATCAAGAAATCACTTAAATAGAGCTTGTGTGACAAAATGAAGTCGGCCAAAAGATCTCGCGCTGGACTGTGAGTGACAGAGAGCATGCTGTGACAACGCGAAAGATTGCGTGATGTTCGAAGACGAAAACATGGCGGTGCCTCTTGCATAGACCCGGAAAAAGCAGCTACAACAAGACACATTTTATATTTTTTATATTAAAGGTATCTGCTCGCCAGTGACAGAACACAAAATCAATTTGTATGCTGATGATGTTCTTCTTTATTTACAGGAACCCAAGTCATCTCTTCAGGCAGATTTCAATCTCATTAAATTATTTTCTTGGGAGCAGGTAGTGGGTGCTGGCTGGAACGTGGGGCGATTCCCGGGTCGGTGCTACGGGGATGGGTGGGGCGGCCCTCTCTTCTGTGGCTGTCCTGCCTGCCTGTTCTGTTATTGTGAGCATAGCATGATATTTGCTGCAGCAACAATAGCGTTTTGGAGATGTTAAAGGCAGGTTTAGGTGATACAAATATAGCCCAAGCATTTAACATCTCAACAAGTGCTACTAAATCCATCATCTCAAAAGGAAAAAAAGTAGCACAACTGAAAACCTACCAAGAAATGGGTGAGGCACCCACGAAAACTGAGGGAGCAAGTGAGGAGAGGACTGGTCAGAGAAGCAACCAAGAGGCCTGTGGTCACTTTGGAGGAGCTGCAGAAATCCACAGCTCAGGTGTGAGAATCTGTCCACAGAACAACGATAGTAAGTCATGGACTCCACAAATCCGGCCTTTGTGGAAGAGTGCAGAAGAAAGCTATTGTTGAAAGAAAGGCATAAGTCCCACTTTCAGTTTCAGTCATTCATTCACAGTGGACGGCTGGTTAGCATGTCTGCCCCACAGTTCTGAGGACCCGGGTTCAAATCTGGCCTCGCTTGTGTGGAGTTTGCATGTTCTCCTTGTGCCCGTGTGGGTTTTCTCCTGGTACTCTGGTTTCCTCCCACATCCCAGAAATATGCACGGTAGGTTAATTGAAGACTCTAAATTGCCCATAAGTGTGAATGTGAGTGTGAATGGTTGTTTGTCTATATGTGCCCTGCGATTGGCTGGCGACCAGTTCAGGATGTACCCTGCCTCTCGCCCAGAGTCAGCTGGTATAGGCGCCAGCACCCTAGTGAGGATAAGCGGAATGGAAAATAGATGGATGTAGCATTCATTTCCTTTCCACTTTACACTTTTGTGCTACTTAGTGTTGGTCAATCACATAAAATCTCAATTAAAAAAAAACTGTCGTTGTATGTTGGAAAAATGTGAAATAGGTCAAGGGGTATATTTATTCAAGGCACTGTATTTGAAATTTTTTGTTTAATGTATTAAATCGCATTAGATTGTGCAGGTGTTATATTGTTTTTGCCTGTATGTATCTAGATCGTGTATATTGTTGTCACACCTGAAGTATGCAATGAACGCCAACGCAACTCAAGATGAATTTTTTATATGAAATTTATGACAGCAGAAATATACATGAGTCCATACTTTGCTAACAATATATAACAATCATTAAACAGTCTACAGCCATCTCTGTGTGAAATATTTACACAAGATTACATTTGGAAGATGTTGGCATATCCAAGGCAAATACTTTTTCAAAGTCCCAACTTTTCCCTCCATTACTCCATATCTGTTACACTTTCTAACAGCAAAAAAAGATCCAATACCATATAGCTGAGCGCACAGTTAATGTGTGACTTAAAGGTGCTTTGCGTAACTGCTTGTTAGAAGTCCTGTTGTGTGTTGCAGCCCAGCACCTCCAGACGCAGAGCAATGTCGTTGGTCCAACCACGAGGGTGGATGCGCAGGAACCGGCCGAACAGAGCCGGCTCAAAAACAGTGAGGGCTTCCTCGTCTGGGTCGTTGTTACCTGTGAAGATCTAAAGAGGAACACAATAGAAGAAGTCTTGCTTACTGGACACAGTCTGATGAAATCTGATATATCCAAATATAGCAAAGATCTGTCCTTTACAAACATAATAAACTGAATTAACGGTCCCCTTTCATCAGAATAAATGTTTTTTCAGCTGTGTTGTGCATTACATGGGACAAAATGAGTCTGTAACATGGTTTAAGTTTGACATCAATGCGGTTTATCGATTGAATACAAAAGGCAATAAAGGGCATAAGGACTTGCAAAGAGGTGGATTTGAAATGGCTGACAGTGTGACGTAGTTTTGTAAATTAACACTCAAGTAGCTGCCCACTTCGTGGTTGGTACCCACACCCTCAACTCAGCTGAACGGCAACACGGCATTTCCGGGTCTTAAGCGAGCGTGCCTGTGCCACTGCTGAACCATATAAGTATAGTAGAAAAAGTATACGTGTTGTTTTACAACAATCCTTAACTATATTCATAATTTATAAAGTAACAGTGGATGAAATAGTGAAGCTTGCATTCATTGTTGCCAGCGATGATCATCGCGGTAGGTTCAATTCCAATGAATATCCAAATATCCCCCCCCCCCCCACCCCCTTCCCTTTTATTTTCACCTTCCTTGTTAGCGGGCCAACAATCCAACACTTGGTGACTTGTGCTTCAGAATGATAGTAAAATCTGCCGCTGCTAATATCTCTGTAAAACCTCAGATCAGATTGTAATTGATGTAGGATTATATTAGCCAAACGTATGTATTGATACGATTTTGATGAGCTCAATCAATTGCATACCTAATGCTGTGGCTGGTATGTTTTTTCTGTCTTCTGACATTATAAATGTGGCATGGATCTCTGGTTCATATGTGTCGTTTTGTTGTACCATTTCCCTGTGCGAGTCCTTCTCCAACACGCTGGCCCAAGAGTGTCCATCGTGACTGACAGTCACTGAAAACTCGGTGACCATCATCTGTGTCATGAAAGATTTCGCCCCCTGGGTGATGACACCTGTGATGCGCTTCACTGTGGTAAGGTCCACTTGGAGCCACTCGTGAGGCTTGTTGTCCTGGGAATTTTGCCAGAGAAGATTAAAATGAGGAAAGATCATTTTAAAGATGGAAGGAATGGTTGCTTGGCTACAAGCAAAACAGGATGAACTTGGGGTGCGAGAGATTCTAATGCAATTTTATCAACTCAAAAAAGGAAGCAATTATATGAACTTAAAATTGCTCGTCAATGCTGAATAAATGGTCACCGAGATGAAAGAATTGAACCAAGCACTACACACGTGTCTCAAAAGTGCCGATACGCTTTGATTTGACATTTGGTTTCAGTTATCATTCAGACAGACCTGAAGCCATCAGAATTTGACAGCTTAGGCTTTGCAGTTTTTGTAAATATGTGCTGTGTTCCAGTGCAACGCTTCCTGTCTTTGTACGAATACCTGCTCTAGAAGTTTAGTGTTTTCATCAGTGGTGGTAGTAGTACCAGACCTTCCTTGGTTTGTCAAAAACGAATCCTGTTTTGAGAAACGTGTACCACGTGTTGGACCTGTGTGACGACCATAATGCTTATCACATCGGCGCTGAACTGCAGTCTGTGACAGTCTTCAATTTTGCAATGCTCCAATGTCAATTGGCGAGCAATGAGCAAGGGAAAGGGAAAGGGAAAGGCTTACAAAAACTGCAAAGCATTAAGTGTCAAATGCTGTTGGCCTCAAACCTGTCCAAACTATGCTGGAAAGTAAATGGGGGAGAAAAAGATATATATTTTTTTGTATTTCTAGGTAATGTGTCAAAGCATAACACAACAATCTATAAATATGTACACCCTTTCCAAGCTTAAGTACAAAAAGGTCTTTTACTTATTGTGACACATTTATTGTTGCTCTTTGTAAGGGATTTCATGATTGATCGTTGAGAATTGTGTTCATTTGATTGTTGATCAATTGTGTCCTGAAGCATTTGAGGGTAAATGGAGTGCACTATTAGGCTGCAACTAACAGAGCGTCGTCTAAACTAACTTTGCAGTCCAAATAAAAAAAAACATGTCAGCTATGGTTTTCTCCGGGCACTCCGGTTTCCTCCCACATCCCAAAAACATGCATGGTAGGTTAATTGACAACTCTAAATTGCCCGTAGGTGTGAATGTGAGTGCGGATGTTTGTTTGTTTGTATGCGCCCTGCGATTGGGTGGCAACCAGTTCAGGGTGTACCCCGCCTCCTGCCCGATGATAGCTGGGATAGGCTCCAGCACGCCCGCGACCCTAGTGAGGAGAAGCGGCTCAGAAAATGGATGAATGGATGGATGTCAGCTATGATAAGTTGAGCTACTTCTACAACGACCTCCGTTGTGGCACAACTCAAAATGACACTGACGTCAGATAATTCAGAGATTTTTGAGCTGAAAAAAGTTTGAAAAACATTCCACCCCGATACTATGCAAATATGACACTAAGGAGCTATGAACAGCATAGCGAAATCTCACTCGAAATTCAGAGGCTTATCTTCTTGTGTCTTCTTCTTTTCCTTTCGGCTTGCCCCTTTAGGGGTCGCCACAGCGTGTCATCCTTTTCCATGTAAACCTATCTTCTGCATCTTTCTCTCTACCACCAACTGCCCTCACATCCATCCTTGTGTAAAAACTCCAATATTTTAAAAGATATGAGTCTGAGGCAAAAAACAATGCAAAAAAAAAAAATAGCTAACCCAGAAAATTACACATCGTGTTACAATTTTCCCCAGTTTACCAACGTAGCCGATAAACATTTTACTCCTATTCTTGAAAGGTAATGTCGGCTACAACTTAAATTAATAAGCGGTCCTGACTGTCATATAAAGACTGTCGAATAATCCTAGCTCGGTAACAAGTGTAAAAGATTATTAAGAGAGGGAGCAGCTTTAAAGAAGCGTGGTTTGAGTTTCGCCCGAGATCTGCCAAGGTTACTCTGTCGAGGCGTGGCCTAACTTAAGCGTGGCCGACGCTCCATAGGCGGTTGTTAGAACCTAGGCGAATCTTTCTCGACACCGGCTTAAGCAGCTCCCTTAGCCGTTTAATCGTCCATTGTGTAATATGCAGGGACAATGGGGCGCTTTAACCCTTTAAACGGAGGACTCCCTTAGTAGTAAGGTGCAGGGGAGCCTGGGGTACGCGAGATCTGACACAGCGTGTTTGTCATCATCAGAACTTGGGTTCTGCAGCAGGACAATGATCCATTCCACACCAGTAAGTCCACCCTTGAATGGCTGAAATTTCAGACTTTGGAGTGCCCTAGCCAAAGTCCTGACCTGAATCCTATTGAGATGCTGTGGCATGACCTTAAAAAGGTAGTTCATGCTTGAAAACCCTCCAATGTGCCTGAATTACAACAATTCTGCAAAGATGATTGGACCAGAATTCCTCCACAGCGCTGTAAGCGACTCATTGCAAGTTATCACAAACACTAGATTGCAGTTGTTGCTGCTAAGGGTGACCCAACAAGTTATTAGATTTAGGAGGCAATCACTTTTTCACACAGGGCCATGTAGGTTTGGATATTTTCCATCCTTAATAATAAAAACGTTCATTGTAAAAACTGCATTTTGTCGTTAATATTTAAATTAGTTTGATGATGGGAAACATTTAAATGTGACTAACATGCAAAAAAAGAAAAGAAGAAATCAGGAAGGGGGCAAACACTTTTTCACACCACTGATATGTTGCAAAGGTCCTCACCTTGGGCCTCCAAGCATTGATCGTGCCTTCCAGATGGAGGCGGGCGAGAGTGGGGCTCCAGTTACCCACCAGTGATGAACGATGCGAGGAAGCGGTAATGTTAGAAATTAGTCCACTCCTGAGACCTAGTGGATGTGAGCAACCTGCACACACGTGCACACACACGCGCGCGCACACACACACAGAGACACACACACACACATATCAGCCCTTTTGTGATGCAGAGCTACAGTATGCTATACAGTGGTACCTTCACTTATGAGTGGGCTAACATACGAGTTTTCCGAGATACGAACCGTCGCTCAACCAATTTTTTGCTTTGATTTGCAAGCAAAGATTTGAGATGCAAGCGCTAGATGGTGGCGGGGAACTCAACTCACTTTACAACAATGAGCAGTTCGGCAGATAGTGAACAACTCTTTAAAATTGAGACTTCAAGCCGTTTATTGACACTCCCAGTTGAATTTTACTGCCAAACTGAACATAAAACAGAGAATTACGCATTGTGTATTCTAAACAACCACATAACTTTGACTTAGGAAAATCAGCCAGCTTGGTTCGAACGCAAAATATGAACATCCACGTTGCAGTGGCAATATTTGAACACAAACAGTGGCAACACGTGGACAGACAGTGTAATAATACGTACAGGCATAGGTTACATTATTCATCCTTTGTTAAAAACGACTACTATTACAGCAGCTTACTTCTTACTTCTTCAAATCGTGTCTGTATTTATTATACTACTCCATGGTGTCCACGTACACCAGAGAGCACAATGTGGGATTGTAACGTAATAATGGCATTCCTATTTATTTCAATGGGGAAAGATGATTTGAGATACGAGTGTTTCGAGTTACGAGCGTGGTCATGGAATGAATTAAACTCGCAAGTCTAGCCGCCACTCCAGTACATTGGAAAGTTGAAGCTCACTGTTGAGATCACAGCCCAGCAGCTCCAGTCGTAGTGCAGGACTCCGCACAAAGCTTTCCGGGTGAATCCTAATGTAACGGGCCACAAACGGAGGCGAGAACTTGTTATGCTTCACTTTGGAGCTGTCCATGTTCCCGTGAAACATCTAAAACAGAGTCACAAAAATGGTTAGATTCCAGGAAGAAGTAGGTCTCATTTTTTGGATTGACAAGGTCATTGTTTGAAAGATAGAGCCGATGAAAACAAGAGGTTGACGTTTACATTTAACAAATCAGCTACATTTCTGAAAAACTAAAACATGGAAGAAAACTCCTGATTATGACATGGAGGGGCATTATGGGGATTCCGCACATTGGGCTGACTTGTGTAGTGTCCTTGGTAGGTGATCCATTTCTCTTGGTCCATGCTGTAGGAAATGACAAAGAGTGAGATGTAGTTTTGTCTCAGGCTTGACCTCACTCCCTGTGTCTCAATGCCATGCAGCAGGGTCGGCTTTAGCAGGTCCACCTAATGATACATCGGTCACAAAAAACAAAACCAAAGGGAATATTATACACACTGAAATCACTTAACACTCAGTGAAAGCTACATGTTCAACCTGTATCCAAGAGAGCTTGCTTGTACCCATCCAAGCATTGATGTAACCAGACTGATGCAGCCTCGCCAGTTGGGGCTCCCAAGTACCTTCACACACGTGCAAACAGTCAGCTTGTAATGGATGTAACAATATGGTAGAGTGTATTGATCATTGATCACTTACTAATGTATTATTCTCAATGTGTGCCCCAAAATAAACAGACATCAAAAGAATGATAAAATATTATACAAAAATCTATGAATAAAGAAATGCTTAACCTATGTGATCTGAAGCAGTGATCTGTGAATCATGGATGTTTCCGGATTTCATTCCCAGAGGTAAAGCACATTCTGCATGATAAATAAATACATACATTCATTAATAAAAATCAGGCATTATATAAGTATTATTACACAAATATCATAGACACTCACCACCCAAAGCATTAGATACTCTACTACATCTAATGAAATCCAATATGAATAAGTTTGCAGTTTTACGTGTCACTGTCACTGTATCCTACTGAGAGTGTGCCCCTCAGATTGATAATGTAACCCAAATATTAGGAACGCAAACAGAGGTAGGGGTACATTTTGTTAGAAAATGAATGCCTGGCCCATTTACCGTAATAGGCAATTCAAAGCAGCCAATTTTTCAACTGAAATAAATAAAGATTGTCGGAGACACAGTGAGTCAAAGTGAATGATTTTGGCAGACATGGCAAACATGCTATATTCTTCAAGTTGAAAAGCAAGGCGTGCCTTTGCCACCTGCAGTCCCCTTTGGTTTAAAAGTTTTCACCTGGATCATAGACTAACAGTTTAGCTCTCATGCCAGCCAGCTGGTAGTCTCCAACGGTGCACTCAACCAGCCATGTGCCAACCGTGGAGGGGATCATCTCTATGGTGCCGAACACACCTAAAGTGAGCAGATACACATAAGTAGAAAGGAACCAAAATTATAAATAACATTAAGTATCGAGGGTATAATGATAATCTGATGATACAAACTATACTACAAGTATTATCTTCGCAAAAGCCATTTTCTTTCATACAGCATTTGTATTAGATTTTACTGAACTCAGCAGGTGTACCTCCTTCTTTTGGTGCCTAAATGATCGTTGTGTCTGTCTGTGTGTATTCACCAGGGAAGAGGTTGTAGATGCCCATGCGGTGCTCCTGCCCAGTGTGAAGGGTGAAAGGTAAACCATGGAAGTGCACAGCGTGGTACTCTCCATCACTTCCCACATTCAGCAGGTGCCACCTGACTCGCTGGCGCTGTGCAACCATCAGACCAGGAAGTGTCTCTGCCACATAGCCATTTATTGCTATGGATATGAAATAGTGAGGTATTGTTAATGATAAATGTATACAAACATTCTAAATTGTTAGTCACACCACAAAACCAACACCTCTCGCCACCTGCAAATTGATTGCTGATGTGGTACCAGGGGTCATCCGGGTTGACCTCACAGGGAGGGCCACAATGATTCTTAAGGTTCTCCTCCAGATACCAACTTTTGGTCTCATCAAATGTGTGGAAGAGAAGGCTGAAATCCTGGATTGGCCCTAAGTTCTCAGTGGTAGGCAGAGTCCCAGTCTTACACACGACTAGTGGACCAATCAGACCTGAGTGAAGATCCCTCTCCTGGCAGACAAACACACAAATACATGCATCACATATAATGTATCTGAATACATTCACAAATTCATCTAAGTCTGTCCGTCTAAGCACTTCTCCTTTGCTGAAACATTTCTGCTGTCAGCATGCCAATTGCATGCTCCCTCAAAACTTGCAACATCTGCGGCATTGTACTGTTTGATAAAACTGCATATTTTAGAGTGCCCTTTTATTGTGGGCAACCTAAAGCACACCTGTGAAATGATCGTACTGTCGCATAAGCATATTGTTATGTCACACCTGTGAGCAAGAGAGAAGAACTCACTACCACAGATTTAGACAGATTTGTTAATTGAGAGAAATAGGCTTTTTGTGTACATACAAAAAAGTCTTAGATATTTGAGTTTTACACATGAAAAATGAGATCAAAAACAAAAGTGTTAAATTTATATTTTTGTCCAATGGTAGCAATGTCGTTGTCTAAAATTAAAAACATGTTCAAATTAAAGCCAAAATACCCCCAACAGATGCCCGCCCCTCTCTGGAGTAGAGTAAATAAACATCCTCTCCCACTGTATGAGGAACTACGTGAATTCCCTGTGAAAGTTTCAAGTCCTGAACACAGCAGTGTAGTCATTTACCAGCCTTATTGTTTCCCTTACAATATTTTACATCACAATCAAGTGGACCATATCTACGCAGACCTTGTCCACAGTGGAGTAGTATGCTCCAGCCTTGCAGCCAAATTCCTCATCGGTGGGACCTTGTTTCCTTGTGATTCTCCAGTTATACATGCGAGCCTCTCCAGGTGGAACTGGCTCTCCTGGGACCCCTGCTGGGAGGAATGGGGCATACCTTTGTGAAATGCCAGCCCCCTGGGTACGATCATAAACTCCCTGAAGGTGAAATGAGTACGGCCTGGAGGCCTTGTTCTTGAATATGACCTTGAATAGGGCAGACAATGTGAACAAAGGTCACCAAACACGATACTTCAGTTGATTGAGTTTTAACTGAAAAACATCACATACAGTAAGCAGCTCATTAACTTCTGCTTTGATGAAAGGGCCCATGATTCCCAGGTGTTCTTGAAGCTCTCCTCTGTTGGCAGGGTCCAGGAAGTCTTTGTCACGGTAGGCCTTAAACACCACCTTCTTGTATTTTGGCAGGAACTTTCTCATTCCACGACGCGCCTCTCTAAAGGAAAGCAATGATATTAGTTCATTCCAAGTTCTCACATTACTATCCCAATCAAATACAATATCATATAATTCAAGAGAATTTTTCTGTTGTAATAATCGTGAAATCACCGAATAGTTTAGCAGAATTACATGTAGCTAAGGGACGGTCCAAGGCAAAACTGAGCAAGCCTGGACAAATCTTTACTAAAACAATAGTTAAATGGCAACATACGAACAAATGCATAATTCTATAACATACAGGCTATGAGGAACAACAGCCTTGCATCCATCCAATTACATTTTTCACATTTTACAGCCTAAAAGTGGAACAATCTCCTTCAAAACATTCCCATTAGTTCAATGATCTCAAGAAAAGAAACATTTGGTAATTTGGTCTCATTCTCAAGATGTAAGGCTCGACAAAAAACCCCTTTTTAGTTTCATCTGCAACCACAGCAAGGTTGCTATAGACTAGATGAACCTTATAGGAAGGAGGAAAATACAATGGCTGGTTTAAAGTCTGTTGATCATTCAGCTCCGAACGTTTGGTCAGTGA
This sequence comes from Phyllopteryx taeniolatus, assembly GCF_024500385.1. Taxonomy (NCBI): domain Eukaryota; kingdom Metazoa; phylum Chordata; class Actinopteri; order Syngnathiformes; family Syngnathidae; genus Phyllopteryx; species Phyllopteryx taeniolatus. Next base: position 7,906,405 of record NC_084511.1, on the reverse strand, counting down.
TGTGTTGAGCTCATAGGAAATATCTCACTTCCTACCTCGGTTTGATAAGATAAGGGGCTTTTCTGATGCCATAGTCCCAGCTGATCTCCTCTGCAGCAATGTAATAGTGGCGGGATGTTGTTTTCATGGAGCGAATGTCAATTTGGTCCGAGGTAATTATATCAGTTGTGCTATTCTCCTGTAATAAAAGCAACAATGAGGGATTAAGAGGTTGGGTATTTAATACACTCCACATTATTTGAAAGGGAACATTACCTTTTGGCTGTAGTCATCATAATCCAAAGACAAGTTGATTCCTGTTGTGTTCTTTGCTGCCGTAGAATTGTAAACCACCCACAGAGAATCCACTGTTTGCTCCTCAGAATCACTTTCAATGTGGCTTTCTTTGAAGTTTTGGTCCCTTTCCAATGAATTGCTTTCAGTTAAAAGGTTCTCCTTGAGGTTTGGATTTCTGTCCAGTATGATTTCGTTGCTCTCTTCCCTTAGCACATTTATTTCAAGTGGCATCTCATTCCGTTGGTCAATGCTTATCTCAAAACCAGTGTCTGTTTTATTTTCGTTGGTCTCCCCCCCTAACTGCCATTTGATTTCATCATCTCCGGTTTCTGCAGAGCTAATGTCTTCATGTGTCCAGTTTCCTTCTGCCCATCTTCTCTGTCTGCCACTTCTTTCATTTTCAGTCTCATTTATTTCATTTTCAGTCTCATTCAAAGCTTCAGCCACTATCCACTCCCCATTTCTCTCTAATTCTTTCAAGACATCCAATGGGATACCTCCCTCTGGTACACTGGTTGTATTTCCTTCATCCGAAGACACTACAGTCATATTCTTCATTTGACACATTTGGTCTCCTTTCACAGTCCACTCAATATTGCCACCAGTATCATTTTGACTGGCAGTATAGTTCTTGCACACCCAGACCATATTTTTTGTCTTCTGAGGTCTCCTTCCCTTTGGCAATAGGGCCACGCAGTCAGAGATATCGTCGATGTCTTCATCTTGGTCGACAAACGTGTCTCCATAGTCACAGGGACAGACGCTGTAACGAATGCTCATCCCCCGACTCTTGAGACTGCCATCGAAGGCACTTATCTCCCACTCACCTGTGAGAAGATGCAGGAAGTTAGAAAAAGTACAAACAAATGGTTCATGGTTTATTATTATCCTCTTCAAGCCGAAGCAGCTGTGTGGTTTGGTACATAAGACAACGTTACACCTGTTGCCTAAATTGAATTCCTCAAGACCCGAGATTTCAAGAGTCCATGAGGTGATAGATGTTCAGCCTGTAATGACTTGGCTCCAATTATTTAGATTGAGGATTGGAAGGCAGCAGGTTCCAGAGCCTCTAAGGATCAAAAGAATGAAATATCAACCAAACTATGGAAGGCACGACTGGTTGTTTGGAGAGATCCATATTGCTTTCCAGCACTCCTGAGATGCACCAAATCCTCACCAGTTGAGATTGTATCAACCTTTTGCCTTTTGAATGATTTAAGAAGTCATGTCTTGCATAAACATCCTTAACAAACAATGAAGTTCATACAAGACCCTGACAGCATAGAATTGGAAGTCAAAACCAAGAGAAACCCCATGGGTAGGTAGTTGCTTACTTACAACACAGTTATAGAACTCCACAGATACTCTACCGGACAACTTAATTATTAGCAACAGGACAAAAGTCAGTAAGTGCTGTCCATTTATTTTCTTTACCGTGTGTCCTCATTAGGGTCTTGGGGAAACTGGAGCCTATCCCAGATGTATATGGGTGAGAGGCTGGGTATAATCTTGACTGCTCGTCAGTCAAATCGCTGGGTGCCAATACAAGTGCTATATCAAAACATCTCTGCCTTTACAAAGGTATTTATAATCTCATGCTATACTGATCATTATTCAATCAGAATAATCTGCCTGATACATACTGGATGCAATTAGACTGCAGCGGTCGTATCTAATGTTGAGTGTAGTGGTTGAATGTGATTACCTGGTAGGTCCATTTCCATGCTAATGGTCATGCTAGTCATTGGAAAGAGGGTGAGGACAGACTGATGAAGGCCATCATACTGAAAAAGGTTTCCAGTGAAGTACACAGATAGGAAGTCACTCTGGGTGCCCACGTTGGCCACATGCCAGAATGTGACATCAGTCTGACACATAAAAAATTGGTGCCCGCTGTAAATGATGCCATTTATGCCTGGAAGATAGAGATGAAAAACATGCATTTTTTTGTTCTGCCTCAGCAAATTTGAAATCAAGTGCACATTGAACTCACTATAAATGACATTAGAGTCGTAGAATTCAGGATTTGTGCTTTTTGATGAGTTCTGGTGTTTGTCAATGTTTTCATCCACGTACCAACTTCTGTTCTCATCAAAGACAGCAAACATTACACTCCACTCTTTATCAGGGGCCAACTGTAATAGTAGATTGGATATGAGAACAACTGATTTCCTGCCTCCTTGTGGGTCATGCCATATGAGTCAGTGCTCATCTCACCAGACGTCCTCTGCGGTCGATGGCAGTAAACTTGCAGATGAGCAAGGTGCCCACTAGCCCTGAGGCCAGGTCCCTCTCTGGGGACACGGTGCTCTGGTACAGCTGTGAAAGACATTGGGGGTCCTCCTCCAAAGGCCCGTCATCAGCGGTTAGCTCCCAGACATAGACAAAGGTCCCATTTGGGGGCACCTCCATCGAGCGCAAGTCATTTTCTGCAACATTGACGTGTTCACATTAGATTCAGAAAGCAGTGAACAGTGAGCAATTAAGCTAATAAGCGACAAGACTTTTTGATGACTGCAGACAGTATAAAGCATCTGCCAAAATTTTTGTAAACACTCACTCATGTAATTGTAGGTGTGTCCAAACTGGCATTGTATGTACAAACACATCCAGGTAAAAATATCTAGAGTAATAATTTCACTTAAAATCACAGCTTTAAAACCTTTTCCTTTATAATGTGGAATTAGTATACAGTGGATATACAGTGTCTTGCAAAAGTATTCGCCCACTTGGCTTTTTATCCATTTTGTTATATGACAACTTCTAATTTAAACCATTTCTTTATCAGAACTTAATTTGATGGACCTGCACATAATAGTTGGTTCTGAAGTGAAATGGGATGTGTGTGTGTGTGTGTGTGTGTATATATATATATATATATATATATATATATATATATATATATATATATATATATATATATATGTCACTACAGCGTGTCACCCTTTTCTACAGTCACCACAGCGTCCTTTTCCGTGTCTCCTGGATCCTCCTCTCTAACACCAACTGCCCTCATGTCTTCCCTCACGACATCCATCAACCTTCTCTTTGGTCTTCCTCTAGCTCTCTTGCCTGGCAGCTCCATCCTCATCATCGTTCCACCAATATACTCACTATCTATCTCTCCTCTGGACGTCTCCAAACCATCGAAGTCGGCTCTCTCTAACTTTGTGTCCAAAACATCTAACCTTGGCTGTCCCTCTGATGAGCTCATTTCTAATTTTATCCAACCTGGTCACTCCGAGAGAGAAGCTCAACATCTTCATTTCTGCCACTTCCAGCTCTGCTTCCTGTTTTCTCTTCAGTGCCTTTGTCTCTAATCCGTACATAATGGCTGGCCTCTCCACTGTTTTATAAAGTTTGACCTTGATCCTAGCAGACTCTTCTTTCACATAACACACCTGACAGCTTCCTCCACCCGTTACAACCTGCTTGGACCCGTTTCTTCACTTCCTTACCACACTCACCATTGCTCTGGACTGTCGACCCCAAGTATTTAAAGTCCTCCGCCCTTGCTATCGCTTCTCCCTGTAGCCTCACTCTTCCACCTCCACCCCTCTCATTCATGCACATATATTCTGTCTGACTTCGACTAATCTTCAATCCTCTCCTTTGCAGTGCATGCCTCCACCTTTGTAGCTGTTCCTCCACCTGCTCCCTGCTTTCACTGCACATCACAATGTCATCTACAGAGATCATGGTCTAGTCTAAACTCATCTGTCAGCTTATCCATCACCATTGCAAACAGGAAAGGGCTCAGGACTGATCCCTTATGCAGTCCCACCTCCACCTTAAACTCCTCTGTCACACCTACAACACACCTCATCACTGTTCTGCTGCCCTCATACATGTCATGTACTATTCTAACATACTTCTCTGCCACTCCAGACTTCCGCATGCTGTACCACAGTTCCTCTCTAGGTACTTTATCATAGGCTTTCTCTAGATCTACAAAGACACAATGTAGCTTCTTCTGACCTTCTCTGTACTTTTCCATCAACATCTGTGGTACTCTTTCTCGGCATGAAACCATACTGTTGCTCGCAAATACTCACTTCTGTCCTGAGTCTAGCCTCCACTACGCTTTCCCATAACTTCATTGTGTGGCTCATCTACTTTATTCCTCAAAAGTTCCCACAGCTCTGCACTTCACCCTTGTTCTTAAAATGGGAACGAGCACACTTTTCCTCCATTCCTCAGGCATCTTCTCACTTAGAATTCTGTTGAACAAGCTGGTCAAAATCTCCACAGCCACCTCTTCTAGATGCTTCCATACCTCCACCGGAATGTCATCAGGAGCAACTGCCTTTCCTTTTTTCAGCCTCTTTAATGCCTTTCTAACTTCCCCCTTACTAATCATTGCCACTTCCTGGCCCACCACACTTGGCTCCTCTACTCTTCCTTCTCTCTCATGTTCCTCATTCATCAACTCCTCAATGTATTCTTTCCATCTATCCAGCACACTACTGGCAGCATCAACACATTTCCATTTCTATCCTTAATCACGCTAACCTGCTGCACATTCTTCCCATCTCTGTCCCTCTGTCTGGCCAACCTGTAAAGATCCTTTACTCCTTCTTTAGTGTCCAACCTGGCATACATGTCTTTATATGCCTCGTTTGGCCTTTGCCACCTCTACCTTTGTCCTATAGTGCATCTCAATGTATTCCTTTCACCTCTCATCGGTCCTCTCAGTGTCCCACTTCTTCTTAGCGAACCTCTTTCCTTGTAAGATTTCCCATACTTTGAGATTCCACCACCAAGTCACCTTCTCTCCTTTCCTGCCAGAAGATACACCAAGTACTCTCCTGCCTGTCTCTCTGATCACCAGTAGTCACTAGTGGTCCAGTCTTCTGGAAGCTCCTCCTGTCCAACGAGAGCCTGTCTCACCTCTTCCCGAAAAGCCACACAACAATCTTCCTTTCTCGACTTCAACGACATGGTTCTCTGCTGTCCCTTTGTCTTCTTAATCTTCCTGCCCACCACCAGAGTCATCTTACACACCACCATCCTATGCTGTCTAGCAACACTCTCCCCTACCTTACAGTCAGTAACCTTGTTCAGATTACATCGTATGCACAAGATGTAACCCACTTCTTGTGCTTCTACCTCTGCTCTTGTAGGTCACCCTATGTTCCTGCCTCTTCTGGAAAAAAAGTGTTCACTACAGCCATTTGCATCCTTTTTGCAAAGTCAACAGCATCTGTCCCTCCAAGTTCCTTTCCTGGATGCCGTACTTACCCATCACTTCTTCATTACCCCTATTGCCTTCACCGACATGTCCATTACAATATGCACCAATCACGACTTTCTCTGTCTGGGATGCTGAGAACTACTTCGTCTAGCTCCTTCCAGAATTTCTCTTTCACCTCTAGGTTACCTCCTACCTGTGGGGCATAGCCACTAATCACATTATACATAACATCCTCCATTTCAAGTTTCAGTCTCATCACTCGATCTGATACTCATTTCACCTCCAAGACATTCTTAGCTAACTCTTCTTTTACAATAACCCTTACTCAATTTCTCTTCCCATCTACACCATGGTAAAATAATTGAAACCTTGCCCTAAATTTCTCGCCTTACTGCCTTTTCACCTGGTCTCCTGGACACACAATATAATCAACCTTTCTCCTAATCATCATGTCAACCAACTCCCGAGATTTTCCTGTCATAGTCCCAACATTCAAAGTCCCCACATTAAATTCTAGGCACTGTGCTTCCCTCTTCTCTTACTGCCTAAGAACCTCTCCTTCATCTTCAACCCACAGTAGCTGTGAATTTCCCCCTACGGGCAATTTAGAGTCTTCAATTAACCTACCATGCATGTCTTTGGGATGTGGGAGGAAACCGGAGTGCCCGGAGAACACCCACGCAGGCACGGGGAGAACATGCAAACTCCACACAGGCGAGGCCAGGGATTGAACCCCGGTCATCAGAACTGTGAGGCAGACGCTCTAACCAGTCGTCCGCATTCAATAACAACAAACCATGGTTTACTGCCAAACTTAAGCGACTTCGCCAGGCTAAAGAGGAAACCTATCGAAGTGGGGATAGGGCCCTGTATAATCGTGCTACAAACCAGCTGATTAACGAAATTAACATTTCAAAGAGAAACTATGCAGTAAAGTTAGAAAAAAAGTTTACCGGTAATGACTCTAAATCAAGTCACTGATGGTGTAGTGGTACACTCGCCTGACTTTGGTGCAGGCAGCGTGGGTTCAGTTCCCACTCAGTGACGTTGTGAATGTGAGTGCGAATGGTTGTCTGTGTCTATATGTGCCCTGCGACTGACTGGCGACCAGTTCAGGGTGTAGTCCGCCTTTCGCCCGAAGTCAGCTGGGATAGGCTCCAGCGTCCCGCGACCCTAACCAGGATAAGCGGTGTTGAAAATGGATGGATGGATGGACTCTAAATCAGTCTGGCATGCATTACAATCGCAAACCAATTACAAGCGACCGACCCCCCAAGCTGAGAACAATAAAAGACTAGCTGACCACTTGAACAACTTCTACTGTAGATTTGAAAAGGACACTTTCACACCCCACACCCACCCAGCTGAACCACCGACCACCATCACACCTGACTTCTGCGTTGACCATCCACGAACAGGATGTGAGACACATCTTTAAAGAACAAAAGATTAACAAAGCGGCAGGCTCAGACCTTGTGTCCCCATCCTGCCTCTAGGTCTGCGGGGACCAGCTCGCTCCAGTCTTCACACAGATCTTCAATAGATCTCTGGAACTGTGCGAAGTATCATCCTGTTTCAAACGCTCCACCATCATCCCAGTCCCCAAGGAACCTGCAATCTCGGGTGTGAATGATTACAGGCCTGTCGCCCTGACATCTATTTTCATGAAGTCCTTTGAACTCTGCATCTTTTTGCACAATTGTCAATAAATAAATAGATAAAAAGTACCGGCATTGCCACATTACTGGTAAACTTTTATTGCTCAGTGACTGTGTTTTTATGTCTTTGTGTCTCAAAAGTATTCTGTCAATTGACTGTTTGTTGTCGTACTAGAGCGGCTCCAACTACCGGAGACAAATTCCTTGTTTTTGACATACTTGGCAAATAAAGATGCTTCTGAATGGGTTGTTTGTTTATATTTGCCCTGCAATTAGCTAGCGACCAGTTCAGGGTGTAGCCCGCCTCTCGCCCAGAGTCAACTGGGATAGGCTCCAGCACCCCCGTGACCTTAGTGAAGATAAGCGGTACGGAAAATGGATGGATGGAAATAAATTCATGCCAATGCTTTTAGCCATATTGTCTATTATAGTTGTCTTTAAAAAAAATCATCTCATTATTGTGGCATTTAGGAAATAATTTTGGTAATCCTAATTGACCTAAAACAGGAAAAGTTTAGTCTGATTAGTCAAGAAAAAAAGTGTCTTTTTATAGAATCAATGACTGCATCTTCTGTTCTTGCTGTGTGCGCCTTGGCCTCTTAGGGACAGTGTGGTGCGATGCATGCATGGAGTTACTCGTTTACATAAACTGAAAAAGAGTAGACGAAGAATGTCACGAAATAACGTTAATGAACTTGTCTTTCACAAATTAGGGTGAATATATGCCCGTGAGTATTGTTATATTACCTGTCTGTATGTGTTACGACGGCGTTTATGTGTGAATATTCATTATTTCAAGGTAAATCCCTCTCGTGACCAAATACTAATAGGGTTTTCAATAGGGTTTTCCATTGACTGTTAGCATTAAGCTGGCGATTTCGAAAACGATGTGTCTCTTGCATTTAAATATAAAATGCGTGTAATTATGTTTGTTATATGCTTAGCTTTACAGTAAACTCCAACTGGGGTGTCAATAAACAGCTTAAGGTACGCTCAGGGAGGGCAGAATAACATTCTACAGGCTGCAAAGTATGGGCTGCTGTATCAGGCTAGCGGTTATAGCTTTGTAAGCTTCACCCATTGTCTCGAGGCTAACCCGAATGGGTGCCGGTTTATCCAGTCAGGCGGTGCGGGTCGCGGTTTCTCCTTCCATCATCACAACATCCTGTCTTGGACGGTATGTTTCGGTGATAAAATAATTTCAGACCCACATTGAAAATACAGTTTTGGGTCATTTTCGGCCGGTAAAGGTTTTCTGTGACTTAGAAATTTGTCAGTGTCTATAAGCAGCATGATGCTGCCACGCCCATGTTTCACTGTGGGGATGGTGTTCTTGGGGTATTGAGATGTGTTGGATGTACTTGAGTCATGGAGTTTTCCTTGATGGCTGAGAAGATCAAGTTTTGCACCTTCCTCCATACAGTCTGGGACTCAACAACATGCCTTTTTGCAAACTCAAAATGTGCCTTCTCATTTTTATCTGAAAGTAGCGGCTTTCTTCTGGGCACTCTTCTATAAAGTCCAGCTCAATGGAGTGAATTTTTGTGGTCCTATGGACAGCCTCGGCTGTGTCACTCTGATGACCTTCTGGTGCTAACTTTGATCTGTGTGCTGTGTCTCTGATTAATGCCCTCCTTGCCTCACGGAAAAAATAAAATGAACTTAAAAAAAAAAAGTGATCTGTCACGTTTAATATTTTAGCTTTGACTCAATGAAAATGATTCCTTTAGTGTATCTCGAAAGTTTAACCTGAATCTTTTTGTATTTCATGGAAACCATGTTTGAATTTTGGAACGAACATTACCGGATTTAGCCAAAATGTTTGCTCTTGCTGACTTATTTTAGTTTACTTTAAAAGCACGGCAGCGAGGTTCAGTGCTCACTCACTCATACAAGCTTCACACAAGGCACAAGCTTTTACCATCGTTAGTTAACAACTTTTTATGGGTATGGAAAGTATTCAGACCCCCTTAAAATTTTCACTCTGTTACAATGCAGCCATTTTCTAAAATCCATCCATCCATCCATTTTCTGAGCCGCTTCTCCTCACTAGGGTCGCGGGCGCGCTGGAGCCAATCCCAGCTGTCATCGGGCAGGAGGCGGGGTACACCCTGAACTGGTTGCCAGCCAATCGCAGGGCACATCGAAACAAACAACCATTCGCACTCGCAGTCATGCCTACGGGCAATTTAGAGTCTCCAATTAATGCATGTTTTTGGGATGTGGGAGGAAACCGGAGTGCCCGGAGAAAACCCACGCAGGCACGGGGAGAACATGCAAACTCCACACAGGCGGGGACGGGGATTGAACCCCGCACCTCAGAACTGTGAGGCTGACGCTCTAACCAGTCGGCCACCGTGCCGCCTTTTCTAAAATCATTTAAGTTAATTTTTTTTGTATTAATGTACACAAAGCACCCCATATTGATAGATAAAAAAATGGAATTGTTGAAATTTTTACAGCTTTATTAAAAAAGAAAAACTGAAATATCACACAGCCATAGGTATTCAGACCCTTTGCTCAGTATTTAGTCGAAGCACCCTTTTGAGCTAATACAGCCATGAGTCTTTTTGGGAATGATGCAAAGTTTTTCACACCTGGATTTGGGGATCCTCTCCCATTCCTCCTTGCAGATCCTCTCCAGTTCTGTCAGGTTGGATGGTGAACGTTGGTGGACAGCCATTTTCAGGTTTCTCCAGAGATGCTCAATTGGGTTTAAGTCAAGACTCTGGCTGGACCATTCAAGAACAGTGGCAGAGTTGTTTTGAAGCCACTCCTTTGTTATTTTAGCTGTGTGCTTTGGCACATTGTCTTGTTGGAAGGTGAACCTTCGGCCCAGTCTTAGGCCCTGAGCACTCTGGAGAAGGTTTTTGTGCAGGATATCCTGTACTTGGCCGCATTCATCTTTCCTTTGATTGCAACCAGTCGTCCTGTCCCTGCAGCTGAAAAACACCCCCACAGCATGATGCTGCCACCACCATGCTTCACTATTGGGACTGTATTGGACAGGTGATGAGCAGTGCCTGGTTTTCTCCACACATACAGCTTAGAATTAAGTTAAAAAAATATCTATCTTGGTCTCATCAGACCAGAGAATCTTATTTCTCACCATCTTGGAGTCCTTCAGGCGTTTTTTCACAAACTCTATGCGGGCTTTCATGTGTCTCGCACTGAGGAGAGGATTCCGTCGAGGTACTCTGCCATAAAGCCCCGACTGGTGGAGGGCTGCAGTGATGGTTGACTTTCTAGAAATTTGTCCTATCTCCCGACTGCATCTCTGGAGCTCAGCCACAGTGATCTTTGTGTTCTTCTTTACTTCTCTCACCAAGGCTCTTCTCCCTGATTGCTCAGTTTGGTCGGACGGGCAGCTCTAGGAAGGGTTCTGGTTGTCCGAAACGTCTTCCATTTAAGGATTATGGAGGCCACTGTGCTCTTAGGAACCTTCAGTGCAGCAGAAATGTTTTTGTAACCTTGGCCAGAGCTGTCCTTAGCCACAATTCTGTTTCTGAGCTCTTCAGGCAGTTCCTTTGACCTCATGATTCTCATTTGCTCTGACATGCACTGTGAGCTGTAAGGTCTGATACAGACAGGTGTGTGGCTTTCCTAATCAAGTCCAATCAGTATAATCAAACACAGCTGGACTCCAATGAAGGTGTAGAACCCTCTCAAGGATGATAAGAAGAAATGGACAGCACCCGAGTTAAATATATGAGTGTCACAGCAAAGGTTCTCAATACTTATGGCTGTGTGATATTTCAGCTTTTCATTTTTAATAAATCTGCAAAAATTTCAACGATTCTGTTTTTTTTTCTGTCAATATGGGGAGCTGTGTGTCCATTAATGAGGAAAAAAATCAACTTAAATGATTTTAGCAAATGGCTGCAATATAACAAAGAGTGAAATATTTAAGGGGGTGTGAATACTTTCCGTACCCACTGTATCTGAGAGAAATATATATGTTTAAGCAGCAGCTCCTCCTGTCCCCAGTAGTCGTCGTTTACCTGGCCTGCACTCTCTGGACAATAATGCGATAAAACAAGGATTCCTGACTACTGTATCAAAGCGGCTTACCACTGGTGGATCTCAGCAGTGGATAGATTTTGGTGAGGTCATTGGGGTAGATATTAAAAGGAAGACTGGCCAGGTTTTTGAATATGATCTGGAGGCAGAATTCAAATTGAGCATTACAAATGAATAATTAGGTGAAAACAAGTTCAATAAGTCTTTTTTTAATACAGGCTTGGCTGACTTACGTGGAAGCGATCACTGACTTTTCCTTTCAGTAGTGGACCCATCAGTGTCCTGACCGTGTTTTTCCTCCGAGTGAAAGATCTGTCTGTGTATTCCACATAGGTCACCTTTTTATACTTGTAGTCGAGGTGATGAGGGGCCTCGGGCGGGTCTGTGGACTGCAGCTCACTCATGTTTGAAAGAGTAATGTGTGAATTTAGTTACATTTTCGTGTTACTCCCTGCAACTTTCCTTCCCTTTGTGTGCTACCTGTCTGTGGCTGTGAGATGAGGAGCGTAGTCCCACACGACTTCCTCGGCAGCAATGTAATGTTGCCAGATTTTTGACCGCTGTCCCCTGGTGGCTCTCCCTTGTGCTCGAGGCCTCATGGGCTGTAAATGAATGGTGTTAAAGTCGTCCTCGTCATACTCATCGTAGTCGCGTCTGACATTGCGAAGGTCTGGCCCTGGGCAGCTCTCCACCTTGAACATGGCCGTCATGCCATCTGCGCATTGTCACCAGAGGAATCACTTCTAGCCCATATGATGATGGGACATTCATATGAAAGGGCCTCTCTTACCCAGGTGGTGTGCATGTATCTGGCAGCTGATGAGAAAGCGGCCGACAGTGCCAGGCTTCATATCTGCAGTGATAAAGGTCATGGGGGTCACCTTCATGGTCACTTTGCGATGTTTCATCACCTGGAAAAGTAAATGCAGAAAAATACACTTTGATTTACTTTAGGCAAGAGCGTGATATACAAACCAAGTCAATATTGTGGTACCAGATTGCATTACCAGACTGTTTGAAATCAAATTGAACAAAACAGTTAAGAATTATTTATGTCTTATGATGTAGTAGTTTACCGATTGTGAATGATTTTCTGTATCTACAATAGGTGGCCTGTAATTGTTTGGAGACCAGTCCAGGGTGTACTCCGCCTTTTTGCTCAAAGTCAGCTGGGATATGGTCCAGCTCCCCTGCCACCCTAATTAGGACAAGCGTTATCGAAAATGGATAGATGGATGTAAAAGGGATCGATGGATGTATTTATTATTCTTTTAACGCATTAATCGTGATTAATAAATTACAAACATGTTAATTATTTTTTTAAAATGTACAAATTTTAATCATATTTTGTGTTCCAAGGAACGCGGAACCTTTGTTTTTCCGCGTTTCCTAGTACACCGATTACACTGACACACACGACACAGCTCGACGACCAAAATGGAGGAATTGGATGAAACAGCATTGCTTGGACTGATGGGAGGCAAATTTCATTTAAACAAAACTACCTGACGGAAGCCTTGATAAGCGTGGTTTTGTGCATATTGTGCAAAAAGGAGATTTCACACCACCGAGGCACTTCTACATACATTAAATACGTTTAAGTGCTTAAAACGTGTTAAGACTGAGAACAATATAAGACTGAATTGCTGAGATAGAGTCTTTCTTCATCTCTTTTGGCCAGATTATTTGGTCGGGACTAAAAGGTAGCCTCCGTGACGTCACAGGGTTGGGGCGGATACTTTCTAGCATGAGGCCCTCCACCACTATATAAACACCAAACGCCATTTGGCGGAATTGCCACTTCCTCATTCATGATAACCGGACCCACCCCTACCAGTATAGCGTGCAATTGGCCATCAAACTATGCCCACAACTCGGAAAACAACCCCACATCTTCCCTGAAGTGTAATGTGTTTTGTGTTGGTGTGTTGCTACAAGGCATTGCATTGCGAGGCAATGGCCGGACGGGATCCCCCTAACCCTTGACAGTGGTTAGAGAAGCAGCTGGAGGTCCGGCGCAAGGGCATTAGAGCCGTCACCCACTCGCGTCGCTGTGTGAGAAGGAAGAGGAGAAGAAAAAATCAACGGGCTGTGTTCCGCTGAAGATTGAACCTCGGTGGCTAAAGCAATGCGCGCACCACCGCCCCATTGGCTGGATGACTTTTTCCCCCTCCTCTTCCTCGGGACGCATCGCGGCTGACGAACCTTTACGCAGTCAATTAATAGCCCGCTGATTTTCAACAGAGACAAATGTCCAGAATGTCTCTCTGCGGCCTGTGAGAGCGTGTGCAATCGCTGCAAATTCTTTTCTCCCAACTTAGCAGGAGTAGTGAGAGGAGGTACACCTTTGATTGACAGCTGAAAGTTCCAGGGAGACGAGATTTTCAGAGCATTTAGCGACAATCCCACAATGTCTGCATGCTGAAAGAATGTTTCAATTCTGGACATTTTGATGCCTGATTTCACATACTTTGCAATTTTTTTAATCCATTAATTCATTGTGCGGCTTGTTAACAAGACTCTTTTCTTTGATGTGTCAAATCTTCAAGACATTTTATTTGGTATGGGCATTTTGAGGGTACTATGGCCCTAAATTGAAATTTTCAATAAATATCCATCAGAATACAAAGAACCTCAGTGGGAGTATTAAAACCTCCACTGTGGCACAGAAAAAGTGTTCCGACATAAAAGGGATCCAGATTCTCCATTCTGCTTGAACTAAAAGCCGAACAGGACAAGTTTATAAAAAAAATAATAATAATGGGTCTGTTTGGTTTCCCTTTAACAATATTTGTGTCTCTGTCAATTATTTGATTCTATCATCCAGTAAAATCCAATTAAATGAAACCATGTTGCTTTGTCAGACAAATATTGTTATACGATTAAAATACGATTAATCGAGATTCATAGATTACAAAGTCTCTAATTAGAACATTTTTCAACTGAGTCCCACCCCTAATTTATTGACAATAATAAATTCACGCTAAATTAAAATTAAATCAATATATTTAGAGAGCTTATAGATTTCCCTCTAACAAAATAAAAAGCCTCTGTGTAGGTCAAAGAAAATTATGGAATAACGTGATGCAATATATGCCACATTATATTGTAGCACGGTGAAATAGTGGTTTGCACATCTCACTACCTCATTGTTTAGAGGTTCTCTCTTCGAATTCGGTTCTGACCTGCTTACTACCACATTCCAAAAACACGCGTGTTAGGGTCAATGAAGATTCTAAATTGTCCATATGCATGAATATGAGTGTGAATGGTTGTTCGTCTATGGTATATGTGCTCTGGTGACCGGTCCAGAGTGTACCCCTCCTCTTGTCTACAGTCATCTGGGATAGGCTACAGCTCACCCACCTGCCTGAATGAGGACAAGTTCTATCGAAAAGGGATGGACTGGGTACATCCACAGCATGTAATAAGACCGTAGATCTGTGATTACCAAGCACTGTGCTGCGGGACTTTTGTGTGCTGTGAGAGATGAAGCGGGTGTACTGTGGAAAATTATCCAGTTTCACTTGATTGAATTTCATCTTCTTGAAAATTATTTATTTACTACAAATGACGTGCCTTTGTTCATCTAGTTTACCAGTGATGTACAGGTATAGTGACAGGCAGAACAATTAAATACTCTTCACTAGATGGCCGAAGCTACATAATTAACATAAGTATGTGAGTAAATTATGATGAGATCATCATTAGGCTACTTTTAATTATTTATACTTTTTGGGACCTCTTTGTTTGGGTTACATTAATATTTTGACAGTGTCAATATACACTGAGCTTTATTAACTTTCGGAAAGGCAAAATTCGTAGAACATTTTATTTTTTATTAGATCTTATTAGATGGTCAGATGATACATGGATTACCTGGTGAAAAGTTTAAATGTGCATCACCTTCAGAGTGTGATCCTGGAACTGGATGGAGTGGATTTCTGGGGCAGTGCCGACACCAATCATATGCCAAAACACACGTTTTTTGCACATCGTCAAACCTGCATGAGCACACAGCGATGTCAGGAACATCACAACCCTGCCGACACACCACCACGAAAACTATCTTGTCGGTGTAGTTCCTACCCGGCAAAGTGGAGTTGATGTAGCCATTAATGGTGTGATATTCTGTCCTGCTGTTGTGCCTCTGAATGTTCTCTCTGCTCCTCGGTCCCACTTCCCGATACCAGCTCTTGCTCTCATCAAACACTGCAAAGAGCAGCACGAATGCAGTATTTCTCCTCTGGTTGTCCTTACTGAATGCACCTGGAGGAACGTGCACAAAAAGACAAGCCTGATGTGAAGAATTGTGTATTGCACGCACTTTAGCATACAGCAGCATACGTAATCATTCACATGGATTTTCTGGTCTCACTCTGTTTAAGTGAAAACTCACTTGGTACAAAAAGATCACTTTGAAACACCTTCATTTGCAGGAGTATAAATACAATTTAAGTTCATAAATATTAAGATAAAAAAATTATGTTTATGCAATAAAAAGTGGCTAGTTACATTATGTATATGTTGAAATGTCACTAATATAATGATATTAGAGCATAATCAAAAATTACAAATTCTACCTTGGTAATCAAACAAGAGCACAACTGTGTAATATTCTCTCACTTACTCAATAAAAGTAGGGCTGCCTTCCACAATAAAAGCAAGTAAATAAAAAGAGAAAGTTCTACGTGTTGAAATAAAGTGCTGAACTCCACTTTTCTGTTTGGCATCTTTACACAACAGTGAGGTCTCAAACTGTTTTACATATTTTAATGTAACAAATCTTAACAACCGTTTTAGTGGTTATGTTTGTTTAAAACCTTTTTTTGGTTCATAATGGCATTTCACATATTGTATGCACTTTTAATAAAAGCTCCCTGTGGGAACTTCCCACTGTGAAGTACCAACAAAAATGACACTGCCTGTTCCATTTTAACCGTCATTTGTTCCAAAATTTCTCTTCCCTTGTCGGTCATTTTCTGATCTTTCTCTGTCTTCAACTCAACTTATCCGCTCTTCCTCTCTCTCCATGTCTCTGTCTTGTCTGTACGTAGTCAGTGATTTCAGTAATTACCGCCTGCGATACTGATTTGATTGGCTGAAAGGGTGGCGAAACTCGCATGTGATTGACTGGTACAATTCATCACAACCATAAAGCCTGAAATATCCATTCATCCATCCATTTTCTGTACCGCTTATCCTCACAAGGGTCGCGGGCGTGCTGGAACCTATCTCAGCTATCTACGGGCGAGAGGCGGGGTACACCCTGAACTGGTCGCCAGTCAATCGCAGGACACATAGAAACAAACAACCATTCCCACACACGTTCACACCTAAGGGCAATTTAGAGTCTTCAATTAATCTACCATGCATGTTTTTGGGATGTGGTAGGAAACCGGAGTGCCCGGAGAAGACCCACGCAGGCACGGGGAGAACATGCAAACTCCACACAGGCGGGGCCGGGGATTGAACTGTGAGGCAGACGCTCTAACCAGTCGTCCACCGTGGCACCTAATAAATAGTTAACTTCTCTAAAATTGCCCAGTTGTTTGCATCTGTGGAGCCAAAGCCGTTCCAGCAGCGGCTCGCTGCATTGTGAGCGCCGCACCGGGTGTTACCACAACAATGAAAATGTATTGAGTCCGGAAAAAAAGTCTTGTGACCATTTTGCTCTGTCAATATGGAATCGTAATATTCCTAAATTACATACATATTCTTTTGGGAGTTAAACAGTTTAGCTGGTAAAGATGGGATACAGTCTACAATGTGCATTGAGCAGCAACTACAACATTAGGTACACCAGCACAAGTCAAAGTCCAGAGTTTAGCAAAATTTGTTTTGTGACCCAAGTTTACTTCCAAGTTTCCAAGATTCCCAGGGCAATTACAGTATGTCAAGTTAATTAATTCATATTATTAATGAACTATGAATAAATGAATTATGTATATACAGCAGCTGAAATAAGTGTTTAACACGTCACCATTTGTATCACTAAATTTACTTCCAAAGGTGCTATTGACCTGAAAATTTCACCAGATGTTGGGAACAAACCAAGTAATACATACATACAAAGAAAGTAGAACAAATAAGCTCAGGAATTAAGTTATGTGTAAAACTGTGAAATGACACAGGGAAAAAGTATTGAACACATGAAGATGCAAAAAGGCATGGAAAGCCAAGAAAACACCTCAAATCTATCAATGACAGCAATCCAGCCCCTTGTCAGTGCAAATGAATATCAGCTGATTAAGTCCTACATAAAGGTCTCATGGCCAAGGTATGAGTCAAGACACATCTCATGACGGGTCAGAGCAAAGAGCTGTCTCAAGACCATGGCAAACTAACTGTTGCAAAGCATAACGATGGCATTGGTTACAGGCGCATATCTAAGCTTCTGAACGTTCAAGTGAGCACGATTGGGGCCATAATATGTAAGTGGAAAGCCAATCATTCCACCATAAATTTGCCTCGAGCAGATGCTCCTTGCAAGATTTATGACAGAGGAGTGCAAAGAATAATCAGTAGAGTTGTCCAAGAGCCAAGGATCACCTGTGGAGAGCTTCCAAAAGACCTGGAATTAGCAGGTAATGTTGTCACAAGGGTGGCACGGTGGACGACTGGGTAGCACATCTGCGTCACAGTTCATGAGGGCCCATGGCAGGTTAATTGAAGACTCTAAATTGCCCGTAGATGTGAATGTGAGTGCGAATGATTGTTTGTTTCTATGTTCAGCTAAACCGTTTAGCTCCTAGAAGAATATGTATGTAATTTAGGAATATTACGATTCCATATTGACAAGGCAAAATGCACTCTAGTGTTTTGTTCCATTCAGCCATTCCCACAACACTGACTTGACTGGCAGATGAGCAGGGCACCAACAAGTCCAGAGTTGATGTCTCGGACTGGGTCCACTTGGGACGAATATGAGTAGGTAAGACATTCGGGGTCATCAATTGTGGGTCCGTCAGCGGCGCTGATGTCCCACACGTACTTGTGGTATCTTCCGGGAGAGACAGCGTCGTCCTCCTTCTCCTTGCCTGCTGTGGAGTCATCATAGCCAGCTCCTGGAGGGGGGAAAAAACATTACAAAACATTAGAAATAAAAACAATCTTACAATCTTGCTCAAGAGTTCAGATTGCTGGAGGTGGTTTACACAACATTTCAGATAATGATAAAGTCCATTGTGGGATGTCATCCTGTGGCAGGAAGACATGAACTGCTTTCAGGAAATGACACATGCCACTGCGCTCAGAAGAGGCTCTGACCCTTCTGGCAACGTGGGAATCACGTTTTAACTCGCGCGGGGATGTAGGACATGATCTTTTGGCTCAAACCGGTACTTGCAGCTAGAAAGTCTGCACACAGGAGATGACGTAGACTGTTGTTCACTTATGTGATTTCTACTTTTTGTGCTACCACTAATTCCTCATTATCGCCGCAAATTCTTTGTCTGCGTTTTGCTTGTCTGCAGCACTGCTAACTTCACTTGCTTTTCTTCCTTAATATGCATTGCTTTTTTTTGAAAAGTAATTTTTTTAAATAGGTTAAAGCATTAAGATTCATGTCAAACACACAAGAAATGTTCAAACTCCAAATAATCTCATAACATACATAAATCTTGTTCCTGTACATGCTGATGCAATGACCAAAACATAATATCTCTAAACTTGGGTGATATAAGGGTAGAGCTGATTGTCTAGTGGTGGCGATTGCCTTTGACCTTCATGGGCAGCCCCTCACGTCAAAGTTCATACATTTCGGTGTATGTCATTTCAAAGGTTGTGCTGAGCGCTTCCCGATCTATAATTATTTTGTTACTATGACCTCGTTTATCCTTAAAATTGCAAAAACAATTCCCCACCTCTCATTAAGCCAACAAACCAATAAAATGCTTTCGGAGGCATAACTTTTGACATGCCTTCAAATTCAAATTTTTGAAAGATTTAAAGCCTTCCTTCCATTGATCATTCTTGAGAATATAAGGTTACTTGCCAATGGACGCGCGACCGGCTCTTTGATAAATGCAGTTGTTTGTTTACATGTAACTTTCAGTTGTGGGCCCTGCAGCCAATATGAGAGACATCATGGACGCTGTGACCGCAAGAGGACAATTTCAGCATCCCGGCGCCCCTCATTCTGGTCAGTGGAGACTTTAACTTCACATAATATATTAGATGAGAGGGAATAAAGTTCACACCTCTGAGAAGTCTGACCACAACTGCATACACGTTAAGACCACCAACAGTCATCAAAAGTTGAGTGGCGTCCTATTTTATTTTAACCCATAATACCCATGTTTGCTTCTCTTCTGCAGATATATATATATTTTAAAAAGCAGATAGAAACACATTTGTTTAGGTAGGTAACCATGTATTTGTCTAAAAAAAAAAAAATCTTCTCGTTTTCTGGCATTTAGAAAATAGAAATAATTTTGCTCATCCTAATTGACCTAAAATGGGAAATGTTCATTCTGATTTCATGTCAAGACAGTGAGAAAAAAAAGAGCGTATTTTTATATAGTGTATGTACATTTCTGGTTTCACGTACTTATTTTTTTTACTTCATCCGTATGAGACTATTTTCCCATTTGCAACATGACAGGTTTGAGTGTAGTGAGAAGATGAGTGGTGTGCAGGAAGGACAGAATGTAATGCAAGATGCCAAGTTGCTATCAAGTTGTGAGCTACAGTACAAAGATGTAGTTCTTATTCATAGGACACAATCAGTTGCTTCAATCCCAGTCGAGTCGAGTACCTTCAGACTGCTTCCAGTATGTTATACCCACTGGACTGATACTGTAAGGCTGAGACGCCAGGTTTTTGAAGTGCACAACGACTCTTTCACGAGGCTGAGTCACAATTACTGGACCTTGAATACCTGAAGGCACAAAACACAACAAGAACACCCAGAGACCCCCGTTGAGGCATGAGTTAATGAATAAACATGGGTGAGATCCTAAAGCTCCAAGAAATGTTCTCTGGATCTAATTTAATATGATCCTTTATATGCACAACAAAATACACCCTGGTCTGATGAGAGTGTACATAGAAATAAAGTGCAGAAAGGTTAAAAAGTATTTTTCTATATATTGTCGGTGTATTTCATCCTTTATAATAATGTGGCAGAAATTAATTCTATCAGTCCTACGGTATATATATTAAGTGTAGTAGGAGGGTATTAAAGAGTATGTTAACATTATTATTTATATAACCAAGACATTGAGCTTCCAGCTTTTTGGGAACAGTTAAGGAACATGACTGTGCCATATTGCAGATAAAGGGGTGTGCAGATAAATTGGTTGTGGAACAACCTTATAGCTGTGAACATTTTTTTTCCTCCCCTCTTATAATTTTCAATATCACTTATCCTGATCATAGTTATAAGCAGCTGGAGGATATCCAAAGTGGTGTTGGGTGAAAGGCAGACTAGACCCTGGATTGTCAGTCAGTCAACCACAGGTTTTACAAAGAGACATTCGTACTCACATTCACACATTCCACTGTGTGGAAGCTACACTGCCAGTGAATGCAGTCAGAATAAAAAAAAATGAAAGGTACTGAATGGGTGAAAGTACTGTGTTACACGACAATGACCCCGACAGGAAGTAAAAATGGAGGAAACTTTCATTTGCTCCTCTACTCTTCGGGGAAGTTTCTAGAAGTGGTTGAAGAGGGATGAGGGAGGGCCTGACGGCTCACAATCTCTGGTTTAGTTCAACCCAAGGGTATCTGATGGGCTCAAATTCTCTAACACCAACCCCATCGAAGTATGACGTGATGGGACCTCGCTTTTTTGCACTGTTGAAACTTGAGTGGCCTCCCCCAAACTGTTCCCATGACATTGGAAGCATGAATTTGTCAGAAACTGACTTGGTAAGATGAAGAATTAAGAGCCAGGGGGATTTTAGGGCTTTTAGGGCTTTGGGTGTTTCTCAACCTTTACTAATTGGCACAAATTTTATACCGGAAAAATGTGATTAAAAAAAATACATGATCTGAAATAATCATGACCTTGTTTTCATTTACTCACAAGTTGACTTACCCAGTGTAACATTTGGTCCTGTTTACACAAAGCTAATTTACTTGCAGGAATCGAAGAAAATACATCTTTGATTAAAAAAAAACAACGTTTGGACCAAATGCAAGTGCAATTGGGTCCTTTCCTGTGGTACACTGACAATCTCTCACAGGTGTCGTGGGAATTTTTCCAATTTCACTTAACTTATCTGAAAATTATTATTTATTATTTACAAAAATGCTTTTCCCCATTTATCTATGCCAGCGACATATACTGACAGGTAGAAAAATTAAATGCTCGTCCACTAGATGGCAGAATGTACAATAAAACTGTTGTTATTCATACAATAGAATAAGTTATGACCTCCTGCGAGTAGATCATCTTTGTTTAAAATTAAACAGGCCCAGATTTCACACTGAGTACATTTGTGAGAAAATTGAGACGAGATCATAAATTGTGGGAAAATTGAGACGAGATCATAACTATTTCAGTATTTTTGTATGGTGTTGTGCCGTATGATTTTTCTTATTTAAAATGGATACCTCAGCTCAATAAAAGTTGGAAAAAAAGACCAACCCCAGATTTATTAATTGATTATCCTTAATGTGGATGAGTGCAGCTTCTAGTATTACAATATATCGGCATCTGTTTGTGAAAATCCAAGGCAAACATTGCTGAGATTGTCTGTTGCCACGAACCTGTCCAAGGTGGTCTCGGCTTGGGGATAGTGTATGTGGCGTCTGTGTACTCCCTGTAAACTGCCTTAATATATTTCTGAGGGTTATCTTTGGACACCCACCTAAAAGCAAAGTAAAATTTAGTAAACAATGAAAATGCTAGAAATCAACTTGAAGCAGACCAGTAAGACATTAATTAAACAGCAATAAATAAATAAATAAATAAATACATAAATGGATCACCTTTGGTCAGACGTTGCGTCACGATCACCCACACTGACATAGTCCCAACCGATTTCCACAGCAGCAATGAAATGCTCCCTCACAGTAATGTTCTTTGCCCAGCCAATATCGCACAGCAGCAGCAGAGGCAAAAGTGACACACCCATTGTCAATGTGCGCACCTGTATGCGCCACAAAGACCTGGCTCAAACAGAATGAGTGCTTCAGTTAAATGTAAGCAAATTTATCAAAGTCAGTGGGTGGGAGGAATGGCGAGATGGACTGTGTGTCTGTGTGTGTCTGTAGGGGAGTGAGAGAGAGCGAGAGGAAGAGAGAGAGAGAGGGAAATGGCACAATTTATTGTCTGGTGGGTTTAACTTTCAAGTTCTTCATTGTCATAGCTCATATTATTTTTATAGATTTTATTTATCGACTTGTCACTTATGAAAATGTCCAGCATACACATATTAAAAATTATTTTACAGGGTATTTCTCTCTCATCATTCTATGTATAAATGATATAAATGTACAGGATTATTTAAATATTTTTTGAAAATATTTGAACACGAAAAAGGTTTGGTTAACTACTACCACAAATATTATTATTACTGGGGAACAACTTGATTTCTTTTTCTGTTGAGTTAGATTTATATATATATATATATATATATACACACACACACACACACACACACACACACACACACACACACACACACACACACACACACACACACACACACACACACACACACACACACACACACACACACACACACACACACGGTGGGGACTGGTTAGAGCGTCAGCCACACAGCGCTGAGGACCCGGGTTCAATCCCCGACCCCGCCTGTGTGGAGTTTGCATGTTCTCCCCGTGCCTGCGTGGGTTTTCTCCGGGCACTCCGGTTTCCTCCCAAAAACATGCATTAATTGAAGACTCTAAATTGCCCGTAGGTGTGACTGTGCGTGCGAATGGTTGTTTGTTTGTATGTACCCTGCGATTGGTTGGCAACCAGTTCAGGGTGTACCCCGCCTCCTGCCCGATGATAGCTGGGATAGGCTCCAGCACGCCCGCGACCCTAGTGAGGAGAAGCGGCTCAGAAAATGGATGGATGGATATAGATATAAAAGCTCATCCATGCTTTTATCTCAAGTGGACTTGACAATTGCAATGATCTTCTGACTGGACTCCCCAATAAGAGCATTAAACAGCTGAAGCTCATTCAGAATGCTGCAGCTCGGGTTCTGACCAGAACAAAGAGGTCAGAGCATATTACTCCAATTCTAAATTCTTTACACTGGCTTCCAGTCAGCTTTACAATAGATTTAAAATTTCTGCTACTGGTCTATAAATCACTAAATGGTTTAGGTCCTCAATACATGAAAGAAATGCTAATGGCACGCAGTAGGGCTCTTAGATCGACAGACTCAGGTCAAATAGTGGAGCACAGAGTCCAAAGCAAACATGGTGAACCAGCGTTTAGCTGTCATGCTGTACACAAATGGAAAAAGTTGCCAACAGAAGTGACGTCAGCCCCAAGTGTGTTTTCAAGTCCAGGTTAACTTTCTCCACAGCTTACCCTCCAGATAAGTAAAAGTCCCCTGATTACGATTGGACTCACGATTGGAACTATGTGGCAACTTGTTTGTGCAGTCACAATTGAGACAGTGCGGTGAGAAGTGTGTGCAGCTCCCAATAGGTCAGTACTATCAATATCTGCAAACAGAAAGCTAGCATAGTAGGAATTAAGAGGATTTTTGCCATATCCTTTGTCAAACATATAATAAACATTGCAATCATGCAAGTTTCTTTCATATTTCATTGTATGTCAATATTTGAAAAGTTTTATAAATCAAGCATGTCTGTTAAGTACAGTATTTTTCATATTTTTTAAGAAAATGGGGCTCTATAGTTAAAAAATACACTTGATAGAGAAAAACTGAGATCAGTTTTGCATTCTGCACCCAAATGTTAGTTAAAAACAGCTGTCAGACATAACTCAACAAAAATTGTGTTCCCAGTGTAATAATAACAATATAATAAATGGTACTATCAACTACTAATAGTGATGAGGCGACTTTTTTTTTTTTTACACTGTTGAAGAGCTTGTAATTTCCCAAAATGTATAATATTTATAATATACTACAGATAGTGTGTATATTGTTATATTAATACCTCTCTGTCAAGTGAGCATTTTTACCTTAGGGACAGCTTTTGTTGGCTCTCACGAGGCAATACACGTATGCAAGTGGCACAAATGACCTGTAAGATATTTAGCAACATATAGATCTAGAAAGCCACATAGAATTATACATAAATTTTATTCAATAACTATTTCTTGTGGGCGGCACGGTGGCCGACTGGTTAGAGCGTCAGCCTCACAGTTCTGAGGTGCGGGGTTCAATCCCCGTCCCCGCCTGTGTGGAGTTTGCATGTTCTCCCCGTGCCTGCGTGGGTTTTCTCCGGGTACTCCGGTTTCCTCCCACATCCCAAAAACATGCATGAATTGGGGACTCTAAATTGCCCGTAGGCATGACTGTGAGTGCTGTTTGTTTGTATGTGCCCTGCGATTGGCTGGCAACCAGTTCAGGGTGTACCCCGCCTCCTGCCCGATGACAGCTGGGATAGGCTCCAGCACGCCCGCGACCCTAGTGAGGAGAAGCGGCTCAGAAAATGGATGGATGGAACTATTTCTTGTTGGTGTGTGGTAACGTTAAAGGAAATTAAAATACTTTCTATGTTTCAAAAACATCATTCATTATCATTCATATTCGAAAGGCTGCCTTACCAGACATAGCTTTTTCCTGAAGTGTGCTTTTTTTTTTTTTTTTTTTTAGTAGAACATAAGAGGTAATTGGTAATACTATGCTTGTGTTATATGATAAATTCAGAAAGCTGTTCAAATGTTCAACAATGAAAAAGAATAGTCGAGGTCTTTTCCACGATGAGACTTTAGCGTCCCCTTGTGGCAGCTATAAGACAACGAATGCAACAAGTTAACATTTTCTCAGGGCAAACGTGAAAAGTCTTGCATGTAAAGCACAAGTAAACTAATGTGTGAAATAGTATCTTCTAAAATAATTAAAGATCCAGGTACATCACATAATAACTACAATATGGAAGAAAATTTATTTCAGTACTTATTAATAATATACATTCATTAAACATTGGGAAAATACTATGCTGAGTACAAATTCCTGCCTAATTATTACATTAAATATCATGTATATTTTTATTGATTGTTTGTTACATAATATTCTACTTTATAGATCGCTATAATCATAAAAAATACACATATATTTAAAAATATTGCAGTAGTTCACTGAGTGTGTATAGTGCATCTCTATGAGTTTGACTTTTTGTATTGAACTACCAAATTAAATTAAGCTTTTTGACACTCTTCTTAATTATTAAGATCTACCTGTACTATTACTTTACAATTGGCATAGCAGTTGCATGTCCAACTGAGCAGGAAAAGCTGCAACAAACAAACAAATTCATTATTTGAGAGCACAATGAGAGCTAAAATTTAACTAATACGGTTTTGCTAATGATTTTGTTTTCATCCATTCATCCATTTTCTGTACCGCTTTATCCTCACTAGGGTCGCGGGCGTGCTTGAGCCTATCCCAGCTATCTTCGGGCAAGAGGCGGGGTACACCCTCAACTATGTAAAGCACTGAGTTCCATGTCATTTTATGAAAAGTGCTCTGTAAATAAAGTTGGATTTGATTTGTTTTAAAGTCGTGACCCACTTTCATAGAAGTTAAGAAAAAACGTGATTTTTTTGGTATAAAAATAGCCTCTGAAAACACATGCACAGTAATTTATATTTGAAAATGCTGTTTCTGATGAGTTAGCTGTCCTGTCAAAGGCATATTGCTTGCCATGATGTCCGCAATCAAAGGCTGAGCTGCACTGTATTTCTTTACAGAGTAAACTAGTGGTTAGAGTGCAAGGAAGTAACATTTCTTGTCACTTTCCCACTATGTTCTGTGTGGGAACTTGGTAAGCCTCTGTACTGTACTGAAAAAATCAGAATAGGAATATAGTACGTCGTAATTTTTTTTTTACCACGACCCAGTTTTGGGTCCCGACTCACCAATTGAGAATCTACCTACCGTCCCACTGTTATCAGGTGCCGTGTTCGGCAGTGACATTGTGTCACCAACACCAAGGGTAAGTTGACTTGTGTGCTTGTTTTTATACATTATAGTCCACAATAACCATTACATTTTGAAGTTGAGACTCCTAACGTGATTTTACATTATATAAGCTATCACCCCCTCGATATGTTTGATTCCCTTTGGCGGATCCATTCGACATCCATCCATCCATCCATTTTCTGAGCCGCTTCTCCTGACTAGGGTCGCGGGCCTGCTGGACCCTATCCCAGCTGTCATCGGGCAGGAGGCGGGGTACACCCTGAACTGGTTGCCAGCCAATCGCAGGGCACATAGGAACAAACAACCATTCGCACTCACAGTCATGCCTACGGGCAATTTAGAGTCTCCAATTCATGCATGTTTTTGGGATGTGGGAGGAAACCGGAGTGCCCGGAGAAAACCCACGCAGGCATGGGGAGAACATGCAAACTCCACACAGGCGGGGCCGGGGATTGAACCCAGGTCCCCAGAACTGTGAGGCTGACGCTCTAAACAGTCGTCCACCGTGCCGCCATCCATTCGACAATTAGATTGTTTTTTTTTTTTATTCATTCAAATTTGGGAGGCTTGTTCACATTACTCCTCTCTGTGTCAAATTCCATCCATCCATCCATTCTCTACCGCTTATCCGGGTCGGGTCGCGGGTGCAGTAGCTTCAGCAGGGACGCCCAGACTACCCTCTCCCCAGCCACTTCATCCAGCTCTTCCGGGGGGATCCCGAGGCGTTCCCAGGCCAGCCGAAGGATGTAGTCTCTCCAGCGCGTCCTGGGTCGTCCCCGGGGTCTCCTCCCGGTGGGACATGCCCGAAACACCTCACCAGGGAGGCGTCCGGGAGGCATCCGAATCAGATGCCCCAGCCACCTCATCTGGCTCCTCTCAATGCGGAGGAGTAGCGGCTCTACTCTGAGATCCTCCTGGATGACCGAGCTTCTCACCCTATCTCTAAGGGAGAGCCCGGACACCCTGCGGAGGAAACTCATTTCGGCCGCTTGTATCCGGGATCTTGTTCTTTCGGTCACGACCCACAGCTCATGACCATAGGTGAGGGTAGGAACGAAGATCGACCGGTAAATTGAGAGCTTCGCCTTTCGGCTTAGCTCTTTCTTTACCACAACGGACCGATACAAAGTCTGCATCACTGCAGACGCTGCACCGATCCGCCTGTCGATCTCCCGTTCCATTCTTCCCTCACTCGTGAACAAGACCCCAAGATACTTGAATTCCTCCACTTGGGGCAGGATCTCATCCCCGACCTGGAGATGGCATGCCACCCTTTCCCGACTGAGGACCATGGTCTCAGATTTGGAGGTGCTGATTCTCATCCCAGCCGCTTCACACTCGGCTGCGAACTGCTCCAATGAGAGTTGGAGGTCACGGCTTGATGAAGCCAACAGAACCACATCATCTGCAAAAAGCAGAGATGCAATACTGAGGCCACCAAACCGGACCCCCTCTACGCCTCGGCTGCACCTAGAAATTCTGTCCATAAAAGTTATGAACAGAATCAGTGACAAAGGGCATCCTTGGCGGAGTCCAACCCTCACCGGGAACGAGTCCGACTTACTGCCGGATATGCGGACCAAACTCTGACTCCGGTCGTACAGGGACCGAACAGCCCGTATCAGGGGGTTCGGTACCCCATACTCCCGAAGCACTCTCCACAGGACTCCCCGAGGGACACGGTCGAACGCCTTCTCCAAGTCCACAAAACACATGTAGACTGGTTGGGCGAACTCCCATGCACCCTCGAGGACCCTGCCGAGGGTGTAGAGCTGGTCCACTGTTCCACGGCCAGGACGAAAACCACACTGCTCCTCCTGAATCTGAGATTCGACTTCCCGACGGACCCTCCTCTCCAGCACCCCTGAATAGACCTTACCAGGGAGGCTGAGCAGTGTGATCCCCCTGTAGTTGGAACACACCCTCCGGTCCCCCTTCTTAAAAAGGGGGACCACCACCCCAGTCTGCCAATCCAGAGGCACTGTCCCCGATGTCCACGCGATGTTGCAGAGGCGTGTCAACCAGGACAGCCCCACAACATCCAGAGCCTTTAGGAACTCCGGGTGAATCTCATCCACCCCCGGGGCCCTGCCACCGAGGAGCTTTTTAACTACCTCGGTGACCTCAAACCCAGAGATAGGAGAGCCCGCCTCAGAGAACCCACACTCTGCTTCCCCATGGGAAGGCGTGTCGGTGGAATTGAGGAGGTCTTCGAAGTATTCTCCCCACCGACTCACAACGTCCCGAGTCGAGGTCAGCAGCGCCCCATCCCCACTATACACAGTGTTGGTGGTGCACTGCTTTCCTCTCCTGAGACGTCGGATGGTGGACCAGAATTTCCTCGAAGCCGTCCGGAAGTCTTTCTCCATGGCCTCACCGAACTCCTCCCATGCCCGGGTTTTTGCTTCAGCGACCACCAGAGCTGCATTCCGCTTGGCCAGCCGGTACCCATCAGCTGCCTCAGGAGTCCCACAGGCCAAAAAGGCCCGATAGGACTCCTTCTTCAGCTTGACGGCATCCCTCACCGTTGGTGTCCACCAACGGGTTCGGGGATTGCCGCCACGACAGGCACCGACCACCTTACGGCCACAGCTCCGGTCGGCCGCCTCAGCAATGGAGGCGCGGAACATGGTCCACTCGGACTCGATGTCCCCCGCCTCCCCCGGAACATGAGCAAAGTTCTGTCGGAGGTGGGAGTTGAAACTCCTTCTGACAGGGGATTCTGCCAGACGTTCCCAGCAGACCCTCACAATACGTTTGGGCCTGCCACGTCGGACCGGCATCTTCCTCCACCATCGGAGCCAACTCACCACCAGGTGGTGATCAGTTGACAGCTCCGCCCCTCTCTTCACCCGAGTGTCCAAGACATGCGTCCGCAAGTCCGATGACACGACCACAAAGTCGAACATCGAACTGCGACTTAGGGTGTCCTGGTGCCAAGTGCACGTGTGGACACCCTTATGCTTGAACATGGTGTTCGTTATGGACAATCCGTGACGAGCACAGAAGTTCAATAACAGAACACCGCTTGGGTTCTGATCGGGGGGGCCGTTCCTCCCAATCGCGTCCTTCCAGGTCTCACTGTCATTGCCCACGTGAGCATTGAAGTCCCCCAACAGAACAATGGAGTCCCCAGCGGGAGCGCTCTCCAGCACCCCCTCCAAGGACTCCAAAAAGGGTGGGTACTCTGAACTGCTGTTTGGTGCATAGGCACAAACAACAGTCAGGACCCGTCCCCCCACCCGAAGGCGGAGGGAGGCTACCCTCTCGTCCACCGGGGTGAACCCCAACGTACAGGCGCCGAGCCGGGGGGCAATAAGTATACCCACACCTGCTCGGCGCCTCTCACCATGGGCAACTCCAGAGTGGAAGAGAGTCCAACCCCTCTCGAGAGGACTGGTACCAGAGCCCCAGGTGTGTGTGGAGGCGAGTCCGACTATATCGAGTCGGAACTTCTCGACCTCACACACCAGCTCGGGCTCCTTCCCTGCCAGAGAGGTGACATTCCACGTCCCTAGAGCCAGCTTCTGTACCCGGGGATCGGATCGCCAAGGTCGCCGCCTTCAGCCACCGCCCAGCTCACACTGCACCCGACCCCTATGGCCCCTCCCACAGGTGGTGAGCCCATGGGAAGGGGGACCCACGTTACCCTTTCGGGCTGTGCCCGGCCGGGCCCCATGGGTGCAGGCCCGGCCACCAGGCGCTCGCCTTCGAGCCCCACCACCAGGCCTGGCTCCAGTGGGGGGCCCCGGTGGCCCGCGTCCGGGCAAGGGAAAACGAAGTCCATTGTTTGTCGTCATCATTAGGGGTCTTTGAGCCGTGCTTTGTCTGGTCCCTCACCTAGGACCTGTTTGTCATGGGTGACCCTGCCAGGGGCATAAAGCCCCAGACAACTTAGCTCCTAGGATCACTGGGACACACAAACCCCTCCACCACGACAAGGTGACGGCTCAAGGAGGGGTGTGTCAAATTTACATGACATTTTTTGGGCCCTAAGTGCCACTTTTAAACTTTTGTTAAACCTTTATTTTTTTATTTAAAACAATAGCGCTTTAAACAGCAAATAAGACAAATATTTAACAAATAATTTAACAAATAATTTAACTTAATAATAATTACATAATAATTATATAATAATTATATAATAATTATATAATAATTATATAATAATTATATAATTATAATAATTATATAATAATATAATAATAATAATATAATAATAATAATAATTATTTTTATTATTATTATAATTATTATTGTAATAATTATATTATAATAATAATAACCAATAATTTAACAAATATAGCGCTGGTTTGCACTGGCTTGTGCCCTATGGGGGGCACAAGCCAGTGCAAACTGTAGGCCGGTCCCAAGCCCGGATAAATGCAGAGGGTTGGGTCAGGCATCTGGCTTAAAATTTTGCCAAACAAATATGAGCGTTCGCAGGAAAGTAGAGGAGACTTGGTGGTGGAACCTCACAGTACAGGAAATCATACAAGGAAAAAGGTTCGCTAAGAAGAAGTGGGACACTGAGAGGACCGAGGTGAGGCGAAAGGAATACATTGCGATGCAACATAGGGCAAAGGTAGAGGTGGCAAAGGCCAATCAAGAGGCATATGATGACATGTATGCCAGGTTGGACACTAAAGAAGGAGAAAAGAATCTATACAGGTTGGCCAGACAGAGGGATAGAGATGGGAAGGATGTGCAGCAGGTTAGGGTGATTAAGGATAGAGATGGAAATATGTTGACTGGTGCCAGTAGTGTGCTAGATAGACCGAAAGAATACTTCGAGGAGTTGATGAATGAGGAAAATGAGAGAGAAGGGAGAGTAGAAGAGGCAAGTGTGGTGGACCAGGAAGTGGCAATGATTAGTAAGGGGGAAGTTAGAAAGGCATTAAAAAGGATGAAAAAAGGAAAGGCAGTTGGTCCTGATGACATTCCTGTGGAGGTATGGAAGCATTTAGTAGAGGTGGCTGTGGAGGTTTTGACCAGCTTGTTCAATAGAATTCTAGCGCGTGAGAAGATGCCTGAGGAATGGAGGAAAAGTGTGCTGGTGCCCATTTTTAAGAACAAGGGTGATGTGCAGAGCTGTGGGAACTATAGAGGAATAAAGTTGATGAGCCACACAACGAAGTTATGGGAAAGAGTAGTGGAGGCTAGACTCAGGACAGAAGTGAGTATTTGTCAGCAAAAATATGGTTTCATGCCTAGAAAGAGTACCACTGATTATTTATTGGCCTAAGGGTGTTGATGGAGAAGTACAGAGAAGGTCAGAAGGAGCTACATTGTGTCTTTGTAGATCTAGAGAAAGACTATAACAGAGAACCCAGAGAGGAACTGTGGTACTGCATGCGGAAGTCTGGAGTGGCAGAGAAGTATGTTAGAATAATACAGGACATGTACGAGGGCAGCAGAACAGCGGTGAGGTGTGCTGTAGGTGTGACAGACGAATTTAAGGTTGAGGTGGGACTGCATCAGGGATCAGCCCTGAGCCCCTTCCTGTTTGCAGTGCTGATGGATAGGCTGACAGATGAGGTTAGACTGGAATCCCCGTGGACCATGATGTTTGCAGATGACATTGTGATCTGCAGTGAAAGCAGGGAGCAGGTGGAGGTTAGAAAGATGGAGGCATGCACTGGAAAGAAGAGGAATGAAGATTAGCCGAAGTAAGACAGAATATATGTGCATGAATGAGAGGGGTGGTGGGGGGAGAGTGAGGCTACAGGGAGAAGAGATAGCAAGGATTTTAAATACTTGGGGTCAACCGTCCAGAGCAATGGTGAGTGTGGTCAGGAAGTGAAGAAACGGGTCCAAGCAGGTTGGAATGGGTGGAGGAAGGTGTCAGGTGTGTCATGTGACAGAATAGTCTCTGCTAGGATGAAGGGCAAAGTTTATAACACAGTGGTGAGACCAGCCATGATGTACGGATTAGAGACAGTGGCACCGAAGAGACAACAGGAAGCAGAGCTGGAGGTGGCGGAAATGAAGATGTTGAGGTTCGCTCTCGGAGTGACCAGGTTGGATAAAATTAGAAATGAGCTCATCAGAGGGACAGCCGAGGTTCGATGTTTTGGAGACAAAGTTAGAGAGAGCAGATTTCGATAGTTTGGACACATCCAGAGGAGAAATAGTGAGTATATTGGTAGTAAGATGATGAGGATGGAGCTGCCAAGCAAGAGAGCTAGAGGAAGACCAAAGAGAAGGTTGATGGATGTCGTGAGGGAAGACATGAGGGCAGTTGGTGTTCGAGAGGAGGATGCAGAAGATAGGCTTACATGGAAAAGGATGACGCGCTGTGGCGACCCCTAAAGGGACAAGCCGAAAGGAGAAGAAGAAGAAGTCCCGAGAAGGAACCAAATTTTGGGCCTTCAGATGAAAACATTTGGGAAAACCTATCCAAATGCTTGTCAAGAGTGATGACTGCTGATAAACTTATCACATAAAACATCAGCCACACTGCCAGTGTGTTCAAAATGTAAAAATAATGAGACTGCTTAATCAAGTTGTCGACAGGACACAAAGGTTGAATAATTAGTTCCCCATCAAAATTATATATCCATCCATCCATCCATTTTCTTTACCGCTTTTCCTCACTAGGGTCGCGGGCATGCTGGAGCCTATCCCAACTATCTTTGGGCGAGAGGCGGGGTACACCCTGAACTGGTCGGTAGCTAATCGCAGGGCACATATAAACAAACAACCATTCGCACTCACATTCACACCTTCAGTCAACCTACCCCGCATGTTGTTTTTGGGCTGTGGGAGGAAACCGGAGTGCCCGGAGAAAAGCCACTCAAGCACAAGGAGAACATGCAAACTACACACAGGCGGGGCCGGGATTTGAACCCCGGTCTTCAGAACTGTGAGGGAGATGTGCTAACCAGTCGTTCACCGTGCCGCCTTGTAAAAATAATATTTATTGTATTTAGCGAACACTTAAGTCATCCAATTGTTAATGATACTGTATACGGTATGTATAAATACACAACCAGAGTTCAACAATTAGATTCCAATAATGAGGTGAGTTCAAGTGAATTAGTCTTTTGAATTAAATCTAATAGATATTATGTGATTACATTATCAAATCTATTTAAACAAATAAATGAGTGCAGGAACTTGGGGGAATGCACCTGTAATGTGGATTGGGGTTCTGGCTGCATTTCCAACTTTCAGGATAATATTGTAATGACCTTCAGGAACACTCCACCACTTTAGACACTTTAGTCTTCAAACTGTAACCACGTAGGACCATTGTGGAGTCAGTCACACACCAAAAACAGGTCAGGAAACCAAGAAAGTATGTTGACAAAAAAATCTCAAAATGTGCTGCTAAAATCCTGTTCATGATATCATGTGTCTCGCTCTCCAGGTGTTTTGAATCCTGGTCATTTTCTACGCCAACAGAACGAAGCTCCTGCTCCCTGGCCATCCTCTCTGTCATCTCTTTCCAGTAGTATTTGATTTTCAGGCCCAAGGCACTATGAGTCAGTCTTTGAACAAGAGAAACAACTCATTAGTCTGGCACAAGGGTCAGTTTACCAAATTATACTGAGTCTGTAATATACCCTAAAGGAGTGAATGAGCGTCGAGGTGTAATAACTTGTGCTTATTTTGTCTGGGTTTCACTTCTTACTGGTAATCTTTTGTGTATTCAAAGTCCTGGGCCGGCTTGAGAAACTTGCCTTCAATAATACCGATGATCCAGACTCCTGCCCTGAGGTCATTGAGAGAGTCAGTGTGACGCACAAAGATACACAAATGCAGTGTATCCATAAGACGTGCTCTCCGTTCACTTTCTCGTAGGCCTTGATGAGTCGGTTCTTGTAGTCATGATGCCATAGTAGTCCTTGTTCTTAGTGTTCAGCCCAAAGGTCACCTTCACTCTCATTCCGGCAGAGGTCAGTCAAGGTCAATAGGCTCAGTGAGGCAGATACACTACTGTATATAGACCAAAGTATTAGGGCACCTGGCCATTACTCCATTCATATAGACAAACAATTGTGAGGTCCGTTGGCACTGATGTTTGCCCTGAGAGAGGACCTGGCCCACAAGCTCTGCTCCAGTTCGTCCCAAAGGTGTTTAATGGGTTTGACTCACATTCTTCCACACTAAACTCTTGGACCTTACAGGAACAGACAAGGGCCGTCCCCCAAACTGCTCCAGTAAAGTTGGAATCAGAGGTGAGTCCCAAAATGTCTCGGTTAGATGAAGAACTAGGATTGAGGGATACTTAGGAGGTTTCACTACCTTTGTACATTTTATCTTTCCAAAGAAAAACATGCATATGTTGGAAGATATTTTTATCTTATTTAAAAAAAAACATTGGCCAGTGACAAATGTATTGTACATTGCTGCCTTAAAGGTAGAGTACACAGTTTTCAAACTGCTGGCAAGATTTGAATGGAGCCTCACTTAACTCCCCGCCACCGCACCCTCACGTCTCTGCCTAAAGAAATGCCCCCAGATCAATAACGCGCGTGCACGGTGGCACACCAAGGGTGCTCCATTGCTAGCATGACTTATTCATGATGGAGTATTGGAAAACATGAAATTTTACCAGTTTGATTTTTGGAATTATACAATCAATTAAAGAATATAAAAATGCGATCAACTTACCTAAGGACCTGATGAGGGTGGTGACGTCGGCACCAGTGTCTTCCAAGCCTATGTTTACCCTTGATTTGTCTTGAAAGCTGTCCAATTCGTTTTTTTTCCTTTTAAATTTTGTTGCTAACGCCTTGAGTGAAGTAAATCATTACATTATCTACAACAATGAAACGTTAAATATGAGTGTTGCATGGGGCTGTAGTGCTACACACTGTGAGGGAACGACAGGACAAGATAGAATAGGACAAGGACAGGAGAAGAAGCATGCAGGACCAGGGTTGTGAACCCGGCTGTCCAACTGAAGTGTGGTGGCATTAATTATGTAAATTATAAAAGTGTACAGGACGAGAGTATAAGTAAGGGGATACACAAGGGATTTGCATATTCATTAGTTATTTGTTGCAGTAAGGGGTGTGCGCCTGCGGATACATGCAAGTGAATTGACGATGATTGGCTGGCGACAAGTTCAGGGAGTACCCTGCCTCTCGCCTGAAGACAGCTGGGATAGGCTCCAGCACGCCCGCGACCCTAGTGAGGTACAGAAAATGGATGGATAATCTTTGACGTCCTTTTGTCGGGTTTGCAAAATAATTTGGGTTGCAAATGCCCAAAATGTCTTTTTTCTAGCGATTCTAGCCGGTCTTTTCTGCCTGGCATTTGGAATTTGGCATATCTAGAAGCTTGGGGCTGCCGAGCATTCATAGTGAGGTCGTGTCTTTCGATGCTACATTCGGACTGGAGTCCCTCGCAAGAGTTTGATGGCAAGGTTATTTATACACACTGAACGTGCATTTGCTTCATTTGCGCCACATTAATATGCTCCTCCCACCTCTGTTCTCTTCAGGAGGCTGTCTGCGCGCTCATGGCCGGCGACGGTACGCTGTGACGACCATCCCCCATTACTGGTCCACTAATAGGGAATGCGAGCTGAAAGGGGACATGGGTGAAAATTAAAAGAGGGGGATATTTTGACGTTATGCTGGTCATCCACTCCCATTCGTTTGAATTGAACCTGCCGCGATGATCATTGCTAACGACAATGAATGCAAGCTTTGCGATTTCATTCACTGTCATATCATAAATGCTGAATGTAGTGAATTACCATAATTTCTCATGTATAAAGCGCATTTTTGCCCCCCAAAAAATGTCAAAAGTCAATAGTGCGCATTATACATAGGTATAGGGGAAAATGGAAAAAACTTCACATTTTATAAATGTATGCCGCCATCTCGAGGTTATGAAAAAGCTGTACACTTTCATTCCAATATGCCACAGCCACCTAGAGGTTATGAGAAAGATGTACACTTTCATTCTAATATGCCACCACCACCTAGTGGTTATGAAAAAGGTGTTGCCTATACCTTCATTCCAATATGACACGGGTACGTATGACTGCATATATGTACAGTTGTGCTCATAAGTTTACATACCCTTGCAAAAAAATATTTTAAAATATGACTGATGACTGAACAACAACCATCATTAATTTATTTATGGTTATGTTTTGTTTAATGATAATGCTTTTCTGAAATCCTTGACCCTTTCATTTGAATCCCATCAAAATAAAATTCAATGTTTCACCTGGTCCATGTTTTCTTTAAAGAATTGTACCTATCTTACAAATTCTGCCAGGGTAATCAAACATATGAGCACAACTGTGTGTTTTCTAATTTACTAAATAAAAGTGGGGTTGTGACTTTCAAAATAAGAGCAAGTAAATAAAAATTAAAGTATGTGTTCAAATAAAGTGCTTAACTTCAGAATAATTATTTGAAAAAAACTAACAAAATACAGATAATACTTCATGTTTTGGGTTATGGGTAGAAGCAAAATCATGCATTGTAAACATGCATTATACATCGGTAGGGTTTTCCAGAATTTTGAGGTCAACTTTGGGGGTGCGTATTATACATCGGTACGCATTATACAAGAGAAATTACGGTAATAGTATTTAACACCAAAAAAAATGGAGACATCTTTTCTTCTTTGTACGTTGTGTGTCTAAAAAGAAAGTTTTAGAAAAGGCAAAACACATTTGTTATTTTTAATGCTCAGTTAGCTAAAGAGAAAACTCAAGCTACAAACCATTAATTAAAACATTCTGACATCGTGTGATCTTGTACCAGACGAGCCAATTTTGAGGTCAACTTTGGGGGTGCGTACTATACATTGATGTGCATTACACACGAGAAATGACAGTATTGTTGTATATTGTATTTGTATGGCTTGGCAGCGGCTGAGACTCCTGAAATGACGTGTTGCCATTAAGGTTAGTTGAGTGGGTGGGTATCAATCATCATTTTGTGGAGACAAATATTTGCTTCGGCTTAGGGTTAACTCTAACCCTAACCCAACCACTTCAACATGCAAATTTGAAGGGCTTTAGCAATAGGTCTTTGAAATATGAAATTACAAATTACTATAAACCCTACTAAATAACGGCTACTATTACATTTACTATATAATATTGTTTTTGTCAGATGGCATTCTACCCACCGGCACGGTGACCGACTGGTTAGCACATCTACCTCACAGTTCAAATCCCGGCCCCGCCTGTGCGGAGTTCGCATGTTCTCCCCGTTGCTGAGTGGGTTTCTCCAGGCAATCCGGTTTCCGCCCACATTTTGTGCCCTGTGATTGGCTGGCGACCGGTTCAGGGTGTACCTCGTCTCCCGCCCGAAGATAGCTGGGATAGGCTCCAGCAGCCCATGACCCTCGTGTGGATAAGCAGTCAAAGAATATGGATGGATGGATGGCATTCTACCCAGGCAGAGGAATCAAAGACCGAGGCTCAGTATGTTGACGAAATGTGACCAGCTACTAGTGTATCTGTGCTATTACGTAAGTGATTTTTTTGTTCCACAGATATTTTTTCTCATGTAATATATTCTAAAATGAGATTAAAC
The DNA here is from genome assembly GCF_024500385.1 of Phyllopteryx taeniolatus. NCBI lineage: Eukaryota > Metazoa > Chordata > Actinopteri > Syngnathiformes > Syngnathidae > Phyllopteryx > Phyllopteryx taeniolatus. The sequence continues at coordinate 7,868,652 of NC_084511.1, read as the reverse complement.
CAGTGATTAATATTGATAGATTGTTTGTTATTCCAGTTTAGTAAAATTGTTTTCTTAGCCATAGCTAATGCAACAAGTATTTTTTGTGAATATTTATGTGGGAGGTCGATTATCACTGGGGAAAACAATTTTTGTTGAGTTAGGTCTGACAGCTGTTTTTAACTATGCTTTTGGGTGCGGAATCAAAAACTGATCATTTCAAAGCCCCAACCTTCAGACGAACAATCTAATAATGGTACAGATGTTATTTTTGGGCATATAAATTATTGGAGGTCCTGGATCAGTAATTATGCATAACTGACTGTGTCATTGGCATCCCTTGGACAAAAAATGCTGAGGCAGATTTTATCAAACGGAAGAAAGTGCTTCGATTGCCAGAATACTCAAAACCCTTCACTCGTTATTTTCATGACCTCGTGTTGACACAGACACAGGTTTTTTGGGGAAAGGAAAAGTACCTGAGGTGTTTATTCGACCCAAATTTTCACAATGTGTCTAGAGCAGTTTTGATGTATTTACATGTAGTAATGTTTTGATTATCAGGGTCAAAGATAATGATAATATACAAATTTATGAGTATAATGCTGACATTGGATAATGGTTTTGACCATATTGACACTGTCCTGATAATGTATATAATGAAATAACGATCAATGCGCTTACCAAATACTGTCTAGATATGGTAGACGTGTAAGTAAGAATTGAAGTGGTAGTAGCACAATTAACCAAAATTATTCTCATAATTTTATTACAATTCGTTGAAAGCTTTTCTCTGACAACAGCTTTCTGACAGATTTCAATTTGGCCTCAGAACACATGATAGCTATCACCTGCAAATAAATACTGGGAAGTCAATTAAATTAGGTAAAGTATCTAGGAGGATGTGTGTGCCCCCTATCCCTTTTTGAGATTGTTTTTGCAGGCACTCCGTTGGACAGGATCCATTCGGGTCTACCAAAGCCAGATCTGCCGATGGGATATACGCTGTAATAGCTACGTGGGTGTACACGTCACACTGCAAGAAGGTCCCAGCGCCTCCTATGGTCTCCTACTCCTTGCTACAATCAGTGCTAGTAACTGATTGCACGTTGATAGGTCATAAAAGCCGAGCAACGACCCATCATCTGTCTGAACTGAAGCGCACACCACACATACACACGTGCGCGATTGCCTAACTCGGCAGAAGAAAAGACGACGACGATGACATCTTCCGGAGGTTTCCTTGGTGTTTTGGCATTAATTGCCATGGTTATTGTGATTAAATTGTGCATTGATGCTCCCACTTTGACAGTTGACACAATTTTGACAAACTTGGTTACATACGATTGCCACTACTTCAGCTAACTTCACCTCCTACACCATGAATGTTTCTGTATGCCCTTCATATGGCACACACTCAAAATCGTTCTAATGGCTATGTTTGTTATTTCATGCCGCATGCTGCTGCAAACCCACGTGTTGTCCCCACATCCTATTGCATCATAAATCTTTCCTCGCACCTTCGTTTCTTTTGTCACTCCACAATACCTTAATCAAACTGTCTTTGCTGAAACAGGTTCTCCTCTCCCCTACGTCAATGTGACCCAAACATTTGATGGTTTTAACCCCAGTAATGATTCGGGTATGGTGCCTTTGTTTGGCCCAGTTCACATTCGCCCCGGAGTGGAATTCCGCTGTTATGCTATGAACAAGACCGTATTTGGCCAGCGTGTGTATGTTGGGAAGAAACCAAAATCTTATTGCCAATCTATATGTGTACCATGCACAAACCTTGTCTCTAATTCCTCTCTGAACAATTCCCAAACTCTTCTTGATACTACGTGTCTTCCAGTGATGTGCAGTCAGGGTAGGCAAGTGATGCAGAGCCTCACTGCCCCCTGGTGGTCTTTCATTTCCACTGCATGTGAATAGTAAATAAAACCTTATAATTACATTAAATTGTTCCATTTTAATTCTATGGTCCGTGCTTTACATCGATTTTCTTTTTCAATCCAATAATTTCAATGATTCTATCATTAAAATAGCTGAATTTTCATATTTCCTGTTCAAATGCATATGAAGCCCAGCTACGAGTCACGTTGAGTCACCGCTCCCATGATGGTTCAAGAGACCATGCACACATCCATTCAGGCAGTGTGTGATTGGTCCATGGCTTCACACAAGAGACATTGGTGTTTCCTCATTACATCGCCAATAATATACGTTTTATCACACGTACTGCACTTACTGACGTTTAACAGACTGTCTAATACATTTAATGAAAGTGTGTGCCATTTAGTCTTTCTTATCGACCAGAAAAGCCACTAAAAGTGCACAGTGACTGTCAGTCACGTGACGTAGTCAGTGCCTCACCAATCATGAACCTCACTGCACGTCACTGCTGTATGTCCCTATATGTCAGCACCTGACCAGTTGGGCACGTTGCTTTTTGAGGGCGTGTACTGGGATATGTGGACACAGTGTCTACACTAGACTCATTCCCGATTGGTCAGGTTGGTGTGCTCCTATTACTTTGACAGACCACTCATACATTATCTCGTTCCCGTCATCGCAGCCAGGCCCAATTTAAAGAGCACGATCCAGTTTGGGGCACAGATGTGCCCGCAAATCACAAGGTTTTGAAAACAGGTACCAAGGTATTATACTCACTATTTCCTCAAATTCGAGTGGGCAAATTGATGTTATGATATGAAACTATAAGTTATCGCTTTTCTAGTTTTGTTAACACTACCCTGACCATTCTTGAGGCTTCACGTGTGGAAATGAATGCAATTCGTGAAGTAGCCCTCCAAAACCGCGTGACACTTGCTTTACTATTGGCTTCTCAGGGCGGCGTTTGTACTCTCTTGAACCAAACCTGTTGCACATACATTCCTGAGAGTGCTGGCCATACAGATGTCATAGCCAGTGGCATTAAAAACCTAACTACACTCCGCGATGTCATTGCCCACGAGGAAGTGCTCGATTCGAGCTGGATCACTGGACTTGGATGACAGGCTTGGCTGTATCGCTTTGCACTTATGGTTTGTATCACTCGCTTGCTCTCTTTTTCATGTCGTGTTGCTTAGTCCCTTTGGTGAAATCTTTAGTCTCTCGCATGGTTGACACAGCGTTTGTTCACAATTCACGATTTCACTCTTCAGTCTCTTACTCGCTATTAGTTTTATACAACCTTCACATGTTTTATCGTTCCATTGTGACTACTAGCTCTTTTCCGGCCATGCTGTGCTTACTAGTTGTTTCCAGCCATGTTGTGACTACTAGCTGTTTTTCGATAATGATAAGTTGTGTACAGCTGGACTAAGATAATTGTTTTGCTTTCCTTCTCTGTCTCTCTCACTTCGATATAACGAAGGTGTTTCCTTGCCTGGGGTTCAGTAAGCGGGAACAAATCGTAACGACTTGTACATTTTCCTCTCTTTGCAAAGATTTCTTATTTTTTTGTAATAAAACCCCACAAAGACAAGATTGCTTCCTTAGTTATTCTGTCAGAAAAAGATTTGCCAAAACATTGTATTGAAGGAAGTTTCAGTTTCTTATTTGAAATTCTTGGAACGATTCATCACGTGTCATAAGAATCTTATTGTTAAATAGTTGTTGTAGGTGGCCAATTCCAAATTCTTCCATAAAGCCATAAAGCTGGATGCAATTATTGGGTTCTTGAAACAGTTATAGTGTTTGAGACTTGTAGAAATAGACTGCTTTATAATTACAGCCCCCTCAGAAGATGACAACCACTTTACTATATGTTAGTGGGTTAGTCATTCTCAACTACACATTTAACGGCATAATCAGCTGTAGAAAGATTAATGGAAGATCTGTTGTTCGCTGTGGATACAGGTACTGTATGTATCTGTGTGTGGGTTATTGTGTAATGCGTTGTGAGCTCTTGCTGCAGGGGAAAATAAGATAAGAAAAAGATAAGAAAATAAGAGAAAACTTTTGGTTTTTTTGGAGGGTTGATAACTAGTGTGATGCTGTGCTATTGTAGAGCAAAGGTTTTGTTTTGGTTTTATGAAGTAGAAAAAATACGGCCTAGAGAATTCAAAATGGGTCGCCTCCTAATAACAGAGAGTATCCATTTGAGGGGGGTGGGGGGGGGGGGGGGGGGGGGGGGGAGAATAGGAGGCCACTCAAAATCTTAGATTAGATTTTGAGTGAATTTATTTTACCTGAACTCAACGTTCAGGTAAAATAATAATATTGATTGAATTAAGTTATTAGATTTAAATAATTATCAGTGTGCATTCAAAGTTAAATATAGTACAATTTTAACAATTTCAACATAAGAAGATATTTAATCCTTAAAAGGAATGTTATATGCAAACTGCATTTCATTACAACATTTTACAACACGGTGGACGACTGGTTAGAGCGTCAGCCTCACAGTTCTGAGGTGCGGGGTTCAATCCCCGGCCCCGCCTGTGTGGAGTTTGCATGTTCTCCCCGTGCCTGCGTGGGTTTTCTCCGGGCACTCCGGTTTCCTCCCACATCCAAAAAACATGCAAGGTAGGTTGATTTAAGTCTCTAAATTGCCCCTAGGTGTGATTGTGAATGGTTGTTTGTTTATGTGCGCCTTGCGCTTTGCGATTGGCTGGCAACCAGTTCAGGGTGTACCCCGCCTCCTGCCCGAAGATAGCTGGGATAGCCTCCAGCACGCCCGCAACCCTTGTGAGGATAAGCGGCTTGGAAAATGGATGGATGGAGGGCTTCAGAGAGAGTGTGGGAAACAGCAGGACATTCCCCTCGCTCTCCTCTGCTTCTTCTTTCTCCCTTTCCTTTCTCCCTCTTTCTCTTTTGTTTGTATCATGTAAATAGCTCTTTGTATTAAAAATCCCATAAAACCAGATTGTTTCCTTAATTATTGTACAAAAGCTGAATTTCCAACACAAGGAAAAACTGTATTGTTTGTTTTCAACAAGTAGTGAAAGTGTGAGCTGTTAAGGGGGGGTTCTGGTGGTTGGTCGTTGTGACGTCAGCAAAGATGAAAGTGCAAATGCACAATTTAAGGAGCCCTTTAATGCAGTGAACATTGACACTTATTCCATAGTTCTGGACTTAAAAAGACATTCTCTACAGAAAGAATACGTCCCCCCCAAAAGACTCCGTATTTATTTTAGGTTTATTTTCTGATGGTTTTTAACAGATTTTGGCCCGCCCACATTTTGCCCAAAACCCTACTTGGGCTGTGACGTAAACACCAGAATGAAGTCTGATTTCCCCATACTAGGGGAAACACGCATTACAAGATGATGCCTACCTGTGTGGTCGCCTCAGTTACATGCTCTCGAGTATTGTTTATGTTTTTGTGTTTTTCGTTCGTCTTTGGAGACATTATGCAACTCACTGACACAAGGGAAGACTTTCTTTCACTAACTTTCGCTAATCCGCTCAGTTCCCCCTCGTCCGAGTTACTCACCGGGGGGAGGCTGCGGTCTATGGCGCATGGAGACGAAGGCGACGATGGGGGAAGCGCACCAGCATTCAAGTGAAGCTCAGCAAGAAAGGATACAGATTGGCGTTCCCGTCGATCCACCTCACAAACCTACCCACCCTACCCAACCCCGATGGCGCCATAATGCTTCCTGGCTTCCATTTACACCTGGCAGACCGCAACAGGGCTTTATCGGGGGAAAACAAAAGGCAGCGGGATATGCTTCTATATCAACGAAAAATGGGGTACTGACGTTACGGAGCTCAGCACACACCACAGCCCGGATTTAGACTCGCTGTTTTTGAACTGTAAGCCATTCTACTCGCCTAGTGAGTTTGCATCTTTCATTCTCGCGGGTGATTACATTTCTCCTCAAGCTAACATGAATGCCGCACTGCTAACGCTCGCTGAAAAAGTAAACGAAACGGGAAAAAAAACACCCAGACTCACCCCTCATTATTCTTGGGGACTTTAACAAAGCGAAACTCAACCACGAACTCCCTAAATACAAGCAGCACACCGACTGACCTACCAGGGAAAATAACATTTAAGACCACTGCTATACCACGCTAAATAAGGCATACAGTGCCATACCTTGTGCAGCTCTGGGCTCGTCTGATCACTGCTTAATTCACTTAATATCAACATACAGACAAGAACTTAAATGCGTAAAGCCTACGGTGAAAACAGTGAAAAAGTGGACCAACAAACCGAAGATAGCACTTCAAAGCTGTCTAGACTGCACAGACTGGAGTGTCTTTGAAAATTCAGCTGGCAGCCTGGATGAAAATACGGACACTGTCACATGCTATATCAGTTTCTGTGAAGAGGTTTGTGTACCAACAGTCATTTCGCACGTTCGATAACAAACCGTGGCAAACTTAAGCAACTTCGCCAGGCTAAAGAGGATACATATTGATGTTTGGATAGGGCCCTGTATAATCGCACAAGAAACCAGCTGACTAAAGAAATTAACATTGCAAAGAGAAAGTAGTAAAGTTAGAAAAACAGTTTAGTGTTAACGACTCTAAATCAGTCTGGCATGCATTGCAATCACTAACCAATTACAAGCGACGATCCCCCCCCCAAGCTGAGAACAATAAAAGATGAGCCAACGACTTGAACAACTTCTACTGCAGATTTGAAAAGGACACACCCACCCAGGCGCACCACCGACCACCACACCTCTGACTTCTGCGTTGAGCATCCTCGAACAGGATGTGAGACGCATCTTCAAACAACAAAAGATCAACAAAGCGCCAGGCTCAGACCTTGTGTCCCCATCCTGCCTCAAAGTCTGCGTGGACCAGCTCGCTCCAGTCGTCACACAGATCTTCAATAACTGGAACTGTGCTAAGTACCATCCTGTTTCAAACGCTCCACCATCATCCCAGTCCCCAAGAAACCTGCAATCTCGGGACTGAATGACTACAGGCCTGTCGCCTTGACGTCTGTGGTCATGAAGTCCTTTGAACGCCTCGTGCTGGACCACCTCAAGAGCGTCACAGGTCCCCTACTGGATCCCCTGCAGTTTGCCTACCGAGCAAACAGGTCTGGAGAGGATGCAGTCAACATGGGACTGCACTTCATCCTAGAACACCTCGAGGGCGCGAGGAATTCAGCTCTGCATTCAACACCATCATCCTCAAACTCCTCTCCTCGAAGCTTCTCCAGCTCAGCGTCTCGGCTGCCATCTACCAGTGTATTTACATCTTCCGGACACAGCAGGTGACACTGGGGGACACCACCTCATCTACACGCACCACCAGCACCAGGGCACCCCAAGGATGCGTCCTCTCTCCGCTGCTCTTCTCTCTCTACACGAATGACTGCGCCTCAACGCACCTGGATGTCAAACTCCTGAAGTTTGCAGACGACACCAGTCATCGGCCTCATCAAAGACGGCGATGAGTCTGCATATTGACAGGAAGTGGAGCGGCTGGAGCTGTGGTGCGGCTGACACAACCTGGAGCTGAACACACTCAAGACTGTAGAGATGATCGTGGACTTCAGGAGGCATCCGTCACCACAGCTGCCCCTCACACTGTCCAACTGCCCTGTGTCAAATGTTGAGACGTTCAAGTTCCTGGGAATTAGTCTCTCGGGACCTGAAGTGGGAGATCAACATCAACTACATCCTCAAAAAGGATATTGAAAATATCACTTATAAATATTGTCGGTACCCCTCTACCAATCCTTGAGGAGTTGCATGCTGCCAGAACTAAGACAAGAGAATGCAAAATCCTCTTGGACCCTCCACATCCTGGTCACCACCTCTTCCAGCTCCTTCCCTCAGGTCGGCGCTACCGAACAATGCAAACTTAAACAAGCAGACATTCCAACAGCTTCTTCCCTCTTTCCGTTAACTTCTTAAACAGTTAACATACAATTCCATTGCAACATGCTGCCATTTTTTTTGTCTTGAGTTTTTTGTCACGTTTCTGTCGGGCCAATTATACATTATTCGTGCACTCACTGTAGCAGTCTTGTCGCGCTGCACTATTTGCATAACTGTTGTTGACCAATACTGGCCACTCATGTGCCTGAGTAGCATCTGCAACATTTGCGCAATCGACACTGTCCCACATTATTGCACTACTACTCACTTTAAACTGCATACGTTTCTTTAAGTATCTGCGCCCTTTGCACAACGGTCATTGCACCGGACTATTGTTCTGTTAGTCATTTCAAACTGCTGTAATTGCTAGAGGACTCTGCATCTTTTTGCACAATTGTCAAAAAAATAAAATAAAAAATGTACTGGCATTACAGCATTACTGGTAAACTTTTATTGCTCAGTTTTTTTTTATGTCTCAAAAGTATTTTTGTTTTCTGTCTGTCTGTTGTCGTACGAGACCTGCTCCAACTACCGGAGACAAATTCCTTGTGTGTTTTTGACATACTTGGCAAATAAAGATGATTCAGATTCTGATAGTTAACGTAGTTGGTTGGCTCACAAGCAAGCCTGTGGCATAATTGTCAGCTAAAATCTGGATGTTTTTATTAGACAATAACGAGTGAAAATCCATCCATTTTCTGAGCCGCTTCTCACTAGGGTCGCGGGCGTGCTAGAGCCTATCCCAGCTGTCATCGGGCAAGAGGCGGGGTACACCCAGAACTGGTTGCCAGCCAATCGCAGGGCACATACAAACAAACAACCATTCGCACTCACAGTCATGCCTACGGGCAATTTAGAGTCTCCAATTAATGCATGTTTTTGGGATGTGGGAGGAAACCGGAGTGCCCGGAGAAAACCCACGCAGGCACGGGGAGAACATGCAAACTCCACACAGGCGGGGCCGGGGATTGAACCTGGGTCCTCAGAACTGTGAGGCTGACGCTCTAAACAGTCGCCCACCGTGTCGCCACGAGTGAAAATAATTGTTTTAAATAAATGTGTGTAGGCTTGTTTTGTTGGACTCAATCACTGTAATGCCTTCTTGTCGAGAGCAGCCATCTCAGATAAGTGATTCATTTCCGCCTACCTGTATACTCACGAGTTTAGTGAGGTGTTTCTTGGGTTGAGCCCATCACTCAACTTTGAAAAAGAGTTTTGGAAGATGACACAACGCAGGTGCTTTTGTATGATTAGTGGCGTACTGTCACAGCTGACCTTGTTGGGCACTGCTGGAAGTCATGGTGAACACGGAACCATGTTAGTATTATTGGACACTTGATAAAAGGTTTTTGGATGATGACTTTAGATAGGCATTGGATTTTGGGACATTAAAGGCTTTTTCTACAGTCATGGGTCTCGGATGACCGTGACTTTTATGTAGAATAGCTTGGGAAGTCTGGGCTTCTCTGCTACGGTGGCCTGGAAGTGCAAAACAATATAACAAATTATGAAACACTTTTAAATGTCAGAAAACACAAAAACAAAACATTAAACACTTTAACATTTCAGGAAACACAAAAAAACGAAAGCAGAAACACTTTAACATTTCAGAATACAAGAACAAAAGACGAAACACGAACATTTCAGAAAACACAAAAACAAAAGCAGAAACACTTTAACATTTAAGGAAACACAAAACCAAACCACGAAACACTTTAACATTTCAAGAAACACAAAAACAAAAGCAGAAACACTTTTATAAAAAGACGAAACAAATTACAATTGGGGAAAGCCGGACGGAGGAAGGAGGGGCCCATTTCACAAACATTCTTGGAAAAACATTTCTCGGCAAGACCCGCCCCGCTTCAACATGATTGGCTCCTGCATCGCGGGAAGGGTAGGCTACACAGATGGAACATGATGTCCATCCCAAATAGCGATTGTACATATGGACGCCCTGAACAGCAAGCCTGTATAGGCGGTTGATGCTGTATATACAATATATTGTACTTGATCACATTTCTTAAACCATAAAAAGATAGATTAAGAGTTAAGGAACAAGCACGTTGCTAAAGAGAGAGGATACTGGCGAGAATTAAAGGGAAAGTGTGGATATTTGCAAAGAAGCTGCTGGCTCCATTCATTTTTTAACGTACCGAGCGAGGGATATACACCCTGAACTGGTCGCCAGACAATCGCAGGGCACATTCGCACTCACTTTCACACTTACGGGCAATTTAGAGTCTTCAATCCACCTACCATGCATGTTTTTGGGATGTGGGAGGAAACCGGACTACCTGGAGAAAACCCACGCAGGCACAGGAAGAACATGCAAACTCCACACAGGCGAGGGCGGATTAGAACCACAACAATAATAATAATAATCATAATAATAATAATAGCTTAGATACAATATATTGCCAAAAGTATTCGCCTTGACTCGCACATGATTTTAAGTGATACCCCATTCTAAATCCATATTGTTTAATATTATGTTGGTCTACCCTTTGTAGCTGTAACAGCTTCAACCCTTGGGGACGGCTTTCAACAAGGTTTAGGAGTGAGTTTATTGGAATTTTTGCCAATTCTTCCAGGAGCATACTGTTGTTGGACGAGAAGGACTGGCTCACTGTCCACTCGAAATGAACCCAAAGGTGTTATATTGGGTTGAGGGCAGGACTCTGTGCAGGCCAGTCAAGTTCATCCATACCAAATTCTCTCATCCATGTCTTTATGGACCTTGCTTTATGCACCTGTGCACAGACATGTTGGAACAGGAAGGGGTAATCCCCAGACTGTTTGGTTGTCCAAAATCTCTTGATATGCTGAGTTCTGCTGATATGCAGTGAAGCTCAGGGGCTTATATTTTGGCAATTTCCAACTTTGTGGGAACAGTTTGGAGATGGCCCCTTCCTGTTCAAACCTGACTGTGCATCAGTGCACAAATCAAGGTTCATAAAGACACGGATGAGAGAGTTTGATGTGGATGAACTCGACTGGCCTGCACAATCCTGACCTCAACCCTATAGAACACCTTTTGGATGAATTAGAGCGGAGACTGAGAGCCAGGCCTGCTCATCCTACATCAGCGTGTCACCTCATAAATGTGCGCCTGGAAAAATGGTCAGAAATTCACATAAATACACTCCTAAACCTTGTGGAAAGCCTTCCCAGACTAGTTAAAATGTTCTAATTGCAGAGGGTGGACCGATGTCATATTAAACCCTATGGATTAAGAAGGAGATGTCACTTAAATTCATATCTGAGTCAAGGCAGGTGAGTGAATACTTTTGGCAATATGTTTACTGTATGTATCTCATTGGACATGGTATTCCAATATACAGTAAAACAGAATACAAACACATGTATTGTTGCTCTACCAGTGGGGAATGTGATAAATTGCAGTAACATAAACCTTAATAATTTCTTCAAAATTGGCATAAACTCACACAATGTGAAGATGTTCCAAATACATCAACAGTGACTATAAAAAGTCTACACACCCCCCTGTTTGAATCAGATTTTTGTTACATAAAAAAATTAGACCAAAATTATTAATTTTAAAACATTTCCCACAATTAATGTGCCTGTAACCTGTACAGCTCAACTGATTTTTTAAAAGAATATTTTTGAGAGGGAGAATAAAAATAATCAATGGAATTAATGTTGTTGCACAACTTCTTGTAACTGAGATGTGGCTGTGTTCAAAATAACCAATCACATTCATTCAAATTCATGTTCAATGGGAGTCAGCACACCCTTGCAACCGATTAGTCACCAGGAAATAACACAGAAAAAGTTTTTCCACCTGCTCCACCTGCTTGTTTATTCAGTTATTATTCAATTCAATTAAACTCAGTTCCTTCTTGCATAAAAGAGGCCCCATCGCTGGTCTCCGCTGTTAGAACGCTCCAATTTTTCCCTCCAGCCGTTCACTATAGCACTATAGTCCTCCTCAGAGAATTCCTGCAGAAACACGAGCGAGTTAGGGAGCCGTCTACCCAAGAACAAAGTACTACGTTTGGATTTGTGATTTGGTTTGCTGTAGCAACCTCGATAAATTCACTCTTGATTTCTTCTGCTCTCTGCAGCTCTTCCTGTATGACCTGGATGAACTGGGCTGTCCGATCCTTTGCCTGAACGTTACAGAAGCCAGCATTCTGAATGAACTACAACATCGGACAGGGGACACAACATGAGCAACAGAAGCAATGAGGTGAGGTCACACCAAACTAAACTTTCAGGAGACAAGATAAGAGATGACGATGAGAAGTGCCATTTCAAAAGTCGTTAAGCGTTATCTCTACTGCTGAATAACCGGTGCCAAATGAAAAATGAAATATTGTCATTGTCATGCAAAGATTATTACCATGTGCATTAAGGTTACATTCTGCTTCTTATTTATTGCAAGTAAACAATCATAATTTGAAAATTCATGCTAACAATCATAAATATATTTTACCATTAAAAATATCATTATGATTACAGAGTTTGTACACAAGGGTGGATTAACAAAAATTTTTTTTAAAAATCATTCTCGTAATTACCAATGCTGTAATTTAGGGCAGCTGTGACATAAACCTTACATTGGGTGGTGGTCTAGTACACTTAAAGACCTCCAAAATGAAAATCCATGTTTTGTTTATAAATAATTGTTTGAAGGTAAGTGCTAAAAACAGGTGTAAAGACTGAGAACTATATTGTACTGAATTGTTGAGATATGGTTTAAAACTCTTTTTCACCTTCTAAAGTTTCCTGATTTCGTGAGTGGGGCTAAAAAGTATCCTTGTGATGTCATAAGAATGCACTCCCCACGAGATTAACACCAAATGCGGCAAATTTCATGCAGCGGCCACTTGGTGGAAATGCATTTCCTTGTTTGTGAATAACTTCACCCAGTTCTACCAGTATAGCGTGCAAAAATACATCTTCCCTGAAGTGTAATGTCTTTTGTGTTATTTGGACTATGTGTTTTGCCGACTGCCACCACGAGTTGGGTTGCGAGGTAGCGGCCGGACGAAATCTGAACTGGATGAGATCTGCCGCCCCACGGCCCTTTGCCAGCCCGAATGTGGTAAGAGAAGCCGCTGGAGGTCCAGTGAAACAGCATTACGGCCGTCAGCTTTACAGTTGCTCAACCGCATGTTGCGGGAATGAGGAGGGAAGAAAAATGCATCAGCGGGGACCGGTGCGCGTTGCGCGCTGTGGCCGCACACTCTGAAGCGGCCCCACGAGCGCGTTGTCCCGTTGAATTTCAATGGAGGGAAAATTGTCTTGCAGACGCTGCAGGCGGATCGGTGCATCGTCTGCAGTGATGCGGATTTTGCATCGGTCCCTTATGGTAAAGAAGGAGCTAAGCCGAAAGGCGAAGCTCTCGATTTGCCGGTTGATCTACATTCCTACCCTCACCTATGGTCACGAGCTGTGGGTCGTGACCGAAAGAACGAGATCCCGGATACAAGCGGCCGAAATTAGTTTCATCCACAGGGTGTCCAGGCTCTCCCTTAGAGATAGGGTGTCATCCGGGAGGAGCTCAGAGTTGAGCCGCTGCTCCTCCGCATTGAGAGGAGCCAGATGAGGTGGCTCGGGCATCTGATTCGGATGCCTCACGGAGGCCTCCCTGGTGAGGTGTTCCGGGCACGTCCCAGCGGGAGGAGACGCCTCGGGATACCCCCGGAAGAGCTGGATGAAGTGGCTGGGGTGAGGGAAGTCTGGGCGTCACTGCTAAAGCTACTGCCCCCGTGACCCGACCTGGGATAAGCGGTAGAAAATGGATGGATGGAAAATTGTCCTGGCGGCGCAGTTTATGGTCATTATGCCAGCTGAGAGGCTGATTCTCTGCAGCCGGTGAAAGCGTGTGCTATCTCCGTCGCTGGAAATTCTGCTAAGAGCCATGAGAGAAGGAAGTAGCCTCTGTGGATTTGATTTTCAGAGCTCTCAGCGACACGCCCACAGCGTCTGGAAGCTGAAAGAATGTTTCAATTCTTGAACATTTTGAAAGCCTGATTACATATGCTTTGGGATTATTATTTTTTATTTTTATTTTTTTATCCATTCATTCATTGTCCCGCTGGTTAAGTCTTTTATGTGATGTGTCAAATTTACAATATATATATATTTTTTGTTGCTCTGTTTTGTGGGTCTTTAATATCTGTTGATTTCCAATTCTTAATTATGAATAACAAGCTCCCAATGTCACATAACTGCAAAATTATTGACTCGACAAAAAATCCATTACATTACCAAATTGAAGGGTGAGGCAATGGTCAGTTGTGAGTTATTTATTGTCCTCCATGCAAGAGGGTCAAATCAAAACAACACGAAATCACACAAAGTATCTGCAGGTATTGGTATCGTTATTTTTATTTTTTTTTTATAAAGATTTCAAATAGACCATAATGCCTTTCCGTCTCTGTTAAAACAGTATATTCTTAAATATGGATATGGATATGTGATATATATCCTGTGTAAGCAACTGTACTCCTATGACAACTGTGGGTTGACGCTGAAGATATTTTTAATGTACGCACTCTAGTGGAAAAACAATGTAATTGTGGTAGCCTCCGACTATGATGCAATGTAGTAGTACACAAATGCAAAATGAAAATACAGCCATCATAATAGATTGTGCAGTATATTTAATGAATACGTCTCTGACAGTGTCATTTCAAAATGAACATTATCATCTTTGTCAAGGCAATTGTTTGGATTGCAGTTTGTTGGTTGGTAGGTTCATTGCAGAATAAGCACAAATCCAAAACCAAAAATATGCATTCCACAATCTTCTTTCACTTTCATTCTTGGTGGAGGTTTGTGCAACTTTTATTTTAGTTATAAAAAAGAAGATCCTTTTCGTGTCCTACAAGGGGACGTTTTCCACCATTTTTTTATCAGGTCAATTTCATACTACAATATGCTACAACATAATGAGACTGTACTGTGCACTTACCTTTCCATACTGTGGTGGTGTATAGAGGATGTAGCCCCGCTGCGTGACATAAGCCTCAAATTGGGGGGTCCATGGCTTCTCCCCGCAACAGTAGTCACTGATAAGTAGCTGGCCCCCAGGCTTTAACCATGACTGGACATAGAAAGCACATGCACTTCACTTGAATGATAAAATGTTGCTTTCATTTAGTGGTAAGCATGACGACTTTGTGGAACACATACACTACTCACAAAAAGTTGGGGATATTTGGCTTTCGGGTGCATTATAACCGTTACAGGTGAACTTCATTTGACTTTCCTCTTATGAATGCTCCTGTTGCGCAACTGTTAAATGTTTCAGTATTTATTTATTTTTGCACAACTCGCTGTTCTCTAACAAGTACCTGAATAACAAAATTCACAACAGGTGTTTGATCCACGAATCGATCAATACATTTCCAATGGCATCTGCTTCAGTGCCTTTCTGTGACTCTTCCACTCTTTCTGTCTCTTTGTTGCAACAGTTGCCACTTCCCTCTGAGAACATCTTATTTGAAGCCTCACAATGGTGAGGTACCGTTGATTAATTGTTAGGTGTCGTCTTGTCATGATGATGTCAAAAGGTGAACAGTATGATGAAGAATTCATCATTCAATTCTAATTGAACCAGGAAATGTATTGATTCATTCATGGATCAAACACCTTCACCTAAAAGCCGATTATACGTAAAGTGTAAAAAGCTGATGCGATCAAGTAAGGGGATGAGCACTTACATGGAAACGTTTGAAGAGAGCGAGCTTGTCTGCAATGTGGAGGATTGTGTCTCTGCTATAGATGACGTCAAACGAACCCTCTGGAAACGTTCTCTTTGTGGCATCGGCAACTTCAAATTCGACCTATGCCGGAACACGGATGAATCGTGATTTCCATTAATATCAAACCTTTACTGCAGCCAAGAAATTCAATGTTAGGTCTATCTGCTGTGTGAGCCTTTCAACTCACCAATGGCAGCCTCTCAGCGAGTGCCCTCTCTATAGCAATGTCCACCATGTTCTCTGAGAGGTCCAAGCCAAGCACCTCCACTCCGAATGCCTGAAATACAGTATTAACCAACTCTAACGTCTATATTCAATAGTTCATATGTGGCATTTGTCAGTTCGTAGTTTCCTTGGCTCTGACCTTTGCCATGTAGAAGTCACCTCCACCGATACCACAGCCAACATCCAGAACCTTCTGGCCAGGTTGCAAGTTTAGCAGATCAACAAATTCCTGTTGTGACAAAGTCACCATCACTACTCTGCCCAAACACATGCAGTAATACAGGGAAGCTGATAAAGTATATAGGAAATTCTTGAACACGGTTAAAAGTTCATTTGCTGTTGTCCGTCATTATGTTGTATTCCCCTACATTTGTATACACATTTTATTGTTCGATACCAGCATGAACCAAAAGCTACATTACAGACTTCTATGAAACTTTGTGGCGAGGTATGGCCGCCACCCGTTCATTTTATATACAGCTTATCCTGTTCAGGGGCTGGAGCCTATTCCCTATGACTTGGAAAAATAGGTCTGACTATAACCTGGACTGGTTTCCAGGCTCCATTGTGATTGGGGCATTGATCGTGAATACATCTCGTGCCAGAAGCTGCAAACTCCACACAAGAGAGCCTGAGCTGAGATACCAAACCAGAACTTGTTGACTGTGAGGCACACGTGCAAACCAAATGCTCCACTGCTCTATTTTAAATGAAACTCTATCTATGCCCAATGTCAGTCAGTATAAGACGGCTGGCACTAAGGGACTTTCACAATTAATAATAACGGAACTCAATTAGTGGAGAGAGATTCAATACATTTTTGAAATTTTAGATTTACTTGCAAATGTAAACCTGAGCTTTCCACTAAATCCCTTGTTAAAAGCCTATGCATTTAGCAGCCACCATACCATACTGCATATTTCTTGCGAAAGTCGTTTGTTCTGACCTTGGTGGTGCTGGGCCCGCCTGTGCTGACATAACCCGACCCGAACATCTTCTCATAGCGCAGGATGCCACGCCTGGTGTACTGCTTGTTGTCCAGGAACATCTGGAAGGTGCTGAACGTCTCCTTTGCGTCTGATGAACGTGCAACCTTTTCCAACAACCAGCACATCTGATTTGGGTTGTTCTTCAACTGTTGGTGGATGGACAAGCACGTTTTTGTTTTTGAACACACATGACTTTGCCTCACAAGTCAACTTGTTCAGGCTTAATTCAACTTTGTGAAAGGCACAAACCAGGGTACCTCAATATATGTTTTGACCCTCTTCTTGAGCACGATGTCAAAACCAAACCTCTGACCCGATTGTTCATCCTCCACTTGGACTGATGCGGTCAGGTGATTGTACTGGGCCTCAGTGCGGTAACATGTGGGGTTGAACTCCCTTTTACAGTCACCTGTAAGTGTGCGCAATTACACTAATACAGTATCGGGCAGCACAAATAGCAACATGGATAAATAAATGGCTGGGTTTGGTACCTGAGCGGTGGTTACATGATTCTCTGAAGAAGAGCGAGCCAGTGGGCCGCAACCACCTCAGCATTTTCTTTAACAACAACTGCAGCTCGTCATCACTGAAGTACATCAGCAGCCAGTTAGAGAAGATAAAGTCAACACTGAGGAGGACAAGCGGAGTCACATTCAATGCTATTTCACTTAAGGACTTTGCAGCAGTGTGATGACTTGAAATGTACGTTCACCCTGCACACCTGTTTGGAGGGAATTCCAGCTTTGTGACATCAGCTTGGATGAAGGTAACGTTTTTGTGGTGCCCGTTGCTCTGCCTGTTCTTCTCCACGAAGCTCCCCATGAAATCCACGGCGGTCACGTGGTCCGCCTGTTTCAGCAGATGGCTGGTGTATCGACTGTTTAATTGGGGTGGTGGGGGCGGGGGGGATTCTCAATATTATATTTTGAAGATTATACAATTTGAAAGGTAAAGCTCTTTTGCTAGGTTGTTGTGCAATTTGATGTTCTGTTAACAAATTTGGCGGACCTTTGAATGACTATGACTCGTCTTCAATGAACCTAGCATGCATGTTTTCGAAAACTCGGAAAAAGCCTCAGTACCCGAAGAAACCCACGCAAGCTCAAAGACAAAATGCAAACTTCACACAGGAGGGCCCCAGCCGAGATTCGAACCCAAGACCTCTTGACTTTGAAGCAGCTGTGTTGCCTGTACTATGACTCATTAAAAAAATGGATGGAGTCTGAATCCGGGCTCCAGGCTTCCTGTGTGCTGTTTGCATGTTCTCCCCAGGCTTCGTAAGTTTTCTTCCAGTACTCCAACTTCCTCCCACGTTCCAAAAATATGCTAGCCAGTGTGGCGCCCAAGGCGAGATTTTATACGGCACACCCCTCCATCGGCGATTTACATACACTTAACATTGGCTTTAATTCATAAGATAACATGCCACACTTTAAAATATAAAAGAGAACATTTTCTTCATTTCATTAGTGTATCGTCCCTGCCTAAAAAAAAAAAATCATGTAACATTTAATGGGACAAACTAAAATTCACAACAACTTGAACTCTCTTGCTCCCATTTTCCCTCCTCTTTTTCTTAACTGTGTTCTGGACTGTTTTCATCATTCTGACATGTTTACAAAATTTTCTGAGGTCAAATCACTAAATTTGCCCCTACCCCAACAGAGAGCGAGCAGTATACCAATCAGCCAGACGAAGGAGTATTTGATATTATCATTTTTAATAATATTAATTGGGCGTTTCTTTAAATTGGAATCTATTTTAGCTTTTCCATGTCAAGAGTTAGTTGGCAAGTTATTGCAAATATGTGTAGCTTCCCCACTTGAAAGTGCACACCAACACGTGTGCGCACCCCAGACCACCAGTGCATGCTCACCCAATGCCGGCCCCTAGTTCCAGCACTTGACATCCAGCCAGAGTGGGCAGCATAGACAGAATCTCGGGCAGTTCCTGCTGAGTCAGCTCAATGGCACATGAGTCCAGCATCATCTCCTGCACTGTGGCCTCCTTGGAGTGCTCCTTCCAAAACTCCGTCATGGTGCTACGCACTAGTGCACAGTATTCAGATCAAGGGATGATGTACAAATTCAACTTAATGTCAATATGAAAACAAAATACCAGCTTTAAGTAAAATCCTGGATCCACACTTTTATCTTGATATGCACCAAAATGTACACACTGTACTGGTTGCCAGCCAATCGCACAGCACATACAGACAAACAGACAGACAATCTAAAGCAGGGGTGTCAAACTCATTTTTGTCAAGGGCCACATTGTTGTTATGGTTTCCATCAGAGGGCCGTTATGACTGTGAAAAAATGTTTAATCAGCTCATCATACTATTACATACACACAACAAATCAATGGATATCTCGTTTTGAAATCAGAGGTCAAGGATAATAGTTTGTTCAAGTTACTCTAAAAGGTGTTTGCTAACAACAAATGCTTGCGATATTGAAATGTTATTATTTATTAAATATGAAAATTTGAAATTTTGCGGGCGGCACAGTGGCCGACTGGTTAGAGCGTCAGCCTCACAGTTCTGAGGACCCGGGTTCAATCCCCGGCCCTGCCTGTGTGGAGTTTCCATGTTCTCACCGTGCCTGTGTGGGTTTTCTCGGGGCACTCCGGTTTCCTCCCACATCCCAAAAACATGCACGTTAATTGAATACTCTAAATTGCCCGTAGGTGTGACTGTGAGTGCGAATGGTTGTTTGTTTGTATGTCCCCTGCGATTGGCTGGCAACCAGTTCAGGGTGTACCCCGCCTCCTGCCCGATGATAGCTGGGATAGGCTCCAGCACGCCCGCGACCCTAGTGAGGAGAAGCGGCTCAGAAAATGGATGGATGGATGGATGAAATTTTGCGATAGATTTTTAGCAATAATCAAAGAAGTTGACGCACATGATTTGCTTTCGTGGGCCACATATAATGATGTGGCGGGCCAGATCTGGCCCTCGGGCCTTGAGTTTGACACCTGTGAGCTAAAGTCTTCATTTAACCTCACATGCATGTTTTTGGAACATGGGATGAAGGGTACCTGGAGAAAAAACACACAAGCACAGGGAGAATATGCAAACTCCACAGACAAGGACCTGAAGATGTGATTTAAACCCCGAACCTCAGAACTGTGAGACAGATGTGCTATACACTTTTACACTGCGCTGCCTTCCAGATAAAATAATAAAAATGAAAAGTAAAAGTATAGCTTTCTGGAAGAGTTTCCTCTAGGTGTATTGACCTTGTAAGTCCTCCCAAAAGTGGTTTCAAAGCCTGTAAACCCTCCAGCAGACAGATAATAAATCCATTATGCTTAGATAAGATCAGACATGATTTTCCAAGCAGGTCAGGTACCACCATGGACAACAACCTTGGCAGCATTAAACAAGTTTAAACCCTCTCACTTACCGTGCTCCATAGTGCTCTTTCATCAATTACTTGTGAAAATGAATGTGCTAGCAGTCCTCCAGGAAAGTACAGTGTGAGGCTTTGGCCCCTCATGTTGTAAATTATATAAGATGAGGCCATGAGGTGTCAGAACCTGACCACAAAGATGTGCCCAATCTGAGTGAAGGAGAGCTTGGGGGTGGGTTGGACCAGGGGGTTCTTATCATGGTCCACGGCACCAACAGAAAAAACACTACCTCCTTGATCATGCAGGAGAGTGCACAAGGCAGGAATGAATTAAGGCATAAGAATACTTACATGATGATGAGGATGATGATGATGAAGAAGAAAAAGTCCCACTGCCCCACACAGTCAGTCACGTCACCCGGACCAGGATCACGACCTGGCGAGGCTCGCCTGTTTCTTTTGTGCTGACACGTTGGAACTGCACAGTGGCACGCGGCCATTGCGCAACATTACATCATGGTGCAGACTTTAAAAAAACAAAAACTTTTTTGTTTAGGTGGGAAAGAATATTGTACGTACACTATGTTATTTGTCATGTGCAACAAAATCAACTTCACATTAACTCCTGCATTATATCACGTTGGGAGTAAACTGACAGAAGAGTGTGAGATTGCTTAAAAGGGTATCCATTAATGGTGTAATTTGTAATTTGTTTTCAATAACAAACTGTGAGATATGATTGCTAAAATAATGTTTGTATCACATCGTATCCAAGTACATTCGTGCATAATCTAGTATATACAAATATCCACAGGGTTCTTTTTTTGTTACACTAATGCGTTATAGCAATCAATTATATATATATATATAGCCTGAAATAAGTATTTAACACGTCACCATTTTTCTAACTAAATATACAGTATTTCCAAAGGTGCTATTGACATGAAATTTTCACCAGATGTTGGGAACAACCCAAGTATATATATATATATATATATATATATATATATAAATGTGCGGAATTAGAAAGAACTTCTTCTCTTCTTCTGCCTTGCCACCCAGAGAAGAAAGTAAGTAGTACAATGCAGACAAACGACACAGGCCCTGTCAATTGTTAATTATAGTATATGTCGCTAAAGAATGGATGGCGTGCCGCAAATGGCCACTGGGCCCTTGTTTGGACACCCTATGTTTGTCATACTGTAGGTGGTGTATGGTGATGATGTGCTTTCAAACAAAAGGCAGTAGTAAATCGAGTACACACAGCATATGTCCTTCACAAGAATACATTATCCAAATATATACATAAAGGCCAAAGTAGATTTTCAATTTTTCATCTTCCGTTCCGCTTCTCCTCACTAGGGTCGCGGGCGTGCAGGAGCCTATCCCAGCTATCTTCGGGCGAGAGGCGGGGTACACCCTGAACTGGTCGCCAGCCAATCGCATGGCACATATAAACAAACAACCATTCGCACTCACATTCACACCTACAGGCAATTTAGAGTCGCCCCATAATGTAGCATGCATGTTTTTGGGATGTGGGAGGAAACCGGAGTGCCCGGAGAAAACCCAGTCCTCAGAGATGTGAGGCACATGTGCTAACCAGCCGGTCACCCAAAGTAGATATGTCTGTTAAAATGGTTTAATGCAAAGATAGAAACAACAGCAGCAGCAACAACAACAACAAAAGCTGTCATCTGAGGATTTATGACATGGACTGTACATGCTTGGCAAAAAAACAAAAAAAAAAAAAAACACCAAAAAACTAAACGTGTAATTGATACATTTGCATGCTATAAAATAAATTCTAAACAGTGTCACAGTCTCTGTATGAGTGTGTGTATTTGTGACCTTTTACACAGTTCCAATGCGCAGTCAAAGTTCATGTCACACAGAACTGTAGCAGAGCAATGAGATTGCGAAGAGAAGGGTTAGTTGTAAAAAAAAACAAAAAAAAAAACAGTGCCCTTATGTATGGTTGTTAACAATCAAGCCAATGTATTGAATTGAATTGTTCCGTTAATGTGCACGTTGATAGCACACGAATATAGAGACCGGCAGTATATGTTATCTTCTTCAGTGTGTCACATTAAATCCCTTGAGGACAAATTTCATTTTACCCATTTACAGCGAAACATGTACACGTTGCCAGTTATATTCAACTATAATTGCAAATTATTGTCATTTGGGGTATTTTCTCCGAAGTTGACCACATTGAACTGAAGCATCCGCAATAATTTTTTGAGACACTTCCTGTACGTTGATGAGAAATGTCCATTGATTCATAGCGGATGTCGTCATTCGGGTCACGGGTGAGCTGGAGGCTATCCCAGCTGAGTTTGGGCACGAGGCGGGGTACATCCTGGACTGGCTGGCAGAAAATACCAGGGCGCATCTCGACAAAAAGATGGCCAAGTGAATCATGGGTGTCTGCTGGTGGACTTTTGTTGACAATAAGAGAGTATGAGTCTGTAAGAGGCTGTAAATGATTATTCAGAGATAACACTGGCACTGCTGTTGTGTAATGTCATAAATATTTAAATATTTTACCTTCCAAATCACCTTGACCTCAAACTGTGCGTTGTTTTTATTCACTTCATCTTACAGCAGCAGTACTGGTTTAGATATTACTAATGGTGAAAAAATAAATAAATTGTGAATTTTGTATTTTATCAACAGAACCAACCTTTTTCCTTCATTTATCCTTTCATTTGATTTCACCACTTGACGCAAACGTGACAATGTCCATGGGGACGTTAATTCCACTAGGTGGCAGTAATGGTTCACTAAGGCAGTCAGCTCACACGTGAACAAAAGTTGAACTGCTGAGATTCTGAGGAAGGAGAATTAGTTCATAAGTGTAATATATAATCACATCTCCTCTTAACATTCGTTCTAAACTTGCCAGTCTAAAAATTTAAAACTCCTCTGAAATTTAAATTATTATTATTATTATTGCCCTCTTGTAATGTAATTAATTGTTATATATATACTGTATGTTTGACATGCGTTTCCCCAGATTTCAAAGAAATAGGTCAAGTAGTGTAGTTGGATACATTAAACACAAACAATTTCTATTTATAACATTTATACTCTGTACAGTATACCCATAGTTTTTAATACCTTTTTCTATATGTGGTTTCCAAAGCTCATGGTCTATGTTCATCCCGAAGAACTTAGTTTCATAGACACATTCAATTTGTACTCCATTTAGCTTTACTAAAACCAAAACACATCCATTTCGTTTTCTTTTCATTTCGAGCAATTTTTTTTTTAACCGAACCACTTATTTAATTTGATCAATCAATGTTCTACTGTTAGAATTAATTTGTTAATATCATGTCCAGTGTAAAAAAAAAGTTGGATCTTCAGCAAAGATCAATAGATACAGAATCTGCTACACTTTGCAGATATCGTTTAAAAAATTATAAATAACAAGGGCTCCAAAACTGAGCCTTGGGGAAGTCCATAAGATAATGTTTTTTTGAAGTGACACTATGCATTAATTACAACAAATTGAAATCTAATGTCAAATAGCTGTGTAACCAAAATTGTGACAGACATCTTTTTCCATATTTATCACATTTCTGTAATGGTAACGAGTGATTAATGGTATCAAATGTTTTTGTAAGTCTATACATTTTCCTTCTTATCCATTGCTGATGTAGCTGCACTCTCTACAAAATCCCTCACTACTAAAGATGTCTGTTAGTACGAAAGCCATACTGTTGAGCATTTAATATACCGTGCTTTTCTAGAAAAGTATCGAATCGCTTGACAAACAATTTCTCCAGTATCTTTCAAAATTGACAAAGTAATGAGACTGATCCATAATTACTTATCATTTGTTTCTCACCAACTTTATATATTGCGAGCAGTTTCATTTTCCCAGGAAAGATTACTGTGCTAAGAGTTGTTGCAGATATACTGTATGTCAAGAGTTTCACAATACAATCAATTACCTCTGTAATTATTCAGTCAATATTGTTGCAACCTGTGGATCTCTTGTTTTTTTTTTTACAAGTTGTAAAATCACTTTCACACACCTCTCCAAGGAACATAGATATAGAATTATTAAATTCAAGTTATACGTTCTTCTTGTGGTATCTGGTATTTGTTGAGCTAAATTTGGACCCACTGTCACAAAAAAGTTGTTGAATTGGCAATATCAAGTCCAATTTCAATTATCAAGTTATCATTTTTGACAATATGCGTTGGTAGAATTTTTTATGTATGCTTATCAGTCGCTTCTTTAATCACATTGCACGTAGATCTAATATTTGTTTTGTATTTCAGGCGTTCTCATCGTTTCAAACTTCAATGTATCCACTGTATACCTCTTTAAATTAAATTCAAATACAGCAAAGACAAGCAAATGATCACATATCAGTCAATAAAAGTCCAGTTAATTTTTCATCTGTTAAATTAACAAAAATATGATCTATCAATCTAGCACTATCCTTTGTTATTCATGTTGGTGTTAATATTAACGGATATAAATTCAAACTACTGTATTTTCACGACCATAAGGCGCACTTAAAAGTCTTAAATTTTCTCCAAAATGGACGGGGCGCCTTATAATGCGACGCACCTTATGTGTGCACCGACTTCCAAAATCTGTAAATGTTGGTGTGTGACTTTGATGAGCGCTCCGCTTGACTGACTGGGAGCATTTCCTGCCGACACGCTGCTTGTATAGAGGAAAAGCGGACGTGGCTTAGGACAGCATGCGGACGTTAAAGGGGGAAGGGTGCATATGTTTTACCATGCCTGCGCCCAATAATATGGTGCGCCTTATGTATGTGTTAAATGCAGAAATAGACCCCGTAACTGAGATTGCGCCTTTTAATACGGTGCGCCTTATGGTCACGAAAATACGGTATACATATACTGTGATGAACAAAATCTGCTGTTTTTATGCACTCACGTACTTTAACAGATCAACAAGTTTGACTTATGGATTTTATTGAGACAGATACTTTAGCCACTTTACTTACACAAGCTGAAGACGATACAGGAAGTTTTACTCTGCTCCAATATAGTGAGTCAAAACATACAAGATATGTATCGACAGTATCTGTCTGTCTGTCTGTCTGTCTCTCTCCTCTCTCTCTCTGTGTGTGTATATATATTAAATATATATATATATATATATATACTCGCCAGTCAAGCACTGTAATGGCATGGACATTAAACCAGGTTTTGGTGCTTCTGACGGAATGGACAGGGGCCAGGTCATGCTGGAAGATGAAATCTGCATCTCCATACAGATCCTCAGCAGAAGGAATCATGAAGTCCTCTAAAACATTCTGGTAGACTGTTGCGGTGACCTTGGATGAAAGAAAGCAGAGTTTACCAACACCTGCACTGGACATTGCACCTCAAATCATGACTGGCTGTGGATATTTCACGCTGGACCTCAAGCAGCTTGGGTTCTGTTCTTCACCCGTCTTCCTCCAAACCCTTGGACCTTGATTCCCGAATGAAAGGCATACTTTACTTTCATCGGAAAAGAGGACGTTGGACCACTGGCCAACAGTCCAGTCCTTCTTCTCCTTGGCCTAGTTGAGACGCTTCCTACGTTGGCTCAGGCTCAGAAGTGGCTTGAGCTGAGGAACCCGACAGTTGTCTCCCATCTCCCGGATGTGTCTGACTGTGGTGGTTTTTGAAGCTGTGACTCCCGCCTCATTCCACTCTTTCTGGACCTCTGCTAGATTCTTGAATCTTCTCCATTTGATAATAAGCTGAAGCCCACGGTCATCTCTTTTGCTGGTGCATCTTCTCCTGCCACATTTTGTCCTTCCACAAGACTTTCTATTGATATGCTTGGACACAGCACTCTCTGAACAGCCGGCCTCCTTACCTATGAACTTTTGTGGCTTACCCATCCTATGGTGAGTATCAATGATCTTCTTCTGGCCAGTTGTCAAGTCCGTAGTCTTCCTCATATTGAACCCAACTGAGACAATTGAACCAAACTGAAGCTGTATAAAGTGTATCTTAAGAGAAAATATTATTTCGATATCCCAGCAAACCACATCTTCTTGTGCTTTCAGGATATCTTCCTCCCATGAGGGAAGATGCAAGGTGGAATAAAATATTAGTAGTGAGTAAATGCACTTATTTATTGATCTCTTTGAGGGTGCATCTTTGAATTATAGAAGACTGCAGACACAACACTGCTCTTAAAATATATTTTGACAAAAATAATCTTTTTTTCATGCTTTCTACTCTATCCTTCCATCCATGTCCTGTCCACAACAGAGAGTGTTCTTACAAGAAGCATATAGGAGACATTTGCTGCACACTGAGAGCAGTGAGTCACAGTAACCCAGACATGCACTCAAGATGTTTAAGATGTTATTTTTCTGCAGGGAGTTGATGACACATTGTTAGAGAATTAAAGAATACTATATTTATTTGTTATTTTATTATATTCAGCTCATGAGCAGGAGCAATGAGAAACAATCTAAGATGGTGCTCTAACAGATAACACTCACAGACTATGGCAGTTTATGTGGAAAGGGATCTTATGATTTGGCTTTATTTTTCTACTTCTTCTTTTCCTTTCGGCTTGTCCCGTTAGGGGTCGGCACAGCGCGTCATCCTTTTCCATGTAAGTCTATCTCCTGCATCCTCCTCTCGAACACTAAATGCCCTCATGTCCTCCCTCACTACATCTATCAACCTTCTCTTTGGTCTTCCTCTAGCTCTCTTGCCTGGCAGCTCCATCCTCATCATCCTTCTACCAATATACTCACTATTTCTCCTTTGGACGTGTCCAAACCATCGAAGTCCGCTCTCTCTAACTTTGTCTCCAAAACATTGAACCTTGGCTGTCCCTATGTTGAGCGCATCTCTAATCCTTTCCAACATGGTCACTCCGGGAGCGAACCTCAAGATCTTCATTTCCGCTACTCCAGTTCTGCTTCCTGTTGTCTCTTCAATGCCACTATCTCTAATCCGTACATCAGGGCTGGCCTCACCATTGTTTTACAAACTTTGCCCTTCATCCTAGCAGAGACTCTTCTGTCACATGACACACCTGACACCTTCCTCCACTCGTTCCAACCTGCTTAGACCCATTTCTTCACTTCCTGACCACACTCACCATTGCTCTGGACGGTTGACCCCAAGTATTTAAAGTCCTCCAACCTTGCTAGCTCTTCTCCCTGTAGCCTCACTCTTCCCCCACCACCCCTCTCATTCATACACACATGTTCTGTCTTACTTCGGCTAATCTTCATTCCTCTGCTTTCCAGCGCATGCCTCCATCTTTCTTACCTCCACCTGCTCCCTGCTTTCACTGCAGATCACAACGTCATCTGCAAACATCATGGCCCACGGGGATTCCAGTCGACCCTCATCAGTCAGCCTATCCATCACCACTGCAAATAGGAAGGGGCTCAGGGTTGATCCCTGATGCAGTCCCACCTCCACCTTAAATTCGTCTGTCACACCTACAGCACACCTCACCGCTGTTCTGCTGCCCTCGTACATGTCCTGTATTATTCTTCTCTGCCACTCCAGACTTCCGCATGCAGTACCACAGTTCCTCTCTGGGTACTCTGTCATAGGCTTTCTCTAGATCTACAAAGTCACAATGTAGCTCCTTCTGACCTTCCCTGTACCTTTCCATCAACATCCTCAAGGAAAAGAATCTTTCTTGGCATGAAACCATACTGTTGTTCACAAATACTCACTTCTGTCCTGAGTCTAGCCTCCACTACTCTTTCCCATAACTTCATTGTGTGGCTCATCAACTGTATTCCTCTATAGTTCCCACAGCTCTGCACATCACCCTTGTTCTTAAAAATGGGCACCCGCACATTTTTCCTCCATTCCTCAGGCATCTTCTCACCCACTAGAAATCTGGTCAACAAGCTGGTCAAAACCTCCTCAGCCACCTCTCCTCGATGCTTCCATACCTCCACAGGAATGTCATCAGGACTAACTGCCTTTCCTTTTTTCATCCTCTTTAATGCCTTTCTAACTTCCCCCTTACTAATCATTGCCACTTCCTGGTCCACCACACTTGCCTCTTCTACTCTCCCTTTTCTCTCATTTTCCTCATTCATCAACTCCTTGACGTATTCTTTCCATCTATCTAGCACACTACTGGCACCAGTAAGCATATTTGCATCTCTATCCTTAATCACCCTAACCTGCTGCACATCATTTCCATCTCTATCCGTCTGTCTGGCCAACCTGTATAGATAATTTTCTCCTTCTTTAGTGTCCAACCTGGCATTCATGTCATCATATGCCTCTTGTTTGGCCTTTGCCACCTCTACCTTTGCCCTGTGTCGCATCTCAATGTATTCCTTTCGCCTCTGCTCGGTCCTCTCAGTGTCCCACTTCTTCTTAGCTAACCTTTTTCCTTTTATGATTTCCTGTACTGTGAGGTTCCACCACCAAGTGTCCTTCTCTCCTTTCCTGCCAGAAGATACACCAAGTACTCTCCTGCCTGCCACTCTGATCACCTTGGCTGCAGTGGTCCAGTCTTCTGGAAGAGCCTCCTGTCCACCGAGAGCCTGTCTCACCTCTTCCCGAAAAGCTGCACAACACTCGTCCTGTCTCAGCTTCCACCACATGGTTCTCTGCTCTGCCTTTGTCTTCCTAATCTTCCTCCCCACCACCAGTGTCATCTTACACACCACCATCCTATGCTGTCAAGTCACACTCTCCCCTACCTCTACCTTACAGTCGGTAACCTCCTTCAGATTACATCGTCCGCACAAGATGTAATCCATCTGCATGCTTCTACCTCCGCTCTTGTAGGTCACCCTATGTTCCTGCCTCTTCTGGAAAAACGTGTTCACTACAGCTATTTGCATCCTTTTTGCAAAGTCCACCACCATCTGTCCCTCAAAGTTCCTTTCCTGGATGCCGTACTTACCCATCGCTTCTTCATCACCCCTATTTCCTTAACCAACATGACCATTACAATCTGCACCAATCACGACTCTCTCTCTGTCTGTGATGCTCAGAACTACTTCGTCTCGCTCCTTCCAGAATTTCTTTTTCACCTCTAGGACACATCCTACCTGTGGGCCATAGCCACTAATCACATTATACATAACACCCTCAAGTTCAAGTTTCAGCCTCATCACTCGATCTGATACTCTTTTCACCTCCAAGACATTTTTAGCCAACTCTTCTTTTAAAATAACCCCGAGTCGATTTCTCTTCCTATCTACACCATGGTAAAAATAATGTAAACCCTGCCCCTAAACTTCTAGCCTTACTGCCTTTCCACCTGGTCTCCTGTACACACAATATATCAACCTTTTTCCTAATCATCATGTAAACCAACTCCCGAGATTTTCCTGTCATAGTCCCAACATTTAAAGTACCCACATTCAGTTCTAGGCTCTGTGTTTTCATCTTCTCTTTCTGCCGAAGAACCCGCTTTCCACCTCTTCTTCGTCTTCGACCCACAGTAGCTGAATGTCCGGTGGCGGACGTAGTTAACCCAGGCCACGACCAATCCGGTATGGAATTCTTTGGATGAACGCTCATATTTGTTTGGCAAAGTTTTAAGCCGGATGCCCTTCCTGACGCAACCCTCTGCATTTATCCGGGCTTGGGACCGGCCTACAGTTTGCACTGGCTTGTGCACCCCATAGGGCTACATTGGCTTTATTTTTCTACATTACCGTCGAATCCATGAGCGAAAACATTAATTGTCCCCCAGTACAAATACTTGTGATATTTGTCAAATGACAAATTATTTTCATACAATGAAATAAAAATACACATTTTGAAAAATTTTGTGTAACGATTAAATCCAGCTTTATTGTTGCTTTTACTAATCTTTCAATGTGTGTACCATGGGCCTGATTTATGAAAGGCTTGCATATGCAAAAACGGGCTCAAACTTGTCTTAGCTTATCTATTAACCATCTTCCAATGAGGGAGTATATGCAAATAATGTAATTTAGCATGCATAATGTGATTAATCAAACGTGCGACGAATTGGGATGGCTGATTTTTCATCTTGAAATACTGCATCTGAAAGGTAGGCGCAAACCAGCACGCAAAGCAGTGCCAGCGTCGTACAGGCAAAATAAGAGGTGGCGGGGAGAACTTTTCTGATTGGTTTTCAAGGGGTACAAGTTTGATTAACCCCCCGCCCCCCTCCCTATTTTGGCATCTTAATAAAAGATTGCAGCGCTAGTATATTATGCGTAACACGTAAACCATCAGCAAGTGCAACCTGTTAAAGTGAACACGCAAGTATGAGTTATATATATTAAAAAAAAGATTGAAAAAAAACCTAACATTCACTGTTTAGGATCTTAGTAAATCAGGCCCTTTATGTACAAGCGCAGTGTATGAGTGTGTCTACTTGCTGCTGATGGTGTGGAAATATAACTGTTTAATATTAACACGAGAAGCCTGTTTTCAGTACCTGTAACGATTTTTTCATGCTCTTGTAACCAGTCAGTGGAATTTGAATAGTCTTCTCAGTACAAAGAATAAAGAAAGTTGCATACCTACAACACATTCTAATGCTAAAAGCTATTCAACTCTCGGAGGAAACAAGCATTGCCTTGTACTTCAGGTGACACCTCCAGACTAAATTCAGGGTAAAAGCTAGCAAGCGATTAGATAACAGTGAAGGCGCTCTCAGTCTGACTGACAGCATAAACCAGAATTCCTTTTTTTTCTGGCTTTCTATCAGCTCAGGGATCAGTTCTCCTAAGCTGATTTACTTACCGTCCATCTACCGCCAACACAGTTAACATCTGACAGCTTTCCGACTTGAACACTTGAGGCCTGTAATCCAAGCAGAGGCCCCCCGTGTTCCTGAGAGGTCATGTAAAGCAGCGAGCGTGCAAAAGAGAACACTAAGGATAATGGGAGAGTGGCAGAAGATGTAACCAGTTAAACATGGATGGAAAAGAAATTTTAGCAAAGCAATTGAGGGTAGCCCGGATCACACTCTTGTCTGGACTCGAGTCATTACCCAGACAGCAAAGAAACTTCGCACCGACGTCAGCCTTACAAAGGCACGTTAGAATTTTTAAGGGGGTCTGAATACTTTCCGTACCCACTGTATACATATGTATATACACACAAACTCTGAACTGTTCGCCAGCCAATCGCAGGGCACACATAAACAAACAACCATTCGCACTCACATACACACCTACGGGAAATGTAGTCTTTAATCAACCTACCCTGTTTTTGGGACGTGGGACTTTACGTGTAGTCTGTTGAGATAATGGAGACATTGTCCGATACACACCACACGTGTGTGCTTGTTTTCATGCGTTGGACTGACTCAACATTAGTCGTTGGCTTGAAGAAACGGTTTCCAGTGAAAAAAATTACTCACGGCAGTACGTTCACTGCGTAGTATGTCGTTCCTTGGCGAATCGTGAACAATTCACTCATACCTGTGTTATTCAGTACACTGAAGTTCCTCCCCCGCCCACATGCTGGCTGTTCATTTGTCATTCACCCAAGATTCACAAAGGAGTGACAGAACGTTACAGAAGTTCCGTTTCCGCTCACAGCGAAACTCACAGAAAACAAATCTCTTCATAAAATGATTCAGTTCAGTACGTTCCCTAAAAAAAAAAAAAAAAGTTCCTTTGAACGAATCGTTCAGGAACGATACAACACTAACTTTTTGTGATAATTCTTTCATTTCGTAAATGGTTTGACTTTCATTTCCACCATTTTTCACACTTTGCTCTGTTTTAACCTAAGCGAGGCATAAAGACTTTCGACGAATAGTTCGACGTGTGCGGTGCATTCAAGGGGAAGATGGGAAGTTTTGAATCCAATCCCAGCTAACTTTGGGCGAGAGTTGGGGAACACGCTGGACTGGAGGCTTCTCAGTGGCAGGCCATTTGCCACGCAGCAAGCTTATTATCATCACAGCTCAATTAGCTGGATTCAGCCCGATATAAGCAGACTGCAATGACAAAAAGGAACATTTAAAATAACATGGCAAACACGCTGTGCTAAGACATTTTGCCACAACCATGCGTGCAATTTTAGCATGATTCGGAAACAGAGTTGAATTGTGTCATTTTTCTTACTTTTACTTTTTCTTTTTTTACTCAAGACTAAACAAATACTGTCGGTTGAAGTCATCAAGTGTCTTAGAAATGGAATTGATGAGTGCTGAGGTTAATCGAGTTGGATGCGAATGAGCTGACCTTTAAATCCATCATCCGAGAAAAATTCTCTCTCCATGACAGCACAAACATGACTCATTAAGATCAGTTAGAGGACAATGATGGCTTATAAGAACCAGAGTGCATAGATGGGAAATGCGCTGTATACTACCTTCTGATTTAAACTCCACGCACAAGTAAATGCAGGGGTTATAGTGTTACCGATTGCGTTGGCATATGCTTGGCAGTTGGCAATTAGTGTCTGTTCCATAGTAAAGGGAAGGAAGAATAACTGCTTATTTGAGGATAGGACAAATACAAAAAAAAAATGTTTATTATTATTATACAGTTATCACATGTAGTTTATGAAACTGGAGCGGGACCCTTTTTTCTTTCGTGTTTGTACTAACTGCACAACAGTCTCTTGACTGTGCTGATATTAAAGTGCCACTAAATTTGACTTGAGCGAAGGCCAACGTCTGCTTTGATCATCATTTGTTATAATATGAGCAGACACCAGACTAAGCCGAAATAAATTTGGGTCTGGCATAAATTGACCGCACCAAAAATATTCTTTGCACAACTCTTAAGTTACCGCCTTCATAAATGCGATATTGTAAATAGAACTTTCTCTCGACTGATCTGCAATGTCACACATTACTTATTTACAGTATTTTGAATTAGAGACGGCCAAAGCCAAGTGCATCATTTACTTTAGTTGCCATCGAAAGAGGAATCAAAGAACAATAAGGATACAGTGGGTGTCCTTATGTGCAAACGTTCCTGCATAACACATACGTCTGAGTAAAGGCCAAAGAGGCCAAACTAAAATTAACATGAATATAAAAACATTTCATGAGAGGATGCTTGACTTTGACTGAAGCATAATGTTACATAGCATTATGGACTTTTGCCCCTCAGGGACTCACCAAGCTCAGAATAGTCTCAGTCTTTAATACCTGAACTGGACTCATTATAATTGACAATATTGTACTGGAATATTTAACCTTAGGGCGAGCTAAACAAAATTAAGTGGCAAAATTAGGGTTACAGATTCAGTTAGCAATATCAAAATAACTAAATGCTATGGATCTATAAAGAAATACAGTATACAGTATTATCTGTATACAAATTTAACAGCAACAACCTACTGTAAATCTAAATCACTTGAAGGTTGTAGGCTTAATCAAGTTCAAACGAGCCTTCTTTATAGAGTCAATTAACCCCACCCCAAAGGTGGAACATCTTTATCGTGCTTTGACTAAAATTTGACTTTGTGGACCAATAATGCTTTGCAAAAACGTGACAAGCTTGGTTCGGTCTTTCAAACTCACTAAAATACATACTTTTTTATCACCATGTATTTTTATGGTTTTGGTCTTGTCTCGGTCTCGGTCTTGTCTTGGTCTTGGTCTTGACTCGGTCTCGACTCCTACAAGTCTTGGTCTTGTCTTGGTCTCAGTAGGCTCTGGTCTCTGGGAAGTCTTGGTCTCAGATAAGTGGGGTCTTGAGCACAACACTAGTTCTTACTAAGCACTTCTCCTTCTTATCACACGAATGAAGTTGAAGAATAGCAGATCAGTGCTGGCTGGTCCGAGACTCAGGCAAGACCAAGACTTTTGGGAGTCGAGTCCGAGACAAGACAAGAACTCTCGAGACCAAGACCGGTCTCGAGTGTTACGGCACTACATACTTGCCGATGATTCGGACTCTGATCACCTCCATTGATATTGTGAACATCATCATTAATTCTTGACAGTCAGTACAGTACAGAAAAATGCTTTAAACTCATACAAATGCTCGCACTATCATAATTGTCTTGACTGTTTACCCCGCCCTTCTTCTTACTGCGCATGTGCAGACTTGATCAAGGAAGGGATTAGAGCAGGAGTATTTAGACACGACATATCTATATGAATCACATATCGGGACATTTTATTCACTGCTTTGATTAAATGTCAGTAGAAACAAATATATAAATATATATATATGAAAAATGACTACATTGAACCAAATGAACCATATCCTTTTCACCTTTTGTGTCAATTTCTCAGTCATCTTCGATTTTTCTGCAACAGGATAAACAACTGTTTACTGATGTTAGAAATCTTAATGTGTGCAGAGTCAGCTCAGCCAGATATGCAGCAAACCAGGCAGGAAGAATCACAAGCTGCTTTTTTTTTTTTTTTTGGGTGATTCCAATTGGGTGCATCAGCTATTTATAGGACATGAAAGGTAGACGAGGGGGTGCATTGATGTGAAGCAGCCTGAGGAGAACAACATGGTCTCCTCCTACTCAGCAAGTCTTCTTGAAAAAGATGGGAGGTGGGGAAAACACAGGACGGAGTGGAATAAACATAATGAAATCTATTTTACGAAGGTTTGCATCGTGTTTTAGCTTTATGTTGCGTCTTAAATCAACAAGAATATTGTTGCAAATACACATCTTTATTAATTGGAGCAAATGAACCCTCTGCTGTTACAAAAGGCCTTCTGTCATTATACTGTTTAAAAGGTCAAATCTATCCTGTACAAGTCTCCATCCATGCAAACTCCTCACTCATCCCTCCCTGAACGCAACCTTTTTTCAACTCCTCTTTAAATACTACACTAGAAAACCACCCGATTCAATTTTAACATTTACGTTTTAAGTTTTAACATTTCATTTGCATTTTCTTTTTCGGTTGATGTTTTTATTTCATTTTAAAAGTTGACAAGTATGATCAATGTGACACATAATAAACAAATATATATATTTGGTCCATCTCTAGTGTTTGACTGTGTAACCAAGGTCAACCAATGTAGTCCTTGCCCAATGATCAAACTCACACAACCAGACCCTGGGTTGAAAGTCAAGTGGACTCACCGCTGAGCTAAAATCTCGGGGGGCTAACTCAAGTGACCAGTAACCTCTTCAGAGGATTCTGAGGAGTGAGGTTTCACTAACATACATTTGCACTACACCTCGCAAATTTAGGCTTGCTACCCAACAAAATGGACGAGCTTCATCTCCTCAAAAAGACCAGAAAAGACTTTGAATGTTCTGCCGCCCTTCTGCTTCATGGAGACACGGTTGGCTCTGCGAACGCATCCCCGATGGTGCCGTACTGCTGCACCAACTTCCAACTTTCACAGAGCGGACTGCGACTCTGAGCTATCGGGGAAAACAAAAGGTGGATTATGCTTCTAAATGAATGAAAATGGTGTACTGATGCTCAGCACACACTGCAACCCGGACTTGTTTTTGAACTGTACCTCATTCTACTCACTGGGCTTCAGACCGGTCTCGAGTGCTACAACACTGCATACATTACTGTACAGGGCAATGATTCTGACTCTGAATAGCTCCATTGACATCATTAGTTCTTGACAGTAAGTCCAGTAAAATGGACTTCATGGCCAAAAGTGGATATGGGCCTTAGTCTCCACTCTGGATTCTTCATCTTACCAAGATAATTCTCTCCTCCTGGCTGGGGATCCACCAATACCGATACCGATATTGATAATCATAAAAATGCTCCGCGCTCCCATACCAAGGCATTGATACCACTTTACCAGCCTGACCTGTGACTTCTAGGCGGGTGGAGTGGGAGCCATGTTAGCTCTGTGGAGATACTTTACATGCAGGACATAAGTGAAGCTGAATTACGCTCCGCAAAACAGATGATGGACTCAGCTGAGGCGGCGACGGAGGCAGCCGCCCTGCAAGTTGCGGCGGTGGGTCGTCCAAGCAAGCAGTTTCTCGAGCCCCGTCTCCTGTTCCGCACTGCTTGGCTCTGGCAGAGCCAGCTACGCTACTGTCACAAAGCCACGTGCGAGACCAGGCCTGCGCGTGACTCGCTTTGGCGCGCTATGTAAAGTAAAGAAGAGTGAAAAATGTATCACTTCAATTGTCCTGAAGGTCTTATAGTGAAATGCGTTATGCTACAGGCTACATTTAAGCAAAGCAAACCTATCTATCTATCTATCGATCTATCGATCTATCGATCTATCGATCTATCTATCTATATGTATGTATGGTATATTGTGCATTTCATACTCAAGCTAACTCTTTAAATGGGCTTAAAATGATTAAAAGCATTTAAAAGCAAAGAAAAACAGCTTATAAACATTTAAAACAAAGAGAAAAATAAAAATACAATTAAAACAGCATACAGTAAAAGAAAGATTATTTAAAAGTGCAAATGCATAACCTGGACTTAAAAACATTCACACTTCGGGCTGACGTCACTTCTATTGGCAACTTAATCCATTTGTGTGCAGCATAATAGCTAAATGCTGCTTGACCATCTTTGCTTTGCACTCTGTGCTCCACCATTTGACCTATGTCTGTAGATCCAAATGTCCATTAGCATTTCTTTCATGTATTCAGGACCTAAACCATTTAGTCATTTATAGACCATTAAGCAGAACTTTAAAATATATTCTAAAGCTGACTGGGAGCCAGTGCAGACTTTTGAATTGGAGTAATATGTTGACCTCATTGTTCTGGTCAGAACCCGAGCTGCAGCAGTCTGAATGAGCTGCAGCTGTTTAATGCTCTTTTGGGGGAGTCCAGTCAGAAGACCATTAAAGTAGTCAAGTCTACTTGAGATAAAAGCATGGATGAGCTTCTCCTGGACTGCTAGGCACGTTAAGTAAAATATGCGGAAAGACTGTTAGAAAAAACATGCAGTTGGACGTTCAAACGGTAATTTGTTACTCTAAAAACTTTTATATATGATTGAAACTTTCGCCATGTTCAAGAAAAGTTTAGCTTTTGTTTTTTTGAACAATATCTGATTAAGATAAAACATTTACATCAAATTTGCAAGACATAAGGGCATTATCAAGTATCGATACTTGGTATCGGTGAGTACTCGAATGTCTGTACTTTGTCTGTGGGAAAGGCGGCAGGCTAGCGGTGCATTCCTGCTCCCAGGTTAGTGGGAACAGTTTCCAGAACGGCCTGTCCTCATCCAGCATGACTGTGCACCAATGCATAAAGGAAGGTGCGTAAAGATGGACCTTGAATGAACCTGAACTCATCGTACTGATTTGGGGTGAACTCGAACCATCATCAGTGACCTCTGATTTCACAAATGTCCCTCCAAATACTTCCAAAGTATTTGCAGAAGCGTGAAAGCTGTTATAGCTGTTCCATATTTTCCTCATTTTTAACTTCCATTTCTCCCAATATTTTTTCTTTGTAGTTGCTGTATGTTTGCACACCACAGGTCCAGTTGCATGCAATCGTATAACCCCATGTGCTTTATTATGTCACTCCCTTGACTCTCCAACACAGAGGAAAGAAGCACCACCCAGACTTTTGTCCTCGTGTAGTTAAAGCGATGTTTTAGAGATAAAACGGTTAATCATCCTTCCAAATAAGGAGCATTCCTTCTTGTCTTTCTTCTCCTTACTTTTGCCTCCCTCCTTCTGCTTGAGCGTATTCTCATCCTCTAATGTTCTGACCACAAGCTCCTGATAGCACCATTCAGGCTTTTAGATTACTTTTAAATATAAACTGGTGAGATCTTACCATGTACTTGATGGCCAAGTGCTTGATGTCCTCCACCATTTGGCTCATTTCATTCAGCATAGCTTCTCTCTCTTTAAGCAAATTGTATTTGTTTCGATTCCAGGATGACTCCTTTTCTGCCATTTCTACTGTTAGATGATCTTTGGAAAGTCTTACCTTCTCAAGCTCCAGATTGGTTTTGTACAGTTCAGCCTTTGTTTAAAAAAAAATCTTTTCGTTGGCCTCCATAAGTTTGCGCATTTCACAGTTTTCCATCAAAGGTTTTCTGTAGTCTACCTCCAGACATCTGTGGTAGGTGGCCATGTTTTGCTCCTTCTCGAGCCACTGCGGTTGACACTCTCCACCGAGTGGGAGGTGTGAGTGCTTAAATGCTGTCCTGACATGCACTTTGTCTGCATGTTTGTCACTTTTCTCCTCCTCCTTTTACTTGACTCAGCTCCCCAGCTGAAGTTTACATCGTTTCAATTAGCCGGCCAGGCTAAGCAGCTTTTTTGTCATCGCCAAAGACAAACTAGTCTCCTTTACATAGGTGGATGGCTGTCATATTATTTGACAATGACACCATCAAAGAGGGATGTTGCGGCAGCAGCAATATGGTCATTGGATTCCCGAACTATGAATAAGTCACAACTGGACACAAGTCAAGATTTAAAACACTACCATTGTGGTTATTTTTTAATGTCATAGGTATTTGAGAAAATAGATTTTCTAACTTGTGTTTTTGTATCTTTTTAGACTGCTTTAAATAATTGCTCAATTTTAAATAACTGTTTTTATTGCCATATGACAGCACGATGGTGAACCAGGCCTAAGAGGAAATGGGCTACAAAGAGTGATAGACCATCGGGCCCGATAGTTGGCATTTTGGCGCATATCGGCATTGGCTTTTTTAAAATCCGACGGTCGATAATTTAATACTGGTTTATTTTGGCTCTGATGCTGCCGTGGCGAGTCTCTCTGTGACTTCTCGCTCCAGCATTGTCCCGTCCACTGCACCATCTCATTGGTTTCCCATGCACAGCCATTGCACGGGTAACAGCCAATCAGCACACAGTAAAAGGCATGCAATGCATGCACAATGCTCTCAGTGTCACACACACACACAGGACAGAGAAGAGAACGTTTTACCAACTAGAGACAGTCCAGGAAGCAAATATGTTTCAGAGGTAAGTTAAGGCAGCATACACTACATAAATTGTAATAAATCTGAGTCCTCAACAACGCACAACAACTTGTAACATTACTATGAGCCCATTAAGTTTATATTGTGCTGGACATTAGGACCATGCCTGTCACCACTTCAGGCAGGTAAGTGGGGGCACATAGGAGACTCACATTCATTGTTTTAGCGTAATATTGTTTGTTGACTCCAGTTTTTTTGTGGCCAGTCAAGGAATAAAGATGTGTTTGAACTCCATTCCTTTATCCTGCCACATTGGTTTCCCCTTGGAACATGTTCCTAGCCGAGGATGAAGAGGTGTCTTCCTCGGCCGTGTCACCCCAACTCTTGCAACCCGCCGTCGTCGTCGCAGTGGCGAGGTTACTGGAATTCTGGCAAAGTGACCCGGTTTCATTGTTCTAACATGTCGACCACCTAAGAGGAATCACCGCAGATGATCCGAAGTACTACATGATCATTGCGGCCCTCGACCAAGAGCAACAGTTGCATGCGCCTCTAAGTAGTGATAAATATGACGCACTCAAGCAACTTCTGCACAGGAGGTATAGTCTCTCTGATTCGGTGAGGGCGGATAGGCTCCTTTCCCAATCTGCCCTGGGCGATGGCATGGAGGGAGACCTCATGGACAATATGTTGTTGCTTTTAGCCTCAGGTGAAGGCAGGGTAATTTTCCCCAACTTCAGCGCCGGCGTACAGTAGCAGCTGTGGGCGTTGGTGAAGTGTACTGTTCTTCATCTCTGACTCGTCGTCGCGGAGATGTTTCTTGGCAGCTGGTGGCTACGGACTGCGGCTGATGGTTCACCCATCAAGGAATTCGGCTCCAGATCGGTGACTGTGCTTCCATGGACGCAACTTCCAGTGGGACTTTGTTGTCGCCTCCCTCTCTGTTACCATCATTGTGTAGATTTTCTGTGTGCTAATGCACTGCTCTTGATGTTGCTAACCACCATTTGATTAATGCTGTGTCTTTTGCTACTTTTCCATGTGAAGCTAGGAGACTTGGGCCATTAACCCGCTAATTATTCAGCATCAGGTAATGTTTTTCAGTGTTTACTGGCAAACTAACGACTCCCGCTTTTTCAACGGCCGTTACAAACACAGTGTGGAGCATTTGGTTCCCACTCCAGGCTCGCCAGTTTCTGCCCATGTGCGACGTTTCGATGCGGCCAAAGCAATCATTGCTAAGGAGGAGTTCGTTACTATGGAGCACTTGGGCATTGTGAGGTGTTCTAATAGCATGTGAGCCTCACTCTGACACATGTTGCCAAAGGCGGACGGTTCCTTGTGGACTTGTGGTGACTTTCGTCAGCTGAATAATATTACTGTGAAAGCTTGCGAACCCATTCCACACATCAGGATTTTTCCGTACGTTTGCATATCATGTTGCAAATCGGAAAAGCTCTTTTAATAAACTTGCCCAAAGGCATTTCAAGAAATATTGGAGTTTTTATTACTTCAAATTTTGGCGCCAAGATTTCCCTTTTTTACTCCAAAACGAATATTGGCAGCAATTACCGGTTATCGGCCTCCTTTACTACTAATAATTGGTATCGGCCCTGATAAAAATATATCGGTCTATGACCAGTTACAAAATAGAGCATGTAGGTTATGGTTTAAGGGTTGGTGTGTGTGCACTGTGCTCTGAGATTTATTGAAGAGGTTGGACACTGCTGCCAGGGGTCCTAGAAGCCAAATCCCTAAGCGCTGCATAACATGCCAGCCTTGATACCCCTTCGTCTATGACCTTTGAGATTTTAGTTTGCAAGTGACAAATGTGCTGAAGTCATTAAAGAAAACAACGTACAGATCAACGGATCATACTTTTAATTAGACTTAAATTCACAAATAACATTGGTTTGTATATAGTGTGTGATGTACAACTGGATATAATATATATATTCCTCTCCATTGATTATGTTCCTTTCTGGCTAAGATGTAATTTCACAAACGGAACCCTGCTTGTTTTGTGCTGTTTATCAAAATGTTAACAGGAGAGGAATGTGCTTCTTCTGAGTTGTAAAAAATGACTTCCCAAGTTACACAAAAGCAAAAGAAGGAGAATCTATTGCATTCTCTCTAGGGTTTTACACTGC
This sequence comes from Phyllopteryx taeniolatus, assembly GCF_024500385.1. Classification (NCBI taxonomy): domain Eukaryota; kingdom Metazoa; phylum Chordata; class Actinopteri; order Syngnathiformes; family Syngnathidae; genus Phyllopteryx; species Phyllopteryx taeniolatus. Next base: position 7,827,643 of record NC_084511.1, on the reverse strand, counting down.
ACTGCTAGGGGGTGGTAGCTATTTGAAATCATTCACTGTATATATTTCACTGGATCGACTTGTGACATGAAGAAAGAAAATAGCACAGCAAGCTATTTCATATGCATGACGATAGACTGTGTTGTTGTTGTTGTTTTTTTTTTTTTTTTTTGCAACACCTTCCAAAACAAAAATTCACAATATGATAAGCAACCCCAGTGGAACAGGAAGGAATCTTGAACCTGCAGAATATCATGCATAGACTTGCACAGATGACTTGATTGTCAGTCTAGATCACAAATCAACATTGCCACTTGGAGCCTCCAACTGACATTAATCAATAGCAAAAGTTAGAAGCATCTTTTTAGTCAGCTGATATTTGAAAACTTTCCTGTGAGACCAATGCCATATTCCATAGGTGCTTTATTTTCAATCATGTCTTCAGGAGAATTTAGTAGGCTTTTGTGCAAAAAGTAACATTGTAAAGTGAACAATTGTTTTTCCAGCATATCCAACACGTTTTTGTAGTATGTTGTAGGGAGCCTGCGATTTTTACCTCCACCAAGCACAAGGAAATAAGTTTTGATTGCCATTTGATGGTCTATTACCTAGTTAGATCAATGCCGTTAGCTAGTATTTACCTACTACACAATACTCTCGATAGGTGGTTCATAGGCAAAACAAAATTTTGGTGTAGCATTTAACTTTGCAATCACAATATTGCATTGTGGCCAAGTAGGGCTCCCAAGATCTAGTAATGACAAATTCCAATTATATACTGTATTGTAAATCCAACGTGCACAATTGCCAGGACAGTATACACCTTCTGTTTCTTTTATATTCATCTCTCCACTACTGTACACTAGGCCATTGCACACTTATTTTATTCTTCTATTACATTTATTCGAGCAACACCAAATGTCAGGTTTATGTCACAGCTGCACTAAATTTACAGCTGCTGTGGTAGTTGCCCAAATTGGAGAAGCTCTTCAATGGTCATTTTTTTTAATGCTACAGTATAGCTGACAAACAATGTGCAATGTGTATAATCCCACCTAGTACAAGTACAAGACTGGAATGGTTAGTTGCCAGCATATCAGGATTTTGCAACAAAAAAAGGCAGACTGAAATGTTTAAAGTTGTTTGGCCTTGGTGGAGGTCTGCACTTTGTTGGTTGTTATTCTAGCACAGTTGGGAAAAAGTAGTTTTAGTATACCACCTCTTTCCTACTAAATTCTCTCATGACAACAATCAATTTGCTCAATTGAAATATTAAACACTGCTGGTTGAGGCTGCACTTAGAGCTTTTGACAACTTGTCCTTGTTAAGAGGAGAAAAGCAATACTGGATTTTTATTTGACACATCAATAATTAATAGCAGCTAGCTAATGGTGTTTGCGTTACGACTTTGATGTCAAATCCACTATGGAACGTTCGTCACTACTTTTGTGTCCCTGTACTATATCAGACCTACATGAAAACATGAGCGAAGTTGTCACTCTCAGCAATGCAATGTACTATGTGGATCGGAATGGGTGGCAATACAAAGATGAGTTTTTAGTGCATTGTGAGCAAATGTGCAGGTGAGTCTGCATTTGACGGATGTGTAGAACTTGACAGAGATACAGAAATCATTCATTGAACCAACATGGGTCCGACAGTGTTAGCATGCATTATTGCGACTGGGCCAAGCCTAACAAAATGAAAATGTGTGTGTGTTTGTGCGTGTGGACACCTGACAGGAAAACACAATCATGCTATGATGTGATCGTACAAGCGTAAAATCTACCCCCTTCCCCAATAATCAATATAAAGTGTTCTTTTTGGAAAACACCAACTTCTTTATCAATATTTTATGTGATAAAAATCACAACAATGCCTTTGGGAAGTAGCAATGTGGAGGACAGTCATGTCACTTTTCCTATTCAAATCAATTGATGCACCACTCACAATTGTTATTAAATAGTATTTCATGGATATGTTACGAATAAAAGTCATCTTCTGTCATAAATAACATTTCTGTCTTTTTCAATAAAACTCTTATTATACAAGTTAAATTGTCACATAATGCAAATTAGACCAACTGATGCAAGCGAGACCATTGGGTCAGTTCCAAGAGGACAGTCAAGGAAAAGTCATTTACAGTAGATAGTGAGGAAGCAACACATGATCAGTGATAATGGTGAGATTTGTTGTCTTGGGTAGATTACAAAACAAAATATATTTTACTAATCCCAATGGTCAAGTGTTACATGTGGAAACTCTTGATCTCTCGCTCTTAAGACTTCTGCCTAGACTGAAGTCTGGAAGACGGTAATCAAGTATGAACACCATAAAAGGTCAAGAAAATATGACCCTTCCCAACAGACCGAACTCTTCTTTAGTCAGTACGTTAACATGTGCTACCGCTGTCGCAAAAACTGTGGTAAGTTTTTTAGATCTGCGGTTTTTAAATTGCAACTCACACTGTACCATTAAATCACCTGCAATGGAAAGACAAAGCTACCGCTTCAAGTACTTGCGTTGTATGGATCGACCGAGTCACGACTACGCGTGTACAATGTGTCGCCTGCGCGTATGTCGGTCAGCTTACAGTCAGACTATCAGAAATCAAGAATATTTTTATGTTGTATGTGTCGTTTTGTTTTTGTTACAATTTGATAATACTCATAATGACAGCTTTGCACAGGTGCAGTGAAGGAAAAAGCCTCCGAGTAAGGAAAATCTACTCCGAACTCTTTCAACAGATCACTGCAGCGATTCTAAAGTGAACAGAATAAAACCTCAAATGCCATGGTAACGTATTGAGCGAGTTGGGGATGTAAGATCTAGTAATGTTTTTACCTTTCCAACCTTTGATGGACCATTAAAGTGTTGTATGACCTCAAACTAAGGACTGAAGATTTTCCAGAGTGGTGTGCATATTTTTACACTTTCTAGATCCAGTAGAAAGTAATAACGTCCACAGTAGATGCAGAAGCATTGAGTCAATATGACCACATGGATCAGCCCATCACTGGGAAGGATAGGACTCTCCTAGGTGTACCGTCCCCTCAGTGGCAGCTCTTCATTCCGGTCAAATAGGGTGACTCTTGCCGGCACAGGCCCATCTTCTGCTGCTGCTCCTGGTGATCCAGGCCAATACCCTCCACAAAATCTGGCACGGGAAGTCCTGACAGGATCATGACCGACTTGTTCCAGATCATGAAGGTGGGTACGACAGGCAGGAGGAAGGAGATTTCGAAGGTATGAATGTGATGGGAGTTCATGGCATCGTAGAAGGACAGCGAGTTGTTGTCGTAGTCCAGCAGAACGCCAAGACGCCTCAGCTGCAGGCTGGCCTCCACCAGCATGTCCTTGCCATCGTGGCGCACCATAAAGTTGTTGTTGCAGCGGGAGAACACCCACGACGATGAGTTTTTGCCACTCCATTCGTTTTTAGGGGCTGATTTGTAAGACACGCCAATAGCATACCTGCAGGGACAAAAACACATTTTGGAAAATGAGCGATCTAAAACCAGTGTCCTCCTTAATTGCTCGTATAGACAAGCTACTTCATGCTGAGGACACGCAAGATAGACACAGGCCCTTTGGGTCTTTCCTGCAGGAAGTGGTCTACTTCAGAGCCAATTAGTGCAAAGAATATGATTAGGGTAAGAGTACACACTGTGCTGTTGTGCTTTCGTGTATGTGCGCTTGTGTAACAGCCTGGGTTAAAACTCCCAGAAGAAAGATATTTCACTTCACCAAACCAAATGCACGCCTAATCATGTTTGTGTAAGTGTGTGTGTGTTTCTCACCATGTGGATGCTCCCAGCAGCACCTCCCAGTAGTGACACCCGCTGTCAATGAACACGTTACCGGCGGCCCCGTATGAGCCCATTCCACCGAAGCGTTCGGGTGTGTGACTCTTCTTCAGAGAGCTCTCGTCCTTCTCCATGGTGAGGCAGTCGTTGGAGAGACGCAGCTTCTTGTGCGCCGTTTTGGGATCCAGTTTGAATGGCTGACCTGCCAATACACCGTGCAACAGTATTAATGACAATTACATACATTATAAGCTAGTAATTAGGTCATTAATGGAAGCAGAGCTGCCAAATGTTATGGAACTGGCGTATTTTGTTACGGAAATCACTGAACGTTGACTCGTTAAGGCCGTAACACTGATTGTTCCGGATATTGTGTAAAAAAATAAAATAAAATAAAAAAAAAATATATATAAACAAAAATACAGCATCTTACATTACCGGCGCGTCCGCATTAAACAGCTGCTTGGTGCATGCTATACAGCGAACCCCCTTTATTTGTGGGGGATAGGGACTGAGCCCTGCTCGAAAAAGGTTTAATGTTGCTTTTTAATGCCGCAAGATTGGGGCAAAGCACTACTTTCCTATTTGACATGGAGATGCACTGACTAAATAAAGTTCCTCGCTCTACTTCAACATAGTTCCTTGACACCAAGCTACCACAAAATGGCGCAAAAGCAACACTGTTGTATAAGACAGGGCTCTCAGAAAATCACAGCGTTTAGGTTAAAATAAAAATCTGCGAAAAGTGAATCATGAATATGCAGGGGAACACTGTGTTGTAAAATACAGTTCAAGTAATCACCGTGTGAAATTAGGTTTATGCACAAGCTTGGCTGCAAGAGATTTTGGAAAAGGTCAAAGTTTGGCTTAAATGAATGGATGAATTAATGCAGTGGTTTTGGTTTGAAAGACTGTCATGATGAAAATGTGAAACTTTGGGTTCCAAAGTCCAACCATCCATCAATTTTCTATATTACTTATCCTGTTCAGGGCTGTGGGTGAACTGGACGCTATTCCAGTTGACTTTGGGCAGAATGCGGATTACAACGTGGACTGGTCACCAGTTAGTCGCAGCGCACTTATAGAGACAGACAACTATTCACTCTCACACCATCACTGAATGGGAATGGAATCCGTGCTGCCTGCACCAAAGCCCGGCGAATGTACCACTACACCATCAGTGATGCTTCCAAAGTCTGTTCAAGAAAAACTTGGCTCAATCAGTGGTTTTATGTGCCAACTATACATTTTTGAATCTACAGTAACCTACTTGCATGAGTCCAGACGCATTACAATGTAAGTTTTATGAACCATCATTTTCAGCAGCTGGCCTCCCACACAAAAACAACCGAAACAAGATCAGAGCTCTTACCCCACTAATTCAAAATGACAGTGACAGCGCAGAGCCACTCGTATCTTGTCTATTGTTATTATCGCTGGTGTGGACAATCCAGGAGCTGAGTGAGAAGGAATGATTGCAGCAGTTTCAGAAAAGTGTGGGTGAATAGTGTTTGCAGAGAACTCAAGGAGAGACATAAGGGGAAATGTATTTGCAATAGAAGGAGCGCGAGTCAAAACTTCAAAGCTTCTCGCAGCCTTTGTGAAAACATTTCGTGGGAGTGGAGGAAGGCAGCCAGCATCCTCCTCTGTGCCTGCCATCACACAGACTTGAAAATTAGCAGAAGGAAACTTTTAGTAGCGTTGGAACGGTGGATATGCTGCCATCGGTTCGCAACAATTCCTTATGAAACTTGATTGGCAATTCGGACAGAAAATGGGTGAACGCCGAAAGGGTGTTGCTGCGATGAAAGATAAAATAAGATATCGAGGATCGTAACAATACTAACGCAACAAATCATCGTAACAATTCAGGGATACCCTGCAAATGTGGTCCCAAGGGATGTAAGTGGTTTAAGAATGACATCAATTGATTGGATTGGCAGTGCCATGGCATCATTGCCTCATCACAATCATTTTGTCCACAAGCTCACATCTCATTTCCTTTCAAAAAAAGTGAAACTAGTATTTGGGATGAGACAAACTAGTTCAGTCTCCAACAAGCCTTGCGTTGAGTTTGCATCCGCAGAGCAATGGCGCTGCCCTTCGGTCCGATAAACAGTAATGTATAGTTTTGTTATTTTAAGTCAGCAGCGTTACGCAAAAACTGCACAGCCAACTTTCTTCTGTGGAATGGAGATGAGGAAGAACGCTTTAAATTTCGTAATCCTCTTGCCTTTGACAGACAAATACTGCACTTAAATTTCTTCTTCCTTTTGTTAACAGTTGAAGCTTGGCGTAGGGTCTTTGCTCTTCTGAGTGCCATTCCATTTTGCTAATGCTCGATTTTGAGGCATTCACGTAACACCAGCAATTTGGGCAAAACGGAGCGAAAACTGAGAGGGCAAATGAGGTGAGAAACAGTTGGAGGGGAGAAGTTGAGGGGATAATTCCAGGCTGAAGATTGTCACTGTAAACTTGTAGGAGGTCAGCGGCATCCCTCTTAGACCTGACATTTAACTCTGACACCTCGAGCTTGTTGGCTCCCTCAGCCTCCCACGGCTTAATGAGACACAATGAGCCCCCCACCCTCCCGATGCCCCCGCTCTCTGTGTCCTTCCCTTCATCTCTCTTTCCCCATCCTCTCAATCTCATCCTCTCGCGCACACTCCCCTCCAATAATCCGCCCGCTGAGTGAAACTGCTTGTGGATGTGAAAGGACGAGGCCAATGTGCTGCTGGCAGCCAATTACATGAATGCACTCGCTTCTTTGAACTGCTTATCGCTGCCAGCGCAGCCTCTTGCAAACACTGGGGCTCTCAGTCACAGCTTTCCAGGGGACGAATCCTGAGAGCCTGGGCTGACTCAGGTTGGAGGGGCGAAACGTGAGGACAAACACGCACTCGTGAGTTGAACCAGTGCAAATCAAACACACAGCACAAGTTCGTGAAGATATGTCTGTGAGAGATGCAGGTAGGTTACAAGCAGGTTTGTTATATTGAGTGCTTAATATTTATCCAATATGGAATAATTGTTGCCATCACTTACTCTGAGTTATGTTTTTTTTTTTGTCCGTTGGCTCTCCCTGTTTTTCCTCTCGGCAGCGCAGGGAGGACTTGAGCAAGGAGGTGTGCACCTGCGAGGAGTTAGTAATCAGCTCCCAGTCATCAGGCCTTTGGCCACATTAGGAAGGCGCCAGATTGTTCCTTTGTTTTTTTTCTTTTTGCTGCAGTCTGTCACTCTTCGTCTTTGTTGGGATTCTGCTCTTAGTTGGCTATTTTTTTGTGCTTTTTGTTTCTCCCAGGAAGCTTTGGCATTTTCCTGGTAATCCTCCTTGTTTTACTCTTTCCTCTTTCGGTCACTAAGTTTGAACTTGCAACAATGCAGCAGACATACAAATAAATGCCTATTGCATTGCATTTCCACCTTTCGGGGATGCTCCTTTTATACTCAATTATGACACTCACCTATTTCCAATTAACCTGCTCACCTGTGGAATGTTCCAAACAGGTTTCTTTTTCTTTTAGCATTCTTTGAATCGTGTTCTCCCTACTTATAAGTAGCACTTCATGTATGTCTTTTCTTTATACTTCTTTGTAAATTACTATTTTTTTTTCCCCCTATTCGTCAGTGGCGCTGTATGTTTTTTTGTCTTTTATTTTTGTACTTCTTCCTACTTGTTTGTAGCGCCTTTTTCTTATTTTGTACTTCGTGTGAACAAACCATACCTACTTGTCAACAGCACCTCTTTGTTTAAACTTAATTTGGAATCAGGACTTTGAGCAACCAAGCTCTGGGACTGGTTTGGTGTCCGACAAGTCGCTAATTGTTACAGCTGAACACTCACTATGCAGGACTCCACCAAACCTGTGAATGCAGTAAGTGAATGGCTGTGACATATAATCTAGTCCTTTCTGATTTATAGAGGACGGCTGCAAAGTAAATGCTCACACTTTTTACTTTTTTATTTTTAATAATAAATGGAGGCCGCCTGCAGTTTGGTTTTATTCTACTGTGAGGCCGTACCAATTAGGGAAGATTCAAAGCGTCTGCTAAGGTGATAGCTGTTCTGTGTAGGGCTGCCTTGAAGCAGTGCACCGTTACAAACTTGTAGGGCTTTACTGTTAAACACATAAAAAAACGGAGTGGTGGAGAAAATAGGGCATAGACAAAAGAGGTCTTTATTGGGGGATTCAAAAAGTAATTTCAATTCCACTTCATTACATGGAGTCCTGGTTGAAGAACTTGCAGTGTGATTATAGTTTTTATTATGTATTTTGTATATCAAACCATCTCGCAATAAATGAAAATGAGCTCAACCCCAAAAAAGCTATGAAATTAAATGAACAATGTACCAAACTACAGCAAATTATGACACACCTAAACCAACTAAGCACATTGTGTTAACCATGACATTGTGACTAAAACACATTCAGAGGAGGAATGGACCTGTACCAGAAAGATGAAATGAAATATTTGTGTTCTTGTAGTCTCCCTCAGCACCTCATAACCGGCGCCATCATCTCCGCTTCTTCCTCTCCTTCCTCTCCTTCCCACCTCCCAGTGTTTACCTTAAGGCCTGTGAGCTAGTTTGACGGCTTTCATCAGGGATGCATGCTGGGTAAATATTATTGGAGTCTCTTTTAGAGGAAATAAAGAAGTATGTGTACAACCCCAGGAACATTGACGTGTGATATTTTCAGCCTGGTTTTCAGGATTAAGGTAGAAGCTCAGATCTGAGGGGCTATGACACACACACACAGACGCACACACGCTTGCACATTCACACACGATCAGGCACCTTTCTTAACATTAACAGTTTTATGCTTGAGTATCAGCAATTTTTGTCTGGATAAATACATTGTGTTTCATATAATTATGATAGACATAAACACATACACATAAGCAATGAACATATATATTATATCGTCGCTGTCTGTCCAAATATGGTCCATTTCCTACTTATTCACATGCGTTATAAACCAATACAAAGTGTTGGAAATGGCTTGAGAAGAAACTTTTTCACGCTATTGAACACTCAAATGTCTGTGAAGTGTTGTAAAACTGCCTCCACCCACACTTTGCAGTAGCTATGTGGCATTATGTCGCCCTAAATTTGAAAGTCTGGATGTCAATTAGACAATAACGACTGAAAATAGTAAGGTTACATACATTCGAGTAGGCCGGTTTTGTTAAAAGTGGATAGCTGTAATGCCACAGGTACGTTTGCGTGCAGATTCATTTCTGTCTCTTAGACTGGTCAGTCAGTTTATCGTTTTATTTATTGCATCACTCATGACGCTAAGCCCTTTGAAAAAAAGTTTTGGAAGATGATATAAACACTGTCGTTTGCTTTTATGAAGTATGAAAAAAAAAGGCGCAGATTTCATTGTGGCGCGGTTTTTAACACTGGGGCCATGTTCTTGATGCCACTGATTAAAATCAATGACAGTGTATTAAATGGAGATTGAACATGATTTGGGGTGGTGTTGTGTTGATGTGGGTGCACAACGGCATATGATAGCAACATAAGGTATAATACCAATAAACGATGCAGTGTTTGGTAAGATGGTGCATTTTTGATTTGCTGGAAAGTAGTGATGATGGCGATAGGACCATTTTGCCCGATGGCGACAACGGCTAGGTATTGGGGCTAGAAAGTGAAGAGAGGATGTTTTGATGGTTTACACTAAGAGTACATGTCAAATTATACTGTAAATAATGAAAAACAATACGTTTAGAAAGAAATAGGTTGAATGATAGTTTTGCTGGTACCTTTGTTTTAACGTTTAAAAAAGGTGCACTTATGGAAATGCCAAATATGGAGTTTTTTAAATTACAAATCAGATTTGTAGCTAGAAAGAAAATACATTCATTATTATTGTAGTTCCACCTGAATGTGCAGCCAAGCGGGCGGCACAGTGGACGACTGGTTAGCACATCTGCCTCACAGTTCTGAGGACCTGGGTTCAAATCCGGCCTCGCCTGTGTGGAGTTTTCACCGGGTACTCCAGTTTCTTCCCACATCCCAAAAACATGCATGGTAGGTTAATTGAAGAATCCAAATTGCCCGTAGGTATGAATGTGAGTGCGAATGGTTATTTGTTTCTATGTGCCCTGCGATTGGCTGGGGACCAGTTCAGGGTGTACCCCGTCTCTCGCCCAGAGTCAGGAGGGATAGGCTCAAGCACGCCCGCACACCTAGTGAGGATAGGCTGTACGGAGAATGGATGGATGAGCAGCCAAGCCAGATGTGATGAAAACTTGTGCTTCCCGTTTTGCATGGCCGGCTAGCCCTGCAGCACTCAGAGCTAGGTCGCAGGGATGCGACAGCATACATCGAAATTCATGACTTTGTTTATTACTGATGTGAATTAAACAAGGAGTCAGACAGATAGCTCATTAAATGACAGACTGCAATAACGTGTCTGGATGACCATGCTCAGATGTTAGCTTAATTCAATTTCATGCCCAAAATATTGTGATTTCAACCCAAAATGACGACTAATTTTGTTCCTAGCTTGCTTTTTTCATGTTAAAATGGAGCATGAAATAAAGTAGAGAGGCTTACATCGCTCTTATCGTTTCCTTATGAGTGTTTATGGTAGGCTGAGAGCAAAGTGAAATCAATAATGAGAAAGTGCTGGCTTTATAAATATCATTAACGTGCTTTACGAGGTGTATTAGAAAGGCCCAGGAATGAGGTAAAAACATTTCATACCCAAACTACAAAGTTTTGTTTTTAACCTTCAATGTTGGCCAGACAATCAACTAGCATATCTGCAGGTACAGGAATGTGTTTCGTTCCGTTCATGCTTCACCATGACAACATGCCTGCTCACAATGCCCTGAGCATTCGACAGTTCCTGGCCGAGAAGAAAAATCGCTGTTCTGGCCCAACCCCCTACTCACCCAACCGCTCCGTATAATTTATTTTAATCCTCCTTCCCAAGATCAAGTGGATCCATTTTGAAGAAGACACGGAGTCCTGGAACTTTTCTGACATGCCTCTTATTTTCCGTTCACCTGTTCGGGTGACTGAGGACTTGACTGTATTTATGGCTAGAAGAGCAGAAGATTGAGAGCACTTATGTCTGCAGACACTCGTCCCTGCAAAGAGCTATTTGGTGTCTTCAGTGCACTCAACCTTCTCACTCTTTGTCATCCACCTTCTTACTTTCCTCCATTTAGAGGTTTCTCACGCCACTTTAGGATTAGAATGGATCGTCAGGGCCGGTATGGGTCACTGCGGTAAAAGGTCACACAATTGTCGACCTTCCCCTTTGTCATACTTTATTCATACGTGCTTCAGGATGCTGTGACACATTTTTAGCAGTGAGTACCTTAACACGCAGTGAAACTTTTATCAACAATAGTAGGGCACTGCATTAGGCTGTGGTCGGGTTTCACCGTTTGAATCCAGAGTGACCTAAAAGCCGGTGAAAATCCTTCGAATGTAACAACAACATGGTTTTAAGTGCTGTTTCAATCAAGTCCACTATGCTGCTCACGACATCCGGTGTGTGAAACCTGGAAAAAAATCTAACACTAGAAACATTAGAAAGCCTTTCCCATGTTAAAACGATTGGACCTTTTCTGCTTTCCAAGAGTGAAAATCTGATATTTACCTCTACTTCATGAAAGGATTGGATGGTTATCGTTCTATTGAACAACTCCCTTCGTTGTTGTTAACTCAGTAAAACACAACATTGTTAAAAAGAGAATAGCAGAGTAATGATTGATACCAACATTGGATCAAATCAAAGCATTGGGGAAAATATATAACATCAAATGAAAATTTCTCCAGTCAGTCTTTATCTGCATGGTAAAATGGAAGTTTAATATCTAGCTAGCTCATAGGCTTTCCGAGCCATCTCTTTGCCAGAAGACCCAAGGTTCTGACATGAAAAGTGCTTCCTTCAGGCTAAAGTGACAGATGGCTGCAAGAGAGGGAAGATGGACTAAAGAAAAGGGCACAACGAGATCGTATGTCACAGCCCAGAGGATCAGAGGACAGCGTGCCAAAGAGGAAAGTAGACGAGATTAACACCCAGCGTGAGACAGAACAAATCCAATTTGACAAAAACAAACCATTGAAATCTAATTAGATTTGGCCATCTCTTTATATTTGGAAAACCTTTATTGCAAATTGTGTCACTGAAGGTCAAACTACTCAAAACATGCTTGCATTACCTCTTAATTAACCACAATTATAATCAATCAAAATATATACAGCATAATTTATTTACTGTATTTTGTTATATGGCCATGACTCATTTGCACGGAGGACATCTAAAATGAAACTGTAAAACAAATATGATTTTCCCCATTAAAATGATATACAACGCAGTCTGTAACTCACACGACACTGTATTGTATTTGTATTTGCTACTTAAACACGCTAAACTTTAAGCAGTGCGTTTCATTGGTCTGCACCATTGAAAATGTATAGTTTTATAGTATATTTTTAAAAGAGCTTACGGAATGATTTTATGGGGCCAACTTTACTCGACACTCAGAGAGTCCATTTGAGAAGATGGAAATCATAAAATATCTAAGTGAGCTGAAAAGTAAATCAAGTATATGTAGCCATTTTCGTAAAGACTAACCATTATAATGCTCATTAAGAAAGCCTTTATATTACAAGGGTGTTTTATTATACTGCAGTAAGCGGCATCTATTGCATGGAAGCATTTGGAAAATGAATTATAAACTACATCATGGTACAGTATAAACAGAAACTTGAGGCTGAAAACATACCAACCTCAAGTATAAGATATCTGATCGCATACAAGCATACCTTTGAGGACCTTGCTTTGTCATGCTAGAACAGAACAGGGTATTGCCCTATCTGTTCCTTTAAAGTTGGAAGCATATAATTGTAATGGTAAGATGATATGTGTATCTCAATACTTTGATGTATGTCACTTTTGGTTCAATTGTCTAATTGTGGTCAGACAGTGATGAACATCATTGAGAGAAAGCAGACGATAGCCTGAATTTCACCTCTTAAATGTTCCCCGGTCGCATGTCACCCCCACATCACATTGGCGCTCTAATCAACTTTAATGTCATAAAAAAAAAAGTACAAGTACGTCCCAGAGGGCGTGGGTGTTGGAGGAAGATTTTAAGAGTGATGGCTTAAAATGAATGTAACAGATGGCGGCATCATTTCACACAGGGGTGCGGCAGAGGGTCATAAAGAAAAGACAGCATATAAAGTTTATTTTAGCCTGTAATTAACTTTGTCATGTTTTATATATATATATATATATGTGTGTGTATATATATATATATATATATATATATATATATATATATGTGTGTATATATATATATATATATATATATATATATATGTGTGTGTGTATATATATATATATATATATATATATGTGTGTGTGTATATATATATATATATATATACATACATACATGCATGTGTATCTACTGTATATAGTAGATAAAGTATATATAAACATATTTAAAACAATAATAATATAGATAACATTATTTTCTGTGAGAATACAATTTTTTAAACATCAGAGTTCAACCAGTGGAATGAATTGTATTCGACGTTAGACGTTTTGCTGCAAAAGTTATTTTGAAGAAAAGTCCGAAAAACCTTCAAGTGGCTTCAAGTGCACCGATTTTGCACGTTTCATGTTGTTTTACTCAGCAATGTGTTCAGATTACAGTTAATCCTCAATGCGGCAGCTCGGCTCTGACAGGCGCTCAGAGGAGTCATCATATCAACTCCATTTAAGCTCCACTGAACTATTTTTGCAATTTAACATCCCGAATCAGCTACATGGCTCCAGTTTTTAACTCTGCATCCTTCAACACCACAGAGTGCATTGGCATGGAATAAAAAGTGTGTTCATTACCAATTTGACCTTGGATTACCTATTTTTGTGGCCTATAAAATAGGTGAGCATTCTCACATGGTGTAATATTGTTAGTGTTGTTGCTAAGGTTACTGTTCAATGTTCATGCTATTTGCTATAACACCGTTTTATTGTTTGTACGAGTTGTGTTTAACACAACAAAAGATTAATGCTGTTGTCAAAAATGCATGAAACTTTAGTTCTGTGCATCTTAAAATGACAGGTGTGCAGATGGACACAAAATTGTGTTTGTATCATCTTTTGCTTCAATAGCGAGAGTGAGAGACACAGAGAGAGAGAGAGACAGAGAGAGAGAGAGAGCTAGAGGAAACAATGGAATCGTATGAAGAGAACCTTGATGCAGTGGTGGCCTGTGCAGAAAAATACAAACTAAAAGCTACCAAAAACCAAACTAATAAGGCTTGTAAATATTCATAGAGAAGCTGCAGACAAGTGCCACATGACTTACTGTTGGTTTTGAGGCGGGCTGGCTCGCTGTTTCGGCTTCCTGCCTGGTTGATAGCCTTGACGAAGAAGACGTAGCGTGTGCCACTCTGCAGGCCGTGCACCGTGTAGTGGTTTTGCTTGATGTTGGGCACAATCATCCAGCTGTCGGCAGAGTTGTACAAACCTGGCGCACACGCAGAAAAGAGCACACTCACTGAGCGCCCATGTTATGCTAACAATGAAGGTTAGGCACAGTAGTTCTCTTTGATTTTCAACTGTAAACAACAACATTCTCCCTCAACTTTAACCAGACCTCCGTTTATTCCACTCAAAGCACGCCGAGTCATCGTACCGTGCAAAAGCTTGACGAGCCCACAACCTCAGGTGTTATGCAACATTTATGAGCACATACTGATCTGTCCCATTACCTTTCCATCAGGTTTAATATGCTATACACTCCCCGCCCCGGGTCAACTTCGTAACGCTCATTATAGTGAATCACGATACGACGGAGGGGATGGGGTGGGTGCACTACAAGCCTGGGGGTCAAATAATGTGATAGCTTGTCATGCTCAAATGTCTGGAAACACAGGCCATGATAACAGAGCCTCTCGTAGGCAGAGCAGAGGGATTTTTAGTATACCTCGGCTGAATCGATGCAATGTGCCTATATATATATATATATATGCCACTTTTCACCACAATGTTGCTCATGCTGTATTTTAACCTTGGCTTTCCTGCCATGTCAATGTGTTATTCTCATTTTGAAGCATTTAAGTTTTGTCTCTCAAATACTGTAATAACAAATATTGAATATAAAATGAATTAAAATGCTTGAGTAAAGAATGCTTTGCCAGTTGACTTTATTGTTATGGGCCACCAAAGTATGTCTGATTTAAGGTCCCTGTAAAGTGTCTTGGAAATTTGACAAACCACAGAGACGAGTGTCGTTTACAATCCTGCCAAATTTGAGTGATAAAAAACGAGTATGTAAAATGAGGCTTCAAAATCGTGAAATAACAAGCCGTTCTCTCCGCTCTTGAACACTGTGGGTGTTCCCGATGAACATGCTGAAACCATGCGCTGATTAAATGTCTATCAAATATCACAACTAGCCCTGGAAAAATGGAGGCTACTTTGTCTAGCAAATTTGTTTTGTTTACACATACAGTAACTACAGGTTTGAGCCACAAAAATATACAGTATATGCTTAAAGCATCCTGTGACTGGAATATATCTTCAAGGTCGTTGTGGGGTTTTTCCATGCTGCGACAACGATGCGCTCTAAAGCGGTCACGCCATTGGGCTATCCAAAGGGAAGTATTTTTGGGGGTGTAGGTATAGCTACCTAGCTAACTGCATGTCACAATTGCGCTGGATAACCACTGAAGTGAACATCAGGACGTGGTGGAGAAACGGCGACAGTTTTTAAACACTGTTTGAAATGCAATCAGTGCACGATTGGTTCAGTTTTCCCGAGCTTCGAAGCTACTTTATTTGCGGTGGGCCGCTCGGACCCGGTTCTGTGCGGCAACATCTACCGACCTCCTACATACAATATGGACTTTTTAAATCACTTCTCCGACTTTTTGGGCGAAATCATGCTCAAATACGATTGTGTTCTTTTTTTGGAGGTTTTAATATTCATGAATGTTGTGCTGATAAACCATTGTGAAGGACTTTTTCAGCCTGATTGACTCTTTTAATATGGTGCAGTGTGTGTCTGCTCCCACACACGAACATGGGCACACATTAGATTTGGTCCTTTCTTATAGCGTGTCTGTTTGCAACCTTAAAATTACTGACTACGTGACTGCTGATCATATGTCTAGACAGTATTATTTGAAGTGTTTTTCTCTTGTGCTATTTGTACTGAATTTGCCGTGCCTGGTCGGAGCCGTATAATTTTTAACCCTCTCACCGCTGGATGGTTCTCTGTAGCTTATAACCAGCTCTCTGTTGCGTGTGATTTACTCCGTGTAGTGTAAACACAGGAGCTCAGGTCTTGGTTCCACTCCTCCTGCCAAACCATACTGGACTCTGTGGCTCCTTTAAAAACTGCGCAGCCCAAAATAAAAACTGAGCCCTGGTTTAATGACACAATTCGCGGAGCTAGGCGGGAGTGCCACAAAGACAAATGCAGGTGGACAAGGACAAGTTCAGGTCTCCCAAAAAAATTAAAAAAACTGTTGGCGATGTTATCAAAAGGAGGCCATTAAGGAGGCCAAAAGAGAACACTTGTCGAACACCATCCAGTTAAATTGCCACAACAAACGTGTGCTATTTAAAACAATTGACTCTGTCTTTAACCTGTTTGTACAGAGCCATCCACCGAAATGTGCAATAGCTTCCTTCATTTTTTTTTTATTGATAAAGTTGCTACTGCTAGGGCCCTCATTTCCACCACTGCCTCCGACCTCTCTGATCCTGTACCGTGTTCAGCTGTTTTTAGCTCATTTGAGCCTAAAGTATTTCTTGTTTTCAGAAGATGCGGTTGGTCAGATTAAGCCATCAGGTTCCATCTTTGACTCTGTCCCTCCTTACTTTTTTAAAGAGGTCTTATCAAGTATAGGACGGTCGGTTTTGACTATTATTAACGGCAGTCTGTCCTCTGGAGTTGTCCTGCAAAGTTTTAAACATGCCGTTGTACAGCCACTGCTTAAGAAACCTGGCCTTGATTGCAATGTGCTAACCAATTTTAGATTTTATCTCCAAACGTCCTTTTATTTACAAAATCTTGGAAAAAGTTGTCCACATTCAACTAAAGGATTTTCTGGATGAGCATGACGTCCTAGAGGTTTTTCAATCTGGTTTTAGAAGACTGTATAGCACATCGTCAATTTTGCGTAAAGTTGTAAATGACATGGCGGCACGGTGGCCGACTGGTTAGAGCGTCAGCCTCACAGTTCTGAGGTGCGGGGTTCAATCCCCGTCCCCGCCTGTGTGGAGTTTGCATGTTCTCCCCGTGCCTGCGTGGGTTTTCTCCGGGCACTCCGGTTTCCTCCCACATCCCAAAAACATGCATTAATTGGAGACTCTAAATTGCCCGTAGGCATGACTGTGAGTGCGAATAGTTGTTTGTTTCGATGTGCCCTGCGATTGGCTGGCAACCAGTTCAGGGTGTACCCCGCCTCCTGCCCGATGACAGCTGGGATAGGCTCCAGCACGCCCGCGACCCTAGTGAGGAGAAGCGGCTCAGAAAATGGATGGATGGATGTAAATGACATTCTATTGACAAACGACTCACAGACAGGGATTATGTGTGTCCTGTCCTGCTGGACTAAACTGGAGCAGTTGTTAGAGTAGACTACAGTATCCTCATGGCCCAGTTACAGTACTCTGTGGGCATTAGCGGTAGCACGGTAGAGTGGTTTAGATCCTATCTGGCAAACAGAACTGTGTGTGAGCCTTGGTAGTTCTGAGTCCCTCTCGGCTCCACTGCGTTCCACGGGGTTCAATTTTGGGGCCACTCCTCTTTTCTTTATATTTGTTGGTCTTAGGTTCTATCCTGAGAAAGCATGGGTTTTCGTTTCACTGTATGCTGACGAACGTCAGATTTATCCATCCATCCATCCATTTTCAATACCGCTTATCCTGGTTTGGGCGAAAGGCGGACTACACCCTGAACTGGTCGCCAGTCAGTCGCAGGGCACATATAGAGACGGACAACCATTCGCACTCACATTCACACTGTCACTGAGTGGGAACTGAACCCACGCTGCCTCCACCAAAGTCAGGCGAGTGTACCACTACACCATCAGTGACCTAAGTCAGATTTATGTCCCTCTGAAAAAAAGAAATATGCTTTCTCAGTAAAACGATTTCTATTAAGTCTCGAAGAAATTAAAACCGGGATGGCCTTCAACCTTTAAATTTAAACTTTAATGGGGGGAAAAAAACGAAGTGACAGTGTTTGGTCCAAGTGGCTCTTGTAAATCCTCACTTGTTGACAATACGCAAAGGCAACAGTTTTGAACGGTTTTAAAATGGACAGTAACTTTAAATTGGCACAGTAGTCAAATCCAGCTTCTTTTACGTTAGGCAGCTGGCACAGGTAAAAACGTTCCTTCCACAAGAGCACTTAGAAACACTAATCCATGCCTTTGTTACATCTCGGCTGGTTTATTGTAATACACTTTATTTTGGAGTGAGCCAGTCCTCCCTTAAACGTCTCCAGTTGGCTCAAAATGCTGCTGCTTGCCTCCTAACTGGAGTACTTAAGAGGGAGTACATAACTTGGGTCCTGGCTGCCTCTGCATTTTACAATACATTTTAAGATTGTTTTATTTGTTTTGAAATCTCTAAATTGTCTTGCCCTGCCTACTCCATCACTACGTCCCTTCCCGGTGCCACAGGTCAGTTGATCAGCTGCTTCTTGAGGTACCAAGGTCTAGGCTAAAGCTCAGAGGGGATATAGCCTTTTCTGTCATTGGTCCCATGTTATGGAATGACCTCCCTCTGCACATCAGCGAACCCCCATCACTGTCCATTTTTAAAACCCATTTTTATTCTCTGGCTTTTAACCCGGCTTAGGACTCAGCATCTGTTTTAGTGTTTTTCTGTTGGTTTTTGTTTTAATTGTTTATTTTAAATTGTTTTTATTTCTTAAAGTTTGATTCTTATCTGTGTACAGCACTTTTTTCAGCTGTGGTTGAATATAAAGTGCTTGATAAGCTATGCACTAAGGAAACACCAAAAACAAAGCCTCCATTGGTAGAAATGTACATGCAGTACTTATTCTTACATTTTTTAATTATAATTTCCTTGTTGTCTTACCGTAAGTTGACAATGTCAGTGAACTACGATGTCAGCCAGCTTGTCAACAAGAATTTATCACTACGATTATCTTTAGATTTGCATCAATTGCCATTAAGGAACACATTCAAATGCCACATAAAACAAAGCATTTTGTTAAGTCCCATTACAGTTGGGATTAAGCTTTGTAGCGTACAGTTACAACTATAATAGCAACTTCTTTTCATCATTCTGTTCCTTAAATCTTTCCCTGCGGTGGTTAACCGGAACTCTGGGCACAATCCTGACTTCAAACCTTCTGGGACTTAATGAATTATTTAGCGGGGTGGCAATAGCATACATACATAAGTAATAGTGTAGAGTCTTCTTGTAAATATAAATACTTCACAGGACGCAAATAAGGCCATTAAATGTGAGGCACTTTAAAGAATGAATGAGGTAAGGGAACTCTTAGATGGAGAGTTATTTAGAAGTGACTGAGATGCAGAATTTGGGCTTCCTTTCATAATTTAATGTTGGCCACTGATAACGATTTACCTCACAAACATTCTTATGTTAATGTGGTATAAAAAGGTTATAAAATATGATGCTTTCAAAGAGATAATGTGTGGAAAATATGTTTGTGCCGATTTCTGCACTCAATTGCACCTTTTTGCTGAATCAATTTAGGTCAGTACACAGCAGTTTGTTATCACATCTTGTGTGAACAAAAGGGCTTCCTGGCATCAGCTTCACAGCTTTGTAAAACATTGTGGCTTCAAAGTAAGGCATAGTAACAGGAAACTGGAAGACCAAAAAGAAAGTGAATAATTGTGTCCTCGACAGATGATGTGAGAAGAACACATGCTAGCTACCCTGGGAGAAGACGACAGTTTGTCTTTGATGATGCAACACTGAGTTCAAGGTGATATTGTGTATGTGTGGGCAACCATAGCCTTGTGTCCCAATGATTGTCGCTCCTCCAAAATAGGATTATTGCTCTGTGAAAAAACAACACACACTAAATGGATACTGAACATTAGAGGGCCTTGGTAGCCAAGGTTGAAACTTTGCCTGTTCTGCATGTTAGTTACAACCCAATAGTTCTTATAACTTAACGATTTCTGTATTTTGTCAAGAAAGTGTTGTTGGTTTTTGAATGTTATTTAATCTAGGGTTTAAATCAACACATTATTTGTGTTTGTATATGTGTGTGTGTTAGATAAAACGCAGGTGCACATAAACAGAAGCAATACAAATTAGCACCAGAATCCTGATTGTAAATTTGCCAAACATTGCAACAAAGGGCAGTTTTGTTTTCATAAGTGTAGACGCATAAAAGATCAATAAACCCATAGCTATTGTAATACTAATAATGACCTGCTTTTCACCTGTAGTCGGACACTGAAGCACAGGCTATGAATACACATTAAACACGCAGCTTGATGTATTCCTTCCTTTAAAAAAAAAAATGAAAAGCAGGCAATTTAAATTGGCAATACAATTTGAAGATGATGGTGATGGTATCATGCGATAGTAAGAAAAGAAAGCATGTAAAGAACACCACAGGGACCGACACGGAACGTAAGTTATTAAAGATGGTAACTGATGGGAGGAGCACTACAGGGAACAAATGTTGACTGAACTATCGACAATGTCTATTTAGCTTACACATATATATTTTGATATGTGTGTATGGTTGAAATTGCATAAGAAAGAGGACATCTGGCTCCTTTGCAAAGCAAATACGGTATATAAAGATTTTTTTCTAGATGCTCTCTCTGAGTTCTTTGTTGGCAAGTTGGCCCACTTTGAAGCGCTCTTGTTTCCAGATAATGCCCGGATCAGACTACAAGACAAATTTGGTCTTTTCCGATTGCACTATGTCAGACTAATGCCATTAAATCTTGCCGTCTCTCGGTCAAATAGTGGAAACACTACACGACGTATTCCGATACCACCGTATCTCATCTTTTACTATCACAGGGCTTTATCTTGTCAAATGAAACACTGTCAGAGAGGCGGAACCAGAAAACGTGTGACCGAGCAATGCGACTGGATACACACGTTACCATCGCGACGTCAACAACAATGTGCCGCGCCAATGTATTGTGTCGGGTGGAAAAAGAACAAAATGAGGAAAAAACGTGGCGGTCATCACCGGTGCTCGGGAGAGGACGTTCTTTCAAAGACTGCTTGAGGTATGTTTACATACTTTTAATACGATATGGCTCGCAAGCAGGCAACAAAACATTATGTAGCCTAGCAAGCTAGTGCTAGCATTAACAGTTGTACATAAACAAGCCGGTGTTCTGTCGAATCATGCTCTAAAGCTTCGGTAAACATTGGTTTGTGCGCGTGAATAAATGTTGACAACGGCGTGCAAGTATGGTGACAACGGCAAGCACGGGAGACAATGCGCTAGTCACAATACGCAATCCTGTTGGTCGGAGTCGAGGTGTGCCCTCGGATAGTTGTCGTTGACATGTCCCACTACATGGAAGATATAAAAAAATTCTAAATAAATATCATAGGCCCATCGTAGGGCCAAATCGTTGGTAATGGATTATGATGGATTATGTCACAGTACAAGAAATGTTGTCGTTCCCGACAAAATATTTCGGGCCCGATCTAGGAAATCGGCTGTGATAGCTAATCGGGCCAATATCGGGGATAAAATCGTGTAGTCTGATCTAGGCATAAGGTTTCTATCATAATGTATTAGGTTTTATCCTAAACTGGGAAAACAAAACCACTCATATGCCAAATTAACATGGAAAGGGCTTCCTATTAAAGTTTATTTTCACATGCGAGCATCAAGATAAAGAAAGAGCCATGAAATGCTGGGACTCTGATATCCAACGGAAAAAGATGCTGGGAAAATAGGGAAAAAACTCAAAAAAGACAATTTTTTTCACAAACGCAATTATTTTCCTGTAACAATTAAATAAACCTCCACTACATTCAGATGTGCTACACTTTCACTTTAAAATGTAGTGTTGGGTAGTTTATGGCTTTTCATGGAAGACAAAATCAGTGGTTGTTGTATGGAGGCCAAGGAAGGACCATGCAGACTGATAACAGAAACTTAAAGGCAGACTTAAGAGGGTGTAAAAAAAAAAAAAAAAGTTGAAATGATGGTCATGTGCAATTTTAGAACCTGATCAATTAATAAGCAACTGTATTCAATTTTTAACACTTTCAAAGATGTGATTTTTTTTCTGGTACTGATCCAAATTATTATTAAGATTAGCGGCAGTTTCTTTGATCCAGCATTGATACATATCATAAAACCAAAGTTGACTCACTGCCAACGATTTACTTGAAACTTGCAAAAGTAGATACTGTACATCCATCCATCCATTTTCCATACAGCTTATCCTCACTAGGGTCGCGGGTGTGCTGAAGCCTATCCCAGTTGACTCTGAGTGAGTGAGTTCCTGAACTGCTCACCAGCCAATTGCAGGGCACATATAAACAAACAACCATTTGCACTCACATTCACACCTACGGCCAATTTAGAGTTTTCAATTAACCTACGATGCATGTTTTTAGGATGTGGGAGAAAACCAGAGAAAAGCCACACAGGCACGGGGAGAACATGCAAACTGCATACAGGCGAGGCCGGATTTGAACCTCAGAACTGTGAGGCAGATGTGCTAACCGGTGGGTCATCCTGCTGCCAAGGTAGATACAGTATTATATATTTACAGTGCAAGACCTCTTTCATCTGCTTAGTTTGTGATTTATCGTTCATTTTCGCATGGTATTTGCTTTCACTTGCTGATTATTTTTTCTGTGCTGTGCTCGCATGACTCTGCACAGACAGTTCTTACAAGGTCACTCATTCCACCCTTTGTCCCTCCCAGGAGGGCTGAGACCGAGGCCAGGAGAGAGATCAGTTGGTGGTCTAATGGAAGCGTTTAGCCGCTTTGAACGTTTTCAATGGTAAAAACCTAAGTGGTGTGGAAGGCCTAATGGTTTCTGTGTTTCTCAATGTCTACTGTGACTCTCTCAGGACTGTGTGGCAGCATTGGGCTGAATGTCTGAATCAGAGTTTGAAATGAATCCTGATGTTTCAAACGGGCCAGGGCACTCCACTTTCATGGCTAGATGGAGAAAAGTCAGGGTGCTCACGAGTAAAGCGAGGAGAGGATGAAGGCATAAAAGCAGCAGATTAAAGTTGAGAAGTGCAGCTGTCTATGTGTGTGTGTGTGTGTATAAATGTGTATAAGTGCGCATAATTAAGTAAAATAATCAAGTCATCCTCAGTAAGAGGTATTTTACCTTCATTACATTATTATCCACTCAGACTTTCACATTCATTCTGTTTCTTCCCCCACATTGTGCTAAATATAATTTCATTTACTAGTGGAGCAAGAATCTGTTGCAATCATTAGCCATCCATCCATTTACCGTGCCGCTTATCCTCACAAGGGCCGCGGCCATACTGGAGACTATCCCAGCTAACTCTGGGCGAGAGGCAGGGTACACCCTCAACTGGTCGCCAGCCAATCGCAGGGCACACATACAAAAACAACCATTCGATTATGAAAAAACTAAAATTGAGTAACAGTATGTAATGTACAGCAATTTCTTTTACACCTTTAACTTTTAAGTAATTTCAATGGTATACTGGATAGCGTCCCAGCTGATGCCATTTTGACCAAAGATCATGAATTTCAGTGGTCTATAATATTGGTGGACCAGACTGGATACCTTTCATGTTTTGTATGAGTCAAATTTCTAACTGCTAATGTTACTGTTGGGGATAAACTTGTTATCTGCTGTCGCTTTAATTCCCATCTTTCGAGTATTGGATACGTGACTTCAACAATAGTCATTGGCATTTTATGGAATTTTAAGGCTTCATCCAATATCAGTACTTTAGGTAATTAGTAATGGCTGGCCAAAAATGTTATAATGGCAGACCACCACTATTTGGTTGGTTCGAACTGGTGTATCCAGTCAAAGCCTCACTGTGGTTGCTCACGTAGGTACACTTTTACAATTTGCACTATGCATAGATTAGCTCTCTTTCTGTTTAAACATTGAACACAGACAATAGATGGGAGAGAAAATCTAGGTTACACGAGAATAGAACATAATAAAATATTCAGCACATGCCAAAAACATTGATTGCCCATTTCTTATATTTTCATTTGTGTATACATGAATCTGCGCTCCACACAGTAACATGCTAAACTCATATTTGGACCACATATGCATGATTGAAATCGCACTGAATTTTCTTTTGTGTGTGTCTGTGTGTGTGTGTGTCACATGACTTACTGATGAAATTAGTCTGGCCAGTGTATATAGTGTATTGCAGCTCATAAGAAGTGACGCTGAACTCGTCCTCCGATGTCCAGTGAACAGTGATGGTGTCGTGTGATGCTGTGCACAGCTCGTCTCTGATGGACGGTGGGCTGGGTGCTGCATGAGAAAGTTGTTTCAAAGTGAATTGACAATACAGAAGTACAACATGACAATGCATTTTGATTATTTCTTCATTCTTGGATAACAATTGTATTTCTTTTCTTCTCGTATATGGCATATGACAAGGTCCTTCATATAGTATTCTTTGGCGGAGATAAATTATCAGAAAATACCAGTAGCATTAAACTGCAATGTTTATCTAATATTTTGTCTAATTTTAAGTAAGGTGACCAAAATCCATGATGCAGCATAGTTCTAAACCAGTGCAAACTACAAACTTAATAATACACATTATGGTGAATCGATACATTGTTTTTACGATGACGTCATTGTTGACGTCATTGTTGACATTATGGTGGCAGCTTGCTGCCAGAGGATTTCCCAGCGTGCCTAGCGCTGTTGTATAGTTGTTAAAATGCTGTTTTAAATCAGTTAGTCCCCTAATCCAATAAATAGTTGTAATAATGTGAATGTTAATAGAGCCTATGTGTGTTTATCTGCCCTCTGCAACTTTTGTTATGTCTTAACTATCTGGGAAATGGAAAATACCTCCGTAAAGCCGCAGTGTTAAAACTAAACACTAGGGTGCACCACAGTAAAGGCTTCTTTATACTCGCGTGGACGGCGACCGCGCTGACATCACTGCGGCTATCCCGCACGCAGTTTGCCTTTATACTCGAGCGCAACCAACGCGCGCTGTTTTGAAAGTGTACTGCAGTTCTCCTCCAAGTCGGGGGTGTCGCTACGGCTGGTATTGGCTAGGACGCCAAAGGGTGGAGTTTCCTCTGCATTTTCTGGTAGCCGTGTTTTACTTTCCTTTCCATAACAAGGAACAAAGCGGGCCAATTCGTCGGTCATGTGATGCAATGCGGGCGCGGGAGTATAAAGAGGCCTTAATACATACATTACTAAAGAACTGGTAAATTTTAGTATTAATAATAATACTGCAGTGTCAAAACTATACACTTGGCTACATCACAGCCTCAATACTTAGACACAATAAAGGAGTAAATGAATTATAACATTTTAAACCTAAATATGTTGTAAACTTATAAATCAAAAGATTTAAAACTAATAGATGGCTTTTCTCAAACATATGTACTCATATACCTCATTTCACTGTGAAGGAATTTTCAAACTTTTACTATACCCATGTATAATGCGCACTATTGACTTTTGAAGATATTTTTTTGTGAATAAATGTGCATTATACATGATAGATTATGGTAGATATCTTTACATCCCTAATACTTATATATTGTGGTAAATAACCCCATTGCAATACCACAGGTAAGGAAAATTACTGAAAGACAGACTGTAAAAAGCCATTATTCAAAGTAAACTTTTTTTGTGTTGGACAGTCTGTATATACATATTATTATTATTTATTTATTTTATACCATGTACCTGTTAGGTAATCAAGGCCTTCCAGAATCTTCTTCTCTCTAGAAAAGTCGAGGGCAAAGTTGTCGAAAGCTTCATTCAGATTGACATCAGGGATGAGTACTTGGGAGGAGGCTGTTGCCATGGCAACTCTGGTGGCACATTCAGGAGAGACAAAGAAAGCCAGCGGTCGATTGAAAAAGTAGAACTATTGAAGGCATCAACCACCAGTTCCTATCGCTCCACCTCTATGTAAAACCGACTTAAAATTGTGGAACCCTATAATGCTGTCACTACAGAACCGCATTAGTATGTACAGTGGGTATGGAAAGTATTCAGCACCCCTTAAATTTTTCACTCTTTGTTATATTGCAGCCATTTGCTAAAATCATTTAAGTTCATTTTTTTTCCGGATTAATGTACACACAGCACCCCATATTGACAGGAAAAAGAAACCGGAATTGTTGAAATTTTTACAGATTTATTAAAAAAGAAAAATTTTAGGGCGGCACGGTAGCCGACTGGTTAGAGCGTCAGCCTCACAGTTCTGAGGTGCGGGGTTCAATCCTCGTCCCCGCCTGTGTGGAGTTTGCATGTTCTCCCCGTGCCTGCGTGGGTTTTCTCCGGGCACTCCGGTTTCCACCCACATCCCAAAAACATGCATTAATTGGAGACTCTAAATTGCCCGTAGGCATGACTGTGAGTGCGAATGGTTGTTAGTTTCTATGTGCCCTGCGATTGGCTGGCAACCAGTTCAGGGTGTACCCCGCCTCCTGCCCGATGACAGCTGGGATAGGCTCCAGCACGCCCGCGACCCTAGTGAGGAGAAGCGGCTCAGAAAATGGATGGATGGAAGAAACATTTTAATATCACACAGCCATAAGTACTCAGACGCTTTGCTCAGTATTTAGTAGAAGCAACCTTTTGAGGTAATACAGCCACGAGTCTTTTTGGGAATGATGCAACAAGTTCTTCACACCTCGATTTGGGGATCCTCTGCCATTCCTCAGAGGATCGCCATTCCTTCTCGCAGATCCTCTCCAGTTCTGTCAGGTTGGATGGGGAACATTGGTGGGCAACCATTTTCAGATCTTTCCAGAGATGCTGAATTGGGTTTAAGTCAGAGCTCTGGCTGGGCCACTCAAAAACAGTTATTATTATTATTAAAACGGTATTTTAGCTGTGTGCTTAGGTTCATTGTCTTTTTTGAAGGTGAACCTTTGGCCCAGCCTGAGGTTCTGAGCACTCTGGAGAAGGTTTTCGTCCAGGATATGCCTGTACTTGGCCGCATTCATCTTTTCTTCGATTGCAAACAGTCTCCCTGTCCCTGCAGCTGAAAAACACCAGAGCACGATGCTGCCACCACCATGCTTCACTGTTGGGACTGTATTGGACAAGTGATGAGCAGTGTCTGGTTTTCTCCATACATGCCACTTAGAATTAAGGCCAACAATTTCTATCTTGGTCTCATCAGACCAGAGAATATTATTTCTCACCATCTTGGAGTCCTTCAGGTGTTTTTTTTAGCAAACTCCATGCAGGCTATCATGCGTCTTGCACTGAGGAGAGGCTTCTGTCGAGCTACTCTGCCATAAAGCCCCGACTTGTGGAGGGCTGCAGTGATGGTTGACTTTCTAGAACTTTCGCCCATCTCACGACTGCATCTCTGGACCTCAGCCACAGTGATCTTTGGGTTCTTCTTTACCTCTCTCACCAAGGCTCTTCTCCCCCAATTTCTCAGTTTGGCCGGACGGCCAGCTCTAGGAAGGGTTCTGATCATCCCAAATGTCTTCCATTTAAGGATTATGGAGGCCATTGTGCTCTTAGGAACCTTAAGTGCAGCAGAAATCTTTTTGTTACCTTGGCCAGATCTGCGCCTTGACACAATTCTGCCTCTGAGCTCTTCAGGCAGTTCCTTTGACCTCATGATTCTCATTTGGTCTGACGTGCACTGTGAGCTGTAAGGTCTTATATAGACAGGTGTGGCTTTCCTAATCAAGTCCGATCAATATAATCAAACACAGCTGGACTCCAATGAAGGTGTAGAACCATTTTAAGGATGATCAGAAGAAATGGACAGCACCCGAGTGAAATATGAGTGTCACTGCAGAGGATCTGAATACTGTGTGATATTTCAGTTTCTCTTTTTTAACAAATCAGCAAAAATTTCAACAATTACGTTTTTTTTTCTGTCAATATGTGGTGCTGTGTGTACATTAATGAGGGAAAAAATAATTTTAACAAATGGCTGCAATATTACAAAGTTTAAGGGGGTTTGAAAACTTTCTGTACCCACTGTATATCGAACAAAGTTCAGCTAAATCAAATGTAAAAACAGATGACATCTCCAAAGATGATGCAAATCATAAGTGAACATGTCCATCACTCACCTTTCCGCTACATTTCGGGCAGTCTGAAGGAAGCGGGCGTGGTCATTTTCCTTAAGGCTCTGCTCGGCCTGCGTGATGAGGGCACTGGAGCGCTCCAGACACTGACGACAGTTAGCAATCTGCTGGGCCAATTTACGCAGCTTCATTACCTAGAAGACAAATGTTATATGGTTTAATGTTCATAATCCTCTAACATTGCTCTGCCTCATATTTAGCAGACCACTTTGGTCCATCACCACTTCCAACTGGGAGAGAGTTGATTTTGCTAATCTTCTTTGCCTTTTTTCCCAATGGGTTCCAATGAGTTTGCCTCAAAACTCGTCATGGTGACAGTCACAATATCAGGAAAAAAAAGGACAGCAGTGACTGCAAAATGGTTTTAAAACTGGGTGAAACCAAAATGCAACGCCCATGCATATATTTGCATGGGCGTTGGTAACATTTGATGAAAAAAAATCAGAGGACAAGTGCCTGCTAAAAAAAAAAATAATAATAATTTCTGTACTGGGCGGCACGGTGGCCGACTGGTTAGAGCGTCAGCCTCACAGTTCTGAGGTGCGGGGTTCAATCCCCGTCCCTGCCTGTGTGGAGTTTGCATGTTCTCCCCGTGCCTGCGTGGGTTTTCTCCGGGCACTCCGGTTTCCTCCCACATCCCAAAAACATGCATGAATTGGAGACTCTAAATTGCCCGTAGGCATGACTGTGAGTGCGAATGGTTGTTTGTTCCTATGTGCCCTGCGATTGGCTGGCAACCAGTTCAGGGTGTACCCCGCCTCCTGCCCGATGACAGCTGGGATAGGCTCCAGCACCCCCGCGACCCTAGTGAGGAGAAGCGGCTTAGAAAATGGATGGATGGAATTTCTGTACTGCTCTTTGACATGAACATTACAGGTAAATGAGGACACACAGACAGGAAGAAGGAAAGCAGAAAGAATGCAGCTAGCGGACTGAAGTCCACTTTATGGGTGAGAGGTGAGATCAACCGCTTGGCTCCTCATTCTTCTGCTGACCTCATGAATGTGTTGCATAAAAATCATGCTGTAGAGTTCAGCATTAGTCAGTTTTCTGTTATCTAGAATAGTAGAATGATGCCATCCAATCCAATCTGTATTTTGGCAAGGTGTCCCAATATTCTTTTCCCTACTATTGTGGCCAAACTACCTTGTATACAATAGTTTCATATTACAAAGCTCAATCCATCTATTTCTATAGCTGCTGTCCTTGGCAGAGCCACAGGGAAGCTAGAGCCTCTCCCAGCAGACGTAGGGTGAAATAATTATTATACTCAGGACACCAGCGTCAGTCAATCATAATCGATTATATGCCAGTTGTGCAAAAGTCATCAGCCAACTAATACAGTACTAATGACCTACTTTTCAAAGATCGAGATTACAATTGTATATTCCTTGTGCTATTTTAATATCTTTGTGTGAAACACTAACACATTTGAAGCACAATGGTGTCACTGAAGGTAACAGGAATCAGATTAATTTCAAAACAGCAATGAACAAATATGTTCTCATCGGATAAAGATGGAGCTAAACATTTGTATGACCTCGACAAATGACTCATTCAAAATTTTATTTGTGAGAATAGTAACTCTAGGGAATAAAAACTTAAAAGATGGGGTTTGGTTAAGAGTGTGTCATCAAACGGTGTGGGAGAGTCAAAGGCGCTACCTAATGTGCACTTCCTGTCTGTTGCTGGAAAGGCTGCTCTGTCTGAGAAACTGTTCCTAGCTGGCAACTTAATGGAGTTGTCAACTGGCTATTATCTGCTCCCCCAATTAGAGCATCATGATCTGCTGTCACTACAAACACCATGTGAGCAGTTTATTGACCACACAAAGACGAGACGCCGCAACAGCATCGTTTGATAAGACAACGTCTTATGTGATGTGTCAGAAGGTTTTCAGGACTGGTTTGACAAAAAATATTTTCCAAAAACAAACAAAAAAAATACAAGATTTCCCCTTTAATTTGGGCCAGACAATCAATCTACAGACCTTCAAAGAGATCCTGCAGTGTTTGCTTCATTCAGTGTGTTAGAACAAGCGAGAGTTCTGACAGGACAAGTCATTACTGCTTCACAATGCCCTGATTATCCGACAGCTCCTGGCTGAGAAATACATTGCTGTGCCCGAGCCACCCGACTTGGCAGTGTGTGTTTTTTTTACTCTTTCCCAATCTCAAGGAGGTCATTAAGTGGACCGTTTTGAAGACGTGAATGACATCAAGGTGGCCATGATAACGGAGCTACTTTGAATGTTGGGACTATGACAGGAAAAGCTTAGACGTTGGTTGACATGATGATTAGGGGAAAGGTTGATATATTGTGTGTCCAGGAGAACAGGTGGAAAGGCAGTAAGGCTTGAAGTTTAGGGGCACGGTTCAAATTATTTTACCATGGTGTAGACGGGAAGAGAAATGGAGTAAGGGGTATTTTAAAGGAAGTTTGCTAAGAATGTCTTAAAGGGGAAAAGAACGCCAGATAGAGTGATGAGGCTGAAACTTGAAATTGAGGGTATTATACACAATGTGATTAGTGGCTATGACCCACAGGTAGGATGTGACCTAGCGGTGAAAGAGAAATTCTGGAAGGAGGTAGACGAAGTAGTTCTGATCATCCCAGACAGAGAGAGAGAGTTGTGATTGGTGCAGATTGTAATGGGCATGTTGGTAAAGGAAACAGGGGTGATGAAGAAGTGATGGGTAAGTACGGCATCCAGGAAAGGACGCTGGAGGGAGAGATGGTGGTAGACTTTACAAAAAGGATGGAAATGGCGGTAGTGAACACTTTCTTCCAGAAGAGGTAGGAACATCGGGTGACCAACAAGAGCGGAGATAGAAGCACGCAGGTGAATTACATCTAGTGCAGACGATGTAATCTGAAGGAGGTTACTGACTGGTAGTGGTAGGGGAGAGTGCGGTTAGACAGCATAGGGTGGTGGTATGTAAGATGACTCTGCGGGTGGGGAGGAGGATTAAGAGGACAAAAAAAGAGCAGAGAACCATGTGGTGGAAGCTGAGAAAGGAAGAGTGTTGTGCGGCTTTTTAAGAAGAGGTGAGACAGGCTCTCGGTGGACAGGAGCAGCTTCCAGGAAACTGGACCACTACAGCCAAGGTGATCAGAGAGGCAGACAGGAGAGTACTTGGTGTATCTTCTGGTAGGAAAGGGGAGAAGGAGACTTGGTGGTGGAACCTCAAAGTACAGGAAATATACAAGGAAAGCTAAGGTTAGCTAAGACGAATTGGGACGCTGTGAGGACTGAGGAGAGGAGAAAGGAATACATTGAGATGCGACATAGGGCAAAGGTAGAGGTGGCTTAGGCCAAACAAGAGGCATATGATGACATGTATGCCAGGTTGGACACTAAAGAAGGAGAAAAGGATCTATACAGGTTGGCCAGACAGAGGTATAGAGATGGGAAGGATGTGCAGCAGTTTAGGGTGATTAAGAATAGAGATGGAGATGTGTTGACTGGTGCATGTTGTGTGCTGGATAGATGGAAAGAATACTTTGACGAGTTGATGAATGAGGAAAATGAGAGAGAAGGAAGAGTACAAGAGGCAAATCTGGGGGACCAGGAAGTAGCAATGATTAGTAAAGGGGAAGTTAGAAAGGCACTAAAGAGGATGAAAAATGGAAAGGCAATTGTTCCTGATGACATACCTGTAGAGGTATAAAAGCATCTCGGACAGGTGGCTGTGGTGTTTTTGACCAGCTGTTTCAACAGAATTCTAGCGTGTGAGAAAATGCCTGAGGAATGGAGGAAAGGTGTGCTGGTGCCCATTTTTAAAAACAAAGGTGATGTGCAGAGCTGCGGGAACTATAGAGGAAGAAAGGTATAAAGTTGATGACCCACACAATGACGTTACGGGAAAGAGTAGTGGAGGCGAGACTCAGTACAAATGTGAGTATTTGCAAGCAACAGTACGGTTTCATGCCTAGAAACAGTACCACAGATGCATTATTTGCCTTGATGGTGTTGATGGAAAAGTACAGAGAAGGTCAGAAGCAGCTACATTGTGTCTTTGTAGATCTAGAGAAAGCCTATGATAGAGTACCTAGAGAGGAACTGTGGTACAGCATGTGGAAGTCTGGAGTTGCAGAGAAGTATTTTAGAATAATACAGGACATGTATGAGGGCAGCAGAACAGTGGTGAGGTGTGCTGTAGGTGTCACAGAGGAATTTAAGGTGGAGGTGGGACTGCATCAGGGATCAGACCTGAGCCCCTTCTTGTTTGCAGTGGTGATGGATAGGCTGACAGATGAGGTTAGAATGAAGTCCCCGTGGACCATGACGTTCCCAGATGACATTGTGATCTGCAGTGAAAGCAGGAAGCAGGTGGAGGAACAGTTAGAAAGGTGGAGACATCCACTGGAAAGGAGAGGAATGAAGATTAGTCGAAGTCAGACAGAATATATGTGCATGAATGAGAGGGGTGGAGGGGGAAGAGTGAGGCTACAGGGAGAAGAGATAGCGAGGGTGGAGCACTTCAAATACTTGGGGTCAACAGTCCAGAGCAATTGTGAGTGTGGTAAGGAAGTGAAGAAATGGGTCCAAGCAGGTTGGTCAGGTGTGTTCTGTGACAGAAGAGTCTCTGCTAGGATGAAGGGCAAAGACTATAAAACAGTGGTGAGGCCAGCCATGATGTACGGATTAGAGACAGTGGCACTGAAGAGACAACAGGAAGCCGAGCTTGGAAGTGGTGGAAATGAAGATGTTGAGGTTCTCTTTTGGAGTGACCAGGTTGGATAGGATTAGAAATGAGCTCATCAGAAGGATGGCCAAGGTTAGTTAGGATGATGAGGACGGAGCTGCCAGGCAAGAGAGCTAGAGGAAGACCAAAGAGAAGGTTGATAGTGAGGGAAGACATGAGGGCAGTTGGTGCTAGAGAGGAGGATGCAGGAGACATGGAAAAGGATGACACGCCGTGGCGACCCCTAACGGGACAAGCCGATGATGAAGGCATGGCAGAGAATGCTGGGAAAGGGCGTTACACTCTCACGAGATTACTTTGAAGGGGAAAACGTATAATTTGGATTTGTAATAGCGTTTGTGACACCAGTCCTGGAATATTTCTGACACAACTCATACATAATTACTCCCTCTTACTGACAGTAGTGGAAACAATATCAGTCTCTTTGATGCTATATGTGTGCAATAGAAGGAGACGACAATAGGGCCCAGCCGCCCAACTTAGTCTTATTAGAAGAATAACACTTAAAAGCCAGTTTTGTTTCATAAAAAAATAGAAGAGAAGGCTGGGATGTACAGAACTGCCTGATGAGGTAATTAGAGAATGTTTTAATTCATTATGACAGTTCTTAATGTGACGCTCCAACACAAAAAGTAGCTGTGGGTAGCTGTACTACTCAGCGTCAATCATTAAGATACAAAAATTACTCCTTTTTATGTAAGCATCATTTCATGACGATGCATTTAAGCTCTTCCGTAGATTGGAAAGTTTTACAGTTTGGCTCTTAGGGACAAAAGTATAAAAAAGTTCTGAGGCATCAGCTCCAAACTTCTCTGACCCACTTTCTAACAAATATACGGCAAACTTTTTTTGTTCCCTAAGTTAACTTGTTTTCCCTCTGCTCCCACCTGTGCATCAAAGCTCAAACAATTCACAGCTTGAGCACAAATTTTAGTCCTTCCTTTACCACCCCCAAATACTGCCCAATAAAAATAATGGTTTGATTTAATGTTTCGGAATTCAGGAAAAAGATTTGAACATTACAATGAGAATATAGAGCAGGGAGGTGCATTAAGAACATGACATAAAGGCACACACATCAGGACATAGGGCTAGGGATTAAACCTCCTTCGAGAGTGACAAGACTTCTTAAAAGGAAATTACAGAGAAAGTGAGAGCGCCTTGCTCTGCTGTACACACTGTGATCAATGCGTGAATAATCCTGTTATTCAGTTGCACAGATGAACCCTTTCTTCAGGAGACGGACTCCTCACCAGAAACGACAGCAGCCTCTATTTTTGAAGCCTGACAACTATGTTTTGTTCATGGTCCCTGTACAACTGTCAGAATTACACTAGACTCTTTAACAATAATTTTTATTACAGCTCTTGTATCAGATTAAATGTACCTATTGAAGTGTCCAGTAAGTGTCATTCATTAAAACTTCATTTCGAAATCTCCATTTCCACCCAATAAGGTCTTTTCCATTAACGTCACACATGGGAGGGTTGGAACTTCACAGTGAATTTATTTAAAATTCCCATAAATCATATTCTAGTAGCTGTTATTGAGTTGTTTAACTGTTTATTGATCGTAGGCCTCTAAATCAAAACTAATCAAAATTGCATTGAGGAAGTGCTGTGATGAAATGGGATTTACAGGAATGGTGTGATGTGCATTTCATTCATCTGAAGAATTAACACATTACTTAGCAGTTAAAGTGAATAATTCTTGACCCAGACTTTCCCAAGATAAGCTTGAATCTTTGTCGACCTAATGCTGTATTTGATGCGTTTTCTTCAAAATATGAAAGTGTCAAGGGAGCACTTCACCTTGGACTCCTTGATTTTCACAGCAATGACCTGCTTTCTCTGGCGGATAATCTCCACCAGCTCGTCGCACTCCTCCACCAGCTTGGCTTCGTGCATGGCGGTATTCACCTGGAGAGAACAAGACACAAGCCATGACAAACGTCTTATAGAAGTTTAGTTTGGATAAAGTGATATGTTTACTTAATCAAAAGGTAAAGCAAAAACAAATCTACAATTATTTAATATAATAACAAAAATCACAACTGATTGGGCTCTTGTCTGACATGTAAAGTTAATTTGAATTACCATTAAAATGAAGAAACCAGACTTTCTTAATGGCAATATAGCAAATTAAAACGCTGTTCATATAGTTTAACAGGACATATATTGTAATACAACATAATTATGGCACTCTTTCAAGCTATGGGATATTTGATTATTTATCAATACTGCACCCACATTAGAATGTAGAGTTTGCAAGTATGATCCACTTATTTCTTATTACGAATAAAGTATTCATGTGGCGGCATGGTGAACGACTGGGTAGCACATCTGCCTCACAGTTCTGAGGACCCGCGATCAAACCCAGCCTCCACTGAGTTTGCAAATTCTCCCCACGACTCCCCTGAGTTTGCATGTTCTCCCCGTGCCGTCTTAAGTGTTGGTGCAGAAACGAAGTACCTTTGAAGCCAGAGTAACGTTCACTCTTGAAAGCCAATGACAGGATAACGACTTGGAGTTCACGGTGTAATGAAAAATACAAATTGTACAAAACCCAAATTTAAATGTTGTATGACACATATCCTATATAATGTCCTATTTCGTATGGTTATAAACTATGACACTTTTTAACAGGTGGGTGGCTTCATCTGACTAACGTAGCATCATTCCACTCTCTCTCTCTCTCTCTCTCTCACGCTATCGCTAGTCACATGACACGCTAGTAACAGTTCGAATAATGATTTTTTTTAATTATCCTATCTTATTTTATTTAAAAAAAAATTAATGTAATATATTTACGGTATATAATAATCGACAATTATTTTTTAACTAAATTATTCAGTATGAAAATAAAAACACATCAACTCTGTATAATAAATTTAACAAACTAACCAATATTTAATTGGGTCCTGCATTAGGAATGAAGTAACAGTCAGTGAAGAAACCGTTTCAAATGTAGGAACAGTGCATCACACCATGTAAAGTGAATTTATGCAACATTCTGACAGGAAAAAATTCCAATGAAGCTGAGATGTTGTGTAAAACAAATAAAAAACAGAATACAATGATTTTCAAATCCTTTATCAAACTATATTCAATTTAATACACTACAAAGACAATAAGTAATGTCAAACTGATTTTTTTTGGCAAATATTCACTCATTTTGAATTTGATGCATGCAACACGTTCCAAAAAAGCTGGGACAGGGGCATGTTTACCACTGTGTTACATGACCTTTCCTTTAACAACACTCAAAAAGCATTTGGGAACTGAGGACACTAATTGTTGATGCTTTGTGTGTGAATGTGGCTTGGCATTGTCTTGCTGAAATAAGCAGGGACGCCCCTAAAAAGACGTTGGTTGGATGGCAGCATACAGTATGTTGCTCCAAAACCTGTATGTACAGAACCTTTCAGCATTAATGGTGCCTTCACAGATGTGCAAGTTACCAATGCCATGGGCAGTAACACACCCCCATACCATCACAGATGCTGGCTTTTGAACTTTGCACTGATAAGAATTTGAATGGTCCTTTTCGTCTTTGGCCCAGAGGATACAATGCCCATGATTTCCAAAGATACTTTGAAATGTGGACTCGTCCACTTTGCGTCTAGATGACCTCGGGCCTAGAGAAAATGGTGGTGTTTGTGGGTGTTGTTGATATATGGCTTTCGATTTGCAGGGTAGAGTTTTAACTTGCATTTGTAGATGAAGCGACGAACTGTGTTAACTTACAGTGGTTTTCTGAAGTATTCCTGAGCCCACATGGCAATACCCTTTGAACAATGATGCCTGGTTTTAAAGCAGTGCCGTCTGAGGGATGGAAGCTCACAGTCATTCAATGTTGGTTTTTGGCCTTGCCACTTTCGTAAAGAGATTCTCTGAATCTTTTGATGATACTACGGATCGTAGATAATGAAATCCCTAAATTCCTTGCAACTGTACATTGAGAAACATTCATCTTAAACTGTTGGACTATTTGCTCACACAGTTGTTTACAGAGTGGTGAACCTCACCCCCCCCACCCCATTTTATACCCAATCATGACACTCACCTGTTTCCAATTAACTTGTTCATCTGTGGAATGTTCCAAAAAGGTGTTTTTTGAGCATTCCTCAACTTTTCTCCATCTTTTGTTGCCGCTGTCCTAGCATCAAATTCAAAATGCTAGAATATTTTAAAGAAAACCTAACATTTATTAGTTTGGACACAAAATGTCTTGTCTTTGTAACTTATACAATTGAATGTAGATTGAAAAGGACTTGCAAATCTTTTTAAACAACATCCCAACTTCATAGGAATTGGGGTTTGTAATTAATATGAACTTTGCTGACTTGCAAATATGGAACAAATACAGTATAATTAAGATATCGACTACATCAAGGTTCAAATGACCTCAAAATCAACAGGGTTATAGCCTATCCCTATCTGTTTAATAAAATGGGGAAGTCTTCTTGTGGTTGAGGTTTTATCTAAATGTAACTGCACAAAGTGACAAATCCATTGTCATACAGTAAATATGAAAACAAGGTAAAGTTTTTTTTTTATAACAAACTAAAAATGGGACACACTTAGAATAGTACATGCACAGTGGTAGTCATGTGACAACAATTCAACATAATTTTGTGGAGTTGTAGAAATTTTATATACAAAAGCTTTCTCCCCCATCCTTTACGTACAATAGAATACATAATGAGTCTCTCCTGGCGTATCTCCTATCATGTCTTTGCACAAAACACACTTTTTCCCCGACCGTTCCATAAATACAGGAAGCAGGAAGATCCCAATTTGGCTTTTTAGCTCCTTGGCAATGCATGCATAGTATTTGTTTGCTTTTCATCAACAGTTAATGAACCAGAAACAAGAACGCATCAAGTTCTGAAACTCCCAGCAAAAGAAAATGAATAAAAAAAACAAATAAACACAAAAACAAAACAAAAAAAGAAGAAATGATGGAAGAGAAGCTGCTGTTATGTGCGTTAACATATCGGCAGTGTTTGATTGGATCTCCTGAATCAATACGGGATGATGCAAACTAGGAGGATGGGAATCCAGGTCGGCCTCAAAGCTCTTCAGAATTCTCTCTTTACACACTCCAACAACTTGAAAACTCCTCCCTCCTCCCGTTTGCCCTCTGAACCTCACTGCTTATACATAATGTAGTTTTTTGCATAGTCCTGTTAACAAACTCAATAATTGATCTATGTATGGGGATCAAAACATAACCAATTCACAATTGGAACAGGTAATGAGATTCCAAATTATTTATTTAAACCTTTAGAACAGCATTTTAGGTTCTATCTGTCTAGAGTGAGGCATGTTCTACTTCATACTCCATTTGTATGCAGACAACGGACAATCTCCACATGCCGTTGGGTTGGCCTGTACTTAATGAATCACGCAGTAGTCATTTAGCATTGACCAGCTGAGCAGATGCATTCACAGACCTCAAAGTGACGCTTTAGAAAATGGAGCCTGGTCTGTATCATAACAAAATTTCTCAGGGAGGACAGCCAAATCTGAACTGGATGAATGGCGTTTATTTATTGTTCGTATGGGCGTATTTAATACAAATCATTATAGTGTGTGTTTAGTACAATCAATGTTTGATGGCTACGCTTAAGCTTCACACTGCTGGCTACATCCATTTAAATCACAACACAGTTCCAAATAGAAAAGGTCAATAGTGACAGCACTGCCTGGTGTTTCATTTTCTGCAGACAGTTATGGGTTCACATCAGGACGTCGTGTCGCTACAATGTGCTGTGAATGTTATCGTACCTCAAACAATATAGTATATATTCCAGGTTCCAATCCGGTATTTCTATGTGAAGTTTGCATGTTCTCCCCATATCTGTGTGGGTTTTCACAGGGTACTTTGGTTTCACCCCCAACCCCCCGCCCCCACATTCCAAAAACATGCATGGTAGGTTAATTGAAGACTCTAAGGTGTGTGTGGATGTGAGTGTGAATGGCTGTTTGTCTATATATGCCCAGCGATTTGTTTGCAACGAGTTCAGGTTGTACACCACCTATCACCCAAAGTCAGCTGGAATTGGCTCTAGGACACCCGTGACCCAAGTGAGTGTAAGCGGGACAGAGAATGGATGGATTAACGCAATGATGATTGTAATTGTGACTCACAAATTACAAAAGGGCTCAATCAGACCATAACATTCAAGTTTCAAAGTTGTGCACCCGCCAGTGAACTTAATTCTCTTAGTGTATTCGAATCACCAATTGCAGTAATTGGACTATGCCAGTTTCAGCTTTTAAGTGAAGACGATTCTATTATAGATGATTCTAAAACAACATAGCAGTGCAGTTCTTGAATATATCGTTAATAAATAAATGTAATTAAATTTAAGTGACCTCAATTTTTGACCGGTAGTTGGAGTTTAATTAAGTAATGGATTAGACTGCTGATGATTCTAAAATCATAACCAAGAAGAAAAATTAGAGCATAGGAAAAATGCAAGACAGACATTTATTGCTCTATTTTTTCTGTGAAAGATTACGTTTTATTATTTTAATCAACCTTGTGTATTTCCTTTGATGCAAAGGGACTAATGCAAAGTATTGGATCAATCAGTACACTGAAACTCAAATCAAGGCTAGTTTCCTTGCCTGACCTCCAATTGAAGGGACAGTTTGCAGTTAAAATTTTTTTTAATATCTGTACGACCTGACAGTAGAATATTATTAAAATTATCTTATGAAAAAACTACCCTCTCTGGCCCCATCTATGTCCTTAATTTATTTTGAATAATTATTTTACAACTGGACACGGCTTGAGAAGAATAGCCTACCAGAGCATGTAGAGACAGGATGCGTGACCGACAGGATGCGTGACCGACTAGTCTGCGAATCATCTATAAATGCACACACAGCGCGTCGTGGGGGGACAGACACAGCAGCCTCTCGCAAAGGAGACTATTATAGTTTCTGGTTTCCATGGTGAAGATTAATTGACTCCGATTCGCGATAAAAGTTTAAAACAAGGAATTGGATAGCTCTCTACTTCAAATCAAGGATAAAGATACATAACGGTGGTGTCCTATATGTGGACGGCTGCATATACAGACCCTTTCCAAAAAATTTTAACATCATGGAAAAGTTTATCCATCCATCCGTCCATTTTCTGAGCCGCTTCTCCTCACTAGGGTCGCGGGCGTGCTGGAGCCTATCCCCAGCTATCATTGGGCAGGAGGCGGGGTACACCCTGAACTGGTTGCCAGCCAATCGCAGGGCACATACAAACAAACAACCATTCGCACTCACATTCACACCAACGGGAAATTTTGTTGTCAATTAACCTACCATACATGTTTTTGGGATGTGGGAGGAAACCGGAGTGCCCGGAGAAAACCCACGCAGGCACGGGGAGAACATGCAAACTCCACACAGGCGGGACCCGGGATTGAACCCCGCTCCTCAGAACTGTGAGGCAGACGCTCTAAACAGTCGTCCACCGTGCCGCGGAAAAGTTTATTTATTTCCATAATTCCATTCAAAAAGTTAAGCTTCCATAGATTATAGATTCAAGTATTTCTTTCTTTCTTTTTACATAATTTGGGCTTCCAGCTCATAAAACCAACGAAATCAGGAATTCAAACCATTAGAATACTGTGAAAAAGCACCACTTACATGTCAGTTATTGTATATATAAAAAAAAGAAAAATCAAGGTCAATATTGTCATGATTCATGCGAGAGTTCCTCTTTTGGAGCTTGGGTGGCGCCTTGCAGCTTGTCTCTCCCTCTTCCCCTCTGTCTCCCCAGCAATCAGCATCACCTGTGCATCGCACCTGTCTTCAAGCAGCACTGATTACTACCTGCATTTAAGCCTGCCAAGTCCAACAAACCTTCGCCTGAGTATTGAACTCACATACACTGGCCGACACTCGTACTTCCAGGTTTCTGTGGTATGCAAGTAATTATCCTACGAACCACATCCGTAGTCACCCGATTTTGTTCTCTCCCGTCTCCAGTGTACCTTCCGTGCCTTCCCCGCCTCCCTGCATGCTCCAGCTACGCCGCCAAGCCACACCACCTGCTCGCGTTCCCGCTTCCTGCTCGCTCCTTGTCCCCGACGGCCCTGCACCTCACTTTGGATATCCTTACCCCGTGCCAAACTAAAATAAACCATTCTTAATCTATTCCCTCCACCTCAGTCTGCTCTTGGGTCCAATCCAACTTCGCACCATGACAGATATGTTAATCTTCAATACATGGTTGGGAATCCCTTTGCTTTAATCACTGCCTCGATGCGCAGTGGCATTGAGGCAATCAGCCTGTGGCATTTCCTGGGAGTTTGGAGGCCCAGATTTCCTTGATGCTTGCTCTGAGTTCTTCTTTGTTTTTGGGTGTGGTGCCCCCCATCGATTCCCAATGGGGTTTAGAACCGGCGTGTTTACTCGCCAGTCAAGCACTGTAATGGCATGGATATTAAACCAGGTTTTGGTGCTTCTGGTGGTATGGACAGGGGCCAGATCCTGCCGGAAGATGAAATCTGAATCCCCGTACAGCCATCCTCAGCAGAAGGATTCAAGAAGTCCTCTAAAACATTCTGGTAGACTGTTGCGGTGACCTTGGATTTAAGGAAGCAGAGTTTACCAACACCTTATATATATTTAGATATTTCGCACTGGACCTCAAGCAGCTTGGGTTCTGTTCTTCCTCCAAACCCTTGGACCTTGATTCTCGAATGAAAGGCACACTTTACTTTCATCGGAAAAGAGTCATTCCAGTCCTTCTTTTCTTTGGCCCAGTTGAGATGCTTCCTACAGTAGGTTGGCTCAGGCTGAGAAGTGGCTTGACCCAAGGAACCCAACAGTTGTAGCCCACTCCCGGATGTGTCTGAATGTGGTGGTTTTTGAAGCTGTGATTGCCGCCTCATTCCACTCTTTCTGGGTCTCTGCTAGACCTCAGTTTGATAATCCGCGGAAGCCCACGGTCATCTCTTTTTCTGGTGCATCTCCTCCAGCCACATTTTGTCCTTCCACTAGACTTTCCATTGATATGCTTGGACACAGCAGCCTCCTTACCAATGAATTCTTGTGGCTTACCCATCCTATGGAGGGTATCAATGATGGTCTTCTGCCCAGTTGTCAAGTCTGCAGTCTTCCCCATATTGAACCCAAATGAAACAATGGAACCAAACTGAAGCAATTTAATGACACCTGGGAAAACCTGTGCAGGTGCTTTGAGTTTAGAAGATGATTAGTGTGTGAC
The DNA here is from genome assembly GCF_024500385.1 of Phyllopteryx taeniolatus. Lineage (NCBI taxonomy): Eukaryota > Metazoa > Chordata > Actinopteri > Syngnathiformes > Syngnathidae > Phyllopteryx > Phyllopteryx taeniolatus. The sequence continues at coordinate 7,785,614 of NC_084511.1, read as the reverse complement.
ACTCAGTTTAAAACATTTATGGCCTGAAAAATTTGGGCTGATTTCTTCACAGTATTGACATTTTTTTAATTCCTGATTTCGTGGGCTTTATGAGCTGGAAGCCTAAATTATGTAAAAATAAACGAATAAATACTGAATCCATAATATATGAAAGTTTAACATTTTGAATGCCATCCATCCATTTTCTGAGCCGCTTCTCCTCACTAGGGTCGCGGGCGTGCTGGAGCCTATCCCAGCTGTCATCGGGCAGGAGGCGGGGTACACCCTGAACTGGTTGCCAGCCAATCGCAGGGCACATAGAAACTAACAACCATTCGCACTCACAGTCATGCCTACGGGCAATTTAGAGTCTCCAATTAATGCATGTTTTTGGGATGTGGGAGGAAACCGGAGTGCCCGGAGAAAACCCACGCAGGCACGGGGAGAACATGCAAACTCCACACAGGCGGGGACGGGGATTGAACCCCGCACCTCAGAACTGTGAGACTGACGCTCTAACCAGTCGGCCACCGTGCCGCCACATTTTGAATGGAATTATGGAAATAAACTTTTCCATGATATTCTAATTTTTTGGAAAGGGTCCGGCACCGACGTCACCGTTCTCACCAAGTTGATCTCTCGTTTCTTTGGGCAGAGGCAAGAAGGGGGCGGGGATTGCTACATTCAAATCTTGCTACCAGTTTGAAAACTGCATACTCTTCCTTTAATGGCCATTCTAAAACATTTACACAGAAACAGACAGATGCTGCATACCTCAACCTGTTGACAAATCTGGATGAGTTTGGCCATTTGGTTCTCCAGTTCACTGTTTCTCTTCACTAGGTTGGTCAAGTTGTTCTCCAAGGTTTGCTGTGGAGATGGAAGTGGAGGAACAGACAAAAGGAGCAGGGAGAAAGGGCAAAATTCATGAAAACAAGCCATTGTAAACAATAATTTTACAAACGCAATCTACCCCGTGGGTAAATTGCCATACAATGAAAGAGAAAAAGTGCAGTCATACATTTTAAAGACTATGTAAAAGGACCCAACAAATAGTGTTTTGTGAGTGAAGTTTGCTGAATTTGAATCATAAAAAAAAAGAAAAAAAAAAAAGAAAAAATATCACCAATTATATAAAATAAGGTTGCCAAATAAGCCAAAAATGTTGATTCATCAATGCATTGCAGTACTTCCCCCGCAAGTCAATATCGATTCAGCAAATCCTTTGAATCGATGCCACTCTTGGCCATTCCGGGTGTCATGAACGGAACAGAGACATGACAGCGGGGTGCTTTGTGTTTGATTTACATTGTATGGACAGAAGCCGCAATCGATCAAAAAAACAACAAAATGGCGACTCAAGCGAGTGTCCACACACTATCTGTCACCAAGAAGAGAGCGACTTCTACTTTTTACATTTTACATTCCTCAGTAAATCCAGAACACACGGAATGGACAAAAGACACCCAAACCACTGCACAATTCCAACATGAAAACATGTCAGAAGTTGCCATCCCAAAGCTGTACACAGAGTTAAGACAGCGGTTTTGGAGTCGTTGAATTGGGGAGAAAGAGGGACTCTTGGACTTCCAAGGCGACTGACTATGTACGTACAGTAACTATCACTTCTCATTTCATTTCTAAAGAGTGGGAATTAGTGTTAAATGTTCTCAAGACCACAGACCTGCAATGAAAGCCACACAGAGACAATAAATGAATGGGGTTTGAGGAAGAAAGTACTGGCAATTGTGCCGCAAAAAAAGTCACATTATTACATTTATTGGATCAGGGGACTAACTGACATAATACAGCATTTTAACAACCACACAACAGGGCGCTAGGCACGCTGGGAAATCCTCTGCATGCGAGCCGCCATGTTTTAACGATGATGTCATCGTCGACGTCGTCATGGCGGCTTGCTATCAGAGGATAACCCAGCATGCCTAGAACTGTTGTATAGTTGTTAAAATCCTTTTTTTAAAATTTCAGTTAGTCCCCTAATCCCATAAATAGTTGTAATGTGGATATTAACAAAGTTTGTGTTTATCCTTCCTCTGGAGCTTTTGTTGTGCCTTAACTATTTTTTTTTATTATCTTGCACCAGGAGTGAACTTGTTATCCGCATAACTCTCTAGTTTACAGTACGATGTGAAAGCCAGCTGATGTGCCAATGGCCACAGGTGGAAAAGACCTCCGTAAAGCTGCAGTGTCAGAAATAAACACTCGGATGCAAGTCTCGATACTTAAACACATAATATAGGGGTGGATGAATTTTTTTATTTTAATGTGAATCTAAACAGTACGTACACTTGTAAATCACAAGATTGAAAACTCATTTATGGCTTCTCTAAAACACATCTACTCATAGACCTCATTTTACTGTGAAATAGTTTTCTTTTACTATACCTATAATACACACTATTGATTTTCCAATATTTTTTTGGGAAAGAAATGCGCATTATACACGAGAACGTATGGCAATGCAAATGGACAACACACAAAAAAGCATTTGACACTGCAATAATGGGGATGACGCTTGGGATGGCAACACATACACAGCATTTGATTATACAAAAACATTGTTTTAAATTGATTTATTGTAGGAGTTCTTAAACTTAAGCCTGGTATTGTCATATAGTGATTACTAAACATTCTATTCAGACAAGTTTAATTTAATCCCATTATTGTATGCAAAGTAATGCTCTTAGGGTGTCCAAGATTCTAAATACACCTAAAAAGGTAAAAAACAAAACAACAAAAAAACACAGTTGTGTCTAATCCTTTAAATGATGCTCATATCGGTTTACAAATGTTAAGAAAATATATTGTATCAGTATTCAATATCAATACATACATGTACACTACTGTATCAAGCAATATCAAGCAGAGAAATGGTGACAGTGTCTCAAAATACTTTAAAAAGGAAAACATGATAAATAATTAAGCTTGTGATGGATATTTTATTTGTTTAGCATAACAATTTAAATTTTTGTTTACTGTATTTATGTTGGCGGCACGGTAGACAACTGGTTAGCATGTCTGCCTCACAGTTCTGAGGTCCTTGGTTCAAATCCCGGCCCCGCCTGTGTGGAGTTTACATGTTCTCCCACATCCCAAAAACATGCATAGTAGGTTAATTGAAGACTCTAAATTGCCCGTAGGGGTGAATGTGAGTGCGGATGGTTGTTTGTTTATACAGTGGGTACGTAAAGTATTCAGACAGGTGATGAGCAGTGCCTGGCTTTCTCCACACATGCCACTTAGACTTAAGGCCAACAATTTCTATCTTGGTCTCATCAGACCAGAGAATCTTATTTCTGACCATCTTGGAGTCCTTCAGGTGTTTTTTTTAGCAAACTCCATGCGGGCTTTCATGTGTCTTGCACTGAGAAGAGGCTTCCGTTGGGCCACTCTGCCATAAAGCCCCAACTGGTGGAGGGCTGCAGTGATGGTTGACTTTCTAGAACTTTCACCCATCTCCCGACTGCATCTCTGGAGCTCAGCCACAGCGATCTTTGGGTTTTTATTTACCTCTATGACCAAGGCTCTTCTCCCCCAATTTCTCAGTTTGGCCGGACGGCCAACTCTCGTAAGGGTTCTGATCGTCACAGACGTCTCCCATTTCAGGATTATGGAGGCCACTGTGCTCTTAGGAACCTTAAGTGCAGCAGAAATGTTTTTGTAACCTTGGCCAGATCTGTGCCTTGCCACAATTTTGTCTCTGAGCTCTTCAGGCAGTTCCTTTGACCTCATGATTCTCATTTGCTCTGACATGCACTGTGAGCTGTAAGGTCTTATATAGACAGGGGTGTGGCTTTCCTAATCAAGTCCAATCAGTATAATCAAACACAGCTGGACTCCAATGAAGGTGTAAAACCATCTTTAGGATGATCAGAAGAAATGGACAGCACCCGAGTTAAATATATGAGTGTCACAGCGAAGGGGCTGAATACTTATGGCTGTGTGATATTTCGGTTTTTCTTTTTTAATAAATCAGCAAGAATTTCAACAATTAAGTTTTTTTTTCTGTCAATATGGGGTGCTGTGTGTACATTAATGGGGAATAAAAGGAACTTAAATGATTTTAACAAATGGCTGCAATATAACAAGGAGTGAAAATTTAAGGGGGTCTGAAAACTTTCCGTACCCACTGTATGTGCCCTGCGATTGATTGGCTGGCGACCAGTTCAAGGTATACCCCGCCTCTCGCCTGAAGATAGCTGGGATAGGCTTCAGCACGCCCGCGACCCTAGTGAGGATAAGCGGTACGGAAAATGAATGAATATATTTATGTTTAATGTATTCATATCACGTAAAACAAAGTCAGGAAAAAAGGTTCCTGATGGAAGCAATGCACATCAGTTTTTTTAGATATGCAGCATCAAAAACTCAAGATAACTCCAGTCAGATCCAATTAAAAAAGATAACATAGCTTCTAAAATAAGATTACTTTAGAAACTATGTTTTAATATGGAAAAAATATATACTGAAAACTAACCTAAAATACAATTTAAAGGACAATATCTTGTTTCAATATTTTATTTAATTTTACAATGACATGAGCCTAAATAAAACCATAGACTCCATGAATTCTAACAATCAAAGGCTCAATAACTTTGACTGAAATGCGCATAGAGCCACATAAAGATGTAAATGTGAACAAGCGAAATCATAAGTACAGAGTGGTTCAAAGGGAGCAAGTAAACGATGGACACAGCTGGCAGAGACAAAAAAACAAACAGACAAACAAACTAACAACAGCTGCGATGAGAACAAAGCGGCATTCTCGTCATGCATGTGAAGGGGAAGACGATCAGACTGCCACCTCGTCACTGATCAGACCGTCCCATCTCTCCTCTGCCTCATCCTGGACTCATATCTATCTCTTACTTTATGCTGCTTCAATAATTACTCAGCTTGCTTATCTCCATCCTCATCCTTTTTAGGTGTCTACCTGTGTGCACTCCAACAGAAGGGATGAGTGGGTGAGGGTTGTTAGTTGGTGAAAGACAGCCAGAGAACTCACCGCAGCGCTTGTCTTTGAAGCCTCCATTACCGCATCTGACACTCTGCCCGGGCTCACCTGATAAGCCTACAAACACACACACATACACCCACGTAAATGCGCACACACACAGATGAGTGTGGCCAAAATGCATGAAAATGGAACAATTTTTAAAAGCAAGCTAAACACCCCAAACCTGCACTCAGAAGGATATGTTTTCATCTTAATTGTTTCTCAGAGAGAACTATACTTTATTTCATAACAGTTTTCCAAATAACCTTTTTTTGGGTGCAGATTTGGAAAAACATGCAAAGCTAGGAATCTGTTGACACTGCAAGGAGTTTTTTAAAATCAGTTTGTCTGTGTTGAAGTTCACTATTGCATAAACGTGGTTAGATGGGTGATTAATCAGAAAGTTAAGAGGTGATGATGAAGACGGCTGCAACCCGTGACGCACAAGAGAAACTCATAGCAGCTACATACAGTATATGTCTTTGCATACTTGCATCACTCTGTGGACAAGTTTGAGCACCATAAGTATTTGTTTGTGTAACAGAGAATGCTAACTAAAACAACACTCTGTAAATGCAGACCTCAGCCATTCATTGGAGAAGAATGCCGGTGCTTCTTCTCCAATTGATAGGCAACACTTTGCAACAGCTCCAGAAATGTCAGTGCTGGCGGACTGCCTTCGGGGCCATACTAAAAAACGGACGATACAATTGCTTGGTTGCTTTGAACTTTGCTTGTGGCGAACAGGAGCGACGTCATGCATGCTGTGATGGCAACATCGATGATCAACTGGAGAGGGCAGACTCCAGACCTCCTCTTTGATCTAAAACTGCTTCATACAACAAAGAGCATGGATGTTTTATGTTTTTATGTTTTATGGTTTGTTTATTTTTCTGTATTGTTTTTTGTGACAGTGGGCTCTTGGAAAAGTAATTGTGGCCCTTCTGTATGTTCCACATATATGAGGACTGACAAACACTATCATACCATACCATCAAAAAAAAAACAAAAAAAAAACATACATCTCCTGCAAATGCCTTCATTGTCTCATTAAGATTCATTGTTAATTGGATCCTTGGACCAAACAGAGCGTTGACCACACCGGGTTATCATGCCGAATGGGCAACTTCATCGTAAACTTTGGACTTCTCAACATCTGGTCACTCACCAAAGGACATCTCATCCAGGATATCCTCTTTGACCATAAGCTTCACTTTTTCTACATAACAGAAACGTGGCAACAGCCAAATGACATTGCAGCCCTCATTGATGGGACCCTGCCTGGGTTTGTTTACATTTGCAAGCCTCACATCTCTTGTTGTGGGGGAGGTCTCGCAATGATCTATTGTGAGAAGTGGAAATTCTCGCTGCTCTCAACTCGTGTTTTCTCCACATTTGACTTAACAGCTTTACAATTCTATGCCCCCACGCCCACTAGTACTGTTGCTATTTACCTAGACATAATAAGGGTTTTTTAAACTGACCTCGCTGCTTCTCTGTCTTATCTGTCTTAACATTATATTGCTTGGCAATTTTAATATTCACATGGACATCTTCAATAATACAATTTCCAGTGAGTTCTCATCTTGTTCTTGTTCTCATCTTCTTCAGCAATTAATTAACTTTCCCACTCTCTGAAAAGGACACTTCCTGGATCTTGTATGCTGTTCCGGTTGCTGCTCATTACAAGCAACTTGAATTCTGACTCACTCCACTTTTCAGACCACATGCTAACAACCTTGTCTACTAACCTAACCTTTTCCAAAATCAACCTCCCCAGTGCCATGTCTTTTCACCAAATCAAGACCATTAGCCCTGGCACTAACTCCACTCTTATCAACAGCCTCCCCAGCATGGACTCTCTCTCCACCCCCGATGAACTGGTTACTTACTTTGATAATAATAATCTCGATCATCTCCTGAACACACTTGCTCCAGTAAAAACAGATATGTAGCTTTCACCACTGTACCATGGATCAACCCTGCACTGCGACAATTCGTCAATTCGAACACCTCCATATGATAAGCGGACTCACTATACACAAGGAGATGTGAAGTCATCATCTTAAACACTACAAAGACTGTTTAACTCAAGCCAAATCTACCTACTACACAACCCTAATCCATAAAAACGAAGGCAACTCCAAGGTACTATTCTCCCTACTGGGCAATATTTCACACCCACCGGACTCCATAGCACCGAAACAGCAGTTATTAAGATCACCAACGACCATCTGCTGGCAGTTTACTCTGGCCTACTCATCATCCTCATCCTCCTTGATCTGACTTCAGCTTTTGATATCATTTCCCACACAATCCTCCTGAGCAAACTCCATCACATTGGCATTACGCACACACACCCCTTCAGTGGTTCAGTTCTTACCTACTCAACAGCACCCAGGTTGTTTAAATTAAAACATTTAAATCCCACCCGTCTCCGTTTCTTCTGGTGTCCCCCAGGGCTCTGTCTAGGGCCCCCTCAACCTTATCACTTACATCCTACCTCTTGGCAATTTTTTCTGTAAATTTAACTATCACTGTTACGCAGATGAAACAAAAACTGGTTCTCATCTAACTTTCTACAACTCAACAGAGATAAAACTGAAATTCTACTGATAGGTACCAAGTCTATGCTAGCCAAATTTCACTGTTTTTTTCATTACACTTGATATTTTCTTTGTTTACCCCTCCCCTCATGTTAAGTCTGGGAGTCATCCTCGACAGCACACTCTCCTTCCAAGTGCATATAAACAACATCACCCAGTCTGCATACTTTCACTTACGAAACATCAATCGCCTCCGTAGATCCCTTAACCCCGCACTCTGCTGCTGTCCTTGTTCATAGCCTGGTCACTTCCCGCTTGGATTATTATTATCAACCTTCTCTTTGGTCTTCCTCTAGCTCTCTTGCCTGGCAGCTCCATCGTCATCATCCTTCTACCAATATACTCACTCTCTCTCCTCTGGACGTGTCCAAACCATTGAAGTCTGCTCTCTCTAACTTTGTCTCCAAAACATCGAACCTTGGCTGTCCCTCTGATGAGCTCATTTCTAATTTTATCCAACCTGGTCACTCCGAGAGCGAACCTCAACATCTTCATTTCCGCCACCTCCAGCTCTGCTTCCTGTTTTCTCTTCAGTGCCACTGTCTCTAATCCATACATCATGGCTGGCCTCACCACTGTTTTATAAACTTTGCCCTTCATCCTAGCAGAGACTCTACTGTCACATAACACACCTGACACCTTCCTCCACCCGTTCCAACCTGCTTGGACCCGTTTCTTCACTTCCTGACCACACTCACCATTGCTCTGGACGGTTGACCCCAAGTATTTAAAGTCCTCTACCCTTGCCATCTCTTCTCCCTGTAGCCTCATTCTTCCCCCACCACCCCTCTCATTCATGCACATATATTCTGTTTTACTTCGGCTAATCTTCATTCCTCTTCTTTCCAGTGCATGCCTCCATCTTTCTAACTGTTCCTCCAGCTGCTCCCTGCTTTCACTGCAGATCACAATGTCATCTGCAAACATCATGGTCCACGGGGATTCCAGTCTAACCTCATCTGTCAGCCTATCCATCACCACTGCAAAAAGGAAGGGGCTCAGGGCTGATCCCTGATGCAGTCCCAGGTCCACCTTAAATTCTTCTGTCACACCGACAGCACACCTCACCGCTGTTCTGCTGCCCTCGTACATGTCCTGTATTATTCTAACATACTTCTCTGCCACTCCAGACTTCCGCATGCAGTACCACAGTTCCTCTCTGGGTACTCTGTCATAGGCTTTCTCTAGATCTACAAAGACACAATGTAGCTCCTTCTGACCTTCTCTGTACTTTTCCATCAACATCCTCAAGGCAAATAATGCATCTGTGGTACTCTTTCTAGGCATGAAACCATACTGTTGCTCGCAAATACTCACTTCTGTCCTGAGTCTAGCCTCCACTACTCTTTCCCGTAACTTCATTGTGTGGCTCATCAACTTTATTCCTCTATAGTTGCCACAGCTCTGCACATCACCTTTGTTCTTAAAAATGGGCACCAGTACACTTTTCCTCCATTCCTCAGGCATCTTCTCACGCACTAGAATTCTATTGAACAAGCTGATCAAAAACTCCACAGCCACCTCTCCTAGATGCTTCCATACCTCCACAGGAATGTCATCAGGACCAACTGCCTTTCCATTTTTCATTCTCTTTAATGCCTTTCTAACTTCCCCCTTACTAATCATTGCCACTTCCTGGTCCACCACACTTGCCTCTTCTACTCTCCCTTCTCTATCATTTTCCTCATTCATCAACTCCTCGAAGTATTCTTTCCATCTACCTAGCACACTGCTGGCACCAGACAACATATTTCCATCTCTATGCTTAATCACCCTAACCTGCTGCACATCCTTCCCATCTCTATCCCTCTGTCTGGCCAGCCTGTATAGATCCTTTTCTCCTTCTTTAGTGTCCAACCTGCCATACATGTCATCATATGCCTCTTGTTTTGCCTTTGCCACCTCTACCTTTGCCCTGTGTCGCATCTCAATGTATTCCTTTCGCCTCTCCTCGGTCCTCTCAGTGTCCCACTTCTTCTTAGCTAACCGTTTTCCTTGTATGATTTCCTGTACTGTGAGGTTCCACCACCAAGTCTCCTTCTCTCCTTTCCTGCCAGAAGATACACCAAGTACTCTCCTGCCTGCTTCTCTGATCACCTTGGCTGCAGTGGTCCAGTCTTCTGGAAGCTCTTCCCGTCCACCGAGAGCCTGTATCACCTCTTCCCGAAAAGCTGCACAACACTCGTCCTGTCTCAGCTTCCACCACATGGTTCTCTTCTCTGCCTTTGTCTTCCTAATTTTCCTCCCCACCACCAGAGTCATCTTACACACCACCATCCTATGCTGTCTAGCCACACTCTCCCCTACCACTACCTTACAGTTGGTAACCTCCTTCAGATTACATCGTCTGCACAAGATGTAATCCACCTGTGTGCTTCTACCTCCGCTCTTGTAGGTCACCCTATGTTCGTGCCTCTTCTGGAAAAAAGTGTTCACTACAGCCATTTGCATCCTTGTTGCAAAGTCTACCACCATCTGTCCCTCCAAGTTCCTTTCCTGGATACCGTACTTACCCATCACTTCTTCATCACCCTTATTACCTTCACCAACATGTCCATTAAAATCTGCACCAATTACGACTCTCTCTCTGTCTGGGATGCTCAGAACTACATCATCTAGCTCCTTCCAGAATTTCTCTTTCACCTCTAGGTCACATCCTACCTGTGGGGCATAGCCACTAATCACATTACACATTACACAACACCCTCAATTTCAAATTTCAGCCTCATCACTCGATCTGATACTCTTTTCACCTCCAAGACATTCTTAGCCAACTCTTCTTTTAAAATAACCCCGACTCCATTTCTCTTCCCATCTACACCATGGTAAAATAATTTAAACCCTGCCCCTAAACTTCTAGCCTTACTGCCTTTCCACCTGGTCTCCTGGACACACAATATATCAACCTTTCTCCTAATCATCATGTCAACCAACTCCCGAGATTTTCCTGTCATAGTCCCAACATTCAAAGTCCCCACATTCAGTTCTAGGCTTTGTGTTTTCCTCTTCTCTTTCTGCCGAAGAACCCGCTTTCCACCTCTTCTTCTTCTTCTTCTTTGACTTCGACTTCGACCCACAGTAGCTGAATATACAACAGCGCCCTGCAGGTTGACGGCGCCGGTGGCGGACGTTGTTAACCCGGGCCACGACCGATCCGGTATGGAATTCTTTGGATGAACGCTCATATTTGTTTGGCAAGGTTTTAAGCCGGATGCCCTTCCTGACGCAACCCTCTGCATTTATCCGGGCTTGGGACCGGCCTACAGTTTGCACTGACTTGTGCCCCCTATAGGGCTGCATTTGAAAGGCACCTTTAAATACAATGAATTATTAATTACTTAATATTATTATGAATAATAATAATAACTTGCAAAGTGTCCCTTTACTGGGATTTGCACCACCATTTCTGTATTATTTGGCCCCACAAAGTTTCATGGATAACGGTTAAGTCGTAGCACAATTCAACATAAAATAAATACATATATAGATAATAGGATGAAAACTTTTCCTTGTTAGCGCTGAGAAGTGGTCACTTTCTAGAAAAGGAAAAACTGAAATGAAAATCTTATTAAAATCTAGAATACAAAGCAGTAAATCATTTGTATGCTGAAGTAAATCTTCAAAAAGCAAGACCCTGCAGGCCATCAACTATGTATGTTACTTCAGTGTCCACTTAATGTCTTTTAATTGGAGTCAGAGTGTCACTGTTTATTGTGCTGGTGTGTATGTTATGAAATTAAAGAAATCCAGAAGAATTACCAAAATGGAGGAGCAGTGGAAGAGTGGAAATAAGAGTGGCCAAGTAGTGATGAATTGCATTTCAATTGCTTGAGACACAAAATAGTGAGTTGCAGAGGGCAAGTATAGGAAGATTAGAATGATGTAGTGGCATTCATTCCCCATCCAGCATTTGGGATGCATCTGATGAGACTGCAACAACGATGGAGACAGTTGATAAGATGGAGATAGACTTGTACCGAGAGAGGCAGTTTGGCATAATTGCCATAGATTGACTGACTGGAGCTTTATTCAAAGTTTCTATGGCTCACTCCCCAACACCCCTCATCCCCCAACACCTCTCATCCCCACCCTCATTGTTATCTGCCTCTTTGCTGTTGTCTATCTTTCTTTGCAACACCACCTCTTGTTTTAATCTGATAGTCTATTTCCTCACTCCCTCTGTTTTGTGGTGTTTCAGTTCTTATTCTGTCCCTCTTGCTTCATTTACAACTGCAGCAGCTGACAGCACATCATCACAGGTTAGCTCACCACCTCGCCAAACCCTCCTACATGACATAATGATTTTGAAGGGCTCCTTGGTTTCATGCTGCCCACATCTCTTAGAAATAAAGAAGGATACAGCCCTGTCATATATATTTAAACACTCAACAGCCACCTAGCATGAAATATAATAATTGATGTATTCCAGGAAGGTGGTTGACCTCCAATTAGTTCACATTTAGAATCCATTTTTCCAATAAGAAATAATGGAAATAGAAACAATCTGTTCCAAATGAATTCATTTAGCAATTGTAAAATCTTTATTAACTGTACAGGCAACCTTGAGTTGAATATTCTTAACTGTCTACAAGTCTAAGAAGTTAACCAACTACAACCATGATAATAAACATGTTGTTGAATGAATACCGTAATTTCTCATGTATAATACGCTGACGATATAATTCAAAAAATGAAGAAAAGTCTTCTTCCCATATACAATGCACATGACTTTCTATCCAGTCATATGTTTATATGCTATAAAAGTTAGTGCTGAACCACTTTTAATTTGTATTTCTAATCAATTAAGATTTACTTGCTCCGGCATTACCAGATAACTAGCAACTAGAGGTTTAATATACGGGCAGAGGTCGGTACACAGGCAGGCAATCCAAAAAAAGGCAACAGTATCAAAAAACGTGAGGCAAAAAGGCGTGGTCGATAATCGGAACAGGGTCTAGTCTTACTGTGAGTCTGTGACGTGGAAACAAGGAATGCTGGAACGCGACGACAAGGTACAATGAACTGGCAACTAGAAACAATGAGACACGAGGTTAAATGCAAGGGGTAATTAGGGTGAACGAGGCACAGGAGGTGAAGATGCTCTAAGGAGCAGGTGTGTACGAGACAGGGGGAAAACAACAACCGGAACACACACTCATGACAGTACCCCCCCTTAACGGCCGGCCCCAGACGGCCCCGGAGCTCCTGGATGTGCAACGTGGAAGTCCCGAATGAGCGAGTCATCCACGATAAACCCATGAACGTTCCTCAGGCCCGTAGCCCTCCCAGTCCACCAGATATTGAAATCCTCTCCCCCTCCGACGAGACGACAACAGCCGCCTCACAGTGAAGACAGGGCCCCCATCCACGAACTGGGGGGGAGGAGGGAGCCTGGAAGGCGGGGCCAGAGGGGATTCCCGGGCGGGCTTGAGCAGGGTGACGTGAAAAGCAGGGTGGACCCGCATCGACCTTGGGAGCCTAATCGTCACGGTGATAGGGTTGATGATCTTTGTGATGGGGAAGGGCCCAACGAACCTGGGAGCGAGCTTCCTGGACTCCACCCGGAGTGGAATATGTTTGGTAGCGAGCCAAACTCGCTGACCCACTTTGTAGTTCGGGGCTGGTGTTCTCTGATGGTCAGCAGTGGTTTTGTAGGACCGTCGCTGGCGCAGCAGCATCTGGCGGGCTTGCTCCCAGGTCCTCCTGCAACATCTCACCAAGGTCAGTGCCGCTGGAACTGTGGACTCTGGGGCTATGGCAGGAAATAGAGATGGTTGGTAACCATCCACAACGTGAAAAGGCGATCGACCAGTGGATGCAGAGGGGAGGGAATTGAGAGAGAATTCGACCCAAACCAGTTTCTGAGACCAGGATCATGGCTCCCGTGAAGCGAGACATTGGAGCCTAGTCTCCAGGTCCTTGTTCAGCCTCTCGGTTTGTCCGTTGGTTTCTGGGTGAAACCCAGATGACAGACTGACGGTAGCACCTATGAGATTGCAAAACTCCTTTCAAAATTGCGAAATGAATTGGGGACCCCTAACGGATACCACATTCTTGGGGAAACCATTGAACTTAAATACCTGGTGTATCATTAACTCGGCAGTGTCTTTAGCTGAGGGGAGTTTTGGGAGTGCAACGAAGTGTGCCATTTTAGAGAACCTGTCCACGACTGTGAGAATGGTGGTATTTCCTTTCGAGGCCGGTAATCCCGTCACAAAGTCTACGGAGATGTCTGACCAAGGACGTTGTGGTATTGGCAGGGGTCGCAACTCCCCAGAAGGACGTTTACGAGAGGACTTGTTAGCAGCACATACCTGGCAAGCATTGACATAATTGGTAACATCCCTTCTAACATTGGGCCACCAAAAGCGCTGTTCGACCACAGATTGAATCTTGGCAATGCCTGGGTGACATACAGACCGGTTAGTGTGAGCCCAGTGGATGACTCTTCCCCTTAAGGTCAGAACCACATAAAGCCTGTTTTCAGGGCTAAGAGTGTTCTTCAGAGCCTCCTTTACCGCAGTCTCAATGTCCCAAATAAAAGCAGAAACGAAACACGACTTGGGCAAAATGGTTTTAGGGTCGGACAAAGAATTCTCTGCGCAGAAAATGCCCGATAAAGCATCTGGCTTACCATTTTTAGAACCAGCTCGGTAGGATAACATGAAATTGAATCTAGTGAAAAACAAAGCCCATCTAGCCTTCCTCGCATTTAATCTCTTAGCAGACTTAACATATTCCAGGTTCTTGTGATCTGTCCATACTAAAAACGGAGTATGTGCCCCCTCTAGCCAGTACCTACACTCCACCAAAGCCACCTTGACTGCCAGCAGTTCACGGTCACCAATGTCATAATTTCTCTCGGCTGGGGTCAGTTTTTTGGAGAGATAAGCACAAGGATGTAATTTACCATCCTTGAGACATTTCTGGGAGAGCACTGCTCCTATACTGGCATCAGACGCATCAACTTCTACCACAAACTGCTGTTTGAGATCTGGCAAAGTGAGGATGGGAGCGGAGGTAAAGCTCAATTTAAGTTTCTGAAAAGCTGCCTGACAAAGCGGGTTCCATATGAAAGGTCTGTGTGGCGAGGTAAGATCATGCAAAGGCGAGGCTATAGAACTCAAATTTCTAATGAACTTTCTGTAGAAATTAGCGAACCCTAAGAACCTTTGTACGTCTTTCCGTGACGTGGGAGCGGGCCAATTAGTCACAGCATCAACTTTGCAAGGGTCCATTTGGTTTCACCTGGATCAAATACTCGTATTGTCTCGTTGGTGTGTTGAATGGTGTTTTTCCATTCATCCCCTTCTCTTATCCTGACTAGATGATATGCATTTCTTAAATCTAGTTTAGTGAAAACCTTGGCTGCCTCCAGGAACTCAACAGCGGTGGAGATGAGAGGAAGAGGGTACCTGTTTTTCACAGTTATGTCGTTGAGACGCCGGTAATTGATACAGTGTCGCAGAGTCTTGTCCTTCTTGTCCACAGAGAAAAATCCGGCTCCCGCAGGGAATGAAGATGGGCGAATAATCCCGGCTGCCAGTGATTCATCCACATACTCCTTCATAGCCTTGTGTTCCGGCCCTGAAAGAGAGAATAACTTCCTGCGTGGGGGTGTGGTTCCAGGCAGGAAGTCAACTGCACAGTCATGTCTGTGGGGCGGAAGGGATTTGGCCTTGGACTTGGAAAAAACGTCTTTAATGTCCTGGTAACAGGTGGGCACTTGAGATAAATCAGGATCCCCAGATGGGGTCTGTGGATTGTAATTTGAAACATAGCCCTGAACATCAGATGGAGGCTTGAAACAGTTCTGGGCGCAATTGCTGCCCCATGACATAACCTGCCCAGAGGACCAGTCAATGTGGGGGTTATGTAATTTCAACCATGGGTTCCCTAAAATAAGGTCATGATTCATGGCGTCATCATATTGTCCTGATGCTCTGACAGTCACTCTAGATGAAGGTGGAGGGCAACAAGCTGCTCATCCTGCTTCGAGAGGCATTGACCCTGCGCTTGAAGGGCTTTACGCACCGGGTCTGAGTCTGCTGGGTCAATGTTATGGCCAGTTCGTTCTGTCATGAACGGAACAGAGGATAGGACCCAAAATGCACGACTCCAAAACAAATGGACAGTTTCAAAAAGAGAGGTTTAATATACGGGCAGAGGTCGGTACACAGGCAGGCAATCCAAAAAAAGGCAACAGTATCCAAAAACGTGAGGCAAAAAGGCGAGGTCGATAATCGGAACAGAGTCTAGTCTTACTGTGAGTCTGTGACGTGGAAACAAGTAATGCTGGAAGGCGACAAGAAGGTTAAATGCAAGGGGTAATTAGGGTGAACGAGGCACAGGTGGTGAAGATGCTCTCAGGAGCAGGTGTGTACGAGACAGGGGGAAAACAACAACCGGAACACACACCCGTGACAATTATGGCACCACAACAACAAAAATGTGTGAGAATGCCCTGAGGCGAAGTATCGAACTTCGAAGTCTTTTTTCCTTTTAATTAATTCAGGATCCTCCCCTTTGCACAAGGCATTCAGACAGAAATAAAGGGAAGTCACAAATGAAAACTCATAAAAGAGAAGGAGAATAGAAGCGGGCTTGGCTTTACAGAAAGCTGTTGGCAACGAGGATTTAGAAGTCATGTCAGGAATATGAGCCTTCTGGGAAACTTTTTTTTTTTGTCTCAGGATAATATTTGGTAGGACACAACTCCTGAAACCAAGAGAATAGACGGGGGGCCAACAGTGCGAGTAGTAGTGCTTGTCTCTGCACCCAGTCCAAGGGCCTTAATTGTCATGTGTGAAAGAGCTGGAATGTAACACTACTGCAGATCACTATTTAAAAAAAAAAGTAAATTTTTATTTCTTGACCTGGTGTTGAACTTCTGTGACTTTTTAGCTTGAAGTGGTTATGTAAACAATTAATGAAAGCAAAAACTACAATATAATAACATTTGTGTTCACGTCCGAGTGGAGAAATTCGAATTGAATTGCTCAGAAAGAAACAAGAAGCACAGAGGAACATGAAAAGTACAAATGTAAAACCAGTTGGCTTCCAAAGAGGCTCATGATGGGTAAAAGCCAGTCGTAACAGAGATAAATGCAATATATAAAGTGCCAAGAAAAATTATTTGCCCCCTTCTCAAATGCTTTTTTTTTTTTTTTTTTTTTAAATAGTTTCCCCACTTTGTTTCAGATCATCAAACAAATGTAAATAGCAGACAAAAATCACTCAAGTAAAAATTCAATGAACCTTTAATTAGTGATTTTATTAAGGAAAACCCTACCTGGCACTCTGTGAAAAAGTAATCCCCCACTTGTTTAATCATGAATTAACTGTGGCTAATCAAATTTCTTTGGGGAAAGAAATCCACTACCATTTTCACTGATCAAACCCAAACCTGAATACCTTCAGACCAGACCAGTAATATCTGTGCATATGGCTTAAAAAAAAGTGCTTCAATGTAACGGACAATCAGCTATATCAGACGCACCCTATATATATACACACTCCCCTTTGTAGATGTATCCTGCATGCGAGTTTAAAATTGTAGTTACGAGTGATGTGACTCCACTGGTCACAGCAGTAGCTGGAGAAGGGTACGATTCATTATATGGAGCAACATAATTGCTGTGGTAATAAAATCTGACAATTTAATTATGACGTATGACCTTTGTACCCACAGATAAATGTTTTACGCATTCAAAAAGCACATGGTTATCTTTAAAAATGTCTACTTTTTTAATATACAGTATGCATTTTCAGGCACCACAACAGCATTGTTGTGTCAGATCAGTTCCAAAACAACAATTTTTCTCATCCCGAGTTGAGCAACATGACCGACACTTGCAGTCGGTGCTTTCCAGTTTACTGAATTATCTGAAAAGATAGAGATACAGAAAGATACAGTGATGACCCCTCAAACGAATAAATAAAGGCAAGAATGAGGGAGGAATGAGAAAAGCCAACATGGTAACCTTTCCCATTCATAATGATGCCTATCTTGAAAAATAATCATCATATGCCTTCTGAGACATTTAAATTAAAAGAAACAATCTATTGCTTTTATTATTACTTATTGTGGATTATTATTATTTATTGTGGATACATTTGACTTGATTTTCTAACATGGTGAGCATTTTGTTTCATTTCACACAAGATCTTGATGGAAGTGGAAAGCGTAAATTAGCTTCTTCAGTGTTCAATATTGGAATACAGAGGAGAATGCTGTTACTAAATCAGTGGTGGAAAATATAATCTGGGTGATATGTGGAAACTACAGTATAACTGTTATTGTGAAGTAAGGAAAGTGAATGCAAAGAACTTCAAGAAACAGAGCTACAAATGCCAATCTCTGTCAGTGACACTGTCAGTTACCTGTCAGTCATGTTTATTATCATTGTTGTAGATTTCAGTGGTACACTGTGGACTTTGGTTAAAGTATTACACACCGATACATGAAACATTTCTCTTACTGAATTTCATTTGACTCTGCAGGTGTACCTAATGTTGTGGCTGGTGAGTGTATGTCACACACGACCTAGTCTGAAATAGGATTTAGGGAGATGTTTAAAACAAAATGAGACTGAAACGCTATCACGATTTCATCATATTTTTCATCCTACGACCACTCATTGCTATCAGTTTCAATATATTTTGTCGCATCTGTGCGAAAACTTCATCTGCCCATTGATTTGTGAACTACCGCCACCCCACAGCCAATAGAATATATATGAATAGGGCACACGTGGATTTTTGAAATAGTTTCATCATCTGAGTGGTGTGCTGTGTGACTTAGTCCATTCTTATCCTCAGCAGATGATATCATCAGGTTGCTGCTGTTAACTGTGAGCTGTGATATGAAACATTTCTGTCTTAAAGAGTCAAACCCCTGTGACTCCTGACTCAAGGCGTTATCATCATGATGGGAGGCTTTTGCAGATATTCCAACACTGCTTCCATAAACTACCGAAAATATTGGGTTTGTTATCAATGTTTCCATAATGACTCATTGTGCTTCTTAAGTCATATTTGTCTGCAAAAACAGATGACAGATCATTAAAAAGGCACAATGACAACAACCAAACAAAGTATGATAAGCTTCATTGTAATACAGAATGTTTCTATAAAGCTGAGACTCCCATCTTGTGCACACAGCTTAGGTTAGAGTAAATATGCTCCAGACACAAGCATGATTCAGAATGAGAGTCTCATTTGCTGCTGCCTAACCAGAAGTGTTTTAACAATGGCTGTGCTGAATCAAATGTGGGTATTTGCTGTGCAGGTGCATAATAACAACACTGAGGCAGGTAATGTACATAACACTCACATGGCAACACTAAAGCATTGATAATGACATGACTGATTAATGGGAAAAAAGAAGACGATGAAAATATGAGAGACAGCATATTTAGTATGCACGTACATGGATCTATTTGCTTTCATTGTTACATTGTTATGCTAGCACAGCCAAATTGTAGTTGTATCCTTGAATTGAACAACTGTAGGACGCTAACACTAATTTAAGTCAATAACAGCCCAAGGTACAGTATGATGGCATTATTTATTTTTTCCAGAGGTAGCGGTGCACGGTATAAACAGTAGACAGTAGGGATGCACGATAATTATCGGTCTGATAACTATCGGCCTGATATTGGGAAAAAATAACGTCACACTTATCTCTGGTCGCTGGCGGCTGCTGTTTGCATTGGCTTGAGACAGTCATGGAAATTTTCACCAAAATTCTTCACCTTCAACCCCAAAAATAATCAATATCCACAGAAAATTCGCATTAGATTGTATCCAGTGACTTTGAGCTCGTAACTACCGCACTCACGTCCTTCTGAGAGCAGCTCTCGGCAAGGCCCAGCAGCCTACCAAGCAGCAGACTTGCATAGCAGCTCAAGCCGACACAGGAGCGAACGGGGCGGTTTGGCCACATGCAGAAGCACGGTTGTCGCAGTGGGCTAACAGCTAATATAAACGCTAACCCCTGCAGAACACCGCTCCTACACATCTTCCTTTGCAATGTTCGCTTACTGGATAATAAATTACCTGTAGATCATGTACAAATGGTATTAACAGCAAAACACACAACGGCTCCCCTGCATTTGAAGGGGCCAGCGCAAGTCTGTATCCGCAAATGACATGCATCTGTCGGCTTGCTCTGGAGTAGAAGAATATGCAACTAATCCGACAGATACGCTTAGAAACCAACTTCCATCCATCCATCCATCCATCCATCTTCTGAGCCGCTTCTCCTCACTAGGGTCGCAGGCGTGCTGGAGCCTATCCCAGCTATCATCGGGCAGGAGGCGGGGTACACCCTGAACTGGTTGCCAGCCAATCGCAGAGAAACCAACTTCAAAAGGCAAAACATCAATTAGACATCATCTTATCAAAAAGAACAGATTTTCTACAACAGTTAACTAACTTTGAGTAATAACAACAATAAATCGGGCAAATTTGTAGCGAACCAACTTCAGCGCAATAAAGAAAAATAATAAATTACAGCCATTCAAGATTCAAACGGCAGCTGTACACAGTCACCGCTAGAAATAAATGAAATATTTTACAATTATTATCCCAGCTTATACGCATCTTCGAACAACCCAGATCAAAAAGAAATTGAATTTTACTAAAGATCTAAACATTCCTCAATTAAATACAGAAATTAAAGACAGTCTTGATGCTCCTTTAACCATCACAGAATTACATAATGCATGAAAAAACATGCAATCGGGATGAGCGCCTGGCCCGGACGGAATCTCTGTCGAATTCATTAAAAATTTCTAGCCAATATTTGCGCCTCTATTTTTCAGAACAGTCAAGGAGATAAACAATAAAGGTCAAATAAGTAGCCATATGAATGCTTCAAGTAAATGATTACTAAAATCACGCAAATACCCCACTCTCCTGGCTAATTATCGGCACTTATCACTGATTAATGTAGATATCAAGATTATCTCGAACGCCCTTCCAGCGAGGTACTCCCGTCGATAATCCACTTTGACCAGACAGGTTTAATTAAAGGTAGAAGTTACACAAATAATGTCAGACGTCTATTAAATTTAATAAGCATGTCATAGGATACAAATCTAAAACCAATCATCATGTCAGACGCAGAGAAAGCTTTCGATAAAGTTATTTGGGCTTTCCTGTTTGCAGTACTTCTCAAATTTGCTTTTGGAGACTCATTTATACAGTGGATAGCAACTTTATACAACTTGTCGAAAGCGACAGTCACCACCAATAGGATGACATCACAAAGTTTTACTCTACAAAGAGAAACCAGACAAGGATGTCCACTTACACCAATGCTATTTGCAATATAAATCAAACCTCTTGCTACCGCTATACGTCAGAATGCTAATATTAACTTTCTGGTCGCCAGTGACGGAACACAAAATCAATCTATATGCTGATGATATTCTTATCTACAGGAGCCCAAATCATCTCTTCAGGAAGTCTTCAATCTTATTAAAACATTTTCACAAATATCAGATTACTCTATTAACTGGATAAAGTCAACAATACTCCCAATAACAGCAAACTCATGGAATCCTGCAGATCAAATCCCAGATTACCCCACTCCTATAGGAAACATTAAGTATTTAGGTATTAATATTTTGCCAAAACTCACAGAACTAGCCAACCTTAATTACTCACCACTTCTGGAAAAAATCTCAGTTGACTGAATACGCTGGAATAACTTGTGTATCGTTGTTGGGAAGAATAGCAAAAAATAAAAATGAAAACCCTACCTCAAATAAACTATTTATTTTTAATGATTCCATTTAAACCCACATTTAAATGGTTCCAAACATTACATTCTGCCGTAATAAATGTTTATCAAAAAAATAAGAAAAACAGAATTACTTTAGCCACTCTTCACTTTCTTCAATATAATAAATTAAAAGCAGCAATAAAAAAAAAGAATACCAACACTCCAGAGCATCCTCGAAGGGCCGGAGCTTGTTAAGCAAATAGTGAAGCTTCTCCCGCAAAGGAAAAAAAATCTCTCAAGTTTATAAATTAATATTATGCACTAAATCAATGCACTTAACAATCACTAAATGGGTAGAAGACCTTTCTATGTCCGCTGACTGTAATTACCGCATACAGATAAGTAACAATAGGTTTAGAATGACAAAAAACACAAATTTACATCTTATACAATATAAAGTGCTCCATAGAACCCACTTTATTCGTTACACTATGCATAAAAACCCACACTCGGGGGCGGATAATCGGTGCTGGCAGGAATATGGGGGGATTGCCGGGGTCGGTGCTGCGGGGCTGGGTTGGGGGTCCTTCTCTGTCTGTGGCTGTCCTGCCTGATGGGCCCGACCTGCAGGAGCTATGCCTCTTAATCACTCACTCTGCACACTCTTACACCGCTCAGTTTCTTTTTTCCCCCCACTAATCACACCGGGGTACATATATATTCAGGGTTTCTTTGTGGTTAGTGTAGGGTCAAGGTTGCGGGTGTCGGACCGGGTTTCAGTACGTCAGTGCTGTTTCCCAGTCCAGGCGCCCTGCCCCTCCACCCTGCCTTCCCCCCAGGATTTTAATGCATTACACAGCACTTTGATTGGCCCACGAAGCCCAATAGAAGACTGCGTGTGGATGTGACTTTCTTGTGTCGTTTGATTGGTGAACTTGAGTCAAACATCACTGTGGTAATCACGGTGGATTGGAGCAATGGTGCCCAACGCGGAAGACTAGAACCTAAGTCTAAAAATAGATTGCGCTCGCAATTATTGACAAATGAAAGTAGCGAGCAGGATGTAAAATAAATGAGTAAAAGTAAAAAGTATGCTTCCTTAAAACTACTCTGACAGGTACAATTTATCCAAAATGTTACTTGAGTAAATGTAAAAGAGTTATAAACCTTCAAGGGGAAATTCAACATATACTCTGCTGTATATATTTTTTGTTGCACACAACACACATGGAACCAAAACACACATATAGCAGGCATGCAAGGAGAGATGTGTCATGAACGGAACAAAGGACAGGACCCAAAATACACGACTCCAATTCAAATAGACAGTTTCAAAAAGAGCCAGATGAGGTGGCTGGGGGATCTGATTCGGATGCCTCCCGGACGCCTCCCTGGTGAGGTGTTCCAGGCATGTCCCACCGGGAGGAGATCCCGGGGACAACCCAGGACACGCTGGCTACGTCCTTCGGCTGGCCTGGGAACGCCTCGGGATCCCCCCGGAAAAGGTAGATGAAGTGGCTGAGGAGAGAGAAGTCTGGGCGTCCCTGCTAAAGCTACTGCCCCTGCGACCCGACCTCGGATAAGCGGTAGAAAATGGATGGATGGATGGAGTTTCAAAAAGAGATGTTTAATAAACTGGCAGAGGTCGGTACACAGGCAGGCAATCCGAAAAGGCAACAGTATCCCAAAAAACGTGAGGCAAAAAGGCAAGGTCAATTATCAGAACAGGGTCTAGGCTTACTATGAGTTGGTGACGTGGAAACAAGGAATGCTGGAACGTGACAACGAGGTATAACGAACAGGCGACCAGAAAGGAGACACGAGGTTAAATGTATGGGGTAATTAGGGTAAACGAGGCACAGGTGGGGAAGATGCTCTCAGGAGCAGGTGTGTATGAGACAGGGGGAAGACAACAACCATAACACACCCCCATGACAAGATGTTAGGGTAAAAGTGAAAGGAAATAATGTGGAACAAAAGTAATTTTCCTTTGATAAGCCTGAATTGGGAATCTAATGATCAAACCTGTTACAGATTTTCAGTATATCAGTCATCTAAATAGACAGAAAAAAACAAATGCAAAAACATCCCCAGAAAGACTAAAGTAATTATGTATTTCACTTAAAACGTATTTGCAAATTATTAAGAACACCGTGTATTGTTATATTTCCTTCTCGTTCCCTGAAGACACATTAGGAGCCACATACACGCTGTCACTATCAAGCTGCAATGACCGACTACAAGAGTTTTCGTCACAGTCACACAGCTTCCCCCGCAGCGGTCCTTTGCTCTCTTTCACCATATCATGTGTGGCAAAGTGACACTACAGATAATCATACCTCCAACACATGGACCATAACGCTCTGTGTGGGAGTCGGAGGAGAAATCATATTCGCTTCACCAAATAGTAGAAATCCAAAGCTTGCTGGTTGAGCTGTGCGGTCAACTCATAGCTTTTCTTATCTGCAGGCATCACAGTAAAACAGTGCCACTCTCACTCTCTCTCCAAACTACATTCTTGGACCAGGGCAGGGGCGGACTGGGGGGAAAAAGTGGCCGAGAGTTATGAACGGACTGGCTCAGTTCATGTGCGCCGTGGAGAGCCAGCAAGCCAGGAACAGACATTTCATGTAACCTGATGATTAAAAATAAATAAATAAATTTTAAAAAATTTAAACAATAAATAACAATATTTTGATGCTTTTCAAGCATAATTCATGGAGTAGTTAATAACCTCAAAAACCTAAAACTAAATATATGAACACAGGAAGACAAACGGAACAGAGTAAGGACCATAGATAATTTTACACTTGAGACTGTGAGTCCGGCGGCACCGTGACCGACTGGTTAGAGCGTCTGCCTCACATTTCCGCCTATATGGAGTTTGCATGTTCTGCGTGGGTTTTCTCCGGGCACTCCGGTTTCCTCCCACATCCCAAAAACATGCATGGTAGGTAGCATGGAAGTCTCTAAATTGCCCCTAGGTGTGAATGTGAGTGCGAATGGTTGTTTGTTTATGTGTGCCCTGCGATTAGCTGGCAACCAGTTCAGGGTGTACCCCGCCTCCTGCCCGATGATAGCTGGGATAGGCTCCAGCACGCCCGCGACCCTAGTGAGGAGCAGCGGCTCAGAATGGACTATGTGAGTCCCAGGATGTACATGTCATGGAAACAATAAGTCCCAACCTGGAAAGATGAGTCCCTGCAATTTATCATCACAGAATACAGATGCAGTAATCCTGCGCGATATCACGGTTCTTGCATCGCGGTCCCGCTATATTGCAGATTTTTATTAGAGGTGTTACTCAATTTTTTGTACAATATTTTTGTGTTATCCATTGCTCTTGTTTTCTCTCAGTATATTGTGTGTGTTTAGGCCTGTCATGATGGCAAATCTGACAATATATTTTCCCAAAAACTATCATGACAAACCATAGTATCGTTGATGTTTTTTATCCCCCTGATCTAAAAATATTAGAGCATAATAATTCAAGTACATCCTTTTTCAGAACAATTCACTTTTAATTCGAATTCTAAGAATAATGAACATTGACATTGTAATGTAGAACAAAAAATAAAACATCTTAGATAAAAAATATAAATAAACTCTCAGGCTCAGAGCCTCAGACTCCGGCTCTGTTCTAAAAATTGCACTTCTACAAATATTAAATATTGGCACAGCAGTATGAACAGTCATTAATGCCTTAACAGACAATATACTGCCAATCAAGTTTTCAGTTGATTGAGAAAAAGTGCAAAGTAGCAACATTAATGACAACACAAGTAGATCAAAGCAACCTGTTCTTATTCAAGATTTGTACTACTTTTTAAAAGTCTGCAGCCTTTCTTTAAACGTTGCTTTGTCAACATGTTCAGTAGCTACATCTCTTTAGAAGAGTAACACTATACTGTATATAATGTGAGCATACGTGTGCAATATTCACGTTTGTATTTGCATTGTTGGGCAAAGGGTTCCATAATTGCAAGCGGACGGGAAACGGGAGATGTCCCACCGTATTTTTCCACTCTGATGTTTTAAGATGTGTTGTCTTTGTTGCGACTTCATACAAATTTGACATACCAGCTCGTTGGTGTTAGCGAGATGGCCACGTTCATCTGGCTTGAATCCAAAATGTTCCCATATTGTTGCGGTGGCATTAGGCTTTGGAACTAATTTGATTAATTCCATTAACTGCAGCTACCGGCTCGCCGTCAAAAAACTTAGCTTTGTGTACGCTAATGCCTTCATTTCATACGCACACGCGCGCACACCCACATGGCCAATTAGACGGAGGGTCGCTGCTCTTCACTACCTCTGATTGGTTTAGAGGCCACGATGAAGCCCACCGTGTGTCTGCTTTCAAGTTGCGGAAATGTTTTTTTCTTCCTCAAATGACTGGGCAGCTGTACGCACCCTCTGTTCGTGTGATGCCTCATCATCACTCTTCCACAATGTCAGCTGTCACCCTTCGCTATTTTTTCTGCATTGCCCTGACCTGAATCTTCTTGTCTTCCTCTTCTTCTGTCCATACTTTTACGGTCATGCCAGAATTAATCTGACAGCAAGAGACTTGTCTTGAAAGGCTTCATGCCATTTTCTTTCAGTTAAAATGTAAAAGTTGTTGAACCAGCTATTTAAAGAAACAGATAAGACCAAACATACTGTATTTGACAAAAAACAGCATAATAAAAATGGTAGTGACATTATGGCATATACTTTGTATTCATCAGTAATTGAATTCCTTTGGACTTACACATTTCTAAGCAGCCTATCATCTTGTTTAACACCCTCAAGCTCCTAACAAGAACATTACTCAAGTGTGATTGACATTTTTTGCTTGGCACATTGTAAAACCTTATGCTGAGCTCAGATCAAAGGCCACACATTTTACTCTTTCAGTAGCATTACGTTTCATTTGAGATGTAAGCCCTGAAGCAACCCATGTTACCCACCAGGGTTCAGTGCTTCAGCCCATTAAGAGACGTACTGTACACTAGTGGCCTGCAACATGAATGCCACACTGAATGACAAGAACGTCTTGTTCAACCATGCACTTGCAGTACATCTGACTCTTTAGTTATATAAAAACAGGTGTGTTCACCCAAACAGCTGGCTTTTGGACCCTCTAATATGGCCAACATGATTTACTGTATCTCACTGTACTTTGCCTTGTTTGATTGGACTTAGTGGACAGGCCAGTCAATCACATTACTGTCATGTATTTATAGATGAGGTCATGTAACACATGATGAAGGCAGTGGCTATATATTAAGCCTGTTGTAATCATTGGAAGTGTTCAATCTCAATGAATGGCAATGATCTATTGGGTCCCTCAAGGGTCAGTTCTTGGACCCTTCCTGTTCAGCCTGTATAAATTCTTCAGAACTTTAATTTTGACTACCATAGCTATGCAGATGACACAGTTATATCTAGCAGTGTCTCCGGATGACTACAGTCCAATTGAGGTGTTGTGTCACTGTCTAAAACAGATGAATAATTGGATGAGCCAAAATCTTCTTCAATTAAACCACAACAAAACTGAGATAATTGTTTATGACAATAAAGAAAAGAGGACTGCTATTAGTAAATACCTGGAGTCACTCTCTTTAAAAACCACAGACCAAGTCCGAAACCTTGGTGTTCTGATAGATTCCGACAGTCATATCAAATCAATTACTAAAACTGCCTTTAACCAGCTGAAGAACATATCCAGAGTGAAGGCTTGCATATGACAAGCAGACCAGGAGAAGCTCATCCATGCTTTTATCTCAAGTAGACATGACTCTTGTATTGGTCTTCTGACTGCTGGACTCTCCAAAAAGAGCATTAAACAGCTCCAGCTCATTCAGAAAGCTGCAGCTCGGGTTCTGACCAGAACAAAGAGGTCAGAGCATATTACTCCAATTCTAAAGTTTTACACTGGCTTCCAGTCAGCTTTAGAATAGATTTTAAAGTTCTGCTACTGGTCTATAAATCACTAAATGGTTCAGGTCCTGAATACATGAAAGAAATGCTAATGGAATATATAAACCCAGTACGGCTCTGAGATCGACAGACTCAGGTCAAATAGTGGAGCACAGAGTCCAAAGCAAACATGGTGAAGCAGCATTTAGCCATTATTTCTCATGCTTTTGAGAGCATTTACACTTTTAAATGATATATTTTTTCTCTCTTTGTTTTAAATGTTTATAAGCTGTTGTTTTTCTTCGTTTTTAAATGCTTTTAATCATGTAAAGCACATTGAGTTACCTTGTGTATATAACGCGCTATATCGATAAATTTGCTTTGCTCTGCTTCTTGGCCAAAATATGGAGTGGGTGGCCCAATGGCACAACTTGTTGTGGCACAAAGTGACCAATGTTCTTTTTGCCGATTTAATGTAAACCTAACTAATTTACAGTATATAGTTTACCTTAAACAAATGAGCCTCTGTAGAGTTCTTGCCATAGAGAAAAATACTATTTTGAGAGAGAATGTGTAGCTGTCGAAACACTTCAGACCAATGGCAATGCCAACAAGGACATTTCTGTTCATGGCAGCAATGATTATTATTTTTTTTTCAAACTGGAAGCAACTCCCCTGTCCCACCACTTTCCCACTTCTGTTTGGTTCTATTACCCTGCTCACATGCTATTTAACCATCATTCTTCACTGACAGACTTGAGAATGATCTCAAATTAACAAGTGACACCTCAGGCACAGTACTTTGACATAAAGAAAGCTTCATATTGCGAAGGGAAACTCGCTCAGTAAATTGTTTAGCCTACATGGTGTTATTGTACTCCATACGGTTATTTTTATTTTTATTATCTGTTTGACCTTGCAACTTCATATAGCACTGTGTACTTTTCCCTATGCACCATTGTATCAAGTTTAGGTTTCTCTATAGGTTCCCCAGTCATGTATCAAAGATAGCCAAATATTAAATAAATATACTTTGATTTGACAAATTGTTAAAATAATACGATGCAGACACTGTCACTACAACTCATGCATTTGAGCTCATGAAGTTGACCTTTGGTATAAATTTAATATCAACTTAAAATGTGAATCACACGGCAACAACTATTCATTAGTGACTACTTTCCACTGTGTGCAGCGCCAAAGTCAACTAACCGGCTATTTTAGGAGCAGGGATGAATCAGAACTGCTTGCTGTCCTTGGGCAAGTGAAGACATGCTGTTCGTTGCACACTGGTGTCATTAGTCAAAACTAAGTATCTTGGAAATTTTTGGGAGTACAAAGCACACATAATTAGAAAGTTAGTGCACATAGCAAAATAAAATCCTGACAGAAAAGCAAAACATATATAACAATGAGTTAACTAATGCACCATCAGTAGGTTCAAATATGGTTGAATGAGTGTGTGTGTGTGTGTGTGTGTGTGTGTGTAGGGCTGCACAATTCATAGAATTTTAATCGTGATTGCAATTTTGGCTGTTACAATTTCATGAGCCTGATCGCCTGCGATTTTTGACATTTAAGGTAGCATACATCAATATGACTTATTATGTGGATTTAAAATGCCGACAAAGGATAGTGTTTTTAAATGAAGATTTCAATCCACGAAAAACAGTCCAGGGTGTCCCACATATACAGTACCTTAAAGTGTGGCGGGCTGCCACAATTAAATTTTGGCCGCCACAAATACAAATACATTTTGGCTTTTGCTGCACTGCGATTGTGCTGCTATGTGCTAGGGCAGCACAATTAATTGAATATTAATCATGATCGCAATTTTGGCTTCCATGATTAAATGAGCCTGATTTTTTTATTTTTTTACATTTAAAATGCAGGCACTGCTGCATATGAAAAGTGCTTCGTTTTCAGCAGTGCCCGCAACCTAGTCAACTAGCCACCAGGGGGCGAACGTATAGTTAAGAAGAAGAATCAGAATCACCTTCTATTGTCATGAACATTTCATGCATGCATGCACACGAAATTTGTTCTCTGCATTTAACCCGTCACAGTGAACACATACACATGTTAGTGGAACACACTGGAGCAGGGGGCAGCAGAAGCACCTGGGGAGCATTTCGGGGTATCAGTGTCTTGCTCAAGGACACCACAGTCGTGAGTCCGGGGGAAGTTGGCGGATGGTCCAGTCGGGGTCTTGAACCTAGGTCCCCGACAGTGGCAGGCGATGATCTTAACCATTGGGCACGGATGCCCTAATACCTGAGAGGTGACATTCTACGTCCCTTGAGCAAGCTTCTGTCGCCAGGGATCCCCGCCTTTGGCCGCCACCCAGCTCAGGATGCACCCGACCCCTCTGGCCCCTCCCACAGGAGGTGAGCCCATGGTAAGGGGGACCCACATTGCCACTTTAGGCTGTGCCTGGCCAGGCCCCATGGGCGCAGACCCGGCTACCAGGTGCTCAGCTTCGAGCCCAACCTCCAGGCGTGGCTCCAGAGGTGCCCGGTGACCCACGTCCGGGCAAGGGAAATCCTTCGAGCAGAAATGAAGCCACGTTGCTCCTGTGTCCATCAAGTTCCTCAGGGAGTCTGAGTTGACGCCAGCTAGCTCTCAAATAGAAATTCCAATGTGTGTCCTAGTTTTGTTTCTTTCTCTATCAGATTCCCGCTGTTGAGCCTTTCTGGTCTCGTCGCTCTTCTTGTGTTTCCTTGTATTAGAAGACCCAGTTGTTTGCAATCAAGGGATAGCTGCAGAAAACCTCTGCATCCGCCATTGTTCCCACAGCTTCCTTCTGGCATCGTTAAGGCTTCGTTAACGGCCTGCACCGCTCAGTGGCCAACTGCAAAATAAAAACCTAAAATGGCATTGATGTCCAATGTAGTAATACAGTATCAGAAGCTTTTATTTGGAAGTTGGCCCTCTCAGCATGTTGGCGGAGAGGCAGTGTGTCACGGTAAGACACTATTAACAATCGTTGTAGCGGCTGCCTTGATTTGGCTGAGTTTTTGGGTGACCTGACCGGAGTTCTTTGCAGTTTGTGACTGTACACGACTGAACAATGGTCAAGCAGAACAACGGAGATTTGACAATTCATTATACTGACGACGGGTATTTTCAAATGAAAAGTTGGTGCTAGCAGCCTAATGTTATGGCCTTCTTCGCATTAACTGTATTTGTTTCCATTAAGTTGCAAATCGTGATCGCACTTTGTAATTTATTCAGCTAGGCCTTGCTAAAAGTAGAATAATTTTTTTAATTATTACCTATCATTTATTCTTATTTAAAGATTAATTTTGAACATAAAACTGTTACATATTGTTTGTTAAAATCTAGTGCAATAGAAATAAAGATTTTTCGCTAACATGAGGAATAATCGTTATTAATAATCATGATTACAATACTGATCAAAATAATCATGGTTATTATTTTGCCCATTATCGTGTAGCCCTATGTGTGTGTGTTGATGCTGACTGACATTCAATACTAACTGTAAATGTTTCTGTTATGTATTTCCCTACATTAGCCCTGAATCATCAACTCTATCAAGGAGGAATTGTAGGAATCTGCTGTGCTACTTGCTTTTTGTGTGCTTTAAATTAGTCTCAATGAAATTCGGTAAATACAAAATGCTATTCTGAATTGAGTCTCAAAGCTATGCTGATAGACTCTGTGTGTCATCGGTTTCCTCAAAAAGTTCCCCCTTTCCTATTGCATAAATCTGATCTGCAACACAGATTAATACTTATGAGTGCTTATTCACACATTTTTCACAAACAATTCTGAACCTTATGAAAAGTTGGGAGTAATAATGATGGGAACCAAATAGAAAGTACTGTAACTCTTTCAGTTCTACACAATGATCATTCTGATGTAGTTATAAATCCTCTTATAATTTTGCATCTTGCAGACACCCATGAAATACATTAATAATAATACAGTTTATACATACATGCAATACAGCCAAAGTAAAAATAAGATCTGGATGAGTCTGCATTTGCAGCTCTTTTTAGGCTTTTTGCACTTTTTATTAAAGAAAGTTTTCAAGATGGCCATTTAGCCTGGTTTAAACATAGACTCTATTTGAAATGTTCAGAGTAAGTACTGCAGACAGAAAGTCTTCAGGGAGAAATGTTTGTGTGGGTATTGTGCTTGTTCAGACTGACCAATGAGGGCAGCCTGTGGTTGGGGCGGGAGGATTTCTGGAGCATATGTAAACGGAATAGCATTTGCTGCTTTGCAAATATAGCTAAGCAGATCTATTTCTGTAGCTCACTTGGAAAAATGGGGTATGAGAAGCTACTGAATGAATTGGAATGGATGTATCTGATTAGTGGTTTGAAACATACACAGGCGATAACGATGAGTGCCTCTAGCCATATTCTTCTTTCTGCATACCACTGCTGACATCAAAACTCTTAAAAGCTTCCCGTGTGCGCTCGGCATAAATTGTGCACAATGCACAGATTAGGATTGATTTGTTAATCTGTTTCTTCTATGACCCACCACACTCTATAGTGTACGGTGGCCTGGAAGTGTAAAACAATATAACAAATTGTGAAACACTTTAACATTACAGAAAAAACAAAAACAAAAGACGAAACTAACATTTCAGAAAACACAAAAAGAAACACGAAACACTAACATTTCAGGAAACAAAAACAAAAGACGAAACACTTTAACATTTCAGAAAACACAAAATAAAAACAGAAAAACTTTTACAAAAAGACGAAACAAATTACAATTCTGCTCATGCACGTCTTCAAGTGGTACGTTAGGTTTTAACGTACTACTACGTACCGTATTTTCACGACCATAAGGCGCACTTAAAAGTCTTAAATTCTGTCCAAAATGGACGGGGCGCCTTATAAAGTGACGCGCCTTATGTGTGCACAGAGTTCCAGAATCTATAAATGTTGATGTGTGATGAGCGCTCCGCTTGACTGACTGGGAGCATTTTCTGCCGACACGCTGCTTATATAGAGGAAAAGCGGACGTGGCTGAGGACAGCATGCGGCCGTTAAAGGGGGAAGGGTGCGCGTGACAGAGGACGCTAAAGGCACGCCCCCAGTAGGTATATACCGCCGGTGTGTGCATTGTGCAAAACAACATCGGTTTGGCTAAGGACCCCCGAAAACGGCACCTACGAAGAGACACGCTTACGAAGCACAGTTTAAATTGCAAGCTATCAGTTACGCGGAGGAACATGGGAATCGAGCATCCGCAAGAGAATTCAAGATCAACGAATCTCTGGTTCGCAAGTGGAGGAAGCAGGAAAACGAGAAGACGAAGCTGAGTTTCCGCAGAAACAAGGCGAGGTGGCCCGAGTTGGAAGACCAACTCGAGCAATCGATTAATGAGCAAAGAATAGCCGGGAGAAGCGTCTCTACAGTCACCATTTGACTGACTGCAATAACTTGGAGCTTGCCATCATTCCGGGAGGCTTGACGAAGCAGCTCCAACCGCTGGACATTGGTGTAAACAGGGTGTTCAAAGTGAAGTTGCGAGCGGCGTGAGAGCGATGGATGACAGATGGCGAACACAGCTTTACTAAGACTAGGAGGCAGCGCGGGCGAGTTACGCCACAATTTGTGAATGGATTGTGGATGCTTGGGCTAACGTGTCTGCTTGCACTGTTGTTCGAGCTTTCGTAAAAGCCGGCATCATTTCTGACGAGCCGCACGGCAACGAGACTGACTCTGACAATGACGAGAGGGAACCTGGTGTGTTTGATGGAGAACTTGCCCAGCTGTTCATTACGGATACAGAACATGAGGACTTTGATGGATTTGTGGATGAGGATTGATAAAAAAATAACGTCAGTACATTGTTAAATACTTCAATAAAGTTCAACCGAACTCAGTTTTTCTCCAGCTGCCTTTTTAAAAACATTGTTTTAGCCTGCCTGCATGCTACCGTATGTTTTAAGCTAGCGTATGTTTTACCATGCCTGCGCCCAATAATACGGGGTGCACCTTATGTATGTGTTAAATACAGAAATAGACCCCGTAACTGAGACTGCCCCTTTTAATGCGGTGCGCCTTATGCTCGTGAAAATACGGTATTCATCCTTGTGATTTTACATCGTTTTGATTTCATCTCCTTCTCCAGCAGCTCTCAAGGATCACAGTAGCTTCCCCCTGGCAAAAGACTCGCACGCCCTCCCCTCCTCCACCCACAATCACCCTACATATCAGACTATAGAGCATCTGCTTCCACATACATGCACACCCCCGACACCTATAAATACACCTATTGGAAGGCCATTATTTACCCTCCTACACATACACTGGAGGGCTCCCATTCTGTAATATTAACAGACATAGTATGTGCATGTTTGTGGGCAATGCGAAAACAACACCCACTGGCAAAGTTCTAAAAAAGGAATATACAGTATAGTAAGAGAAAAGACAGGAAGCTGATGTGAGGGAAGGAAATGTACCAACATGTAAGAAGTGGCAAATTAGAAGAAAAAAACAACTTATTTTAGTTAAGGGATGCCCTTTAAAAAATATATTTGAATAATTAATGATCAAATGTTGATTCACTTTTATTCAGTAACAGTCAACCATCAGATAACACCCACTCTGAAATTGTGGGATTACAGAAGATTCTCATTCAATTCACTTACTATAAATCCGTGTTATATGTAATTAACAGTATTGTAACATTTTTTGTTAATTTTCAGTTTAGGCATTGATCACACAAAAACAGTTCGTGTGACTGTGTGCACTGCTGCACAAGCTCAATTTAGCAAAAGCGGGAGTGAAGCTGTAGTGGGAGCGGTGAACTCCTTAGAACTCCTACTGTTAGATTGGTGGTGGAAGTAGAGGATATGGGGGTTGACAAGTGGAGGGGGATAAAGAGAAAGATGGAGGGCTTGAGGGACTGAAGCAAATGAAGAGTGAAGAAGGGAGTCAATGTGTGAAGACCATCTTTTTTCAAAACAGGAAATAATCCAATAGAAATGTTGTCTGAAGTATTTTCTGCAATCCTCTTATGTACATAACAGGCTATCATCAGGTACAACACATGAGACCTGTCAAGACCTTTCACAAGAACTATGCTTGCAAAACTTTCTCCCTCAAACCTTCAAGTGGCCAAGATCCAGGAAATAAAAGAAGTGATGTTTAAATAAAGAAAACAAAGGCATATTTCCAACTGATGTGATCTACTTCACACATTTCATAAATATCATCAGCATTTTTGAACGACTGGTTAGCACATCCGCCTCACAATTCTGAGGTCCCGGGTTCAAATCTGGCCTTCCTGTGTGGAGTTTGCATGTTTTCCCCGTGCCTGCGTGGGTTTTCTCCCAGTACTCTGGTTTCCTCCCACATTCCAAAGACATGCATGGTAGGTTAATGGAAGACTCTAAATTGTCCATAGGTGTGATTGTGAATGGTTGTTTGTCTATACGTGCCCTGCGATTGCCTGGCGACCAGTTCAGGGTGTACTCCCTCCTCTCGCCCAAAGTCAGCTGGGAGAGGCGCCAATTTACCCGAGAACCTAGTGAGGATAAGCGGTGTAGAAAATGGATGGATGGCTATTGATGTACTTTAAAATTTATAGGCCCCTTTTTTCAAGTGACGTCGCGGACTCGAGGTGACATACAAATTAATTTCCGG
Organism: Phyllopteryx taeniolatus; assembly: GCF_024500385.1. Lineage (NCBI taxonomy): Eukaryota > Metazoa > Chordata > Actinopteri > Syngnathiformes > Syngnathidae > Phyllopteryx > Phyllopteryx taeniolatus. Next base: position 7,750,739 of record NC_084511.1, on the reverse strand, counting down.
TTTCTGGTTCTGGTCCTTGTGTGGCTGTGTAACCTTATTGTGTATTAAAGTATTTCCTCTCCAGACACTTATTAACTTGCATGCTATTTTGCTTTTCAAAGTAGGTTACTCTACGCCACAGGTGTCAAACTCAAGGCCCGGGACCAGATCTGGCCCGCCACATCATATTAAGTGGCCTGCGAAAGGAAATTATGTGCTTGAACTGCCATGATTCTTGCTAAAATCTGTAGAAAAATTTTTTATTGTCATATGGAGTAAATATTTCCAACCATGTTTTTGTTACCAAACCTATTTTTACAATACAGTAACTTAAACAATAGTTACAAAGTATTACCCTTGAATTTCGATTTCCAAACTATTCATCTATCAATTTGTTGTCTATGTAATAATATAAGGAGGTGATTCAATATTTCTATAATTTCACAGCTGTGGTTTCACCATTTACACAAGACATGATTAAATGTTGGGACCAAACAGAACAGCCGTTTTATTTACTGATGTATTCTCTAGCGCAGTGATTCACAACCAGTGTGCCGGGGCACATTAGTGTGCTTTGAGCGCTCTTCGGGTGTGCTGTGGGAAATTATAAAATTTTACGTAATTGCTCAAAAAATTCCAAAGGATGCAATCATTAACCAGCAGTGCTGACATTATCCAAACTCAGCCTATTTATTGGTTTAGAGATGCAAATATGTTATGCCCATGAGAACAGCATCTGGGTCTGCTCCTCTGTGTGCAACACAGCAAAGGAGCGTGTGACTGAGGTAATAATTGTGCGACACAATGTATCGATAATGAAATTTTTAAGTATCGATTTTTATCAAGTCGTTTTTGTAGCCATATACATTATTTATATATCTATACATTCCAAAATATCTAAGCAGTGTGTGGAAAATACTTATTACATAAAACACATCTTATTTTTGATTGAACCTAAAAAATGTCCAGCAAATCCAAAAATGTGATTCATTGATCATCAGCAAGGTCATGCCAAATGTCATTGCTCACCCAAGGTTGTATTGCCCAACTTTAAGAACCACAATAGTTTATATGCACTCGTATGCAAAAGGTTTTCACTGAGGTGGAAATCAAAGAAAAATATGGACATGGTTTTCCTTGGAGAGTGTCAATGTAGCTGTAAAAGTACTTTAACTTCAAATTTAAAAAAATCCCCTCCCAGAATGAAGCAGAATAAAGTTAAATATATAAAGCGCCTCTTGACCTACATATTCAATGATTAGGTATGCCCTAATAAGACCTCCTCTGCCCCGGTTTGCCATGATTGAAAACCAGATTATACGTTAGCTGCCACTTGCCAACTGGAGTAGAGCCAGGACTCGGACTGCCTCTGTCCCAGATGTGGACACGATGGAGGATTTTTAAGTAGAGACAGTTCAAAGCCTTGGCTGCGGGGAGCTTTCCAAAGAACCACAAGAAAGGAGCCATGAAGTAGAGGAGAAAATAATAGGCGAGCCAGCTACATTTTACTATAAACTCTGCCAGTTAAAAAGAATGAGGTGGCAGGAGCAAGTAAGTGTTAGCAAAAATAAATACAGTTTTCCTCCAGGTTAAACTGATGAAAAATGCTGAGCAGGTTGAATTTTGCAGCCATATTCATGCTAAACTTAGCCAGACACAGTTACAAATCATCAATAATAGAGAATTTGGGGATTTCATTTCCCCTAAAACCAAACTTATGTTGCAGCTGAGAACATCCGTTCAGTGGTGTTTCCCTTGAGATGGTTTGTCGCACAAAGATGAAATCTCTTGCACATGACTACTGCTAACTGATTCTTATACCCAAACTTTTCTTGTACAAGCCAACTATAACAGTATGATAGCTATTTTCCCTTAACTAAATTAGACAAACCAATGTTTTCTCTTCAAGTCAGTGTACAACACAATGCACATTTCTCATGGCAATGTCCACCAGAATACATAGAATAGTGAGTGATTATGCTTTTAAATTAAGACTTTAACCCCCCAAAAACAGTACAGGGTTTCCCACATATACATTTATGTGTGGCAGGGCGCCACAATTAAATTTTGGCTGCTACAAATACATTTTGGGTTTTGCTGCACTGAGATTGTGCTGCCATGTGCTCCTTCTGTGCATCTGCTGGGGCTGCACAATTAATCAAATTTTAATCGTGATCGCGATTTTGGCTGCCACGATTAAAGACTTTTCACCAATCTTATCGGCCTGATCGGTATTGGCCGATAATTACCATTTTATGCTGATCGGCTTTAATGTCATAATTCGCCGATCTGATCAAAGACGTCATTGATTGGCTCCGCAAAAGACATTTACTCCGCATCGCCATCGTGCACAGTATATTTGAATCCAAAAGCTAGTTTATTTTTAGCCTTGTCGCGTGTCTTTTGACGTAGTTCTGTAAATATCTGACGGCCAATAAAGTTATTTAAAAATAAATAAATAAAAAAACATGTCAGCGGTGTGGGACAGACAACTGCGACGGACAACACGTAATGCCCGGATCAGACTACAAGACAAATTTGCTCTATGTCAGACTACTACAATAAAATCTTGTATTGCGATACCACCCCATCTCGTTTTTTACGATCATTTGGGTTTTATCTTGTCAACTCAAATGTGACCGGATACACTCGTTACCGTGGTGCTGCTAATTTGCTGGCATTCTGTCGAATTATGCTCTAAAGTTTCGGCGTGGGTGAAGTAATTTAAATACAATAAAGTAATTTAATTATAGTAAGTTAGCACCCATTATTTCTGTCATGTTGTAATGTTGGTTTGACCTGACTAATTAGAAGCCATGACCTGACAAGGAGTTATTTGCAACGTCTATGGAGCCAAGGCACATATTTTACAATTGAAAAATTTCACGGCACACGAACAAACTAAAATGTCACAAAAAGTGGATACATTAATTACTGTATGTACTTCCTGCCATCTAATAGAAGAGCATTCATTTGTTCTGTCTGTCACTATGCCTCACTGACATAAATAGATGAACAAAGACACATTATTTATTGAAAATATAATTTTTTGAGCAATTAAGTACACAAGTATATACAATAAATTAACAGGTCATTTAAATCGACACATAGCTCCATCTTGTGATCGGATCGGTTACCGTTTTTTTAAACTCGCTGATCGGTGATCGGCCCCAAAAATCCTGATCATGCAAAGCCTAGATTAAATATGCCTGATCGTCGGCGATTTTTTACATTTAAAATGCGGCCGCTGCTGCATGTAAAAAGTCCTTAGTTTGTACCAGTGCCCGCAACCTAGTCAGCCAGCCACCAAGGGGAGAACTTGTGGTTAAGGGCCGACACCGCGCTCGGTGGCCAACTTCAAAATAAAAGCTTAAAATGGCATTGTTGTCCAATGTAGTAATATAGGATATCAAGCTTTTATTTTGAAGTTGGCCCTCTCAGGGGGAGAGGTGGCGTGTCACGGTAAGATTATTAACAATTGTTATAGTGGCTGCCTTAACTTCAACTTTTCAGCTGGCCTGACCACAAGGAAAAAAATAAATAGAGAGGGAAATCATAACTGTTGAGTTCTTTGCAGTTTGTGCCCGTGCACGACTGACCAATGGTCAAGCAGAACAACGGAAACGTACCCTTCTTGACAATTCACGATATTGACGACAGGTATTTTCAAATGAAAAGTCGGTGCTTACAGCCTAATGTTATTGCCTTTTATGCATGAACTGTATTTGCTTCCATTAGGTTGCAATTCGTGATTGCACTATGTAATAACATAGTTATTCAGTTAGCACTTGGTAAAGTGAATTTTTTGGGGTACATTTATTTTTTTATTATCTATCATTATTTAAAGATTAATTTTGCACTGAAAATTTTACATATTGTTTGTTGAGAAGTAGTGCAATAAAAATGTTTTCCTAACATCAAGAATAATCATGACTAAAAATGATTGTGACTAATAGTGATTACAATATTGATAAAAATAATTGTAAATATTATAACATAATTGTGCTGCCCTAATGTCTGCTAATGATGGACACCACAGATTTCCTTTCTGATACAATACTGAAAAAACAGCCCCTCAAATGACTGATGTATCAAAAGTATCAACATTTCATTTTGCAAATCAATCTTCTGGTAAGTGGCACCACCCCAAGACTACGTACAGTCGTCAGGATCTTCTGAGTTTAGGATTATGCCGCAAAAAGACTATTTGTTGCAGCACCGGGCACGGCAAGCCCCCATCATCCCCCCTGGTCCTGTGGGAAGCACTGAGATTGCCTATCTGTACTGCACTATCCTTTGTAAATTAAATAAATGATATTTAACTTTGTGTTTCCTCAACCCAACATTTTACCCATAGCTTTTGGTATACCCACTCGGGTCACGGGAGTGCTGGCGCCAATCTCAGCTGACTTCGGCCAGTAGGTGGGGTACACCCTGAACTGGTCACCAGCCAATCGCAATCTGCCTCACAGTTCTGAGGACCAGGGTTCGAATCCTGGCCCCGCCTGTGTGGAGTTTGCATGTTCTCCACGTGCCTACGTCAGTTTTCTCCGGGCACTCCGGTTTCCTCCCACATCCCCAAAAACATGCATGGTAGGTTGATTGAAGACTCTAAATTGTCCTTAGGTGTGAATGTGTGTGCGAATGGTTTTTGTTTATATGTGCCGTGCGATTGGCTGGCGACCAGTTCAGGATGTACCCCGCCTCTCGCACGAAGATAGCTGGGATAGGCTACAGCACGCCCGCGACCCTAGTGAGGATAAAGCGGTACAGAAAATGGATGGATGGTTACTACAGTGTTTAGTCTCTCTTCAGAGTAGTAGTGTAGGCTTTTGACTTCACCCATCTGGTGCATGCTGCAATACCAAACAAACTGAGAAATAACAACATGCAAAACACAGAAGAAAATGACAACGATGAAGACAACAGAATAGAAGACGAAGAAGGAGATGATGATGACGCGACTCAGTAAAGAAGATGATGTCAGACATGTTACAGTGCTACAAAACATGGTGGAATGCAATGACAATATTTTTGTTTTTCATTTTTGGGAAAACTGTCAATGGAAAATGTAACTATCCTGTTTGCAGAAAATGCAGCAATAAAATTGCCACAAGGGGGGCAAAAAGTGATCACAGTTGTAATTTAAAGTACACTTTATTCATTTTGGTCGTTGCTATTTATAATTTATGATGTGCAAAAAGGGCATAGGGGTTCTACTTTTATAATTTTTGTATTCAAAACAAAACTTGAAAATATCTATTTGATAAAATGGGAATTTATGAAACAGCAAAGATTGCATATCTGTATTTTAAGATGTTCTATGTTCACTTTTATCCAACCTTTTCCAACCTGTGCAACGTCAGTTGTTAGAAGAAGAAACACAGTAGAACTTTGGTGATAGAATTAGCGACAGCTCGTGCCTCTCTGTTGTTTATTCACCCTGACTCAGCAGTCCCACTCTTTACAAGGAAACTCTGAAAGCTCAGCGGTCACATGGAATGCCAGCTCATCGACTATTATGATGACGGCCTTCCCTATTGCTCGCTGCTGCTCTCTGCTTACGGGCACTCTGTCCGCTCGCTTCTTTCACATATTTGTCTTTCTTTCTGATGAAATCTCATTATGTGCGTGGACATGATGGGAATGAGGCAGTAGTAACTCTCATAAATGTCCTAATGGTTGGGAATACCAACCAAAGATATTGTGACAAATGTGTTTTAGATTAAACATCAAAGTGGCGCGATATGGGAATGGGAATAGCAGCTTTTAACGATAAATCATTTTATACAAAGTAAGGTCTTATCATGAAAAGACAATGAATGTCTAAAATAAGTATATGGCACACAATGTCAACTGAAATGAACATGAAGGACTTACTTTGAGCTTGTCAAAGCGTTCGGTGAGTGAGGAAACCTGGTGCTCACGGTGCCGCCCTACCAGTTTGCAGAGGGCACAAATGAGCTGGTCATCCACGAGGCAGTACATGTTGACCTTCTCGTTCTCATGCTCAAGGCATGTCAGGCCGCGGAGGTGCGTGTCGGGCACAGGATCCACCAGGCGGTGACTGGTGAAGGGCTTCTTGTTAGGGTGCGTTGCTCGCAGACAACGGTCACAGTATGACACCTCGCATGTGATGCACGTCTTGACGGCCTCGCGAGGCGGATCCTGCTCGCAGAATTGGCAGCAGATGCGCAGATCCATTTTAGCCACAAAAGCCGGGCTGTGGTTGGCGTTTGTGTGGTTAATGTGATTGGTGTGATTGGCGTGCGGGTGGGGGTGTGGGTGGCTGGAAGTGGCTGGGCTGCTCCGGGCGCTGCTTCCACTTGTGCTACCACCACCACCGCCGCCAATTGTTCCAGCCATTGTGCCACTAATGGTGGCGGTGTAGGGCCGCTGCAGGCGCCGGCTCTCAGTAGGTGAATTGGGGCCGCTCAGGGAGGCCTTTTGAAAGCGGTCTATAATGTTCTGCAGCGTCACATTGCGCTTAAGGCTCTCCAGCCCGCGGTGATTCAGCGTGATGACGTAACGACAGGTGGGGCACTGAAAGGCTGAAACAGACTCAAGCGGCTTACTGGATGAGCAGTGTGACACGAGGATGCGGTGGGCACAGTTGAAGCACAAGCTGTGGGCGCACGGTAAGAGCAGAGGATCTTCAAACAACTCCAGGCAGATTGGGCAGGTCAGCTCAGACTCCAGTGTTTCCATCTTCAGTTGAACCTATCTAAAGAACACATCAAATCCCACAGAAGCTGGTCTTTTACCTGTGTTAAAAAAGAGAAAAATATAGGATCAAACATTTATGACACCAGATTAAACTACATCACTCAGTGCAGAACCAATTAAAATCAAGGATCTATAATTGGACCTTGTGTAGTAATCCTTCATTTATGTTGGGGTTACATTCCAGACCACACCCACAATCTATGAAGTAGCAACCAAATATTTATTTTATTATTTATATATATTTTAAATCTTCATGCATACAATACCAACATATATACACACATATATTTTTACACACACACAATATATATTTATATATTTATATATATATATATATATATATATATATATATATATATATATATACACTCACACAACCCCAATTCCAATGAAGTTGGGATGTTGTGTTAAGTATAAATAAAAACAGAATACAATGATTTGCAAATCATGTTCAACCTAGATTTAATTGAATACACTCCAAAGACAAGTTATTTAAGGTTCAAACTGAGCAACTTTATTGTTTGTATTCAATGAAATATAGGTGGAACATGATTTGCAAATGCGACACGGTGAGCGACTGGTAAGAGCGTCTGCCTCACAGTTCTGAGGTCCGGGGTTCGGTCCCCGACCCCACCTGTGTGGAGTTTGCATGTTCTCCCCGTGCCTGCGTGGGTTTTCTCCGGGCACTCCGGTTTCCTCCCACATCCCAAAAACATGCGTGGAAGGTTAATTGAATACTCTGCCCGTAGGTGTAAATGTGAGTGCGTATGGTTGTTTGTTTATGTGCCCTGCGATTGGCTGCCAACCAGTTCAGGGTGTACCCCGCCTCCTGCCCGATGATAGCTGGGATTGGCTCCACCACTCCGACGACCCTTGGACCCTTGTGAGGATAAGCGGCTCAGAAAATGGATGCATGGATAATTTGCAAATCATTGTATTCTTGTTTTTATTTATGTTTAACACAATGGCCCAACTTTATTGGAATTGGGGTTGTATATATATATATGTATATATATATGTATATATATTTAAATATATATATTTATATAAATACATTTTAAAATCAGGATGCACTGAACCCGCAAAATGTTAACCATGATTTTGCGAGGGAAAGACAATTTGTTCTGGATACAACAACCTTCATAAGTGCAATAATTTACAACTCCGTCAGATTAAATTTAGTGACCGAAGCATTTGACCATGTGGTTTTTCTGATTAAATTTAATTGTTGCTCCATGTTAAATTAGAACAGATACTGATGAACCTGTATTCTGACCTTTGTGGTGACGTGGACTCGGGAGTTATATTGGAGCAAAATTGAATGAAATAATTTTGGAGAAACTGACATCTACTTATCAAAATCATGAGCTGCACACAACTATCAACATTCACAATAGATTCCATTGAGAAAAGTGGGGGCAGAATCACTCAAACAAACAATTCTTTTCTTGCATTAGAGACCAACATTCCTTGATATATGTTTCCATTTTTTCTGCCATAGGAGGAAGATAAATAAATAAATAAATAAATCAACAGATTTACTCAGTTTTATGTATTCAAGCAAGGACAAACACCTGACCCCAAGCACAGATCAACTTTAAAGACACTTTTAGGTGTTGCAGTAAAAACTAAATAAGGAAATTGATGTCATAACTCCCTCTACATCTCAGTTGTGATTTTCCTCTTTTTTAACAAGGAGAAATTGTTGTATACATACACGTAAGTCACAATGAAGAAGCAACTTTCAACAATCTGGCCAAATGTGTGTAATGTGTTTGCATTTAACACGTTAGCATGCAATACAGGTTGAAGTATAGATAGTCCATAGTCTCAAATCATGTGTTCAGATCACAGAAGTCCAAATTCCACTTCATTGATTGCAGTATCAATAAAGTGTCATATGACTTGATCCGGAGAGGTTTTCAGGAATCTTCAGGTTTGCTATTTTCAACAATCAAACAACAAAGTACTTCCTTCTCCACAGCAGGTCCTAAACCTGCCACCCTGTGGTTAAAAGAACAATAACTTTATAAGTATAGCTTCTTCCATTATACAGTTGTTAAAAAAAAAAAAAAAATATATATATATATATATATATATGTATATATATATTTGAATAATACCTGGGTAAACATTGTTTGTTGTGGTCAAATGGAGTTTGACTATGAGCAGCCACGCTGCAACACTGCCAGGTTGGCAGGGGGCAAGAGCAAGAACAAATCAAATCAAATGTCTCAACCTATCTCCTGGCCACACTTCATTGTTTGCAAACTTTCAGGGATTACTTGAAGGATGTTCGAGCAACGATCTAATAAATAAAATTTTCTTCATTGGCTTAATCAGGACTACACAGTACCTTCTCATTTCCAGTTCTAATTTGAAGTCACCAGCACCATGATTGCACTGTCTATCTCCATTGAAATCTATTATGGTACATGATTTTTAAAACCAGCAAATTCATCACCTGAATGAACACCCCCCATTTAACATTAGACCTTATTCAAAAGCAACATGGTTCTGCACTGTGACAAATGAATAACAATAACATTTGATACAAATTCATGCAGATGTTAGTCTGAAAAAAGGGAGTGATCCTATTGCCCGTAGGTGGACAACAAGTAAATAAATGTACTTTGAAAAACAGCTACTGTGGCAAGTGCACATCTTCTACCACTGTTTTTCCTCATTCTCTATGTTCCTTTCTTGTTATGCATCTGAGGTTTTATGTGGTCGTTAGCACAGAAACCAACAGTGTTGGGATAAACAGACTGAGTTCAGTGGCGAGCTGCCACTGAGCGAGTAAGGAGCAACCACAGCTGTAACTTTTAAGTACTGGGGTAGAGATTAGTAATATTTACGGAAAAATTAATGGAAAACAAAACGAGGGAAACAGGATGTAGAGAAAAAAAAGCAGGGAAAATCATAATCCCAATGACAACAAGAATGATTGTGTCCTCACCTTTATACACTCTGGTAGAACAATAAAATACTCACAAACATAAATAACAACATAGGATTATATGTGATCATAAAGAAAACAAATCAAATATTTATTATAGTGTAAACTGCTTCCTTCACCAGAGATTAGCAAATAACATAACAGAATTGCAGAACAGATTAAAAATGTCCCATGACAACAAAGGTGATTAAGCACACACAAACAAGACAGAATCAACTGATTAAGACCATCAAATTGATAGCAGTTTTTTTTTTTTTAATCATCTAGTCCAGAGAATAAATCTGGCCAGCTCGAGCTCAGCAGTGCAACATTAATGTGACTGTGCTTAACGGAGCATAGTGTTATAATTAACACCCCGCTTTAACACACCATCAGCAGGGCCATTAAGCCTCAGCCATGTCACTCTTGGGAAACAATGCAGACAGTGATGGGAGCTACTTAGGGGCAGAGCTGCACAGTCACAGTGGTGCACACGCACGCACAACCATGGGCATTTATCAGCATAGTAGTTGTCTTGTTGCCTCTAATCTGCCATTCTTGTTAAAGAGTCACTTCTGGGAAAGGAACAATCTCAGCTACTGTTCATGCATGTCATGTATGCACATCTGTACAGCACCAGCATGGCAAGCTCTATAGGGCAGATTATTGTGAAACTTTTAAGAATGATAAATGGAGGAAACGCAAACATGATTTAGCTTCCCAGCTAAAAATGCAATGTTTGTAATGCAAACCCTCCCTCCAAAAAATAATTAAAAATATTGCAGTTTGTAATCGCAAATTGAGCTGCTGAAAAAGATCATAAATCATCCAAAACTATCCATCCATCCATCCATTTTCTGAGCCGCTTCTCCTCACTAGGGTCGCGGGCGTGCTGGAGCCTATCCCAGCTGTCATCGGGCAGGAGGCGGGGTACACCCTGAACTGGTTGCCAGCCAATCGCAGGGCACATAGAAACAAACAACCATTCGCACTCACAGTCATGCCTAGGGGCAATTTAGAGTCTCCAATTAATGCATGTTTTTGGGATGTGGGAGGAAACCGGAGTGCCCGGAGAAAACCCACGCAGGCACGGGGAGAACATGCAAACTCCACACAGGCGGGGACAGGGATTGAACCCCGCACCTCAGAACTGTGAGGCTGACGCTCTAACCAGTCAGCCACCGTGCCGCCCATCCAAAACTAATAACCTCCAAATATTAATGAGTGATCATCCATCCATCCATTTCCTGAGCCGCTTCTCCTCACTAGGGTCGCGGGCATGCTGGAGCCTATCCCTGCTATCATCGGGCAGGAGGAGGGGTACACCCTGAACTGGTTGCCAGCCAATCACAGGGCACATAGAAACAAACAACCATTCGCACTCACATTCACACCTACGGGCAATTTAGAGTTGTCAATTAACCTACCACGCATGTTTTGGGGATGTGGGAGGAAACCGGAGTGCCCGGAGAAAACCCAAACAGGCACGGGGAGAACATGCAAACTCCACACAGGCGGGGCCGGGGATTGAACCCCGGACCTCAGAACTGTGAGGCTTTGGACTCTCTGAGAAAAGATAACAATATACTTCACGAGACATTTATGAGAAATAACCATGGAGAACACTAAAATGTAGGCTACAGGAATATGGTAAAAAATATGATCATCTGTGCCTATACAATAAAAATTGTTTTTTCAAAACTCCCCTTGATATGTGACTCAGCAGTCCCAAAATTGGTTAGTTAAATGGTTCTCAAACATTTTACACCAAGCACCACCCAAAAAATATTTGGCTCTGTAACATTATGCCCGCGGCACGGTGGACGACTGGTTAGAGCGTCAGCCTCACAGTTCTGAGGACCCGGGTTCAATCCCCGGCCCCGCCTGTGTGGAGTTTGCATGTTCTCCCCGTGCCTGCGTGGGTTTTCTCCGGGCACTCCGGTTTCCTCCCACATCCCAAAAACATGCATGAATTGGAGACTCTAAATTGCCCGTAGGCATGACTGTGAGTGCGAATGGTTGTTTGTTCCTATGTGCCCTGCGATTGGCTGGCAACCAGTTCAGGGTGTACCCCGCCTCCTGCCCGATGACAGCTGGGATAGGCTCCAGCACGCCCGCGACACTAGTGAGGAGAAGCGGCTCAGAAAATGGATGGATGGATGGACATTATGCCCAGTTTGAACATTTTATTCAGTGAGTCTTTTGCATACCACTAGAGGGAGCCCTTGTACCACTAATGTTACTTGTACCACAGCACTGGGTTAGTTGATATTATCTTCTTGTGTATAACCAATTCCATTCAACAAGGTGTAGTGGTACTCCCGAAGAATGTACCAGCGTGGGTTACGTTTCCACTCAGTGAGAATGTGAGCCTGAGTGCGAATGTTTGTCCATCTCCCTATGTGCCCTGCGACTGACCGGCGACCATTTCAGGGTGTAGTCCTCCTTCCACCCGAAATTAGCTGGGGTAGGCTTGGGCACCCCGTGACCCTGACCAGGATAAGCGGCATTGAATAGGAATGGATGGATTGATGAATAGAGAGATGTAATCCATGATATTTTACTAAACAATGAGGTAACAAAGCATCAGTTAGTGACTATAATGAGGATTTAAAGAGATCAATAGACTTCAGTCTGACATATTCACAGTTTTCTACATCCTATGTGACGTCCCAAATCCCCCCTCAAAGACTTTAACCACATTCGCAGTACCCACCCTTCCTCAAGAGCATCCTGAGGCTAATCCTCTTGTCAATCTCCACTTTTCAACGGCACAGGAAAAGAAGCAGATAATCACATTGTTTTAAAGCCCCCGAGAGTGACACGACAGTTAAAAGGAGCAGGAGTTGCCCTGGAAAACAAACTCTTGATGCACTGCCATGTTTTCCCCCTGCAGTAGCGTGAAGAATACATTTGTAATTCCATCATGGAAAAACTCATCTAGTCTGAAGAGTTAAGTTACACCTTTAGCGGTTACTCATTTTACAAATTCTTGCATATTGATTTATGACAGTTGATTGGGACAAACAGTTTACTATATGTGGGCAAGATGTGTGTTTTTTTTTTTTTTTTTTTAATAAGAATAATCAAGAAACACTAAACCTACTAGCAGTGCAATCACTATGACAGTGTTGTGCTGATGTATTGAATCTAAGTGTCGTACATGGTTTCATTCTTTTATAATATGCTTCCTCTATCTTGTATTATCACCTTGTATTTCGGACAATCAAGACTGGCTGTCTGAAAACCGTGAATATTAAAAATTTTACAAAACTGGTCATAAAAAGTTGGAAATGCAATGAGTCATTTTATTGGCCTATTCTACGCCAACATAACAGAAAATATAATTACATATAGCTAATTAAAAAGAAAGGGAGGAAGTAAAGTTTCATATTTTTCTATTAGCAGTACGTCTGGGACAAAAAGATCACACGTTTCTTCTTCTGCATCATGCCCTGTCTCAGTCAAACAAGAAGCTTTCATTCATTAGTTCATGAGGTAACCACATACCAAGCTAGAGGTAGGTACTTCACGTTCCAGGGAGTAACTGGCCTGTTTGTGCAATTCAGTCATAATTTCATTCACATTTCTTCCAAGGACACAGGTCAACATTATATGACCAAGCTGCATGAATACTTTCATTATTGACAGTGTTGGCAAACATAACTCTAAACCCCCGAAACATGGAGTTTCCCCTAATGCGCTCAGCTGAGCTTTTAAACCTTTAAGAATCAGGGCATTGTTTCAGTGGATCCAGTGAAATTTAGAAATATAATTGGATTGAATTTCAAACATTGTGTTTCCAGTTCTTCTGTGAAATTGAGTTTCAGTGTCAGACCCAGGCATTGCAGACGCGCATCTTTACTTGTACTTCGCTGCTCTAATCTATTGAGGAAATGAAACACAGCCCAAAAATATCTTTTGACCATAAAACACAAGATTACATTTATGTTTTGTTTCTAATGTTGTGTTCCTTTGCAGTCTTTGACACAATAAAAAGCTGCCCCCTCAATCCATTCCGAATGTTTCATAATTTCCTGTATTTTCCCTGTTTAGTCTCCTTCTTCTCCTAGCCTCCACTTGACTTTCCTCGCTTTCGTTCTTACTCTGCCTCAGCCATAAAAAAGGTGGGTTTCATCTAACTTTTGATGCCTGTTGAGAAAATGTAAACAGTCACACAGCCAAACGGGTGTTTCCATTCCCCATTCACTGCAGCTGAGTAGAACGGTTTAAAATTGGCTCCCACACAGCTGCATTTGAAAAGTAACCATGTATTCCAGGCAGTGCAATCAAGTCACGTAAAAAGTTAAAAAGGGTCAGTGTGAACTTTTGTCAATGGCACAGTTCACATCCTTTTAAACAAAACTTTTTACATTACAAGGTAATTTTTCCTACATTAAAAAAGGCAGCAGCAGGCAGAGATGTGGTTTCCATTCTGTGGTCCAATAGGTAGCTCTTAATGGAATGACATTGGCTGGGCCTCCTCTAGGGGACACGTCACTGACTGTGCTGTAGCTCTGACACATCAATTACCAATATGCACAGTTTAAAAACAACAACAACAAAAACTGAAATATAATATAGCGGTGCGAACCGTCGTACTCACTGTGTTACTGTAAGTGGCTTTGATAGCATATATTACTAGTACTTGTGTAAGAAAATGCAATCAAAAATGCAAAACTAAATCTGTAGTCCCCAGAGTTGATGAAAGAACTTTGACCCCCAAAAATCATCTTGTATTTAATTTTATTCAAAATCTAGCTTCATTCTAGCTCTGATAACAAAGTTTATCCATCCATTCATCCATTTTCCGTACTGCTTATCCTCACTAGGGAATTGGTTATAATTGTGACTGGTTGATAAGTGGCAATGAATGAAACAATTGGAGATTTCTGTATTGTAAATACAAATACTTACTGTTTAGTAGTTGTTAAACATGGTACCTTTTGCCTTTTGAAATCTCCTATTTATAAATGTTCCATACTTTCAGCTAAACCAAAGGACATGTAAGAGGTATACTTAAAGACATGAATGCAGGCCAGGACAGCAGCGTCCATGGTTCTTGCAAGTGATGCACCAAATTTTCGGCCACCAAAAACTGTCAGCTGAAAATGGCACCAATAGTGCATTTTCAGTTTCAAACCAGAGTACTTTTTTCACCAAAATAAGACAGCCAAAACAGGATGTTGTTATGATGCAAGCAAAAACCGTGGCCAGTGCACAGTTGTATACACTTAAAAAAAAAAACAGCACATCTACAGTGAAGTCGCCCAACCTTCCTGCTTTCCTCTGTTCATATCGGGGAATGCTTGTTGCACGCTATTTTGCGCCACGCCAGCTACCTACGAGCTACAGCTAACGTGGCTAAATTGGATGCCAAGCCGCGGAGGCAAACGGTCACTTCGTGTCCGGTGTCAAAACAGCATGTCACTAATTATTGCATCCATAGCAGCGAATAAGCTACACTGCTGACAAGTATCATTATCACGAAGGGAGGACGAGTAGTAATTAAGAGGAGAAAGACGAAGAAGCCATGCTAATGGATAAGCTATCATGATGTGTCATCACAAAATACCAACACCAATTCCAATGAAGTTGGAACAGTGAGTAAAATGCTTATCCTTACTTGGGTCGCGTGCGTACTGGAGCCTATCCCAGCCATCTTCGGGCGAGAGGCGGGGTACACCCTGAACTGGTCGCCAGCCAATCACAGGGCACATATAAACAAACAACCATTCGCACCTACGGGCAATTTAGAGTCTTCAATCAGCTGAGCACGCATGTTTTAGGGATGTGGGAGGAAACCGGAGTGCTCGGAGAAAACCCACGCAGGCACGGGGAGAACATGCAAACTCCACAGAGGTGAGGCCGGGATTTGAACCCCAGTCCTCAGAGCTGTGAGGCAGATGTGCTGACCAGTCGTCCACCGTGCCGCTAAGCAGAATACAATGATTTGCAAATACTTTTCAACGTATATTCAATTGAATACATTACAAAGACAATGTTTAATTTTCTGACAAACTTTCCTTTTTTTGGCAAATATTCACTCACGTGTGTGATGTTAAATTTGGTCTACAGCAGAGGGTGATATTGCCTAAAATGGCCACGCCCTGAGTTTCTTGGAGATTGATGAAATATTCTGTTTAATTCTTGTTCCACAAACACAATATTAACCAGAATACTGTGTTCTGGTTCTTGGTGGAACACATAAGGTATTCTTGCCCCCCAAAAAAGCTGGGGGTTTACTTACCCTTTATAGCTTTCAAATGCTAGGAATGCGTTGCCCAGCTGCTGATTAGTTTAATGCAGTTATACATGAAAAATAAGAATCAAGCAAGGTTGTGACAGTGGCCTTTCCACTTCTGCCTTTCAGATTTTCCAGCCTGTTCATAATAAATAGACACAGTCATAAATGATCTCATCAATTTGAGCTGCAAAGGACTTAACAGGAAACACCACTATAGCATGACCACACATCTGCTTTGCTTAGTGATGATTCCATTTTGAATCTGTTTTTGTCCACATCAGCTTTGGAAGATGGTATGACAGTTTATTACATATTTAGTTACGGCCACACATGCTGGAGAGGCCAGGATGAACAGAGTATGTCCCTGCAGCCTCCTCCGGGTGGCCGGTGGTTGTGGCGCCTCGGTGGGGCCGGCGGACCACCCTGGGTCGCTCGGTGTGGGACGTGTCCCGTCCGCTGGGCTGCTCTTGGGTCGACTCCTCGGCCCGATCCCGCCTCTCAATTGATTGGCTGGGGCAGCCACCGCGGGGCAGGCACAGCAATTACAGGACACTTCTGTCAGTCGTTGTGCATGCAAAACGGTGTAACTTCACTTACATCTGTCCGCAGGCACACACCCCTGGGACTTTTTTGCTGAGTGTGGGGCCACTCACCTATTGCGACAAATAACTCATGAATATGCAAATTGCTTGGGTATCCCCTCACTCACATTCCTGTCCTATAGACTTAGAATTTAAATAGTCACTCCCACCACACTTCAGTTGTACAGCCAGGTTCACGACCCTTGTCCTGCATGCTTCTTCTCCTGTCCTTGTCCTGTCATATCTTGTCCTGTCCTTCCCTCACAGGGTGTAGGACTACTGCCCCATACAACACTCATATCAAATGTTTCATTCTTCTAGGTATACAAGGATTTACTTTTCTCATCTTGTTTACAGTTTGTGCTTTGTCTTTTGTCTTCTTTTCTCACTCCCCTCTAGAAAATGTGTTCTGTTCAACTGATCGACTAAATAAATAATATAAATAAATAAATATCCATGTTAATACTAAGAAACCACAGAGGCAGCTTAAAAACGGCACTGTGACACAGTAAAACTGTTCCGGCATAAAAGGGATACAGATTCTCCTTTCTGCTTGACCTAACAGGCGAACAGAACAAAAAAAAATAAAATAAATAAATCAATTTAAAAAAGTCCATTACAAAGTAATTGTTGCACAACCTAATAATGGCATTCGTTACAGGCGCATATCTAAGCTTCTGAATGTTCCAGTAAGCACGGTTTGGGCCATAATACATAAGTGGAAAGCCAATCATACCACCATAAATTTGCCGCGATCAGGTGCTCCTCGCAAGACTTCTGACAGAGGAGTGTAAAGAATAATCAGCAGAGTTGTCCAAGAGCCAAGGACCACCTGTGGAGAGCTTCAAACAGACCTGGAATTAGCAGGTACTGTTGTCACAAGGAAAACAGTGATTAATTTACTCTGCCGCCATGGCCTATATGCACGCTCATCATGCAAGACCCCATTGCTGAAAGAAAGCATGTCAAAGCTCGTTTAAAGTTTGCTGAATAACATTTGGACAAGCCAGTTAAATACTGGGAGAATATAGTCTGGTCTGATAAGAGCAAAATTTAACTATTTAGATGCCATAATGCACACCACGTTTGGAGGAGAAATGGCACTGCACATCACCCTAAAAACACCATGCTAACAGTGACGTTTGGAGGTGGGAAGATGATGGTGTGGAGCTGGTTTTCAGCAAATGGTACTGGTAAACTTCACATTATTGAAGGACGGATGAATGGGAAAATCTACCGAGACATTATTGACAAAAATCTGCTGCCATTTGCGAGGATGATGAAAATTAAACGAGGGTGAACATTTCATCAGGACAATAATCCAAAACATACTACCAATTGGTTTCAAAGGAAAAAAAATAAAGCTGCTAGAATAACCCAGCCAATCCATAATCCTTAAATGGAAGACATTTGGGACGACAGAACCCTTCTCAGAGCTGGAGGTCCGGCCAAACTGAGCAACTGGGGGAGAAGAGCCTTGGTGAGAGAGGTGAAGAAGAACCCAAAGATCACTGTGGCTGAGCTCCAGAGATGCAGTCGGGAGATGGGAGAAAGTTCTAGAACAGGGGTGGGTGTCTCAGGGGACACATTGACTTTTAAAATTTGACAGGTGAGCTAAACCAGGACCAGATGCTTACATATAAAAAAATAAACAGGGAAAAAAAGACATTGTAGTGTTAATAATTAGATTTACTTTTAATGGGAACAGCGTTGTTTTGTTGATCACCTTTTTTTGCCAGCACATCCAAGTCTGGTGTTAGTTTTGTTGTGGCAATTCTCCCGGACTTGAGTAAAAAAGTATTTAGTAGTCCATTCTATATTAAACACTCGGCACTCACTGTCGCCTTTCTTTTCTTTGGCCCACTCATGGTTGAAGAAGGGTTCACAGCAGTAGCAGAGTAAAAACAGAACAGCCAAAGTCAAGTAAAGTCAATGTATCACTGTACCTACTGCGCTACCTGGTGGAACCACTGGGCATTACAACACAACTTGGTGGAACCACTCGGCATTAAAGGACAAGGTCAAATGAATGTAGTCATGATTTTTTATATGATTTGGGCGACTCCAAATATTACTTAATCTACTACCAATCTTTGGCGGGCCAGATTGAAATGATTATTATGATTTTTCAGCTGCAGGGACAGGACGACTGGTTCTCCAGAGCTCAGCCTAGCCCGAAGGTTCACCTTCCAACAAGACAATGACCCGAAGCACAAAGCTAAAATAACGAAGGAGTGGCTTCAGAACAACTCCGTGACTGTTCTTGAATGGCCCAACCAGAGCTCTGACTTAAACCCAATTGAGCATCTCTGGAGAGACCTGAAAATGGCTGTCCAACAACATTCACCATCCAACCTGACAGAACTGGAGAGAATCTGCAAGGAGGAATGGCAGAGGATCCCCAAATCAAGGTGTGAAAAACTTGTTGTATCATTCCCAAAAAGACTCATGGCTTTCTTAGCTCAAAAGGGTGCTACTACTAAATACTGAGCAAAGGGTCAGTATTATGAATAATTATGGCTGTGTGATATTTCAGTTTTCCTTTTTTAATAAATCTGCAAAAATTTCAAAAATTCCGTTTTTTTCTGTCAAAATGGCGTGCTGTATGTACATTAATGAGGGGGGGGGGGGGAAATGAACCTTTTTAGCAAAAAAGATTTTAGCAAAGGGCTGCAATATAAGAGTGAAAAATGTAAGAGGTTTTAGAATACTTTCCGTACCCACTGTATATAAGGCTGCTCAATATGGAACAACCTCCCTGTCTCAATAAGGGAAAGCCCCACTATCAATACCTTTAAATGTAAACTAAAACAAGAATGGCTCCTAACAAATCAAATATATGAATACTAATTATATAATTGTATATTTGTTTTTTGTTACTTTTGTACTTTACGTTTATTGTACTTCCTTTAGCTACTTTTATATTTAATGAGCTACTGCCAACTTGTCATGTTTTTATGTTTTGGGGACTACGGATGGAAATTAGCCCTGTGGTAAAACTGGAACTTTTACTGTTTAATCCTGCACTTTGGTAAACTTATTTTATTAATAAGGTGCACTGTCCCGTCCAAATAAACAAAACTAAAAAAAATATAAAAAAATACAAAGAGACATGAGTCAAATAAAAGGTTCTGCTGGACCAAAGGCTATTAAAGCTTTCTTGCTCAAAGTGCAACCATGCATTTCTTCCCCTCCAAACGTAATACATCCACAGGGGCCAGTTGCCACTTCAACTTTAGGGGCGGACCCATTAATAAAGCAGGATGCGCAACTAGGTCTTTCAGCTATTCATGATTGCAGCTAGAAAGAGAGAGAGAGCAGATGGAGAATACATGTAAGAGTAAACTGAAAGATGACCACAAAAACATTGAGGTCAAGAGACATAAGCACAAAAATAGATCAAACTAAACTGAGTTGTAAAGTTGGGAGTGGCGGGAAAATGTTGAGACCTTGTGATCGGAGTGACCCCTAAAGGTTGGATGTATTGGGGTGGGGGTGGTTCCTGTCCTCTGTCTGGTGCTACAAAGTCAGATTTTGCTATTTATACCACACTAATGTTCGGCATTTCCTTTTTTGGGGGTTGGGGGGAGTATTAGCCATTGTTTTCCCTGGCTGCTGTTTGATTGACTTCAGCCTGCACAGTCTTATATATTCATCTGTCACTAATTAAACACCCATTTGTCTCATCTGCAGATGCTAGCGCCCATTCAAATAAGCAGAGGTAACAAATCATGGGAGTTTGGAGACAATGTATAATCTCAGAGTGACAAATGTGGGGCACAAGTTTGGCTAAATTTGGGTGGGACCCAGAAGCGTCAACTGACTCGAGTCATAACACAACTGTCTAAAGCAGTGTTTCCCAAACTTTATTGAGCCAAGGAAATCATTTTACAAAAATCTCACAGCACACCACCTGACAAAATTGTCACAAAATGTATGAATCCTGAAATACTGATGATCTTGTCTAAATTTACTCACACATTTACTGAGTGTAAAATCTAGGGCTGTTTAATTGAACACAATGCTGATATACTTGCAGGAAGCTATGACTTATTCTGTTGTATAATTGGCAACAGGTGGACACGGGTTAATTGTATCTTCTGCCATCTAATGGAAAAGCATTTAATTGTTTTGCCAGGTACTATACTTTCTTGGCACAGATAGATGAACAAAAATGTTGTTTTTTTTATAAATTATAATTGTCTGCACAATTAAATTAAATTGGAGAAAAGGCCACTACACCCCAGATGATCTCTGACGGCACACTTCAGAATCAGAATCAGAATCATCTTTATTTGCCAAGTATGTCCAAAAAACACACAAGGAATTTGTCTGCGGTAGTTAGAACCGCTCGAGTACGACAACAGACAGTCAATTGACAGAGAACACCTTTTGAGACATAAAGACATTGACAAAAAAAAAAAACAGTCACTGAGCAATAAAGGGTTGCTAGTTATCTGGTAATGCTGGTACATTTTTGTTGTACAAGTGTGCAACTTGCGTGCCATGACGCTTGGACATCACTTGTCTAAAGGCAACTTGATTGATCAATTTTGTGATAAACATGGGTGACATGTACAACAATCAATTTAATAATTACAGCTAACAAAGGTTCATCTTATCGTCTTCTGGTATATTGGGTACGACTGTAACAAACAGGATGCGTCTGACCAAGTCTTCTCCTCCTCCTTTCTTCTACATGTTTTTACCTCTTTTGGGCCATTTTCACTGACTCTATGTTTATTTAAGGGGCCAAATACAAAAAGGTAGACTTATTTAAGTGCAAGCTCAATTTTTTTCTTTTAATTAGGGAAGCCAGGTTGGCTTTTTGTATCAGTCAAAGAGACACATTGCACTCTGGCCCTAACTTGAACGCGGTGGGCCTTGTGGAAGTGTAACGTGAAGGCATTGGTGGCACTGGAGATTTGCTTTGCTTCTAAGATGACATGGAACGTCAATACTTTGTGGGAGATGTGGCGTTATGAAGGGATTCTATTCAATATGTCCCAACAAAATGAGCTGAAGTTCAGTGCTATTCTTGGCTGAGTTTGCTTGTTTTGGCAATTGTCGCAATATCTATTTGTTAAGTGTTTTTCTAATAAGAAAAAATAATCTTCTCCCTCTTTATGATACCTTAGTAAGGACTAAGATGCTACTAAGAATGGGTTAAAAACTGACAGAACTTGTCAGTGTCATAACAATGTTTTATATATATCCCATTGTTTAAGCATTGCGCAGCACAATGGCCGACTGGTTAGCACATCTGCCTCACAGTACTGAGGTCCCGGGTACAAATCTGGCCTCCCCTGTATGGAGTTTGCATGTTCTCCCCGTGCCTGTGTGGGTTCCAAAAAACACTCTCACAGTCTGAAAAAAAAAAAGAGAAAAAAAACGCATGGTAGGTGTGAATGTGAGTGTGGCTTGCGATTGGCTGGTGATCAGTTCAGGGTGTACCCCGACTCTCGGCCGAAGATAGCTGGGACAGGCTCCAACACGCCCGCGACCCCAGTGAGGATAAGCACGAAAATGGATGGATGGATGGATAAGTTGTCCGTAGGTATGAATGTGAGTGCAAATGGTTGTTTGCCTATATGTGCCCTGTGATTGGCTGGCGACCAGTTCAGAGTGTACCCGGCCTCTTGCCCTAAATCAACTGAGATAGTACACCTGCGACCCTAGTGAGAAGAAGCGGTACAGAAAATGGATGGATGGATGGATGCATGTTTAGGCGTCAAGCACGGCACACAACACGAACCAGTTACAGTACATTGGCGACAAACCCAGACTCAGAATCATCTTTATTTGCAAAGCATGTCAAAAACAAACAAGGAATTTGTCTCCAGTAGTTGGAGCCGCTCAAGTACGACAACAGACAGCTATTTTGACAAAAAATACATTTAAGATATAAAAAAACAAAAACACACTATGGAGAGTCACTGAGCAATGAAAGGTTACCAGTGTGGTAATGCTGATACAATGACAATTGTGCAACTGATGCAGAGTCCTCAAACAATTTAGAGCAGTGTGAAATGACAAATAGAGCAATAATCTGGTACAGTGACAATTGTGCAAATGGTGCCGAGTCTTCAAGAAATGTAAGCAGTTTAAAGTGACTAGTAGTGCGATAATCTGGAACAATGACAATTGTCCAAATGGTGCAGATACTCCTGATGCACGAGTGGCCAGTATTGGTCAAAAAAAGATCAGAGTGACGAGACTACTACACGGAGTGCACGAATAATGTAGAAGTGTCCGGACAGAGATGTGACAACAATCTCAAGACAAAATTGGCAGAATGTTACAAAGGAATTGTAAAGTAACTGTTTAAGAAGTTAATGGCAAGAGGGAAGAAGCTGTTGGAAAGTGTGCTGGTTTTAGTTTGCATTTAATGATAGCGCCGACATGACGGAAGGAGCTGGAAGAGGTGGGGACCAGGATGTGGAGGTCCAAGAGGATTTTGCATGCTCTTGTCTTAGTTCTGGCAGCGTGCAAGTCCTCAAGAGTGGGTTGGGCGGTACCGACGAGTTTTTTGGCAGTCCTGATTGTCCGCTGTAGTCAGAGTTTGTCCTTTTTTGTGGCAGCACCAAACCACACTGTGATGGATGAACACAGGACTGATTCGATGACTGCTGTGGAGAACTGCCTCAACAGCTCCCGTGGCAGGCCATGCTTCATCAGAAGCCGCAGGAAGTACATCCTCTGCTGGGCTTTTTTGAGGATGGAGTTGATGTCGGTCTCCCACTTCAGGTCCTGAGAGACTGTAATTCCCAGGAACTTAAAGGTCTCAACGGTTGACACATGGGAGTTGGACAGCGTGAGGGGCAGCTGTGGTGAAAATTGCTTCCTGAAGTCCAGGATCATCTTTATAGTCTTGAGCGTGCACAGCTCCAGGTTTTGTTGGCGGCACCAAAGCTGCAGCCGCTCCACTTCCTGATTATATGCAGACTCATCACTGTCTTTGATGAGACCGACGACTGTGGTGTCATCTGCAAACTTCAGGAGTTTGACAGCCAGGTGCTTTGAGGTGCAGTCGTTCCTGTAGCAAGAGAAGGGCAGCAAAGAGAGGACACAACCTTGGGGCGCCCCGGAGCTGGTGGTGTGTGTAGATGAGGTGGTGTCGCCCAGCCTCACCTGCTGTGTCCTGCCCGGCAGGAAGCTGTAAATCCACTGGTATACCGCAGGCGAGACGCTGAGCTGGAGAAGCTTGGAGGAAAGGAGTTCAGGGATGATGGTGTTGAACGCAGAGCTGAAGTCCACGAACAGGAGCCTCGCGTAGGTACCTGTGCCATCGAGGTGTTCTTGGATGAAGTGCAGTCCCATGTTGACTGCGTCATCCACAGACCTGTTTGCTCTGTAGGCAAACTGCAGGGGGTCCAGCAGATGTCATGTGACGCTCTTGAGGTGGTCCATACGAGGCGTTCAAAGGACTTCATAACCACAGATGTCATGGCGACAGGCCTGTAGTCTTTCAGACCTGAGATTGCAGGTTTCTTGGGGACTGGGATGATGGCAGAACGTTTGAAACAGGATGGTACACAGTTCCAGAGATCTATTGAAGATCTGTGTGAAGACTGGAGCGAGCTGGTCCACGCAGATTTTGAGGCAGGATGGGAACACAAGGTCTGGGCCCGCCGCTTCGTTGATCTTTTGTTGTTTGAAGATGATGGGGGCAGAAGGGGGAGTCAGATGATGGTGGTCGGTGGTGCGGCTGGATGGGTGTGGGGTGTGAAAGTGTCCTCTGCAGTAAGTGTTCCAGTCATCAGCCAGTCGTTTATTGTTCTCCACTTGTGGGGATGGTCGCTTGTCGTTGGTTAGCAATTGACTTAGAGTCGTTAGCAGTAAACAATTTTCCCAGCTTTTCTGCATAATTTCTCTTTGCGATGTTAATATCTTTTATCACCTGGTTTCTAGCCTGATTGTACAGTTCTCTGACCCCACTTAGGGATAGGCGTCCTCTTTACCCTGGCGAAGTTGCTGAAGTTTAGCAGTAAACCATGGCTTGTTATTACTGAACGTGCGAAATGTCTTTGTTGCTACACACATATCACAGAAACTGATATAGGATGCAGCACTGTCCGTATATTCATCCAGGCTGCCAGTTAAAGTTCCAAAGACACTCCAATTTGTGCAGTCTAATCAGTCTTGAAGTTCTATCTTTGATTCATTGGTCCACTTCTTCACTGTTTTTACCACAGGCTTCGCACATATAAGTTTGTGCCAGTATGTGTTTGTATTAAGTGAATTACACAGTGAGCACAGATGAGCCCAGAGCTGCACGAGGGATAGCACGGCAGTGCTCTAGAATGTTGTTTTCCCAGGTGGGACAGTCAATGTGCTGCTTGTATTTAGGTACTTCGTGGTTGAGTTTTCCTTTGTTAAAGTCCCCAAGAATAATAAGGGGTGAATCTTGGTGCATTTTTTCAATTTTGTTTACTTGGTCAGGGAGCGTTAACAGTGCGGCGTTCGTGTTAACCTGGTGGGGATGTAAACACCAGAGAGGATGAATGAAGCAAACTCACGCAGCAAGTAGAATTACCTACACTTCAAAAACAGCGACTCCAAGTCCAGGATGCAGTGTGTGATGAGCTCTGTGATGTCGGTACACCATTTTACATTGATATACAAGCATATTCCGCCACCTTTTGTTTTCCCTGATAGCTCCATGACGCAGTCTGCTCGGTGTAGTTGGAAGCCGGGAAGGATTGCGGCACCAAGCCAGTGGTGCTCATGACATATTGGCAAAAATTGGTCGAGCACTAGAGGTGGGTGATATGGGCAAATAAAATAGATATTTTTATTTAATTTTACGATAACGACAATTTGAAGAAATCCTATAAAAACAAAACGGATCTCTACTTTCTTCCCGGGATATTTATTGACAGGCAGTGTTTCAGAACAACACCTCGTTTATTTTTTAAAGTGCGTCATACATCTTCTACAAAACATTGCACAAGAACATTGCATGGCAATATTTGATATTTAATAATGTCAAGTTAGGTGCAGGCTGTATACAGGAGAATATGATAAATCAGGTTTGCACATTAGTATTTTAGTTACCGTATTTTCATCGTATTAAAAGGCGCAGTCTCAGTTACGGGGTCTATTTCTGAATTTAACACATACATAAGACGCACCGTATTATTGGGCGCAGGCATGCTAAAACATACGCTATATTAAAACATACGGTAGCATGCATGCACGCTAAATCAATGTTTTTAAAAAGGCAGCGGGAGTAAAACTGAGTTCGGTTGTATTTTATTGAAGTATTTAACAACGTACTCACGTTATTTTTTCATCAATCCTCATCCACAAATCCATCAAAGTCCTCATGATCTGGGTTAGGGTGCCTCTCGTCATTGTCAGAATTAGTATCGTTGCCGTGGGGCTGTTCAGCAATGATGCTGGCTTTCGCGAAAGCTCGGACAGCAGTCAAAGCAGACACGTTAGCCCAAGCATCCACAATCCATTCACATATGGTGGCATAACTCGCCTGGCATTGCCTCCCAGTCTTAGTAAAGCTGTGTTCGCCATCTGTCATCCATCGCTCCCACGCCGCTCGCAACTTTACTTTGAACACCCTGTTTAAAATGAATTTCCCAAGGACACTTCGACATGCGGACAGTCGTAGGAGGGATTCGAACCTGTTCTACCTACTGAGCCAAAGCCACCCCAACATAATCCCATTGGCATCGCAAGACAAGTCCAGATCTGTGTGACAGAACACCAACGATGACGAAAAGAGGTTTGATGAAGATCTGATATTGTATTTCAAAATAAAAGTCTCTGAAAACTAATAAACACAATTTTTTAATGTATCTCAAGATTTAAATTAACCTTGCTGGTTGCATTCCTTAACCGAAGAGCATTTACGTCCGTATTATTGGGAAGCTTTTATTTTGAAGGTGGTTTTCGCCGCGAGTTGGTGACTGATTACCGTAATGTATAATGTATGTATAAAGTATGAACAAAATTAGGGGCGGCTGGCTTGATTGCTACTTTACGAGTGGAGGCTGGCTTGACCGGCGCTATATACCTACTGGGGGCGTGCCTTTAGACTTCACCTTCAGGCGCACTCTTCCCCCTTTATGTCCGCATGCTGTCCTCAGCCACATCCGCTTTTCCTCTGTATAAGCAGCGTGTCGGCAGGAAATGCTCCGTCAGGCAAGTGGAGCGCTCATCACACAACAACATTTTTAGATTTTGAAACTCGGTGCACACATAAGGCGCGCCGCATTATAAGGCGCCCCCCGTCCATTTTGGAGAAATTTACGACTTTTAAGCGTGCCTCATGGTCGTGAAAATATGGTAAGCTTTTGTTAAAAATAAATAAATAAAAATAAAAAACATTTAAATGACATCAAAATGTAACCCTAATTAAATATTTTCAAACAACTGGACAAGTTTGTCACTATAACACACACTGGTATACAAATTTGGGTAGAACACTGCAGAAAAATAAATGTAGTTGATGCCGTTCTTTATGTCTTGCCAACATTTAGTTGTTTTGTCATATGCCACATGTTTGCTAAATGACTCAGCGAGGGTTTTCAGAGTGTGTTGTGCAGATTTTCTCATCTTTTCTTTAGCAAAGGTCATGGACGGATGGCTGGGTGGATACTTTATTAAAAATTAGAAATGAGACATACTATCTTAATGTTGAATGTTTTTTTTTCTTTGTTTTATTCCCACTGACAAGTTTAGCAGCTAATATTGGTAATACATGGTTGAAATAAGTAATGCAGTGGGTGATCGGTGACTGGATAGTGAAATACAGTATTTACATACAAACAGCTGCGTCAGGAGTAGGGGCTATGCTAGCTAGCACCTCGAATAGCCTCACCAGTAGTCGGGATGACTGAGTGCGCACAGTTTTCTTTGTAAATGTTATCCAAAATGACTAAATACTCCAGTGACTATACGATCAAAACAGCGCCGTCCATTCTCTTTGTTTCACTTTTAAACTGGCCGTGTTTGGGAAGCTAGCAGGTACATCGGTGGCCTGTGTCATTTTCCTGGTAGCGAACAAAAAACTATACTATGCATGCGTTCCATTGAGGTCCATAGCAACCATTCACCCACTTGTTAAACTTTTAGCTAAACAACTGAAAAGGTTGCTCGGCCCACTACTTTGAGAGCGAGAGTTTATTTTGCTTGCCACTGAGTCAGTCATGTGACTGACTCATGTCCGCTAATTCGGCTAATGAGGACTTTCATGCACTTCCTCCTTTTTCTCTTCCTGATATGCCATCCATGCACCCTTTCGGTTGTTTTCTTTCAGAGAGAGGATGAATACTTGATAATGATAAATTGCACATCGTTAAAGCAACTTTCACGAATATATCGAAGGCGATATACATATATCGCTCACCCCTATCGAGCACTTAACTGATGTCTGGTGTATTGAGTTTTTACTACTTATGGAGTAAATGTGAAAGGGTGTAGCAAGAGAATACAAAACATAAGAGCATAAATGAGGATTTTGTGATTTTACAGACTATAAAACAATTTCATTAGTGTATTTGAGAAGTAAACCAGTTATCATCCCCTCCCAGTAGCCATGTTTCTAAGGCCAACACAAATCAATAGGTTGTTAACAAAACAACAGATGCCCCACACTGACACATTTAAAAATAGTCAGTCCCCAGGGCCTTGCAAACACAATGAGAATAACCATGAAGGGTAACAATGCCCACTGCTACGTTCTTGTTGAAACCAAATGATGGCTAGAAGACCAAAACAAAAAATAAAAAGTCCAAAAGCTTCATCCAAAACCTATTGGTGTAACCACATTTAACATTCTCTTCAGACAAGGGCCAACTCGAGGGGGATAATTTGACATTGTAGGCAATAAATAGGGACATAAAGAACTTCATCTCAACTGAATGTTCATTTGGGTGACTGAAGGGAAATTTCAACTGGGTTAGGGTTTTACTATTAGGTGAAATTATTACAAAGTCAATGATTTTGTTTGATGATGTTAGAGCTGAACCACTAAACTCTAACAGTGCTACGGGTCAAAAAATGTATAATTCAACTGAAGCTTTAGTGAAAAATCTGTCTCTGTGTCAACATTGTAGTTCAACATTTTATTGAAGGATAAAATGTTTTTTCTTTTTCTTTGGCTTGTTGTGTGTTTTTTGGGTGGCAAAAAGGAGCAGCTTCAACTGGGGGTGCTAGGAGGAGAAAAAAAAGGAGGAGGATATAAATATACACCAGAAGTTAGACTTAAGCATCCCAAATGTGGTGTCCCTTATCAAAGTCACGGGAATATTTTCTTCCTTTTACTCCTTTTCCACTTGTGTGAAAATCAAGCAATTAAGAATGTTTTTTAAAAAATGGATTCACGAGGCATGTCAACAACACAATTCATCACATTACACCTTTGTCATTCAAGTTATTTGTTATATTTTCTGTTTTACCAAACCAAAAGGGTTCCAACAAACCAACCTCTTTTGAAGTGAAGCTTTTGACTGAAATTTTGTAATAGTCAATGTCTTAAAACATTTCTACTGGAGGTATTTATTTTCACAGAATTGGAGTGTGAACATGGCACACCATTTTATTCTATAGTGCTCCTGAAACTCGGCATTGTTTGGCCTTTACATGTGCATTATTGTCATTTAAGTCAGTGGACCCTCCAGTGGACAAAATTAGCAACAAAAGTTACTTTTATTTAAAAAGAGCAGTGAATGTGTTCTCCAACCCCACGGGCCGGATTGGGCCCCCTGACGGACATGGGCCGTATGTTTGACACCACTGGTCTATGCCAACATTGAGACAGCTAACAAACGGTTGGTTGCACTTTTGCGCTAATGGTTTTTAGCCTATATTTTGGTCTTCAAACAAACGTAAGAGCCGATGACAGGAAAAAAAAGCGTAACATTGAGCTAAAATTTCACCTTAGAAACTTTACATCACAATGAATTGGGACAAAATTCACATAAACGTCTATATATAAACAGTATCACAAACACTTACCTTGTGCCTCATTGGTGGGTAAGGAAAGGCATCAAAGATTTATAGCATTTAGTCCCATCCATTTAAAAAAAATACAAAAAATAAAAAAATCATCACCTGTGCCGTCTGAAGTTATTTTTCGTGCCAAAAAGCTCTGTTCCGGTACGTACTCTTCAAAATAAAAGGCTACAAGCTTAAAGTAGGAAGTTAAAACTTGCACATATAAACCATTTGACGTGATAAAACAGTACCAAATAGCGATTTTAACAATGCGATAGTTAATATTGATAAATTCTACACAGCGGTAGTCGAATCAGTCCTGTGTTCTTCCATCACAGTCTGGTTTGGTGCTGCTACAAAAAAGGACAAAGTCCGACTGCAACGGACAATTAAAACTGCTGAAAGGATTGTCGGTACCCCCCTACCCAACATCAAGGGCGTGCAAAATCCTCTCGGACCCTCCGCACCCCGGTCACCAGCTCTTCCAGCTCCTTCCCTCAGGTAGGCGCTACCGATCAATGCAAACTAGAACTAGTAGACATTCCAACAGCTTCTTCCCTCTTGCGATCAACTTCTTAAACACCTAACCAATAATTCCATTACAACAAGCTGGCAATTTTTTTGACTTGAGTTCGTTGTCACATTTCTGTGGGGCCAATTATGTATTACGCGTGCACTCACTGTAGTTGTCTCGCCATGTTGCAGTATTTGCATATACTGGCCACTCATGCCAGAGTAGCATCTGCTCCATTGCACACTGTTTGAGGACTATCTGTAACATTTGCACAACCAACATTGTCCCAGATTATCGCACTACTCGTCACTTTAAACCGCATACACTCCTTGAAGTCTCAGCGCCCCTTGCACAATAGTCATTGCACCGGTCTATTGCAATATTAGTCATTCGAACTGCTCTAAGTGCTAGAGGACTCTGCATCTTTTTGCACAATTGTTTTTTGTCAATGTCTCTGTCTCCAAAGTGTTCTGTAAATTGACTGTCTGTTGAACTTGAGCGGCTTCAACTACCGGAGACAAATTCCTTGTGTGTTTTGGACATACTTGGCAAATAAAGATGATTATCATTCTGATTCTGATTAATGTTTTAGATAAAAGTTAAGTCAATTGGGTTAGTTCCACACACATTACCTTTTAGTTCATAGGTTTGATATTGACAAGTCACTCATGGTATAGTGGTACCCTCGCCTGACTTTGGTGCGGGCAGCGTGGGATCAGTTCCCACTCAGTGATGGTGTGAATATGAGTGCGAATGGTTGTCCTTGTCTATATGTGCTCTGCGACTGACTGGCAACCACTTCAGGGTGTAGTCCCTCTTTCGCCCGAAGTCAGCTGGGATAGGTTCCAGCACCCCACAACCCTAACCAGGATAAGCGGCGTTGACAATGGATGGATGGATGGATATTGATACTGGTTATAAAGATCCCTGCGTCAAATGGCCATTTTAGTCTATGCTGCGGGCTGCTAAGAAAAGTGATGTTCATAATTTGGAGACCCTTTATTTAAACCACAGCTATCAAACTCAAGGCCCGGGGGCCAGATGCGGCCCACCACATCATTTTATGTGGCCCGCGAAAACAAATCATGCTCGTCAACTTCTGTGATTTTTGCTAATATCTGTACCCAAATTCCAAATTGTCATAATAATAAACAATAATGTTGAGATATTGCATTTTTCTGTTACCAAACCCTTCTTCTACAGTAACTTAAACAATACTTGAACAAACTATTATCCTTGTCTTTTGATTTCAAAACTATCCATCCATCCATTTTCTGAGCCACCTACGCTCACAAGGATCGCGGGAGTGCTGGAGCCTATCCCAGCTATCATCGGGCAGTAGGCGAGGTAGGACGTGAACTGGTTGCCAGCCAATCGCAGGGCAGATTTCAAAACTAGTAATCCCTCAATTTGTTGTGTAATGGTAATGTTTTGGTGATGATTAAACATGTATATGGTTTCACTGTTTCACTGGCCCTCTGAAGGAAATCATAACTACAATGCGGCCCGAGACAATAAAGAGTTTGACATCCCTGATTTAAACCATGCAAACCTTTTTTACCCCGCCCCCTAAAAGAATCGGAATTGAGAATCATTTAGAACCCGAATCGAAATAAGGAACCGGAATCAGAATTGCTCAAATTCAAACGATGCCCAACCCTAACGGTATATCCATCCATTCATTTTTCTGTCCTGATTGTCCTCATTAGTGTCACAGGTAACTAGAGGCCTAACCCAACAGACTTCAGCCGAAAGGCGGGACACAGCCTTGTATGAGGGGCCGTGTTTATGAGACTGTTTGAGTAGTCTTTTTGAGAGCAAGACTGGTGTGAATGAACGGGTTTGAGTAGTGTATATAAGAGTGTTTGAGTAGTGCTAATTTCAGTTTATTTTTGAAAGGGGACAATGCAATTTCATAAAACACATGAAGTACACATGGTTAAAAAAGCCAGAATTAGCCAGAAGGCTAGCTTATGAGAGCCTTTCAGTAGTTTGTGTTTGTGTGAAAGTATTTGAAGAGTAAGTGTGAGAGCTAATCCTGAATAATGTCCCTAACGGCCCCTCATAGCCTGGACTGGTCATCAGTCAATGGCAGGTACTGACATATATTCAATGTAACTTGTGCGAGGCAGAGCACTGAAAACAATCAATGATCTCCAGCAGGGATGTACAACCTGTGGCATGTGGCTCTTTCATCCATCTGCTGTGGCTCTCTGTTGACTTAGGAAAATAAAGAATGAGTATTTCATTTAAAGTTGTTTTAATTTTAGGTTGTTTGTCTTTCAAAGTTAATTCTAAATTTGAAGATTATGGTGCTCCTGTAAAATTAAAGTTTTATTTGTTTATTTACTTTGGTCGCTCAAAATATGCTTCACAAGCATTGATGTGCGACACCTGGCACCACATTTATTGAGCTATTCGACCCCCTGTAGATATAACATGGATAAATCAAGGATAAGAAAAGGGTCGTTAGAAAACAGAACTTTTAATGCTAGAATGAAGTATATTAAAGGTCCCTTTCCATCATAATATTTTTTTTTTCTACGGTTTTATGCATAACATTGGTCAGAATCAGTCTGTGACATGGTTTAAGTTTGTCACATCTACGTGGTTTGGCAATTTAATGCAAAGTGAATAAATGGCATAAGGCTTCCAAATGGAGCGGATTTGAAATCGCTGACATTGTGACGTAGTTTTGTCAATTAATATTCAAGTACCTGACCACTTCGTGGTTGGTACCCACTCACGCAACACGTCATTTCTGGGTTTTAAGTCAGGAAGTGCTCATTGAAAGCATGAAGAACGTTGGTTGAAGATTTAACGGAATATTGCTGATAAGAACCTCTGAGGAATCAGCAGCTCGTCTCCAAATCCCTCACACATATTGCATTGCTAGGACTACAATCATGTTTCCCCCTCCTCTATTCTCAATAGCCTCTTTTCTACGGTCTATTCCAGGCTAAATGTTTTACACCATTGTCACACTTCACCAAACTGTATCAGCACAAAGACAGAAAGGGGGACAGGTCTGTTGTTTGGCTGTTAATCCAGTAGTAGGGTCAGGCATAACGCCAAACCTTTGTGTTGCTACAGGGACAGTGAATGTTCTACATCATACTGCACCCACACTGTTTTGTTACATGTCACACTCTCATAGCGAAACAAAGCGCCAGGGCAGCATCCTTATAATTAGTAGGCTTTACACGATCAGGATTTTTGGGGCCGATCACCAAGTTTTAAAAAACGATAACCGATCACCGACCCGATCACAAGATGGAGCAATGTGTCCATTTACAAGTACATGACTTATTCATTTATTGTATATACTTGTGCACTTTTATGAATGGTTCATTTATTGTACATACTTGTGTACTGTATACTGAGTACTGTATCAATCTATCCATCCATTTTCTGTACTGCTTATCCTCATAGGGTCGTGGGCGTGCTGGAGCCCATCCCAGCTCAAAATTATTCTCGAGCGTTTTAGACAAAAGTTAAAACATCAATGACCTCTAGGGGGCATTCAAGGATTGGCCACTGACATAAGTTTAGGTCAGATCAACACTACAACATGACAGAAATAATGGGTGCTAACTTACTGTAATGAAATTACTTTATTGCAATTAAATTACTTTAATAAATACTGTTAATGACATGCTTACTCTAACTTTCTCAATGTCCCAGCTATATGGACGGGTGTCGTCTAGCGTTTGTGTCCGTTTGGCTTTTCCTCCCCCCCACGCTGCGTTGCTTGAACTTGGCATGCTCCTCCTTGTGTACATTCTTCAGGTGCCTCATCAAATTTGTGTTGAAGCATTCTCCACAACATACTTCAGTTGTGCACAGACTGCAAATAACTTACGTGTTGTTTGTCTGAGACACCGCAAAATAGTCCCACACGGATTATCTATTTTTTAACAGATATGATTAAAACAAATTTTATTGGCCGTCAGATAGTTATAGTACTGCGCCACAAGACATGTGACAATGCTAAAAATAAACTAGCTTTTGTATTCCTACGCAACGGCGACGCAGAGTTAAATGTCTTGTGCAGAGCCGATCGATGACATCATTGATCGGATCGGCAAATTCAGCCGATCAGCATAAAATGCTAATTATCGGGCGATACCAATCACACCGATCAGATCGGCGTAAAGTCTAATAATTAGTAGTGCAAACATGCTTTGTTTTGTACCTGATACAACACTCCTAATACTTGTAGTTTATGTATACATTGAAACTGCCTCCTCTTGTTTTCACCCACCCTGTCAGTTTATCTTTATACATCTTATATCTTTATTTTTGTAATTAATGCCTGTTACCTTAATGACAACATACAGTAGGGCAAAATGCTATAGAAAGGCCTACGGAAATTAGCATAGATCTTACAGTCATAAACCTGCTCGCTACGACTGTACATCAGGTAGACTTCACACAAATCACTCAATACACCTATGTGCTCTTCTGAGCATACCGTAGTTTCGTTTCTACTGAAGCTCTTATGAACTGTCCAATGTGTTTGGGTTCTTGTCTACTGTACATGTCTGTGTTTTTTTACCAAAAAAAAAAATGTTTTAAACAAATCTGCGGTTGGCTGGCGACAAGTTCATGGTGTACCCCGCCTCTCACCTGAAAATAGCTGGCAGAGGCTCCAGCACGCCCACGACCCTACAGAGGATAAGCGGTACAGAAAATGGATGGATGGCCAAGGCTACAAATTTCAGAAGCTGGGAGAATAATTGTATTATTGTTTTAAAGCTGAAGTACTGTGTAATTTATTTTATCAAATGTAATAATTGTTATATTCGCCATTACCCAAGAATTTCAAGTCCCATGTTTTCCTAACTATGATTCCACTTCTAATGTTTTTGCTATGGTACAGTTTCAGCATCCGTATCGAACTTTATGCAGGTACAGTATCAGTCAGAATTTTCGTATCGTGACAACACTTAACAGTTATCATGGCCAAAATAATCAAGCATTCAACACGACTGATATATTTAATAGCGGTGGGACGCTATTAAAACATGAATCAAATTAATTAGGTGTTATTAATAAATTACATTTAATCAAGTAAAAACCTTTCATACATTAAGCAATATTTTTGATGAATAGCATTCACAATTGTCACCAATGAATTGCAGAGCCACAAAAGATTTACCTCCATGAAATCTTCTAGGAAACATAACCTCAACTGGTTTTGTGTTTTAAAATGATGCATGTCTGAAAATAAGTGTTTTTTTATTCCTTTAGGTGAGGTGTCATAGTCACCCCTGGACCAAAGTCCTCCCCGAGTCAAGCTTCTGAACATCTGTCTGTCCAGGAGATGGTAGGTCTGGTATCCTCACAGAGCTTTATGGTGGTGATAGGCGTTCATGTGTGTGTGTATGTGTGGGTGTGTGTGTGTGCGTGCGTGTCTGGATGGGGGTTGTTGACATGAAGCAGAAGTTGGGCCTGATCCTACACTGCTGGTGCCAGCAGGTTGGATCATGGGAAACATATGCAGCCCCGCAGGAGCACACAAAAGCAGCTGGCAGCTAACTAGCTGAGTGGTGGAGGTCAGCTGCCTCTTCATCCTCAGCTGCTGTTAGACTAGGGTGGAGAAAAAAACACTCTCACTCACTCTTTCCTGTCTGGGTGGATTCATAGGAATAAGTGTGCGTTTACACTGGGCTCTTTTCCACTGAAAACAGAAAAAAATATTCTTTTGGCCGTTTTTTTTTACTCAACACCAGGGTTTGGTGGACTGTTTGAATGAAGATTTAGCCGGTACATGATGAAAATGAAAACTATATTTTTACTTGTGCAAGACCAACCCTAGTCCGCAGTGTTTGGAGGGTGACTGAGTTGTGCATGTATTAGACACAAAAAAGTTGAATCGCCTCAAGTTTTATTTGGCAAAAATCATCACCTCAGAAATAAACATAGCACACAAACACATCACACATTTTTAATGACGTGCAAGCTCAATTACCATACCTGCTGATTCATTACTGCATTATATGATTAGATGCTGTGGAATTTGAATAAAACTACCCCTTCAAAGTGTTCCTATTAGACTTCACACCGGTCTGATCGGTTTGATCGGTATCGGCCGATCGGCTTTCATGTCATAATTTACCGATCCGATCAATGCTCCGCAAAAGACATTTACTCCGCGTCGCCGTTGCGGATGAATTCAAAAGCTAGTTTATCTTTAGCCTTGTCACGTCTTGTGGCGTAGTACTGTCACTGTCTGACGGCTAATAAAGTTGTGGAAAAGTGTGGAACTATTTTGCGGTGTCTCAGACAAACAACACGAAAGCTATTTGCAGTTTGTGCACAACTGAAGTACGTCGTGGGGAACGTCATCTAAATGCTTCAAGACAACAAATTTAATCGGGCACCTGAAGAATGGACACAAGGAGGAGCATGCCGTGTTCAAGCAACGCAGCGTGGAAAAAAATAATAATAATAAAGGAAAAGTCAAACGGACGCAAACTCTGAACAACACCCGTTCATATATACGGGAAAGTGAGAAAATTAAAGTAAGTATGTCATTAACAGTATTTTTGTTAAAGTAATTTAACTCTAATAAAGTAATTTAATTACAGTAAGTTAGCACCCATTATTTCTGTCATGTTGTAAGGTTGATTTGACCGAAACTTATGTCAGTGGCCAATCCTTGAATGCTCCCTAGAGGTCATTGACGTTTTAACTTTTGTCTAAAATGCTAGAGAATAATTTTGAACATACGGTACTTAGTGTACAGTACACAAGTATATACAATAACTGAACAAGTCATGTCAATAGACACATTGCTCCATCTTGTGATGGGATCGGTGATGAATTACCGTTTATCTAAACTTGCTGATCGGCCCCAAAAATCCTGTTCGTGTAAAGCCTAGTTCCTATGGGTAAGCTTCTACTTTCAAACAAAGGCTAAAAACGCAACAATGATTATCCATCCATCCATCCATTTTCTGAGCCGCTTCTCCTCACTAGGGTCGCGGGCGTGCTGGAGCCTATCCCAGCCATCATCGGGCAGGAGGCAGGGTACACCCTGAACTGGTTGCCAGCCAATCACAGGGCACATAGGAACAAACAACCATTCGCACTCACAGTCATGGCTACGGGCAATTTAGAGTCTCCAATTCATGCATGTTTTTGGGATGTGGGAGGAAACCGGAGTACCCGGAGAAAACCCACGCAGGCACGGGGAGAACATGCAAACTCCACACAGGCGGGGCCGGGGATTGAACCCGGGTCCTCAGAACTGTGAGGCTGACGCTCTAACCAGTCGGCCACCGTGCCGCGCAACAATGATTAGTCAAGTAAAAACCATCTCATAAACCACAAAGCCTTTACTAGCAACTCTTACTGGCCACTTCATTAGCTACTGTGACATAAGACTGATGTAAACATTGATAGTTATTTGACTGATACAGATAATTTAACAATGTTGTTTTTATTATGGTACTTGCAGTACTCAAAGGTGTAAAAAACTTCTGAAAATGTCAATCGAAACTACACAGCAGAATAGGTGATTAAAGATGATGGCCATGATAGTATGACAAGACTGACAAGAGAAGCAAAGTAAATAAAGCAAGAGAAGCCCAGAAGATACAAAGATAAAAGAACGGCTATCTGCCCTCTTGACACAGTGTCACTGGATTTCATGCATTTCAGT
Organism: Phyllopteryx taeniolatus; assembly: GCF_024500385.1. Taxonomy (NCBI): domain Eukaryota; kingdom Metazoa; phylum Chordata; class Actinopteri; order Syngnathiformes; family Syngnathidae; genus Phyllopteryx; species Phyllopteryx taeniolatus. The sequence goes on along the minus strand of NC_084511.1, from coordinate 7,713,128 downwards.
TTGGCAAATTCAGTTTGAAGGTCGCACACTGCCTGCAGCTCACTGCTTTTATATTTTTAAACATTGGGTTCTAAGTCACTGCCTCAATAGCACAGGCAGTTAATAGTCAGCAATATATTTCTCAGCACAAACACTTACATGTGAAGTAGGGCTGCACGATACATTGTTTGAGCATCATCATTGCGATGTACTTGTGTGCAATAGTCATATCGCACTAATCGCGGAGTCCTGCCATGTTGGGTACTGTATATGCATCAACTGTAATATTAACAAGTGACCAACATAGGGACATGGTTGGACATGCTAATAAGATTAGCACCGATGTTACGGTAGACTATAAACCTTCAAACAACACACAGAGTAGCCCAGAGTGTTATAAATTTACCTCCTTGTATGATAACTACGAATGAGGACATGAGAAACAATGTACACCGGCTGCGTTTACAGTATCGCTCTTCAAAATTAAATGAATGCGCGTCACAACAGATTCTATTTGGGGGGAAAGAGAGGGATGGAGGGATGGAGCGGCACGACGGACGACTGGTTAGCGCGTCTGCCTCACAGTTCTGAGGAGGGTGGGGGGAATGTGCATTATACACGAGAAATTATGGTATGTTAAAAGATGTTTAAAAGAACAGATTGATTAAAAACAAATGGGCAGCCCGGTGGATGACTGGTTAGCACATCTGCCTCACTGTTATGAGGACCGGGTTCAAATCTGGCCTCGCCTTGTGTGGGGTTTGCATGTTCTCCCCGTGCATGCGTTTGTTTTCTCCGGGTACTCCAGTTTTCGCACATCCCAAAAACATGCATGGTTGATGAAAACGTAAGTAATATGGAAAAGGGATGGATGGATAAAAACAAATGTATAACCTCGTGTTAGGAATGTGGCAATGACATTACAGTATAACTGGGCATGAAAAGAAATTGACCATGTCTTGGCTGTTACCAACTCAACACGACAGTACATTTAAATACTGATAGACTTCACATAAATGATTCACTATACTTATGTGCATAGTTTCTTTTCTACTGAAACTACTAGAACCTGCCCAAACAATACAGATAGGGAAAACGAGAATTGTGTGCTGGTTTTGACATCTTGAATATTTATTTTTTCACATCACAATATATATCACGGGATTTTAAAAAAAGTTTTTTTTCCAATATTGTGCAGCCCAAATGGGAAGCATCATCAACAGTAAATAAACAGTCTGTCACTTTGAAATGTAGTGTGACACATTACCCCTTAATCGCAGACATGTTATGCCTGGATCAGACTACAAGACAAATTTGGTCTTTCACGATTGCACTATGTCAGACTACTGCCATGAAATCTTGCCGCATCCCGTCATCTATGATCACTGGGCTTTATCTTGTCAAATCAGACACTGTCGGAGACGTGGAACCAGAAAATGTGTCACCGGTCAACGCGAGCGGATACACCGGACGACAACAACAATGCGCCGCAATGTATTGTTTGTGTGTGTGTGCGTGTGTGTGTGTGTGTGTGTGTGTGTGTGTGGACAAAATGAGGAAAAACGTGTGGTGGTTGTCACTGGTGCTCAGGAGAGGACGATCATTCAAGGATTCCTTGTGGCATGTTCACGTACTTTTAAATACGATACGGCACATAAGCAGGCAACAAAACGTTATGTAGCCTAGCAAGCCAGTGCTAGCACAAACGGTTGTACGTAAATATGCCAGCGTTCTGTGGAATCATTCTCTAAAGCTTCAGTAAACATTTTTTTGTACGCGTAAATAAATGTTCATAACGTCGTGCAAGTATCTTGACAACGGCAAGCATGGGAGATGATGTGCCGGTCACAATACACAATCCTATTGGTCGACGTCAAGGTGCGCTGTCAGAGAGATGTCGTTGATATGTCACACTACACAGAAGATATCCCAAAATGAAAAAATAAATAAATAAATAAAACAAGGTCACCGATGGTGTAGTGGTGCACTCGCCTGACTTTGGTGCAGGCAGCGTGGATTCAGTTCCCACTCAGTGACTGTGTGAATGTGAGTGCGAATGGTTGTCCGTGTCTATATGTGCCCTGCGACTGACTGGCGACCAGTTCAGGGTGTAGTCCGCCTTTCGCCCGAAGTCAGCTGGGATAGGCTCCAGCGCCCCGCGACCCTGACCAGGATAAGCGGTGTTGAAATTGGATGGATGGATAAATAAAACATAAAACATAAAAAATAAAAAATAAAAAAATAAAAAATCAAAGATGGGAGACTTTTCCTTTTGGCGTCCTAGGACTATCGTAGGGCCAAATTGTTGGTCATGGATTAAGTTTTGTCGTTCCCGACAAAATTTGTCGGACCAGATCTGGGAAATCGGCTGCGATAGCTAATCGGGCCAATATCGGGGTTAAAATCCTGTAATCTGATCTAGGCATTAGCAGCAGACAAAGCAGGGTCAAACCATGCACTTTGCAGTTCACCTCATCTGTGCACTGACTGGGCTGAACATCCGCCAGTCTTTGGAGGGAAACTTAGATGGAGACAGAAAGGCGAGCAAGAAATGCAAGAGGAAAAGTTACAAGCCTAAAGATAAAAGACAGGCAGGAAAGAGGTCATATGGAGCTTGGAGATTTACTGTAAATCACGCCATATAAGACTGACTGGCTGGTGTTGGGAGTATATATGTAAATACATATCCATACAGTAAGTGTGCAGATGAGCCTAACTGTGTCACAGTATGGGAAATAAAATCTGTGTAAAAATAAATGAAAAATAAAACAAGGAGGCCATTTAAGTAGTAACGTGCACTACGGGGACATGAATGGGGCTGACAGGTTTGAGGGGAGTATTTATATAAGAAAAGAAAAGAAAGAAACAAGAATAAAATTCGTCATGATTCATAATCGAACTTCACTGTCACATCGTAACAAGCAGACACAGCGACATACCGGTAAATTACTGATTCTTTTATCGGTTTCATATTCCTGGTCACTTCACTAGTTGTATGACCACTTATTCCAAGCAGAGTTCTTAGGGTCAATGCCCAATAGGCCAATGAAAAAAAATGCACATATCGCAGCCACACCCACTAGGCTGTTTGAATTACAAACTCGGGGCTGATGTGCTCCTGGGCAGAGAGCAGACAGGAACACAAAGTCACAGAAACACACTGTAAAGGAACTGCAGTGGTACTTTGAGATACCTGTGACCCGATTTACAGATTTTTCGAGATACGAGCTGTTGTTCAACTGATTTTTTAATTTGTCTTGAAAGCAAAATTTTGAGATACGAGCACTCATGGTGCCTGCCAGTGAACTCAACTAAACTTCACAAGCAGCAGTTTTAACATTTCTTCAAAAGAGAGCCTTGAACCCATTTATTGCAACTACCAATTGAAGTTTACAGTCAAATTAAACAATACAAAGAACATTATATGTTGTGTATGTAAAAGAACAAGAACAACATACTGTAGCTTTGCCTTAATAAACGCTGTTTACCTTAATGCTAACAAACAATGCAAAACATAAAAACAGCAACGTGTTGTGGTGTTATAAAACTTTAAGGATATTTGAATACAAACAAAAGATGAAGACAGACAATAAAACAATAATCACAGGCATTCAGTATTGTCTTGAGCCTTTGCTAAAAATGCCTAATACCACTGTAGCTTACTGAGTCAGTTGTAAAACTCTTCATCTGTGTCTCTGTCTCTATTATACTGCCCCCAAGTGGCCAAGGTGCCTACACCAGAAGGAGCAGCAAAATGTCCATTGAATTGAAGCAAAAATGTAGATTTTTTTTTTTTTTTTTACATTAAATGTAATTATGTCATTATTGTGTTTAGTACAATATTATACAATGCTATTTTTCTGTTTTTTATTATTGGGGGAGGATGGAATGGATTAAAGGTATTTCGATTGATTTCAAGGGGAAAGGATGTGTTTTTTGTCACGGAGCAAATTTAATTTGTATCTCAAGGCACCACTGTCCTCCACAAAAAGCAATATAAGGACTATGACACACGCTTTAAGTTTCAGAATCAATTCACTACCCTGTATCATTTTTCTGCAATATTGTTAAATATCAATTTAATATTGAAATCTGCTCGCTCTGGTACATTTCCACATAATGCAGAATCATCATGGTGTCTATAACTGAATAGTACATTTCATCATGATTTTATTCCAATGGCACATGGAAAGAGAGGGAATAAGACAGCTGGCATGCTAAACAGATTTAAGATTCAGGAAAGACACACAGGATCAAGTTTCCGCTTTAAAAAAAAACGCAGTCATGTAAATCTAATGTCGCTAACCTTAATGTCCATGAGTCCCAGCACATATTCAACATGATCTTACTGTGTATAATCCCTCAAAAAGTCTGCTGAGCACAGGAAGACCATAGAGCACGACTGAAATCAATGTTCACACATTCAGGGCTGCAGGAACTGAAATACAATTGTCACATTTTTCACCCTCCCTCGAGATATTCTACATTTTATCACCATACGGGAAGGTAGTAATGCTCTTGCACCAGCAAATGGTGGTGATAGGTTTTCAATGTTCAGGTTCAACTACATAATATTAGTTCAAGTTGCATGTCAGATGTGTCTTAAAAACTCATCACAGCACGAGGAGCAACTGGACAGTTAAACATCTTGAAGGCAAACTGGGTGTCAAACAGGCGCTCATCCACTCAGCTACAGTATATGCCACGCCAATATGATCCCTCCAAGAAGTAAATAAGGAAACAGACATCAAAATGTGGAACGCAAATGAGATTTCGTTTTGTGGCAAAGATAATCACAGCTCCCAAACAAAGCCTGAAAAAACTAGGGAAGGGGGTGGAAAAAACATCAACAACAGGCAACTATTGATTAACACTAGTTTTTTTTATATACTGATTCAAGGAGCCTGCATTTTTCTGCATGGGTAATCATAGACTGTGGCCCCAATATTCCAATTACATTGTAATAATGGTGAATGCTATAGAATCCTCTCATGTGCCTTATACCATCTCTACCTGGGCCACTCATACGTGGCACAACATCCTGCCCATCACAAACAAAAGCAGAACGCACCAACGTGGTCAAGTTTAAGCTTTCAAATCAGCAACCTAATTCGCACGTTTGATCAATCTGAATTAGAACATCTGACACGTGCATTCAAATAAATCACAATATATCGCCCGTGGACATAAAACGACAGCATGCTACGCGCCGGCTTTTTCCCAGGCACTCGCCAGAAGCCCAAGGGATCCGTGACACAAGACGAGTGTCTGGGTCTGCGCGGAAACAACTTACCAGCCCAACATGTGGAGCGCGCTGGTCGCCTGTCATCGTGAAGCTGGAGCGGGGGGTGCCGAGTTAGAAGAAACACGTCGCGACTTCAACAAAATACGAAGACAGGAAGCCACTCCGGACACCGTTCGACAGGCTTCCTCTCAACGAGCGCCGTGCGAAGCTCAAACATGAACAACGAAGCCTCCACTGACGTGACTGCTCTCGTGGCTAAAGATTCCAACTCGAGAAGTCGACGCCTCAACTTCTTTAGAGAGAGAGAGAGTGAGTGAGACAGAGAGAGAGTCGTTTGCAGAGTAGCTCCTCCCACCCACCAGTCCATCAATCTACACGCACGCGCATAAAGCGGCAGATACCAACCACATTGGTGAATTTCATGTGTTCTTGTGGTCCGCAAGTACGGAACCGTATTGTATTACATTCACTTGGATTAAAAATAATAATAATAACTCCTGTTTTTCTGAGTAATTTTTTTGAGGGCTTTGTTTTTTTGAATATTTTTTTCTGTTTTTCTGAGTATTTTTTTCTGTTTTTCTGAATAATTATTTTTCTAAATTTTTCTGTCTAATTTTCCCCCCACCCGACGTTTTATGACAATTTCTCCCCCTGTTTTTCTGAGTCATTTTTTCATCCAAGTGAATGCAATACTATTGGCTTCCGTACTCGCGGACCACATCATTTTACCTCATTACTCTTGTCCGACACTTTGCTAGGTACACTTGCACATCAAATGACGCCATCTCTGTTTTCTATTGCAGTGTTTCCCAGTGGTGGGGAATAGCAACGTATTCATACTGTACTTTTGTTACTGTCTTGAAGTAGATTTTTCAGGTACGGTCAGAGATGCCAAAGTACAAAGTAACGTGTTAAACCAAAATGCTGCCATTTGGAGTAACGAACATAGTAACGCGTTACTTTCCTGGCAAAATAATCAGACTACAGTCACTGGTTCATACCAGCAATAGTTACTTTTGAGTCATCAATGTCTCTTACCAAGTACCAATTTGTGGTTGGTGATTTGAACAAAACACAGTCCAGCTATTCATCAGCATTTAACCCTTTACGCAGATCACAAATTAAAAAAAAAAAAAAAAAAAACAGAAGAAAGCGATTGGGAGGTGATTGTTGATTCTACAATGCACAGTGACTGTACAGTACCATAAAAGTGCAAAGAAATGCACGATTTCACTATCGCCACACTATTTTTGTTATTTTCCTTCGTAAAAAGTGTATTTTATTGTTGTTACTTTTTTATTTACACAAGAATAGAGTTGTACTGGCGTGTTAAGTGTGCAATGCATTGTGGGTTAATTATTCATAACGAAGTGCGCTGTCATAAATCGGTCACGGAGGGTAAGCACTGACTCACTGAAAGACTTACAATCCATCCATCCATCCATTTTCAACACCGCTTATCCAGGTTAGTGTCGCGGGGTGCTGGAGCCTATCCTAGCTGACTTCGGGCGAAAGGCGGACTACACCCTGAACTGGTCGCCAGTCAGTCACAGGGCACATATAGACACGAACAACCATTCGCACTCACATTCACACTGTCACTGAGTGGGAACTGAACCCACGCTGCCTGCACCACAGTCAGGCGAGTGTACCACTACAGCATCAGTGACCTCGGACTTACAATACTTAGCCTAAATGATATTTACAATTAAAAACTGAGAACTCAACTTCGTCTGTAGTCCGGACTGTGAGCTAGTTTAACACACTACACGGCTGACGTCACATAAGTAAATGCTTCTCCCCCCCCCCCCCGTCAAACACCCCCATTTTGCTCGCTAAACAGGTGCGTAATCTTGTCACCTTTAATCGCTCTTCGCATCAAAATCACAATGGTGGGGCCAATGGTGTGTATGTGTGTATGCCCCCAATATCAAACCGCCACTCACTTTCGCATCTGAGATGCAGAAAAACGAGCAGGGACGCATAATATAAGATGCAATGCTACGGATTTAAATATTCCTGCGCGGTGCTAGAAATCCGGCGTAGGATTTATTTTTTTGGCAGGACAGGGCTCTCGAGGGCGACTAATTTGGTCACCTATGCACCATTATTTCAGGATGGTGCGGCTAAAAAAATAGAGAGCGAGAGGGTCCACCTGTATACCCAGCCATTTGCGGAAGAAATGCGACTTGAAAGCAGACACATAAAAACCCACCTGGTCTCGAAACCAATCAGAGAGTGAAGGGTGGGACGGGAGCCTCCCACCCTCCCTCTAATTGACCGTATGCGTGCCATCTGCGTGTGCGCGCATTTCAAATGCAGGGACTACTGTAGAAAGCGTCCTCTAAGCTAAGTTTTCTGATGGCAACCCAGGAGCTGCACAGTTATAGAAAGTTGAGCGGCATAAATGGGATTAGTTTCAAAGTCTAACGCCACCGCGACGATGTGGGAACATTCTGGATTCAAAACCAACGAGCTGGTATGGCGAATTTGTATGACGTTTCAACAAAGACAACACAACTTAATGTCATGGTTGTGTGTTATGGTTGTTGGCTTCCCCCTGTCTCATACACACCTGCTCCTGAGAGCATCTTCCCCACCTGTGCCTCGTTTACCCTAATTACCCCATGCATTTAACCTCCTGTCTCATTCTTTCTGGTCGCCAGTTCGTTCTACCTCGTTGTCACGTTCCAGCATTCCTGTACCTTGTTGTCACGTTCCAGCATTCCTTGTTTCCACGTCACCAACTCACAGTAAGACTAGACCCTGTTCTGATTATTGACCTTGCCTTTTTGCCTCACGTTTTTTGGATACTGTTGCCTTTACGGATTGGCTGCCTGTGTACCGACCTCTGCCCGTTTGTTAAACCTCTCTTTTTGAAACTGTCCATCTGAATAGGAGTCGTGCATTTTGGGTCCTGTCCTTTGTTCCGTTCATGACAGAATCAATTGGCCATAACATGGACCCAGCAGAATCAGACCCGGTGCACAAAGCCCTTCAAACGCAGGGTCAACGCATCTCTAAGCAGGATGAGCAGCTTGTTGCCCTCCACCTTCATCTAAAGGGACTATCAGAGCATCAGGACACTATGATGAGACAGGTGGCGTCATAGTTTGAAGTTCTAATGCATATGGTTCAGAAGAAGGAACCGGCTGGCACAGCACCCGATGCCGCCACTGTACCACCGTTTCCATGTGAAGCAGTCACCATGCAGCCACCTGCCACATCTGCTACTGTCTGCCAACAGCTCTCTCGACCGGAGAGGTCGTATTAAGCCGTTCATCACTCAGTGTAAACTCCACTTTGAGCTGCAGGCAGCTGCCTTCCCCACCGAGCAGGCAAAGCTCGCTTTTGTCATTTCCCACCTGACTGGTCGTGCGGAGGCGTGGGCTACTGCTGAATGGAGCTGCAATTCCGCCGCATGTCATTCTTGGGCTTCTTTTGTAAAGACTATGGAGCAGGTTTTTCAGTTTTCCACACCAGATCTTGTGGCAGCTCACTCCCTCGTCACCTTACAACAAGGCAAGCGCAGGGTGTCAGATTACGCGATTGACTTTCGCATTCTAGCATCTGAAAGTCAGTGGAATAACAGGGCACTACTCGATGCATTTTTTCAAGGACTATGCCCCGCCGTCAAGGATCATTTGGTCCCACCAGACCTGCCGACCGACTTGGACACTCATCGCTCTCCCCATAAAGATCGACAAAAGGCTTTTGGATCGCGAGTTGGACAGAGACGGCGGAAGGATGCTCCACCGCGCACTTGGAGGACGAGCCTCGGTGACCAGCCAAACCATGGCAGATCCCCTGTTGCCAGTCTCAATCCACTGGCAAGCGTCACCACGGATGCAATCCATTTAACTGGGCAGGTTCCGTCCTGACAACACAACTTAATGTCATGGGTGTGTGTTCGTTCGTTGTACCTTGTTGTCACCTTCCAGCATTCCTTGTTTCCACGTCACCGACTCATTGTAAGACTAGACCCTGTTCTGATTATTGACCTTGTCTTTTAGCCTCATGTTTTTGGATACTGTTGCCTTTATGGATTGCCTGCCTGTGTACCGACCTCTGCCCATTTATCAAACCTCTCTTTTTGAAACTGTCCATCTGAAATGAAGTCGTGCATTTTGGGTCCTGTCCTTTGTTCCGTTAATGACACTTAAAAGCTCAAAGTGACAAAATCAATTTCAAACACAACTATCCATCCATCCATCCATTTTCTGAGCCGCTTCTCCTCACTAGGGTCGCGGGCGTGCTGGAGCCTATCCCAGCTGTCATCGGGCAGGAGGCGGGGTACACCCTGAACTGGTTGCCAGCCAATCGCAGGGCACATAGAAACAAACAAACAACCATTCGCACTCACAGTCATGCCTACGGGCAATTTACAGTCTCCAATTAATGCATGTTTTTGGGATGTGGGAGGAAACCGGAGTGACCGGAGAAAACCCACGCAGGCACGGGGAGAACATGCAAACTCCACACAGGCGGGGCCGGGGATTGAACCCAGGTCCTCAGAACTGTGAGGCTGACGCTCTTAACCAGTCGTCCACCGTGCCGCTCAAACACAACTATTCCACCCAATTTCTTCAGCTGGCAACAAAAAAACATGGACATTTCCCGTTATCTTGCAATTATGGAACCCTTTGCCCAACAATGCAAATACAAATGTGAGAGTGCATATGGCGCACGTATGCTCACATTATATACTGTATACCGTGAACCACTATTGTCAGAGATATCCCAATTGAACATTTTGACAGAGCATCGTTTAAAGAAAGACTGCAGAATTTTGAAAAGTAGTACAAATCTTGAATCAAAACAGGTTGGTTTGATCTACTTGTTGTTTTGTTATTAATGCACTTTTTACTCAACCAACTGTAAACTTATATTGCCTATTAAGGCATTAATGAGTGCAATGTTCAGTGCAATGTTTGTGAACAGAGCATGAGTGTGTTTTATTCATCCATTTCATCCATTTTATTTTTACCGCTTATCCTCACTAGGGTCACGGGCTGCTGGAGCGTATCCCAGGTATCTTCGGGCGGAAGGCGGGTTACACCCTGAACTGGTCGCCAGCCAATCACAGGGCACATATAAACAAACAACCATTCACACTCACATTCACACCGATGGGCAATTTAAAGTCTTCAATCAACCTACCATGCATGTTTTTGGGATGTGGGAGGAAATCGGAGTGCCTGGAGGAAACCCACGCAGGCACGGGGAGAACATCCAAACACCACACAGGCGGGGCCAGGATTTGAACCCCGGTCCTCAGTACTGTGAGGCAGATGTGCTAACCAGTCGCTCACTGTGCCGTCCTACTTGGATTATTATGGTTATTTTGGTTTTATAGGAATTAAGGTCGAGTTTTAAAAAATATTTCAACGAGTCGACTGTTTGAGTACTTTGTTACTTGACACCTTTGCTGAATTGTTGAGATATGTCTTAAAACTCTTTTTCACCTTCTAAATGTTCCTGATTTTGTGGGAGGGGTTAAAACCTATCCCTGTGACATCAAGAGGATTGGGCATATACTTTCCGTCCCCCACTATATAAACAGCAAGATCCCTTATTCCATGTAGCGACCATCTGACGGAATTACCACTTCCTCATTCATAATGGACACAGTTCTACCAGAATAGCATGCAGTCAGCCATCAAAGTATGCTGACAACTCGAAAAAAAAATACATCTCGCTTTCCACCTCTTCGTCGTCTTCACCCACAGTCGCTGAATTTCCACCGACGCCCTGCAGGTTGACGGCGCTGGTTGCGGACGTTGTTAATCCAGGCCACAACCGATCCGGTATGGAATTCTTTGGATGGACGCTCATATTTGTTTGGCAAAGTTTTAAACCGGATTCCCTTCCTGATGCAACCCTCTGCATTTATCCGGGCTTGGGACCGGCCTACAGTTTGCACTGCCTTGTGCCCCCCATAGGGCTGCATTTTACATGATTCAGAGTGAGACAACAAAATGCAGAGATTTGATCACTCAGTAGGCTCATCACATACATTTCCTGATTTGTAGTTGTGATTTAACAACAAGAAGCTTAAAGTCATTTTAAGCATGTAAAAACACAACTGAAAGGCTGTATCTTTTTTTTTGTCCATGTATTCTAGAGCTGTACATGGTACAATGAGCATCAGTATTCATACCACAATGTAATGTAAAATGAGTGCAAAAACCTCTTATTAACCTGCTGCCATGGGTCAAATAACAAGGTCGCCATTCTCAGCCTTCAGAATTAAACATTGTAGTTTTCCAGGTTTGATGATGGAATTAATTAATTCCAACAAACATACTTCGTTGTCTCTGTGGAGAATGATGCAATCGTGGGCAATAAAAGACAGTAAAAAGAGAAGAAATCCAGTGCAAATGTAAAAAAGCCTAAAGGCAGTAATTACAACCATCACAGATATGAACGTGAGTGAAAGTGATTCATAATTGTTGCGACATTTAAGGCTCTATTTGCTGGATTATTTGAACAAGTGTGATTTCATGTGGCATGCAATACCTGTGTTATATTGTGTTTGTGTGCGCTTTATGGACTCCTAAGCAAATCAGATTTTTAAGATTGCTTGTTTCTGTATAGCGCTGCACATTTGCATATCCCACAATTCCATGGTTGTCATATACTACATATATACAGATAATGGGTATTAGTTTAACAACATGAATATAATTAGCTGCGATTGGCTGGCAGCCAGTTCAGAGTGTGCCCCGCCTCTCGCCCGAAGATAGCTGGGATAGGCTGTCGACCCTAGTGAGGATAAGTGGTATGGAAAATGGATGGATGAATGTAATTAGTTGCTGCAATCTACAGTATCATTCATACATACATACTTTAATGTACGCCGAAAGCAATATCTGAACAGTTGAAATCAAAATGGGCTAATAATACCTTCTATGAAAATTACATTAAATCTTATTTTGTTTTTGAACAGGATCGGCAAAAACTACTTTGCGGATGGGGGACATATCTGGAATGGATCTCGATAAAACTTGTTACCAAAAAAACAAAAACTTTTTTTTTTACTGATATGCTGGGTGGTGCTCTACCTACAACACAATTTGGTCCCAATCCAGTTTTGGATTGGGCAGTTAGCAATCACTGAATGCTCTCATTATCTTTGAAAAGGCATGATTTTTGATGGCTCCTTTATGCCACACTTCCCTTCAGAACCACATGCACAAGTTGCTGAGGCACTGGGAATCTTGAGGGAAATATTTTGACGTGGCAGATTTTCCACAGAACCTCCCTCCATGCTTTTTAAAGCACCTGCAGAATTATGAAGGTGCACTGAACCTTCCTTCCAATAGGGAATGTGGTTTCATGGATTGTAAAAGGCAAATTGAAAGACGAGTGGAGTTGCCAACTTAAAGATTCCATGACTGCTCATGCCAAATGACAGACATTTCTCTCTTTTCAAAAAGACAAGCCTATGAACCACAAAGTTCCAATGCGGTGTCTTGACAATTTGTCAAATCACAAAACTTTGGAAAAATATGCAGGTTTTGTCTTCAGCTTTGTGGCAGACAAGGCATGGCCAAACAACCAAGTGCATATGTGTGTGTGTGTGTGTGTGTGTGTGTGTGTGTGTGCATGAGTGTGGTGACTGTCCTCAAGTAACACCACTAAATCCATTGGTCTCACTCACATAACACTCGTAACTGTGCCTGCCCTTATGCTGTATTAAATATAAACAGGCACACAGTCATGCCTGCATCATTTGGAAATGTGTTTCTCTACGAATCATTAAAGGGACTAGCAGATGCAGCTATTTTTTCCTATCAAATTCCAAAATACAGAGATTGGAATATCATGGTGAATAGTGGTTGGCAGTTCTGCCTCACTGTCAAGAGGTTCGGGGTTCTCAGGCTTTACTGGATGGTGTTTGCCCACTTTTTCCATAGTTATACCAGCTTCCTCCCACATTTCAAAAGCATGTTAGGTTAATTATACAGTGCTATGAAGATGTACTTGCCCCCTTCTCAAATTCTTATTTTTTTTTCTTTTGCATAGTTTTCACACTTTAATATTTAAGATCATCCAACAATGTAAATATCAGACAAAAGTAAACCAGGTAAAAAATAAAATGCATTTTTTTTAATTGTGATTTTTATTTATCAAGGGGAAAAAAACTAGTGTATGGTTGGCACTGCATTTGTCCACTATTACGAGGGACCTCTGATGACCCACTGACAACGTTCCCCGCTACTGACCGGCATTTTCCTGAAATTTTACCTCAAACCGATTGCTTGGATGATGACAACATGAATGATGACCATGACTCATATTCCTCAGTTTAACTTTATTGACTTACCACCCGCTTATGAAGGATATTCTTAAACCTAGGGTGTGGACGAGGGAGCAGACTTCAATGGTTTGGACACGTCCAGAGGAGAAATAGTGAGTATATTGGCGCTGCCAGGCAAGAGAGCTAGAGGAAGACCAAAGAGAAGGTTGATGGATGTCGTGAGGGAAGACATGATGGCAGTTGGTGTTCGAGAGGAGGATGCAGGAGATAGGCTTACATGGAAAAGGATGACGCGCTGTGGCGACCCCTAACGGGACAAGCCGAAAGGAAAAGAAGAAGATTTTGGACAATTGAAGCAGTAGGTATTGTTTGGACTAAACCACCTAAAAATATAACACCAGCAGGGTGAGGCATCTTGTTCGGAGAAAATATTGTTTACAAGCTAACAATTGCTTGCCACTTATGTTTCACTTTCACCTTGAAATGTATACGGTCCATCAATATGCACATCCAGAAAATATGAAGGGAAGAGAAGAACTACATTTTAGCTTTGCAAACCTGGACCCTTAATATTGGGCTGTAAAAACTTCAGCAACTTTGGCCAACATAAATTCAACACTTTGTTTGTTTACTTTGGGACTGTGTAAGTGATCGATGGGCCGCAACTGACAATGATTTAGCAGAAATGTCATTAGCCACTGGGATGCACCTTAAATAAAATTGAAGTAATGCCCTGTGTTCAGGAGGCACAGGCAAATGAACAACTAATAAAACCTGAAATACAGTCAGAGGCAGGCAGTAAACAGATGTTTACTGCTGTGCAATCAGTATTGTGTTAATTCTTGTACTCCCATGCCTGCTGCTACGATATTCGCCTGGAGCGGACATGCTCCCCGCAAACGGAGGTGACATAGTGGCTCCCCACGGTTTGATAAACTGCATCCTCCAAAGCCGCCCTGCTGTGAGACTCCCACAACAAGACGTTTTGGACCCTAAAGTAATTAGCAGGTCCCCTCAAAATCTTGGTTTACAGTCATCAAATAATCCTTTCTTCGTTTGAACTCACAACAGCCCAAAAGGGACCGATCAACGATGCGATGCAAATACAGCAAAAAAAATGATTTGCTTAATATCCAAACGTGCGCGCAAGGCGCCACCCACTGGCATTTGAGAGGACTCCAACCCGTGAACGCTCATCTGATGTTTAACCAAGGATCAATGTCTGTTTTAATGTCTTGAACTGTGCAGAAATATTCCAAATGTATGTCTTGGTGTCTGTGTAAGTGTGCCAACTTTACAAATGCAACTGTAAGATTTTGAGAATTGTTTGTTTTGATTTGACTCCAAGCAGCATGAAATGTGATTTAAATCATAAGCAGTTGATTTGTCAAAACTAAAGTATAAACATTCTATATGCTTGACCTGTGAGTAAAGCGAGTACCAAGTTGAGGTTATTTTATATTAATATCTGATTTTAAACCCATTTTATCAAATTTGTAGACAAGATTCAGCGCTGATGGGTGTGGTCTTCTCCGTCCCTCTTCGACACGCCCCTGGGGTACTTAACCCTGGCACTCGTGTGTTTCACTCTCTTGGTTTATTTGTTTTTCTCCTCTTGGCGGCATCTGGCCAGCCACGGCTGGCTTCAGCCACCCATCCTCCCTGCCCTTTCTTTGTTCGGGCACACGGCTCTGTAACCGCGGGCCTTGGGTATAGAGACCCGGCTTCCCAGCCTCTCTGTGGCCCACTGCTAGGCGATCAGAGCAGCTGCTAATAAGGTACCAGGTACACTTCCAGCCAAGCGTGATCGCTCTAAATTGCCAGCGAGCCACAAAAGAAGGCAGGAAAAGAGACGATCATACTCTCCCAAGGAGGCATGACGACCAACTATTTTTCGTCTTTCACCTCTTTGGTTTTGCTTTACTTTTCTACATTTTTTTCCTTCTTCAACCAAGTCTCCCTGAGACACGTCCCGAGAGCGACTACCACCCACCACCTTGACCATACGGTAATGAGTACACACGGCAAACCTTTGCCAGACTACAATATTAATGCCTAATAATTTTGAGGAAATTACTAGCTTCAGACAAAATCTCAACTTTGTCTTCTTTCTCTCTCTCTCTCCTCCGCACTGGACGCAGTAAACGCTCATGTTTCCAACTTTAGTCCAACACACGATGTTCTATTTACATTTTCATGCGCCTATTTTCCTTCGCTTTATCATTATTAGTGTTATTTTATTTGTTTAGTTAGACCTCCTATGTGTGTTTCCCTCTAGATCCCTTGTAGATGTCATTAAATATACTATTAAATTCCACTCTTGGTTGTATACTGTGGATGTTCTGAGTTTAAGTAAACCTCTGTAATCTAAAACTCAAAATTTCATAAAGTGTAGCAGCTTTCAGATTCCGAGACTGATAAAATGGTTTCTCGTCACTTTTCCTAAATTTTCTCCACATAAAAAGTGACGTGGTTCCCCTTTAATAGATAAATTAATTTAATTTTAACCGTAAGTAATGCCGGCATCGCTTCACATACACACACCTCAATGCAGCACTGTCATTTACAGCTTCTCCTACAAGCTGTGTGTAGAGCAGTCATGGTGGAAAGGACAAAGTCATCCACCCTGTAGATACAAATTCCAAATTAAGTCCATGCCAGTTGGCTGACTTGACACTAAATATCACAGTAGTCAGGTTGTTGCTATTTTGTACATCCATCCATCCATTTTCTGAGCCGCTTTTCCTCACTAGAGTCGCGGGCGTGCTGGGCATTCCAATTTGGGTAGCCTATTCCAGCTACCATTCGCACGCACAGTCACACCTACGGGCAATTTAGACTATTCAATTAATGCATGTTTTTGGGATGTGGGAGGAAACCGGAGTCCATCCATCCATTTTCTGAGCCGCTTCTCCTCACTAGGGTCGCGGGCGTGCTGGAGCCTATCCCAGCTGTCATCGGGCAGGAGGCGGGGTACACCCTGAACTGGTTGCCAGCCAATCGCAGGGCACATAGGAACAAACAACCATTCGCACTCACAGTCATGCCTACGGGCAATTTAGAGTCTCCAATTCATGCATGTTTTTGGGATGTGGGAGGAAACCGGAGTGCCCGGAGAAAACCCACGCAGGCACGGGGAGAACATGCAAACGCCACACAGGTGGGGCCGGGGATTGAACCCGGGTCCTCAGAACTGTGAGGCTGACACTCTAACCAGTCGTCCACCGTGCCGCCTTGCTATTTTGTCAACAGTCTGAATTGAAAGCCATGCAGTGAAGGTGTCATGAAGTGTTCCAATGGGACACAGACATGGTGACAGAATGAGAGGTGGCTGGACCACCGATGCTGTTGACAGTAAACAAAGTGGCCGCTTGAGATTGGTGGTGGTGTGGACTCAAGTGATATGACTTGGACTCGAGTCATAAATTTGATGACTTTAGACTTGCCATGACAATATTTTAAAAGACTTGCAACTTGGACTTGAAAAGCAATGACTCGTGACTTCACTTGGACTTGAACCCATAGACTGGAAAAGACTTGCTACTTTGACCAAAGCACTGAGAAACCAACAGTTTCTAACTTTCTCTTTCTATAGCTACAAGTGTAACGTACAGTTTTACTACAGGAAAATAATTGACAATATAATGCTGAAGGAACTGTTGTCTCATTCGTGAATGTTTCGTTCAGAAGAACAATTCTTTTCAGTGAACGAAGTGGACTGAATCAGTTTATGAAATTATGTGTTCTTTGAGCTTGGCCGCTGCTCGCTGTCGTGAGGTGAGTGAGTCACCCGGGAGCGGAAACGGAACTGCTGAAGCGTTCTGTCACTCACTTCTGAATATTTGGCAAATGACCAATAAGCAGCCAGGGTGCAGGCGGGGGCGGGACTTCATTAATCGTACTACCATGTGATTTGCGATTCCCCAGCATTGTCACTCACTTCAGCGAATGACCAATGAGCAGCCAGCGTCAGGCAGCGCCGTGCAGGCGGGGGAGGGACTGAGTGATTTGTTCAGTGAACTGGTGTACTGATGGAGTGAGGAACTGAAGAGTGATTCATTCAGGGGAGGGATTTAAGTGAACTATATGATTCGTTCATTGAATTTATCGTACGCGACCCGTTAGACACGAGTGATTCGTTCGTTGAACTTCTTTTGTGATCCGCTAAGGAGCGATGTACTAGTACGATGAGTGACTCAATTGCGCAAGGAACGACATACTACGCAGTGCATGTACTTATGAGTGATTTTAACCGCAAGTCCTGACGTCCTCACGGGGATAGCTTTTACTAGAAGCAGTTTCTTCAAGCTAACGGCTAATGTTGAGTCAGTCAAGCACATGAAAACAAGCACACATATTTAAAATAAATGTAAATTAATAATAAATGTGTATACGTACACATACATATCATTCCCTCCGTCTCTAATGTGATTATTAAACATTTTTATTATTCAGAATCAGAATCATCTTTATTTGCCAAGTATGTCCAAAACACACAAGGAATTTGTCTCCGGTAGTTGGAGCCGGGCGGCACGGTGGCCGACTGGTTAGAGCGTCAGCCTCGCAGTTCTGAGGTGCGGGGTTCAATCCCCGTCCCCGCCTGTGTGGAGTTTGCATGTTCTCCCCGTGCCTGCGTGGGTTTTCTCCGGGTACTCCGGTTTCCTCCCACATCCCAAAAACATGCATGAATTGGAGACTCTAAATTGCCCGTAGGCATGACTGTGAGTGCGAATGGTTGTTTGTTCCTATGTGCCCTGCGATTGGCTGGCAACCAGTTCAGGGTGTACCCCGCCTCCTGCCCGATGACAGCTGGGATAGGCTCCAGCACGCCTGCGACCCTAGTGAGGAGAAGCGGCTCAGAAAATGGATGGATGGATGGATAGTTGGAGCCGCTCTAGTACAACAGAGCGTTTACAAAACACTTTGGAGACATAAAAACATTGACAAAAAACAAGTCCTCTAGCACTTAGAGCAGTTCGAATGACTAATATTGCAATAGTCCGGTGCAATGACCATTGTGCAAAGGGCGCTGAGACTTCAAGGAGTGTATGCGGTTTAAAGTGACGAGTAGTGCGATAATCTGGGACAATGTTACAGATACTCCTCAATCAGTGTGCAAATGGAGCAGATGCTAATCTGGCATGAGTGGCCAGTATATGCAAATAGTGCAGCATGGCGAGACACTACAGTGAGTGCACGAGTAATACATAATTGGCCTCACAGAAAGGGCCAACGAACTCAAGTCAAAAAATTGCCAGCTTGTTGTAATGGAATTATAGGTTAGCTGTTTAAGAAGTTGATTGCAAGAGGGAAGAAGCTGTTGGAATGTCTACTAGTTCTAGTTTGCATTGATCGGTAGCGCCAACCTGAGGGAAGGAGCTGGAAGAGCTGGTGACCGGGGTGCGGAGGCTCCGAGAGGATTTTGCACGCCCTTGTCTTAGTTCTGGCAGCGTGCAAGTCCTCAAGGGTGGGTAGGGGGGTACCGACAATCCTTTCAGCAGTTTTGATTGTCCGTTGCAGTCGGAGTTTGTCCTTTTTTGTAGCAGCACCAAACCAGACTGTGATGGAAGAACACAGGACTGATTCGATGACCACTGTGTAGAACTGTCTCAGCAGCTCCGGTGGCAGGCCGTGCTTTCTCAGATGCCGCAGGAAGTACATCCTCTGCTGGACCTTTTTGAGGACGGAGTTGATGTTGGTCGCCCACTTCAGGTCCTGAGAGATTGTAATTCCCAGGAACTTGAAGGTCTCGACGGTTGACACAAGGCAGCTGGACAACGTGAGGGGCAGCTGTGGCGAAGGGTGCCTCCTGAAGTCCACGATCATCTCTACAGTCTTGAGCATGTTCAGCTCCAGGTTGTGTCAGCCGCACCACAGCTCCAGCCGCTCCGCTTCCTGTCGATATGCAGACTCGTCACCGTCCTTGATGAGGCCGATGACAGTGGTGTCATCTGCAAACTTTAGGCGTTTGACAGTCGGGTTCGCTGAGGTGTAGTTATTAATAATAATAATAATAATACTACATTAAACTTATATTGTCATGAGCTGTACCCTGCAGTTCCCTTGTTGGAGCTTGGGTGGCCCTTTGCGCCCCTCTCACCGTCTCTCTCTCTCTCTTTCTCTTCCAAGTAATCAGCACCACCTCGGCCGCGCACATGTTGTCAATCAGCCTTCATCATCATCTGCATTTAAGCCTCCCAGATCCAAGACTTCACTGCCAGAGTATTAACGTTCTCCCATTGTACAACAGCACCCAAACATACATGTAAGCTACGCCAGTCCGCTACGCAAGCTACGCAATACTTCTGACCTCCGTGTTTTTCCTTGTCCTCACTACTCCTTCCGTGTTCTCCACCGTGTTGACCTCTTCCACCAGGCCGCCAAGCCATCCACTTGCTCACGCCACCGCCCGACGCGCATTCCCTGTCTTGACGACCCGCCAGTACGCCTCAAGGATCCATCTTCGTAATCCTCTTCAATAAACCATTTCTTCTTGTTTCCCCCACTTCTCTGTCTCTCATTATACTACTTTTGTGTCTCAGTTTTCTTACTTCGAGAGACACGTTCAATGTAGCCCTTCTTCCCACTTTTCCACAACGGTCGCATAATTGGCCAAATGTCATTTTCTTTGTGGACTCAGTGTACACCTTATGGACTTGGGTTGATGCACTTAGCTGCTGTGGTTCCTTTGCAGCCATCGCCATTGATGTGCTAATTTCAATTGCTTCTCTTTATTTGGCCAATTAGAGAGAAGCTGTTTTCGATTTTCCATTTAAATTTTGTAATATAAGCGATCCAATCAGAGCTAAGCTTATTTACATTCAATACAACTGTCTCAACTGCCAGGCGTAAAAAGCCCAATGAGAATAGCTTGAAAATGAAGATTTTGTCACGGATGCAAGTTTGCGTGGTGGAGTTGGTGGCATAAGGTGGAGTGAAGCAGGTGGAGTGAGGCAAGACAAGAGTGGAGGAGTCTCAAAAAGGTATTTAATTAAAAAAACAAAAAGATAAACAATTAACACTCAATTAACAAAGTCCAAAATTCTAAATTCAAAGTAAAAAAGAAAAAAGAAAGCAAATCACTCCCTACTAAGAAACGTGACAGGACTAAGGAAACATGGGATATGACTACACACAACAATGCACCAACATCGACTGAAAGAAAGCAGGGAACTAAATACAAGCAAACTGAGGAGACAACAAGGACCAGGAAAGGACATGAGTGGCTGGAGCAAGCTGGTTGGTAGGCACAAGGGACAGGGCTGACGAGAACAGGTGGAAACGAAAACCTAAAGAGCAAGACAAGACAACATTGACAAGGGCTACAGGGAAACACATGACACAAAACAAAAACACACTAATTAAAACCAGGTCAACAAAAACACTGATCATGACATATTGTAGGCATTTCTAACACAAACTATCTTGCGAACTTGATAAAAGGACATAAAAGATAATCAAATATAATTTAAAAAAATCTGACAGCATCGGACCTTGAACAAAATGCATCTTCTCTACATGCATGCAACACCACTGCTGCAGCACGAGCAAAGACAACTAGAGAGAGGGAGGGACTGGAGACATGAAAAGCGCAACCAGAAGAAGAGAAATGTGGGTCAGACGAAGAGACAGGAAAAGCTCAATGCAAATCAGAATGTGTAAACATGTACAGGCCTAATCTCATTATCCCCCATTCTCCCAAGCCTGTGATCAGATGCTCGATTGAAGCCGGAGAAGAGGGAGGACAGGGAAAGCAGCAGCAGGAGGGAGGGATGGAAAATATGAAAAGCATGAAAATATTCTCAGTGTCTGAGTTCTACACTTGAAAATAAAATAAAGCAGAGAGACATGCCAAATTTTAGGCTCTGCACTCTTGTGAACATTGAAGTCTGCATACACATGTAAAGACAATTGGCCTGTTTTTGTACAGATTTTGCCCCTTCCCAACCAAGAAGGTCAAAAACCAGACAAGCTTAAGTCTTATAAGATTATCCTATAAGATCATACTTAGGTCTGAGGTGTGTTGAATGCCTGATTTTTACGTCTGGGATCCGTCAAGCAGCCCGACATGGGGCACAAAACAGTGCAAACTTTAGGCCAGTACCAAGCTCGGATAAATGCAGAGGCTTGCATCAGGAAGGGTTTACAACTTTCCCAAACAAATATGAGTGCTCAGCCAAAGAATTCTGTACTGGATCAGTCACGGCTTGGGTTAACAACGTGGGCCACTGGCGCCATTAAAGGGGACGCTGGTGGAAAATCAGCGACAGTGAGTCGAAGACGAAGGAGAGGTGGAAAGCGGGTTATTACGCAGAATGAGGAAAGAGAACTGAATGTGGGGACTTTGAATGTTGGGACGATGAAAGGAAAAAGCTTGGGAGTTGGTTGACATGATGATTAGGAGGAAGTTAGCTATATCATGCATCCGTCCAGGAGAGCAGGTGTAAAGGCACTAAGGCTAGAAGCTTAGGGGCAGGGTTAAAATTATTTTACTATGGTGTAGATGGGAAGCAAAATAGAGCAGGCGTTATTTTAAAGGAAGAGTTAGCTAACAATATCTTGGAGGTGAAAAGAGAGCCAGATCGAGCGATGATACTGAAATTTTAAATTGAGCGTATTGTGTATAATGTAATAAGTGGCTGTATCCCACAGGCAGGATGTGACCTAGAGGTGAAAGAGAAATTCTGGAAGGAGCTAGCTGAAGTAGTTCTGAGCATCCCAGACAGAGAGAGAGTCGTGTTTGGAGCAGATTTTCATGGACATGTTGGTGAAGGAAATACGGGTGATGAAAAAGTTATGTAAGTAAGTAAGTTTGGCATCCAGGAAAAGAACTTGGAGGGACAGCTGGTGGTAGACTTTGCAAAAAGGATGGAAATGCCTATAGTGAACAGTTTATTCCAGAAGAAGCAGGAACGTAGGATGACATACAAGAGCGGACGCAGAAGCACGCAGGTGGATTACATTTTGTGCAGACGAATCTGAAGGAGGTAACTGACTGTCAGGTAATGGTATGTAGTGGTAATCATAGCAGAAATTAAGGAACTAGCCAAACTATCCATTCATCCATCCATCCATTTTCTGAGCCGCTTATCCTCACAAGGGTCGCGGAGTCCTGGAGCATATCCCAGCTATCATCGGGCAGGAGGCGGGGTACACCCTTAACTGGTTGCCAGCCAAGCGTAGGGCACATATAAACAAACAACCATTTGCATTCACATTCACACCTATGGGCAATTTAGAGTTGTCAATTTACCTACCATGCATGTTTTTGGGATGTGGGAGGAAACCGGAGTGCCCGGAGAAAACCCACGCAGGCATGGGGAGAACATGCAAACTCCACACAGGCGGGGATTTAACTCCAGTCCTCAGAACTGTGAGGCAGACGCTCTAACCAGTCACCCACCGTTCCCCCATCCATTCATTTTCTATTATATCTCTATACCCTGTTCAGGGTAATGGGGAGCTGGAGCCTCTCTAGGTACTCTGGTTTACTCCCACATTCCAAAAACATGGATGGTAGGTTAATTGAAGATTCTAAATCACCCGTAGGTGTCAATGGTTTGTTTCTATATGTCCTGCAATTGGCTGGCGACCAGTTCAGTGTGTACTCCACCTCTCGCCCAGAGTCAGCTGGGATAGGCTCCAGCACACCCGCGACCCTAGTGAGGATAAGCGGTATGGAAAATGAATGGATGGAAATGTGATTCCACCAACAAATAGTACATAGTGCACACAGTAGTTTCAATCTCTTCTTTATCATCCCACTTCCTTCACTATGTCCTGTTTTAGCCGACAGGACAGCAGAGCTTTTCATCAGGTCGATGAGATCCATGTGTCAGAGTCTAGGGCACTATGGATTTGATTGATTTTTGAGTCTCTCGTAATGACCAACTGTCAATTGTTTTACTACTTACTACTTTATGTTACTGCAACATCCCAAGGCTAAATCTCGGGCCTACAGTACTTAACTTAGCTAGTTGACACAGCATATAAAAGGTACAATGCATGCTGGGGCCCCATGGAGCCACATGATCAATCACAGAAGGGCCAGTCTAACAGTTTACATTCGTATGAGATAAAAAGACCCTTTAATCAACCATCTTCATCCATCCATCCATTTTCTGAGCCGCTTCTCCTGGAGATGGAGTAATACAATGACGTATAATTATTTGTCCTCATGAAAGTTAATATGTGCACAATGCGAAGGACTGATTAAACATACACTATTTCATGCACAGGGAGACCATCAATTTTAACTGGGGGAAGAACCTGTATTGCCTGGTTTAAAGAAATCGATCACTTAGCCACAGAATTTTACTATGGAATGCTACTATATTTTTGGGTGCACGCAACTTAAAAAAAAAAAAACACCTTAAAGACGATACACAGCAACATACTGCTTGTTCTGCACAGTCACCAACCACTTCATGAGCAACAATTTAATAACCTGACCGCCAATCCAAGAAAATCCGTTTTGACAAAGATAGTAAAGCCTAGTTTTCAGTGGCACTGTCAACAAATTATTAATTTTGTTCTACACTATTGCAAAACTGCAACAAAATCATTACTTGTGGACAGTGTTGCCACAGTTACCTAGAAAAAGTAACTTAGTTACTTTACTGATTACTTGAGCTTAAAAGTAACTAATTTACTTTTCTGATTACTTGATTTCAAAAGTAACTAAGTTAGAAAAAAAGTAACTTTTTAGTTACTTTCGACAGCTCCCAAGTGCCAGGAATATCACTTATATACAGTACAAAAAAAGCATTAGCTTAACCGTACCCATTACTTGGTAATGTACGCCACCCAAATTACAGAATGATGTCATCAACATGAAGCAATAACTAAAATATTAGTGTCGTTGAAGCCACATTAAATCAGCAACTTAGTGCAGACTTGACATGGCAACACAGTACAGTGAGTACCGAAACGAAAACAAGCACACCATTCTTAGTAAACTGCCGATTGTGCTCCATGAAAGCAACTGTGTATGTGTGTGTGTGTGTGCGCGTGTGTGTGCATGTACGTAAACATGAAGAGAGTTGGAGCGAGAAAACATTTTTTCTTACTACGTGACGTAAGCCGTGCAAGCGCGTTCAACCAGCTCACAGACGAAGTTGAGAGCTCATACTTTTCATTGTAAATATTATTTAAGCTAAGTATTGTAAATCCTTTAGTGAGTCAGTCCTTACCCTCCATGACCGATTGATGATGGCGCACTCGGTATGAATAATTAACCCACAATGCATTGCACAATTAACATGTCAGTAAAACTGTATTCTTAATGTGTAAATAAAAAAGTAACACCATTCAAATACACTTTTGACAAAGGAAAATAACAAAAATAGTGTGACGACAGTGAAATCGTGCATTTCTTTGCACTTTTATGCTACTGCACCTTCACTTGAAAGAATCAACAATCACTTCCCAATCGCTTTCTTCTATTTGTTGGAAAAGAGGGTGGTCTTGGTTAAATGCTTCTGGACATTTGGACTGCTCTTTGTTGGAATCACCAGCTACAAATCACTATTTGGTGTCAGACATTGATGATGCAAACGTAACATGTTGGATTGAAGAAGGAAAAGTAACGCATTAAAGTCACTGATGGTGTAGCGGTACACTCTACTGACTTTGGTGCAGGCAGCGTGGGTTCAGTTCCCACTCAGTGATGGTGTGAATGTGAGTGTGAATGGTTGTCCGTGTCTATATGTGCCCTGTGACTGACTGGCGACCAGTTCAGGGTGTAGTCCGCCTTTCGCCCGAAGTCAGCTGGGATAGGCTCCCGTGACCCTAACCAGGATAAGCGGTGTTGAAAATGGATGGATGGATGGAAGTAACACATTACTTTGCTCGTTACTCAAAATGGCGGATTTGGGGGATTTTCTTACCAGCGGCATCACTGTTGGTGGAGACAGCATTTTTAAATTATTGTATTGGATCACAATAGATTGAACATGTCTTTGTACTGTTCTGGCTGGTGAGGCTTTCTGTCTGTATTTTAAGAAACGGATAAAACTGACCCAGCTCAGTTAATATACAGTACATTATGCAATACATGTTGAAACATCAAATCGTGTGGCCTTTCAGAGTCTGCTTCAAGTCTACTGGTGGCCTCTAATATGGATGTATAAAGTTGCAAGAAGAAGGAGGGAAGTGCGAGCTCTTTGGTCACTGAGAGAGCACAATCAGGAGCAAGCCAACCATAACAATTCTGCAGTCTGTCATCACTGTTATGTTTTCTCTTTGTCTCTCATTACCTACGTTATATCTCCTCCTGTGTCATCCCTGCCCTCCACTCCTCCTCTCCTCTCCATCTGGCCGGCAGTGCCTGTGACGATCAGCTCAGGTATAGCAGAAGGTACTTTTGAACGAGCTCCTGCGGCAAGCCTTTCATCTCATGCCGTACGTGGCCAAAGGAGGCTGCAGGCTTCCTGAGCTGTCAGAAGCTATACGCTACAGTCAGGAGGAGGGAGGAGACAGCAGGACACAAGGAAAGCAAAAGGAATGAAGTCCAGTACGTGTGACTGAGATTTATTTATTTTTTTGTCCTCAAAAAGGGAGGGATTCATTTTAAACAGTACAACTTTGGGAGGACAGACAATTGAAAAAGCTTCTTCTGCAGCTGTAGTGGAACCTCCTTGTTGATGAATACATTCCATCCAGTGACTCTTGCTGACTTTGGATCTGTGTGTATTTTTAAATCATTTAATAATTATATATATATATATATATATATATATATATATATATATATATATATATATATATATATATATTTTTATTATTATTATTTTTTTTTACAGTAGGAATTGGGGAGTTTCTACTGTATTAGTATTTTTGGCTGTCATTTAATTTTAAATAACAACACAAAGTCAGTGAGGAATAGTGAGTACAAAGTAGTAATGGATGTTTGATATTTATTTTGAAACTAATGTGACATAAAAACCGCAATAACAGTGTTGATATTTAAACCCAGCTCCCTCAACTACTACTGATTAGATATATTTGAAAACTAACAAAAAAGAAAGTGCTTATACGTCTGAGCATGGGTGTCAAAGTGTTGGAATGATGTACCATGACCCCAAGCCTGGGCGGCCCCCTGGGCTTTTGTAAAGTTTTGAAGATTTGTTCTTTTATTAAGATATGTCAGTCATCAAAAATATACAGTATATCAAGAGAAAATATAGTCCGCTGTAAAAGTTCATTGATAAGATTGCTTTAATTAAATCAAGAGCACCTGAGACAACCTACCAGCTAACATAAGCCTCTGCAACTTGTCGTGCTCTTGTTTGCGCTGTGTCCGTTTAATGCTGGTATACGACTACTTTATTCCTCTTCACTCTTATGTTGAATCAAGTCAGTAACACTATTTTTTTTTTTTTTACTGATTGTTTCACAGTGGTTACGTTCAACAGCACAAATAAACTTCCCCACACACCTCAGGTGCAACCCAACCCAGCTGCTCCAATATATACATTTAATCCATATCACTTTTTTTTTATTTGTATTAAAATGAATTTCAATTCAATTATTTCTTTATGGTTAAAAGAAAAGAAGCAGAAATGAAAAAAGTGAAAAAATATAATAATAATAATGTACATAATAGAACACAAACATTCATCCATCCATCCATTTTCTGAGCTGCTTCTCCTCTGGAGCCTATCCCAGCTGTCATCGGGCAGGTGGCGGGGTACACCCTGAACTGGTTGCCAGCCAATCACAGGTCACATACAAACAAACAACCAGTCGCACTCACAGTCACACCTACGGGAAATTTAGAGTCTCCAATTAATGCATGTTTTTGGGATGTGGGAGGAAACCGGAACGCCCGGAGAAAACCCACGCAGGCACGGGGAGAACATGCAAACTCCACACAGGTGGGGCTGGGGATTGAACCCGGGTCCTCAGAACTGTGAGGCTGACGCTCTAACCAGTCGGCCACCGTGCCGCTTAGAATACAAACAAAAAGTAAAAATAAAAGAGATTAGCCATTTTCTCAAATTCAGGGATTGCCTATTGCTGTCCAATTATAGCGCCCGCCCGTGCGAAATGCCTGCAAGTGCAGGAAACTTGAGAGGTCTGGAGCCATTCACACATCCAAGCTCCACACAATTATTCTATTCATCATTCTATTTGATATTTACAACCAATAACCAACTCACTTTGAAACATGCTTATTAGTTATCAGTGATGACATTAATACTCATTAAAAATAAATACAAAGCAAGTCAATGGCATAAGTACCCATTAAGTTAGGTACTTATGCCATTAACTTGATTTTTAAAAGGGATTTGCACATTAGTTGTACAGAGGCCTTAGCAATGTGAAGTAAACTGTCGAAAGGAAATTCTAATAGTTGTGTTGCAGTGCACAGTACTTTGAGGGTCATAAATAGGCAATGCTTTTGTTGAGCTCAAACTTAAAACAACACAATTCACAAACAATAGTAAAAGAGCTTCAGGATAGACTGCAGTGTGTGTGAATGGGGGCAGCAGGGGTAGGTTCAGGTTGGGGTGGGGGTGCCCATAATTTGGTGCTACGCCTCTATTTTTGTGTGTCTCTGAACCCTCAAACTTTCCAGCCTTTAGGTTTCTTTTTTTCTTGGATTTAAGACTATCTAGATCATCCCACTAGCAGTCGGTGTTTGTCGCCATAAAGGTCTGTAAGCTTGACAAATGGATTTGTATCTCTCTCTCACAGCCTACCTGTGTAAATGGTGCATGGTGGAGTCATAACAGAATGCTGCAAAGCAGGTCTGTCCTGAGTCAAAATGCCACTGCGTGCAACAGACACATGGATCATTACTGTGTCACACTTTGTGTTTCAAGGTGGGCAAAATGTTATTTTCCCCAAACATGAAAATTTTTGCATGTTACTCTTTTAAAGAGTTGCAGGAACCACTGTTTTGGGTGTCAGATGGATTGTATCGAAAATAAACTTAAAATTAAAGACAGAATACTTGTCATGTTTTTTTAAACTGATTTTTTATGGTCTTAGTCTTGTCACTGTCTCGGCTTGTCTCGGTCTTGGTCTAGACTCAGTCTCCACTCCCAAAAGTCACATGAATTGCAGCCTCCACAAGTAAACCTTGTTCTGGTTATATTCCATACTCTGGGCTCTGCTTCTGCAAGTAGAAGCAAGCAGCTGGTCCCAGCGCACACTCGGCACAGTGACACCAAAGTGACACATGCATCTGTCAAGATCCAGCCCACTGGTTGTCATTCAACAAAAGCCAGGCTTACCATTGGCCCAGCAGCATATGGGGCGGGATGACTGCTGGCTCACTGCAAGAGACAGATCTGCCCCTAAAACCAGCTGATTTCACCAAGGCTGTATAAAAGATTTCTATAATTCTTAATCCTTAGGGTAATTTTGATGAAAGGAGGTCACAGTCATACTTTGCATTTGATTTATGAAGACATTTGGTAACTGCCTCCTTAAATTGACACTGTCAGAAAGGTATTAATTTAATAATATAATACTTTGCAGTAGTGTAGAACTGCATTGCACACTGTGTCAAGCAGAACAAGATGACCTCAACAGACAGCATTCAGAAGAGGAGTTCAAATTCTACATACTGTATGCACTTCGGATATGCATGCATCATCTCCACAGACCAACAAGTGCTGAACCGTCAAATCCAAGAGGAGTTGCAGCTGCTGCCGACTGGAAACACAAGTAAGGTCTAATTGCAAATATGCACTCCTCACACTGACTCTGCAAAGAATATGCAACACTGCTCATTTTCCACAGAGGGACTGAATTTAATTGAAGTCGCACTTCCTCCTAAATAAATAATAAAAAAATAATAACAACAAAAATTTTGAAGTCATGAAGCATTGGCATACATGATCAAACAGGTGCTGTTGGAGTGGTAGGCACTGATAAGAGTCTGGGCTGGAGAGAGAAAGAGAAAATCCCAGGAAAAAAATCTGGCATAGCGTGGCTAAAAATAGAACACGAAGTGGATGAAGGAGAAGAGAGAGGGGCCGTACAATACCTGTGGGCTTAGAGGCAGCCTAGTTTGCAATGAGCAATACCAATGTAGACACAAAACACCTGAGCCTTATTATTATTATTATGAATCAAGAATATCACAAATTTCTAATCTTCTATATTTGATCTGGTTGGACTTCTGATGTCTGTAACAGATGTGTCTAAGTTTAATGTAAATTTATTTCAAAGACGTGGACTTTCTGAACATCAGTGTAGGCGCACGTTGATTGCATTGTGAAAGGACAAAAATTGGCAATTGTACATGTAAAAACTGCAAACAGGTTCAACCATGATGATTATCAATCTTTTTTTATTGAAAAATAAAAAATTATCAGGGAATGTATTGCAATGGTCCTTATTTAATAAATGCACTTTTTAACAACTTCATCTGACCAAATCTAATTGAAAAATACAAAATTATCAGGGAATGTATTGCAATGGTCCTTATTTAATAAATGCACTTTTTAACAACTTCATCTGACCAATTGCACACCTGTGGCAATCAACAGGTCCAAAAAACGTAAAGTAAATTCATGACAGCACAGAGAAGAGTAATGTTAACAAGCCTGCCAAATTTGAAAGAATAAAACAAATCGCTAAGTATATAAAATCAGGTTTTAAAACGTGAATGATAAGGGCCACCTTTCAGCTCTCAGACGCTGTGGGCATGTCGAATGGATGCGGCAAAAGGAATCAAACATACTGAGGGGGTGATGGCTTATACGATGCAAAAAAATCACATTAGGAGGCTCAACTTCAAAATTGAATGGTAATTGTGGACTATAATCATAAAAATAAGCACACAATTCCATTTCCCCTCGTTGTTTGTGACATGAATGTCACAGCCGAACACGACACCTGACGACAGCGGGATGGTAGGAGAAAGCCCAGGTCGGTAGACAGTCGGCAGTGCCCCATTCACTAGTATCAAGTTACCCACAAGCCGTGCTGTCTCTTGTGAACGTTTACAAAACTATCCTTCGTAAAATGCGCACTGCAGAGTTGGGTGGTGGTGTTGATGTTCAGCTCGCATCTGCGTGTCTTCAAAAAGTCAATACATGGCTTTTTTATTTTCTCATTTTTTTGGGAGCTTGAATAACATCACCGAGCTGTTCTGTAAAATTGAGGCATCCAGCAAAGACGCATTTCCAGGGTGTAGCCATTGTTAGCTTGCTAACTGCACGCTGGAGTGGTAAATAGGCCTTGTTCTGTAAGCTAAGCACAGCTAACTCACAACTGAGCAGCAAAGCCAAACGAAACAACTTCACTTTGTCAGGGAACTCGCACTAGAAAGTATACGCCACAGCCCCGTGACATCACGGTGAAAAACTGCTCATCCTATATCTCAACAATTCCACACGATATTGTTGTCTTTACATGTTTTCAGCACTTCAAAACAGAGATTTCTGCTTAGTGCCACTTTATAACGGCCAGTCATAAAAGACATCAATTACTGTAAACTACTAAAGAAATAATACTGGATTCACTAATGTATAAAAAAATAAATAAATAAATAAAAATAAATAATAAATAATAAAATAAACCTGACTTGTTTGTTTTCAAGCTGGTGAAAATTTTGTGATTGTGAGGTGAGGTTGCTGTAAGTGAACGTTGACTCATCAGCTATAAAATGGCACATGCATATACGAAAAACAAAACAATGTGTTTGTGGGTATTGGTTGTGTTTTATCTCATTAAATGAAGATAAGCAAGAAGGGAGCTGGAATCATGTGATGCTGAAAACTACACCATTGTTTGTGTCTTTTGCCTACAAGTTATACTTTCAGTAACTGTTAAGTTCTTCTTTTGGCCTCATGGCTCTGTTGTGGTCTTTTAAAACAAATTTATAAAATACGGATTGACACGATTGGCTGGCGACCAGTTCAGGGTGTACCCCGTCTCTCACCCGAAGATAGCTGGGATAGGCTCCAGCACGCCCGCGACCCGAGTATAGAAAATGGATGGATGGACGGATTGACACCACATTTATTATGTGACAAAGAGAATCAGAAGCTAAAGGCCAAAACACAAAAAAACTGCAACTGCAACCATGGCACAAAACTATGAGAGTAAGCAAAACAGTATCAATATTCCTCGAGATACATCTCTACTTGTTTGGACAAAACAAGTCCAAGTCTTGGCAATTTCAGTTTCCGCTCATAGTATGTGGTGAGGCGAAAGCAGAGACAGGTGGGCCCAAACGAAGGAAAGCACCTGACTTCAAAACGAGACAATTCCAGTGGAACGTCAATATTTTCAATGTCATTCTCATACTTCCATTTCTTTGTATTCTTGTAGTACTGTATGATTGTTTTTCTTTATTTTTAATTTTTATTTTATTATTTTTAGTGTGGCGCTAAAACCTCTTCGTACCTACAAAAGCTAAAATTTAGTTTAAGAATATCGGTTTAATGTTTACAAATCTTGGTGGGAAATCTGACAAGACAGCATGGTGGGGTGACTCTTTTTTTACGAGACTGGGTGTTGGCTCGCTGTTCCAGAATTATCTCAGCACACACCCATCTATGCACATTATCAACAACGCCACAACACAAAGGAGTGACTATGTATCACCAGGAAAGCCATCACACATCCCTTCTGTGCTTCCTGTTCTGGTGGGACCTCACACGTGTCAGTTGTTCAAGGTTTTCCCACAATGATTGCAGGCTGCAAATGGCCTTTCACAAACACTGCATGAGAATGGTTTGTCCTATTTTAATTAAAGTTGGAGAAGTAGAACGATATTTACTCATTATGTTCACAAGAGAATTATGGAGCTGGCGAGTTAATTTAATGGTAATGTTTCTCCAATCAAATTAGATCTTTAAATGACGAGGATAGGGTGAACTCACACTGGGCCAATTCGACCATAAAAGGCTTCAGCACAATTTGATGCTGATGATTTGATTTTACAGAGTTAGCTATAATTCATGCTTGTAAAATGCACTTTTTAACATATTGAATATTTATAATATTAATATTCTAATATCATATTTTCTGATCTAATCTTTGTTCTGAAAGCACGAAGCTGTTTTCTCTCCAGGTTTGACGATAACATGATGTTACCTCAGGCAGAATACAACACATTAGTAAAGTGCAAAGGGTGAAATTTTTGATTGAACCTTACTTTCCAGGTGAACTTATTTTGACCTTCTCTATACTTATGAACGCACAACTGTTTTGATGTTTCTATACTTTTTGCACACAATTGCTCTTCTCTAATTCACAACAGGTGTCTGATCCATGAGGAATCACCCAATACATTGCCATCCCTGTGTGACTCTTCCAATCTCTCTGTTGCAACCTGATGACACTATAAGCTGAGTGGCCCCTTCTCTCTGAGAACATCGTGTTTGAAGGCTAGCAATGGCGATGTACTGTTGATCATTTGTTCTTCTTGGTTTTATGATGTCAAATGTGAGCAGCAGAATGAAGAGAATAGTTTTAATACCATTTCTAATTAAACAAGGAAATGTTCATGGTTTAAACACCTGTTGTTGCCGTTCAGATTCGTATTGAGAAGGCGGTTGGTGAGTAGGAGTCTTCCGAGTCCTCTGCCTTCCTGCAGCATTTCCTGAGCTATGCTCTATTCTCATTGTACCGTCTTCCTCTGCACCAGCTAAATATTTCATACGATGCCTGATGATGTTTAGGGATTTGTTCCACTCTTTGATCACATTGGTTGTCAAGGATGTGTTGCTGGTGGAAAGTCAGCCATTGACAGGGGAAGAGGCAAAGAAGAAGACAGGCTTCACTGACTAAACGACAAGTCATTAAATAATGAACAATCAGTCTGGTTTATTAAAACGCCACTGAAAGTTTTTACAATACAACAATTGGCATTATGCACATTAAAAGATGACAGTTGCATTTTGGTGACGAACCTTTAGCGTTGGGTGTTCCTTCTTCAGTGTGTAGTATAAATATGTTTGTACTTGGCACATTCATCCACTGGTTCTCCTGCTTGATGTTTTGGACATTGAAACAATTTGACAGTCAAGGAATTGTTAACTATTTACAGTAGACTAAAAAAAGAAGAAAAAAAGGCATTACTGCATTCATTTGTTGTAATCAGTGCCTTAAAATGTTATTTTTTTTATAATGTGAAAACTTTTGCTTGAAAATGTATTTTGATACTCAAACTGTTGTGCTGCTCAATCTGGGGGAAAAAAGGATCTAAAAATGTCCGCCTAAAAATCTGGGAGTTAAAAGGAAGCGTTGCTGCCATAATCCTTGGGGTGATCGTTTACATTTGAAAACCATGCATGAATATAAATGCAGTTCGACGTGTCCTTGAAACATCCCCAGACTTGCAGTCGTTTGTTCAGTGTAGAGGGACTGGCGGCTCATCTTCAAAGGAATTAGATGGCAACCAAATGTCAAACGATGTGGGAGAGAGTAACTCATAAGTAGCTCATACAGTGGGGCAAAAAAGTATTTCCCTCTTAAGATGAGAGAGGCCTACAATTTTCCTTATAGGGATACCTCACCTATGAGAGACAAAATGAGAAAAAATAAAATGAAAAAATCCAGAAAATCACATTGTCTGTTTTTAAATAGATTATTAGCAAATTATGGTGGAAAATAAGTATTTGATCAATAACAAAGGTTCATCTCAATACTTTGTTATATAACCTTTGATGGCAATGACAGAGGTCAAACGTTTTCTGTAAGTCTTCACAAGGTTTTCACACACTGTTGCTGGTATTTTGGCCCATTCCTCCATGTAGATCTCTTCTAGAACAGTGATGTTTTGGGGCTATCGCTGTGCAAGACAGACTTTCAACTCCCTCCAAAGATTTTCTGTGGGGTTGAGATCTGGAGACTGGCGAGGCCACTCCAGGAACTTGAAATGCTTCTTACGAAGCCACTCCTTCGTTGCCCGGGCGGTGTGTTTGGGATCATTGTCATGCTGTCTCTCATAGGTGAAGTATACCTTTGATGAAAATTACGGACCTCTCTTAACTTTTTAAGTGGCAGAACTGGCACAATTGATGGCTGACTAAATACTTTTTTGCTCCACTGTATTTGAATTTTCTCTGTGTACTAGAAAAGAAAAAAAAAAGGTACCAAAATAGAGAGGAAAATTACAGGCCGTTACTGTACAGAACAATGGCAAGTAAAAAAAAATGACAGATTGTTTTGTCAGTGGGGATGGGAAAAATCATGTTCTGCTTTTATTCGGGACCGCACTGGTGAAGATGATTGTGTTAGGAGAAACCCTGAGGACGACAGGAAATAAAGGCATCAAGCAGGTCAACTAATATTTGGAACAGAAAGAAATAGTTTATTTGTCATTAATATTTGGCATTATTTCTTGATACTTTCTGCATTTTGGTAACATACTTTTGGAGGGTGTCCATAATCCCAGTTTACAATTTAACAAAACATCACCAAGGGACGTCACAAGATGATTTTAACAAAGCTTCCTAGTAAGTATGATATGTGCTGTATAAACTTATTTATATTGTGCAAGAAAGCACAAAATCAGACTACATGTGGTGGCCACCAATGAGTAAAGAGAGTGTTGGTATATATATATATATATATATATATATATATATATATACGTTTTTGTGCATCACTGTGTTTGACCCAAATTGCTAAACCGGTATAACTTGCACTAATGCATTTAGCACCATGACCGGTCGTGTTGCCACTTGCACGATCATACCTTTTGGACTCTTGCTATAGCATCATTGAATATTGCGTTACAGTGTATATTATCATCAGAGTGGGAGCTAAATTTGCCCTTGAGGAACACGAATAAGTATCAAATTTATTTATACATCCATCCATTCTCAGAACCACTTATCCTCACTAGGGTTGCGGGCTTGCTCGCGCCAATCTCAACTAACTCTGGGAGAGAGGCTGGGTACACCCTGAACTGGTCGCCAGCCAATCGCAGAGCACATATAAACAAACAGCCATTCGCACACACATTCACAGCTACGGACAATTTATAGTTTTCAATTAACCTGCGATGCATGTTTTTGGGATGTGGGAGGAAACCGGAGTGCCCGGAGAAAACCCAGGCAGGCGCGGGGAGAGCATGCAAAGTCCACACGGGCGAGGATTGATTTGAACCCCGGTCCTCATAATTGTGTGGCAGATGTGCTAACCAGCTGGTCACCGTGCCACCTATATATATATATTTTAAAAAAACAAACAAAGCAATTACTCAAAAATAAAGAGTTAAGGTGTATTAGAAAGTCCAATGAAAAGTGAAGCTCTACAATATATAGTTCAAAAACCTTTCAGAGCCACAAGCGCTATGTATTCCAAAAACAATAGTCACTGTGAAACACAATCTACAAATAGGACCTGCAGGACTGAAAATACTAGTAATTTACAAATAAAACATCCATCCATCCATCCATTTTCTGAGCCGCTTCTCCTCACTAGGGTTGCGGGCGTGCTGGAGCCTATCCCAGCTGTCATCGGGCAGGAGGCGGGGTACACCCTGAACTGGTTGCCAGCCAATCGCAGGGCACATAGGAACAAACAACCATTCGTACTCACAGTCATGCCTACGGGCAATTTAGAGTCTCCAATTCATGCATGTTTTTGGGATGTGGGAGGAAACCGGAGTGCCCGGAGAAAACCCACGCAGGCACGGGGAGAACATGCAAACTCCACACAGGCGGGGCCGGGGATTGAACCCAGGTCCTCAGAACTGTGAGGCTGACGCTCTAACCAGTCGGCCACCGTGCCGCCACAAATAAAACAATCACATTATTTTTTTCAATTCCAAACCAATTTGCGCGAGGACATACTTTTACCACTCACCTAACAACAAAATGAAATAAGTGCTGCTTTCTCAATAATTACAGTACTTTGTGAACAAAAGAATATCACACTAAACTCGTTCAAACAAAATCGCCCTCATGAGAGATGCATTCCAAGGTACCTGGTTTTGATTTGAGGCTCAATTCTCACAAAATTAGGTACACCAGCAAAATGTAATCACGCCCAATTCTGGTCGCTGAAAACCACAACCACAATAAACATGTTATATACATGTTTAATTAATAGCTCTTTGAAAATCAATTTGCCAGTCAAAAATGTGCATTGTTAGCACTGCAGATTTTGTAATGCAGTTCTTGAGAATACACAGGTGCATAGATCATTTTACACTTGTGACTATGTGAGTCCCAGGATGCACATGTCTGGTATCAATGAGTCCCAACCTTGGAACAATCCCTGCAGTCCCTGCAATTTATCATCGCGGAATACATATACAGTAATCTTCCACTTTATGAGGGTTTTTGCTTTGCGGTCCTGCTATATTGCAGATTTTTATTTTGGTGTTATCCATTGCTCTTGCTGTCTCTCCCAATATATTGTTTCAGCCGGCCACAGTCGCAATTTTTTTTAGGATGATATACACGTAATTTCTCAAAAAGTCTCACGATAAACAATAGTATCATTGATGTTTTCTTTTATGCCACTGATATAATCATAATATCGTGCATAATTCAAGTACATCCTTTTTAAGAACAATTACTACTACTTCAGTTTCACGTAAAATGACAGGACATTAAAAAGAGTAAAATCTCCCGTTGAGTCCCCTCGTCGCCTTCAATGACTTAAAACTCATACCCTGTCAGTTCATAATGTGAGAATTGTATACAATGATACAACTGAACGCTGAAACACGAACCTCACAAGGCCAAACAGTACCTCATTCTCATGAGTCAAACTGAAGATACAAGCCCCAAGCAAATTGCTGACAATAAACCCCATTACCCACCCGGGGCATATTTGATCTACAGGCTTCTACAGTTGCGAATCAAACAGAGCCTTTGTGGTTAAGTCTTACAGAGAATAGTGGCACAATACCTCATGGGTATTTCCGCATTGTGCGTGTCAGACGCACATATGTGCAAAGACGGACACAAAAACACAAACAAGCGAATGGATTAATGCAGACACTTTCTGCACTGCCAAGTCAAAATAACACACCCGCTTTGACTTCTCATGACAGAAGACAGTCTTTGTTGGAGTTCTTTTGGGTTGCTGAGTTCTGCAGATGGAAATGAACAAATGACGTCTTTTACCGCAGCATGAGGCGAGCATCTCAACACCCCAAGAAGACCATCTAAGCATTAGTATCATGGGGCCATTTAAAGATAGGAATTTCAGACATACAAATACCTACATTTAATCAAAAAACCTAGATCTGTAGCTAAAGTAGGGACTCAAAGTGGGCTTTTAAACTCAACATGACGTGTTGCTGACTATCAATTCGGTTATAGTGATGTGATTATCCTCTTTTAAAGATCCTAAAGTCATTTTCATGATTTGTTTCTAAATACATTAAATATGTTTGAGGATAAGTGCTGAAAATGTGCAACGTCTGAGAACAGTTTATTACTGAACTGTTGCGTTATAAAGCTTCTGGCTACGAGCCCGCCCTCCCCCACCGTATAAGTACCAAGCGCCTTCAGTCCATCTCTGGCTATTCGGCGCAATTGCCACTTCCTAATAGTAACTTGGCCCATTTCTACCACTACTGTGTACAGTTAACCATCAAACTATGCCTACAACCTGAAAAAATACAACTTCCTTTAAGTGTTATGCATTTTAGTTTTATTTGGGCTAGCAATGTGTCTGCTATGTGCACCTGCACATGGCGCACAGAGCGAGGCAGCAGTGAAACGGACGACCCCGCCACCCCAGCGGCTAGTAGGCGTCGGGGCCTCAGAGTGCTTGCTGGCTAGCCGCAACAAAAGAAAAAAAAACATCCTGGGGGACCAGTGCGTCCCCACCTCTGAGTGCACCATGGTCGGCCACAATTCCGGCAATGGTCAGCTGAATTTCAACGGAGGCAAAGGAGGGAAGAATTGTCCCAGCACGGCTGTCGGTCATTGCGCCGGGCCTCAGAGGCTGCCTGGCCCCCATAAAGCGACTCTTTGTGGCCTGTGGGAGCATGTCCATCACTTGGAAAGACCCAGAAAAGCGCAGACGTTTACCAAGAGGCGAGGGTAGAGCAGGCACAGATTAAAATTTGGCAGCGTTGTTAAAAACACTCTTCTCTGTGGTGTGTCAAATTCGCTTTACAGGGTCTTTAATAGTGATACTCCGTAAAGGTTGACTCAAGACAACTGGACTGTTCTTGTTCGTTGACGACATTTCACCTTTAATCCAAAAGGCTTATTCAGTTCGGAATTTTGGTGTGTAGCCTCCCTATCATAATTAGAATCAGAATCAAAATTGGCATTATTGGCCAAGTATGTTACAGGACACACAAATAATTTGTCTCCGGTAGTTGGAGCTTCTCTAGTATGACAACCAATAGCCATTATGACGAAATATTCCATACATTAAGGACATAAAAAAAAAAGAAAATGCTGGTTTCTAGAGATGGTGAATTTTGGGTTTTCATTTGCTGTAATCATCAAAATTATACATATCCTTTATATATTTACAAAATCCTGAACTATTTCACTCCGACTGTGTGTAGTGCATCTCTATAAATTGAACTACTTAACTAAATTGAGCTTTTGACACTACATTTTTTTTTTTTTTAGATCTACCTGCAGTTTACGACACGCCATGATATTGAACAAGTCATCCCACCTGCACTGCTTGCGGTGCAAACACAACCCAAATAAGGTTTTACCGTTCTCTGCGAACCCTACGGAACGTACTGGTGAATCGAACTGAACTAACGCTTGGGACATAACTTGGATCTCTGGCTTTGGCAGCTTTTCCGACCCAATACAGTGTTGTGCTGTGTTGCCACAACTGGCCACCGCAGCAGTTACTAGATTATCCTATTTAAAAAAAAAATGTAACACGTTTAAAATGTTCTTACTGAAAGTGTTGCCATTGTAATTGTGCCGATGAGTATACCGTCCAATCTCAAAGATAGACTGTTCCTTCTCCAGAGCCTGGATTTGTTCATTATCACACCTATACAACTACAAAACGATCGAATTATGAAAGTGAAATGAGGTGGCACCTACGGGTATTTAGCTTCCGGTACGTTTGAATTGAAGGTTTGAAGCACTTCATAACTCATTCTTTATCCCTAAGAGAATGTCAAAGCGCTTCCATTGATCTCATTAAAGCTGTACTTTTACAAGTGGGTATATTGGCCTATACGTTGCATTACTAATCAGTGTCAATTATGTGTTCAAACTTACAAGAAAGGAGAAAGTGACTTGTCACAGTTTTCCTTTGCAGCCTTTTGAGGATAAAATATTGCTGCGCTCGCAAATATCCACTAAATTGAAGTATGCACGTGCCTCAAGTCCACTTACAATAAGCTTTTAAATTACATTATATGAGAATCTATAAATTACTTAACCAACAAACATCTCTCTTACTAATCCTGGTATGTAAAAGCTGCTTGAGTGAGCAATAGTTGCAGGAAAATAGAAATCAATTACTGATGTTTCCTTATTAAATGGCAAGTGAAACTGCTTTTCTTATGTTGTCACATTAGTTTTAATAGGCTTGGTGAGTTAGTCTTGCTCTCTCACGCGCACACACACACACACACACACAGCTTGCTAGACAGCTCTCTTGACAATGAAGTGCCCTAATTAGTGTGGATAAATATTGGAGAGCACTTGTTTAAAGCAAAGAGAGCATCCTCTGTGATTGATTTGTTGATTCTGTTGAAGAAAAGGTCACATGGGATGGGGACACACAACAGCTTTGGTGAGTGTTTGTGGAGGGCCCATCTAATGGGATATACAGCAACAAGTCATTCATTAATATACGGTCCATTATATAAACTCCTGGAATGAAAAGCAAAGTATAGACGACTAAAAAGGTGGAAATATAACTCATAAAGGAAAATGAAAAGGGTGGACTGGAAGAGGAGGATAACTAAAGCAGAGGAAAGAGGGGAGGGAAATAAGCAGGGTGGGAAAGAAATGAAAGACCTGAGAAATCATCTTTAAAGAGCTCTCCCTCTCTCTCTCTCTCTCTCTCTCGCCCACGCAAAAAAACACATGTATACACACGCACATCATGCTGCACTGATGTGATGCACACTAGATAAGTACCAACACATTACTTATGTTGCGTTTATTCTTCAGTGCCTGCGATACGTTATTAAAAATGAAAATGTATGATCACTCTGACACCCAATTAAAAACTCACACGTTCGGTTTCCCATGTATTGTGAAACAAATCAACCTCATTCCCAAGTCCACTTTGCTCATGAAGCATCGAAATCTGACTTGACGAGGGAGGAGAGGAACTAACATAACTATGAAAGAACATATCCATAGTGCCATCTAGTGTCTCTCAGTAAAACGCAAAAAAAAAATACTGTAAATGTTCAGCTGAGAGGTTGGAGCAGATGTCATTAGTCTTACAGATTTACATGATACTGACTCCATCATATAAAAAGGTCATCATTATTTCACTTTTAAAGGTCAACACTGTAAAACATTTAATAAGACCAAGGATAAAACTTTCACACTACACTAGAAATATCTCTTTAAAATAAAAAATAATTTCTAACCCCAAATCATTTTAGCAATCAATTTGGGACAATTATATGCATTGAACTAGTAGTTACAGTTAGGGGGAAAGCCCTTTTTTGTTACAGCATGGCTGTGCCCCTGAAGGCCTATAAATACATGCTTGGGTGAGTCTGGTGTGGGGGAATCTCAGCTGCATGAACACTTTTGGAATGAACAAGAACTCAGACGGCAGCTTAGTGAAGTAGCGGTTAGTACGTCTGCCTCACAGTCGAGAGGTCGTGGGTTCGAATTGCATCTCAGGCCCTTCTTTGTAGAGTTTGCATGTCCTCCTGTGCTTGCGTGGGGTTTCACTGAGTACTCCTTTCTACTTCTTCCGACAGTCGAAAAAACATGTTAGATTATAAACCCCAATTCAAATGAATATGGCATGTTGTGTAAAATGGGAAAAACAAAAACAA
This sequence comes from Phyllopteryx taeniolatus, assembly GCF_024500385.1. Classification (NCBI taxonomy): domain Eukaryota; kingdom Metazoa; phylum Chordata; class Actinopteri; order Syngnathiformes; family Syngnathidae; genus Phyllopteryx; species Phyllopteryx taeniolatus. The sequence continues at coordinate 7,671,740 of NC_084511.1, read as the reverse complement.
AAACAAAACAAAAGAGTTCATCCATCATCCATCCATTTTCTGAGCCGGGGTACTACCCTGAACTGGTTGCCAGCCAATCGCAGGGCACATAGAAACAAACAACGATTTGCACTCACATTAACACCTACGGGTAATTTAGAGTTGTCAATTAACCTACGATGCTTGTTTTTGGGATGTGGGAGGAAACCGGAGTACCCGGAGAAAACCCACGCAGGCACGGGGGAGAACATGCAAACTCCACACAGACGGGGCCGGGGATTGAACCCTTGTCCTCAGAACTGTGAGGCAGACGCTCTAACCAGTCACCCACCGTGTCGCCCAAAACAGTTCAATTATTTGCAAATCATTTTCAACCAATGTTAGATTCAATTCAAAGAAAATATATTGTTCAAACTGGTAAACTGAACAAGAACAAGATCCCGGATACAAGCGGCCAAAATGAGTTTCCTCCGCAGGGAGTCCGGGCTCTCCCTTAGAGATAAGGTGAGAAGCTCGGTCATCCGGGAGGATCTCAGAGTAGAGTCGCTGCTCCTCCACATCGAGTACGAGAGAAGCCAGATGAGGTGGCTGGGGCATCTGATTCGGATGCCTCCCGGACGCCTCCCTGGTGAGGTGTTCCGGGCATGTCCCACCGGGAGGAGACCCCGGGGACGGCCCAGGACACGCTGGAGAGACTACGTCCTTCGGCTGGCCTGGGAACGCCTCGGGATCCCCCCGGAAGAGCTGGATGAAGTGGCTGGGGAGAGGGAAGTCTGGGCATCCCTGCTAAATCTACTGCCCCCGCGACCCGACCCTGGATAAGCGGTAGAAAATGGATGGATGGATGGTAAACTGCATTATTTTTGTTTTTTTTGCAGGTGCATGTTTACCAGTGTGTTACATCACCTTTCATTTTAACAACATTTAATAAGTGTTTGGAGTGTTTGTTGAAGGTTTGTAGGTGGAATTCTTTCCCATTCTTGCTTGATGTACAACTTTAGTTGCTCAACAGTCTGGGGTCTCCATTTTCGTACTTTGTACTTCATAATGCACCACACATTTTCAATGGGAGACAGGTCTGGACTGCTGGAAGGCCAGTCTCGTACTCACACTCTTTTACTACGAAGCCACACTGTTGTAACCCACTGTTGTTGCGGCTTGGCATTGTCTTGCAGAAATAAGCAGGGATCTCCCTGACAAAGATGTTGCTTGGATGGCAGCATATGTTGTTGCAAAACCTGTATGTACCTTTCAGCATTAATGGTGCCTTCACAGATGAGCAAGTTACCCATGCCATGGGCAGTAACACCCCCCCCCCCCCCCCCCCCCCCATACCATCTGCTGGCTTTCGCACTTTGCGCTGATAACAATCTGAAAGGTCCTTTTCCCCTTTGGCCCAGATGACACGCTGTCCATTAATTAATTTTCCATACCGCTTATCCTCACGAGGGTCGCGGGAGTGCTGTAGCCTATCCCAGCTATCTTTGGGCGAGAGACGGGGTACACCCTGAAGTGGTCGCCAGCCAATCGCAGGGCACCTATAAAAAAACAACCATTCACACTCACATTCACATCTACGGGCAATTTAGAGTCTTCAATCAACCTTCCATGCATGTTTTTGGGATGTGGGAGGAAACCGGAGTACCCAGAGAAAACTCACGCAGGCATGGGGAGAACATGCAAACTCCACACAGGCGAGGCCGAATTTGAACCCGGGTCCTCAGAACTGTGAGGCGGATGTGCTAACCAGTCATTCACCGTGACGTCACACGCCGTCAAATGATTTCCAAAAACAATTTGAAATGTGGACTCATTAAACCACAGCACACTTTTCCTTTTTGCATCAGGCCATCTCAGATAAAGCTCAGCCCCAGAAATGTTGTTGATATACTGTATAGCTTTTGTTTTAACTTGCATTTGTAGCTGTAGCGACAAACTGTGTTAACTGACAATGGTTTTCTGAAGTGTTCCTGCGCCTATCTGGCAATATCCTTTACACAATGATGCCGTTTTTTAATGCAGTACCGTCTGTGGGATGAAAGATCATGGTCATTCAATGTTGGTTTTTGGCCTTGCCACTTACGTGCAGAGATTTCTCCAGATTCTCTGAATCTTTTGATGATATTACTGACTGTAGATGATGAAATGCCTAAAGTCCTTGCAACTGTACATTGAGAAACATTTTTAATTAAACATTGCTCAAGCGGCACGGTGGCCGACTGGTTAGAGCGTCAGCCTCACAGTTCTGAGGTGCGGGGTTCAATCCCCGTCCCCGCCTGTGTGGAGTTTGCATGTTCTCCCTGTGCCTGTGTGGGTTTTCTCCGGGAACTCCGGTTTCCTCCCACATCCCAAAAACATGCATGAATTGGAGACTGTAAATTGCCCGTAGGCATGACTGTGAGTGTGAATGGTTGTTTGTTTCTATGTGCCCTGCGATTGGCTGGCAACCAGTTCAGGGTGTACCCCGCCTCCTGCCCGATGACAGCTGGGATAGGCTCCAGCACGCCCGTGACCCTAGTGAGGAGAAGTGGCTCAGAAAATGGATGGATGGATGGACATTGCTCAAGCATGGCGGCATGGTGAAAGACTGGTTATAGCAACTGCCACACAGTTCTGAAGACCGGGGTTCAATCCCTGGCCCCGCCTGTGTGGAGTTTATGTTCTCCCCGTGGCTGCGTGGGTTTTCTGCGGGCACTCCGGTTTCCTCCCACATCCCAAAAACATGTGTGGTAGGTTAATTGACAACTCTAAATTGCCCGTGGGTGTGAATGTGAGTGCGAATGGTCGTTTGTTTGTATGTGCCCTGCGATTGGCTGGCAACCAGTTCAGGGTAGTACCCCGCCTCCTGCCCGATGATAGCTGGGATAGGCTCCAGCACGCCCGCGACCCTAGTGAGGAGAAGCGGCTCAGAAAATGGATGGATGGATTGCTCAAGCAGTTGTTGCTATTTGCTCAAACAGTTGTTCACAAAGTAGTGAACCCCACCACATCTTTGCTTGTGTACGACGGAGCCTTTTGGGTATGCTCCTTTTAAACCCAATCATGACACTCACCTGTTTCCAATTAACCTGTTCACCTGTGGAATGTTCTAAACAGATGTTTTTTGAGGATTCCTCAACTTTCTCAGTCTTTTGTTGCCCCTGTCTCAGCTTTTTTGTAGTGTTGCAGGTATCAAATTCAAAATGAGAGAATATTTTGCAAAAAAAGCAATCACATTCATTAGTTTGAACATTAAATATCTTGTCTTTGTAGTGTATTCGAGAGAGTATAGGCTGAAAAGGATCTGCAAATCATTGTATTCTGTTTTTCTTTCACACAATGTCCCAAATTCATTGGAATTGGTGTTTGTAATTGAAGACGCTAAATTGTTCATAGGTGTGAATGTGAGTGTGAATGATTATTTGTTCCCTGCGATTGACTGGCGACCAGTCCATAGTGTATCCCACTTCTTGTCCAAAGACAGTTAAATGGACTGCTCTTATATAACGGTTTATAACGCTACATTCACCCACTCACACATATTCATACACTAAGGGGCGACTGCTGCCATGCTTGCGCTGGCACTGCCAGGCTCACTGGGAGCAAATCAGGGTTCAGTGTCTTGACACTTCGACATGCGGACAGTCGTAGCCGGGAGTTGAACCAAGGACCCTTAGGTCACTGGACAACCCGTTCTACCTACTGAGCCACAGCCGCCACAACTGGGATATGCTCCAGCAAATCGCAACCCTAAAGAGGACAAGCGCCATAGAAAATATGAATATGAAAGAATGGGAAATAAGTGTGAGCCAGACCCTCTCTCAGGTCAAACATCAGTGACCTCCAACCACATAAAATGTTGGACAGCAATTCCGACACACACACACACTCAAGTATTGGCCAGGTGTTCCAATACTTGTGCATATACTGTATCAGAAATAAGAGAGGGCATAAACAAAGAACAGGCAACAGACATCTAACTGGTGTCTAGTCCACTGAAGTATCAAATGGCAGAGTCATGTGAGCTTTTGTTGCTGCTGAAATTCAATGCAAGCCAACTGGTGGGAGCCATATGCTGTGAAATGCATAATGAAACAGGACTCATCTTGCGGCCACAAAGACCAAAGCTTGGAATGCCTGTGTGAGTGTGTTCACAAGTAATTGCTACTGATGATTGGCGTACAGGGTGCCAGGCGCCAGTTCTTGGTATGCATACAGTACACATGAGGGGGTAGGCAGAAATGTGAAGGGGGCATCATGTGTACACATCAAGCGCCAGCATATCTGTTGCTGTTGTTGTCGATAAATGTTTTCTCCAAGGAATTGGGTTATTAGCATTGTCCAACACCCAAAATATGGATTGCATTGCCTCTACCATAAGACTTGTCTATCTTGGATGTTCCACCTGAAGACAAAGCTCCTTAAAGTCATTGAGGCTTTATAGTACCACAAACTAAGATCACCAAACAGTTGATCATTTCTAACTTCTCTTCCAACAATACTCCACACCAACACCGGAGGCTCCCCCTAACACAAATAACTTGTCTCTCTCTCAAAACTGTATCACTTCCACATACTGTACTTCCTTGACAATAATTCCTATTAGAGAGGGTTTTGGAGTCATCTTGTGGCACTTTAAAGCATTGATTGTAGAACGGGTCCCGCGAGTGGTACGCAAAAGAATCACTGCCCAAGTACTGTTGGGCTGTATTTAACTTTTTCATACAATGATTTGTATTAAATATTGAAGAATTGTTTGTTTTTAAACTCTTATTTAGGTAGACTTTTTTTAAATAAACCTTTGCCATTGCGCAATATCAGTTATAGCTTCCATCCATCCATTTTCAACACCGCTTATCCTGGTTAGGGTTGCGGGACGCTGGAACCTATCCCAGCTGACTTCGAGCGAAAGGCGGACTACACCCTGAACTGGTTGCCAGTCAGTCGCAGGGCACATAAAGACACGGACAACCATTCGCACTCACATTCACCTCACTGAGTGGGAACCGAACCCACGCTGCCTGCACCAGTCAGGCGAGTGTACCACTACACCATCAGTGACCCAGTTATAGCTTGTAATCAAATAATCGGCGGTCATGTGTTTTGGACATGCACGGCTCGCTGGAAAACGGTCACCACCAAACGCCTTCACAATATACTGTGGCATTTGCTTACACAATGACATGGAGGCAAGTCATGGCTATATCTAGTTGGAACTTCTCAACTTCGCACACCAGCTCGGGCAAGGACTTGTTTGCCCTGGGTGACCCTACCAGGGGCACAAAGCCCCAGACAACTCCTCGGATCATTGGGATACACAAACTCCTCCACCACAATAAGGCATAAGCGCATCAATATCAGGTGTCAAATACTAAGTAGCAGCCAAGTTCAAAATGTTATTTAAGTGGTCACATAAGGTGTCGTTAATGCACCCACCAGTGAACAAAATCAACAACAACGGTTACTTTATTGGAAAATAGCAGTCAATGTGTTCCTTATCCCCACGGGCTGGAGTGGACCCCCGACGGCCCGGTTCTGGCCAGCAGGCTATATCTTTGACACCCCTGGTATAAGAGACATACATTATATTACCCCGTTTCATACAAACATACCAGGTTTTATGAAGTAACTTCAAAACACCAAGCATAAGTATGATTTTAAGGAAAAGGAAGCCTGACATTTGAAGGTAAAGTTTTTTTTATCTATGATGTGTTATGTGTGGCCATAGACAACATACTGTACTGTTGAGGCTAAACCTGTCTAAACAGATCATGGTCAGGCAAATTGTTTTTACGTATATATATATATATATATATATATTTTCCCCCCACTCTACTTAACTTTCTGAAAAACGAGAATCCAATTAAATGCTCTGCACGCTCAGTATATTTTGCCTTTTCCCCTGTTCAGTTTTTTTTTTAAAGCGACTTCAGAAAGGTCATTAATTATGAGAATCTACCTTGTCCATGATGTAGGATGGACCACTAACTCTGTGTGCCACTAGTGATTGAGAAAAAAAATAAATAAAAAAATCACAAAAGATTTTTAAAAAAGGCCATTAAGAAGATACTGTATGCGCAAACATTCAAGGCAAATCTTCAAGCTCTATCTGGGATATAAGACTGATTTAATAAGGTTGGTCTAATAAGATTGAAACGGAAATGTCATTTGCGTGACTCAAGAAATAATTTTCTTTAAAAGCCACAAAGGCTAACAACTTCTGGGGCCGATACAAAACTGGGTCATGTTGGAGAGTCACTCAATGGAGGTCTAAATAGCCAAAACATGGGACCTTTAACAAAGATAATGCTCAGTTTTGATTGATTGTCAGGGAGGGATTCATTTCACAATATATTTAATATTTAGTTTTCACAGTCGTAACCACATCACATCGACAATTGTTTACAATGTTTTGCTCCTTGCATATATCGCACTAAAGCTAATAAAAGTGCAGTATTAGAAACACCTAATAGTAAGATGCAGTCCAGTTGTGATAAACTGCAAACTAGAATGACAATATTTGATTCATACCTTTCAAAACTGAGCATTATTAGCTTTGCAAACCCCATGTTTTCCTCATCAGAGTGTGCATAGGTGTAACTAATGAAGTGTATACTGTAGATGCATACCATCAAAGTTAAAACTTAGCATGATCTATGTATGGAAAGGGTATTCCGGCCCTGAAGTGCAAAACACAATGGCAAGTTAAAAAACACGACAGCAACTAACTAATCTCAATGACAAATAACTAATCACAATGACAACTAAACTAAACAACAGCAAATAACTAATCACAACAAGAATGACTAAACACAACAGCAAATGGAAACAAACTAAATGAAATTAAGCTACCAGAAAAGGTAGGTACTGGTCGCGGATAAGACTCATTGCTGATTGGACGAACCTACAGGAAGAGGTAGGGACTGGTGTGGGAGATAAGACTCATCTCTGATTGGACGAGAGGGACGGCTAGATTGGACGCTTTGACCAGGAAGTTATTTCGCGTCTGGTGTGGTTTTTGAAATGAGTGTTACCAGTGATTCAAACGTAGCTGCTGCTATCAAATAATATTTTGACTCGTGACATATGTAAGCAGTCTGATTTTGTGGCTCTGCGTTACATAACTATCCCAACGCTTCCTGCACTGGCGACCACACTGGGATTCGAAGCCACACTTCCACCATGTCATGTATTGGAGAGACGAGTGCGGCCACTGCCCTCTTTTCCAGTGGGGTTTCTTAATGTACATCCTGCTCCCGTTACACATACATATGAGGTGATACCGGATAGATATGCTCAGAACTAAATCACGACATTCAAATAAATAAACACACGTGGACAACTTGTTTAAAAGAGGTTGGGCTGAACAGACGCCGTCGTCCAATGAAGTCGTCCCTCTCGTCCAATCAGCAATGAATCTTATCTCCCGCACCAGTACCTACCTCTTCCTGTAGCTTCGTCCAATCAGCGATGAGTGTTATCCAGTACCTATCTTTTCCAGTAGCTTAATTTCGTTTTGTTTTTTCATTTGCTCTTGTGATTTTTCATTTGCTGTTGTGTTTAGTTATTTGTTGTTGTGATTTGTTATTTATTGTTGTTTTTTGATTTGCTGTGTTTTTTATCTCCCTTAGAGATAGGGTGAGAAGCTCGGTCATCCGGGAGGATCTCAGAGTAGAGCCGCTGCTCCTCCACATCGAGAGGAGCCAGATGAGGTGGCTGGGGCATCTGATTTGGATGCTTCCCGTACGCCTCCCTGGTGAGGTGTTCCGGGCACGTCCCACCGGGAGGAGACCCCGGGGATGACCCAGGACACGCTGGAGAGACTACATCCTTCGTGTGGCCCGGGAACGCCTCGGGATCCCCCGGAAGAGATGGATGAAGTGGCTGGGGAGAGGGAAGTCTGGGCGTCCCTACTAAAGCTACTGCCCCCGCGACCCGACCTCGGATAAGCGGTAGAAAATGGATGGATGAATGGTGTTTTTGAATTTGCTGTTGTTTAATTATTTGCTGTTTTGTTTTTTTATTTGCCATTGTGTTTAATTAATGTGTTTTTAAATTTACCGTTGTGTGTAGTTATTTGCTGTTGTGTTTTAAATTTCAGGGCCACTGTAAAAGGGGCCTATTATGCTCAGTATCATCTTAAATTTTCATTCAAGCGCAGCAAGCAGCAATCCTTATTTTTATCTTAAGCCTTTTTAATGGCACTTAAAGTTCATTTTGTGCCTTACACAGGCTGTGGTAGCTGTGTCCCTAAAAGGCACTTCCTCTATCAAGCCTGCCGGGAAGGAGGAGTTAGCAGTGACTGCACTTCAAGGTCAAACCTAATGTGACCAGAGCAGACGACATCTGGTCACGAAAATAAGGAAAACGAAGTGGTGGGTTCAGTGTATAATGCATGCCGATATAGCATTACTTTCTATATTGATTACCACTTAAATAAATAAATACATACATACATACATAAAAAATACCCACATATTTCAAGCATGTTGTTAGATGTTTACTTGGAAAAGTAGATCTGAGAATCCTTCAATGACTGCCTGAGCACCCAAAGGGATTTTGAGCTCCACCAAAAAGTCACGCAAAGGATTGCCCTACTTGTGCATTTTTAAGAAGAAAATATTGAATCTCAGGAAGCAAGCATAAGCAAACCACGCACAGCACAGAATGGTTCGGAAATGTATTGGATTAGGACGTCTGATGCCTTATCATTTGAAATGTAAGAAACTCACAGGGGCAAGGAGGTAATCTAAATGTTGCTAAAGAGTATAATATTCTGTAGCTAAAAAAAAAAAAGGTAAGACAGAGGTGCAGTAACTTCATGCTCTGCTACAGTGTAGTCTAAGGGAAATCATATTTAACTTTATTAGATATACAAAGAATGCTGCTGACTTTTATTTTCTGAATAATTGGCAGTTTAGTTATGGCCGATGTCATTGGGAATCAAAATGTTGCTCATTGGAAATTCTGTGGATTGTCTCATGCATTCAATTACTGTAGTTGCTCTACCTAGTGGGGGAGTTGGTAAATTAGTTTCATCAACCCTTAAAGCAGTGGTTCCCAACCTTCATTGGGCCAAGGCACCAATTTTACATTACAAATAAATCTGACAGCATCCCATCCAAAAAATGGCACAAAAAGCATGAATACTGAAATAATGATGATCTTGTCTCAATTTATTTAATTAATAGACTTACGCAATGTGAACTCTGGGCGTTTAATTGACCACAAAGCTTATATACATGCAGGAAGCCATGGCTTATTCTGTTGTACGAATGGCAACGAGTGGATGGACAGGTTTTTTTGTACCTTGTTCCAGGGTCACGACTTGGACTCGAGTCACGAATTTGGTGACTTTAGACTCGACTTGACAAACTGTCACAAGACTCGTAACTCGACTTGGACTTGAACAGCAATAACTTGTGACTTCACTTGGACTCGTGTTTTATTGCAAAAAAATTAATAAATAGAATGGTTGTTTGTTTGTATGTGCCCTGCGATTGGCTGGCAACCAGTTCAGGGTGTACCCCGCCTCCTGCCCGATGATAGCTGGGATAGGCTCCAGCACGCCCGCGACCGTAGTGAGGAGAAGTAGCTCAGAAAATGAATGAATCGATGGATGGATAAATAAATAAAATAAATCCACATTGCAGTGTGGAAACGGCTTGACGTCAATTATGCTTGACGTCAAGTATGCATGTTTTCGTTAGCATTAGCAGCGAGCTTTGTGAGCGATCATGCAAATAATTACACGGCGGGCCGGCCGTGCGCTGTCTGGGCTACCTGTTCATCACAGTCTGGTTTAGTCAGTGTAGTGTTCTGAAGAATCAGTCTTGTATTTCTTTTGTTTCTTATTCACTTTATTTACTGATCAGCACACAGCTAGCATCTATTCGACATTCTTCTTCGTGTCCTCTTCTTCGTCGCCTGTTTTTGATGTAATAGTTTTATGCAGCGCCCCCTTGTGTTCTGACTAAGATACTACAGCTGGATAAAATTGTGCCTTTATAACAAGATGACAAACTTGTGTTTCTCTTTTTTTTTTTTTTTTATTAATTAATGCCTTATGTTTTTGATACAAGAAATGGCAAGTTTAAACTGAAATCTTATTTGTGTTTGATGTATTTGTGTTTGAAATTGCTTCATGAGAAATGTTGTGCGAAATAAAGTGAGAAAAAGTAAGTCATACCATAGCATTTTATAGAATAATTGAAAACGTAGTCTCGATTCGTTTTGAAGGGGCAAAAACTAAGCCCTCCGTTGACGATTGGCTTTGAAGGTAGAAAAACTTTGTTCTTATAAAGGTTCAATGCACTTGTTTTATAAAATTTGAATGAGTATGGATTTTAAAATATATGGAATATACAAATATTATATATTAAATATACCTATACATATATAAAATTACCTTGTTGTTAAGATGACTTGAAATTACTCGAAACTCAAAGTTTAGGATCTTGTCGAGACAGGCTGTCTCGACTTGGGACTTGACTGCATGTGAGGGCAAGACTTGACTTACTTGTGACTTGCAAAGCAATGACTTAGTCCCACCTCTGCCTTCTTCCTTCTAATGGAAGTATGGAGTATTCCCCCCCACACACTTTAAGTCACTGGCATATATAGATGAACAAAAATGTAATTGTAATTAATAAATAATAATTGTTGGACAAATGAAGTGAAATTGGCTAATGTTCCGCAAGCACCACTGATGAGCTCTCACAACACTAGTGCGCCATGGCTCCAAGGTTGGGAATCACTGCACCATAGCACTCAACAAAAAAAGGTTTTAAATCTAACAGAATCCAATCCATGAGGTACAATTTTTGACTCATGTTGCAATAGTACAGACACACGTATACAATACATAAAATACAGTTGTTCTGTTCCAACACGAAAAAAGATAGCTAGGTCCCCGACTGGCAACCATTATCCCTGTGCTGTGATCGTGTGTGGTGGGGTTTAGTGGATTACAATTGGAGAAACTGGTGGGGGAAGAGAGAGGAGAGACGGTCACAGGGCAATACTGACCCGCAACCATCATCCCCACCCAGGCCAACCAGCAACCCCAAGGATGCGCAAATGTATGTAGTGCATTAAAAATCCACGGGAGAAAGGCATGGCGGGCCAGAGTGCCGGGACACCTGGCCGAGTCTCCTGAATCATGAACACTGAAATAATTATCTTGTCTCAATTTAATCACAAATGAACTTAACTCAGTGTGAAATCTCGGCTTCTTTAGCTGAACACAAAGATGACATATTTGCAGTAAGCCATGACAAATATCGAAGACAAAAAACATGCCGCACCATTGAACGGAGTCGATGGTATCTACCTGATAACCACACTGGTAGCATGAAACCATTTTTTTTCTCAAGTTTCATCTCCTCAACTCAGCTGCAGAATGAAGGGGATGTTGGGAATTGTTTTTTTTTTTTTTTCAAACTAATTTTCCCAGCATGGAAATGCTGCGGCATGTGAGTATTTCCCAACGGATACAATTGCCATCTCACCATTGGCTCGAGCGCTAATCTGACCGACAGCTTGGTTGCGCGTTCAGCCAAGAAAAACCCCACCAGTAAGATTCAAAAACGCCCGACAGCTGAAGAATTGTATCCACTATGAGGTGACAGGGAGGGGAGGTGGATTTTGACACCTCGGCCAATGCTGAACCACCGGTCTCACTCTTTGTCTCTTTATCTGGCTGCTGACTGTTTGTCAACATGACACCGTGATAAAGGGCTCCAAGCTCAGAGGGACGTGACAGTTTGACAGACGGTCACTGTCATAGTGAGTTTCTGCAGGCCTTTGGAAAAAAAAACACCTTTAACCCTGTTATCAGGTTTTCTTTGACAAACAGTTGATGCATTTCTATTTATCTTATTTCTATCTTGAACAAAGTGTAATTGTGTGCACCCTTGAACGGCCAAATTTAAAAGGAACTCCTGCCACGTCAGTGCACCGCCTCCACAAGCCATGCGGCTTTCTTCCCAAGTAAACTGCTAGCTAAGGTGCCCGCTTATCAATCAGTGGGTCTGTTTTCCACTCCGCTGAGCCCCGCGTGGACTCGAGGACCCTCATAATTGAAGAATAAACAGCTGATGAGTAAGTGAGGCACACTAGTGGTTTGCAGATGACAAGTGGTACTGCTGAAAGCAGCGGTTAGTGTGTCACGCTGTGCCTCCCCTGAGGTTGTTTTCATGTCTGTCTTACTGATACTGAGCAATGCTGCAAACAAACGGTACGCCCAAAAGAAAAAATGCAAGTAGAATTGCTTTACTCATAAACTAAGAAAAATTGGTTGTAAACGACCACAATATATCTCAGCAAACATCTGGATTTTCTCACGCATGATTAATGCAAAACAATTATTGTGAGCGTGTGGATTGATTAATTGTGCATGGCAACCAGCAGAGGCAATGTTGATTCCGTCTTGACTATTTTGCTTTCTAAAGAAGCCAACATTAAATCAGCTACGGGAATATGAGTTATGTCCACGCAAACCTCTCCTATGGTAAATCCTATTGTAACTTTTCTGCTCAGTTCAAACATTGGCAAATAGGAGTTGAAAACATTCAGACATTGATTTACCTTTTAATAATGGCGGAAAATAAAAACAACGAACCATTACTTTTCCCTCTGCAGAATTCAGTCAAATGAGAGCACTATTATCTTTGGAAAGTACCACTTAACGGTGTACTTAATGAATTAAGTGATGCTATATTGAATTTTCACATAACAGGAGAAGTGGCTTCATATTTACAAGGTGACATAACAGGAAGGAAGCAGAAACACTGGTTTTTGGGTCGACCAGTTTAGCAATGCTTCCTTAAAATGAACAGGATGATAGCAAGGAAAACTGAGCACAATTTTCATTTGTCACGGACCACAGAGAATGTGGTCTTTTCTGACGTGCCATCCTCACCTAAACCAGACTAAGACAGAATAAGACATGACGAAAGAATCCGCCAAGAAAAGTATTGGATTGGATGCAAAGATCGAAGTAAACTGCCTTCGCTAGTTGTATTAGGAAACAGGGTGGCGAAAAACACATCATTTGAGCCCTTCAGCTAAAGTGCCAGTTCCAAAATGATCTGTCACAGTTCTTTAAGGATTTCTCAGAATTGCACACTGAAATATTAGCTATGCTCTAATTATAACCCAGTGCAGTGCAAATACATTATGTAATCTAATCCTCCAGATGACAAGCGTCATCAAATGCGTTTCTCTCCACAAGAAGCTGGACTTCGATTCTTCCCAGTAAGCCCTGCTTTTTAAAGACGTTCTGTGTGAAAGCACAACAGAAGTGGTCGCACTTGAATAGCCCATTCACACGCAAAGTAAAATCACCTACGATGACTGTCCCACACCTCAAAATATAAGCATGCTTTCTTTACTTTCATAGCACTAGGATTAAGCTATTTCCTGTTTCATCTGAGCGGGAATCCTTAAAGAGGATGTATCACAATATGATAAAATACCTGTACATTCTGTACATTCCAATATACAATCTAGAAATAATAATAAAAAGAGGTAGTTTGTTAGGGTGTTGACAGGAAGAATGAACAAAATTTGAGGAGCAGTGAAACCTCTAAAGAAATTCGCTCTGGGATGTCAACTTCCGATTTGTTCCCATAGGAAATAAGTATGTCGTAATGCATCCCAGGGTCAAAACTGTCACCATAATTATTATTAACTGTACAGGCAGTGTTTTAAGTGACATTTTAACATTCTTAAAGAGTTAGAATTTGATAACATGACGATGCTAGAGTATTACTAAGCCGTATCTTACAATGCAAACTAAGTATTATTCTTCTCAACCCATATTCACACAACATGCCACAAATCCAAAGAAAAAAAAGCTTTTTAAGCTCACTGAACTCAAGTCTTGTGATGTATACCTGCACTATATGCTGACCCTCTGCATGATGTCAAACACGGACGTTAAAAGTTTTGTTCTTTTTGCCCAAAATGTTGGTCACAATTCAAATGACATCAGGGCGCCCTGACTAAGAGGCTCCACGTGTGTACCATTCAGAACCACTTGAAACTGACTCAAACTCATCTCGATGTCTTGTTGTGTAGTATGTACGTTGTTTTTTTTCAAAATCAAAAGATTTTTGAAGTGCACTTCTGCAAAGACAACCTCTAACCATACGTCACGCTTAAGTTTGCTACGTAATGTAGGTCATTCCAGCGAACCATAGGCAGAGCCATTATCCTCACATGGAACACATGGAAAACATGGGACAGTGTTGAACCTTGCCAGGAGTGGCCGGCCGACAAAGATTACCCCAAGAGAACAGCAATGACTCATGCAGGAGGCCAGAAAGGAACTCAGGAACTAAAGAACTGCAAGCCTCCCTTGCCTCAGTTAAGGTCAACAATAAGGAAACACACCAGCAAGTCAACCTCTGAATGTCTTAAGAAAGCAAAATGAAGGTTTTGGAGTGGCCTAGTCAAAGTACAAACTTGAATCCGTTGAAATGCAGTGGCATGACCTTGAAAAGCCTCCATTTTTGTTGAATTCAAACAATTCTCCAAGGAAGATTGGGCCAAAATATCTCCACAGTGATGTGAAAGAGTCATTGCCACTTGTAGAATACGCTTGTTTTCAGTTGTTGCTGCTGAGGATGCCTGAACCAGTTATTAGGTGGAGGGGGATATTACTTTTTCACACAGGGCCAGGTAACTGAGTCATTTTTTTTCCCTTAATAAATAAAATCAGCATTTAAAAACAGCATTTTAAGTTCATTTGTGATATAGTTGTCAGATATTTACATTTGTTTGATGATCTTCACCATTAGATCCAGTCCAACAGCTGTATCCTATACTGTCTTTACAAAAAATAATAACAGTTTAACAGTATTGCTATTGCTGTATTACTGTTGTTGTAATTTATATGACCATTATACCAGACAATCATTAGTCTCGTCTTTTGGGGTACAATGGCTTCACTTTGTCTGTGACTTCAGAAGGAGTAGTTCTTAAACCTTACAACTTGTGATCATGCTCTCAATCATGGACAGGATGAGAACAACAACAATCAGCCCTATGGTGTTCATTAGTGCTGTACCTAATGATATGACTTGAGAGTGCCACCAATCAAAACAATGGACTTTGAATGCATCAGTAATCTCCCATGACTGGGATCGGGAGTGGCAGCTCATCTCAGACCACTCTTTCCTTTTTTGGAAAATGACCAAATGAATTTCTCACTCACTCAGCATAATGCAATGCTATACGAAGGACTCGTTGAACAACATGCATCGAGCACATATTGTTCCAAAACAACAATTGTTAAACGCTAATATTGGACCGCCACTCGGGCCACGTACGTTGCTTGCTTTCTTTCTTTCTTTCTTTCTTTCTTTCTTTCTTTCTTTTTCAACGTCATCAGCGCTCAAGTCAAAAAACAAGTCATTCGCACATCAACAACAACAGTATGGTGCGTACTCACCGTGTTCTTGCAAAAAAAGAAAACCAAAACAATACATGACAGGAGCTATGATCTATGCTGTGTAAAATGACAGAAGTTTGGACGAGGTGGATGGATGCACAAAAAACAAGAGTTCAGTGGGACTAGCTGCACTGTGGTGCGTTTTCCTCCCTCATCCAGAAGAGAACTGCAACTGAACGCTCCCTCGGCGCGGACACGTGACCAGCCCACTGGGGAGCCCCTCTCCCACCCCTCTGCCTTGCGCCGGCATCAGCTTCATTGTGTCTCTCTGTGTCTTTGGCAAACGACATGAATGATATTTTTAACAGACGCCTTCGCAATATATGTATTTTTTAAAGCTACTGAGTCTCTTCAAGGGAAAACACATGTGCAGGCTACCAAGTGCATGCTGAAGCAACAGGTGGCGCTCTAACCACTACCGAGGTCATTTTAACCAATCAAAAGCATGAAGAAATGATCGACCTTTACACGTCTGTGAACAATGGGCGTCAGCAGTGGCAGTCCGAGCTTGAATGTGCGAGACCCCCCTTGCAACCATCCCCAACAACCAGCACACACACACGAACACACTGATGAAAAAGACATAGGAGTGAACCTTGATTTTCTTTCAAATGAACTGAACTCTAACCAATAAGAATACAGCAACAGCCAAGTATATTAGACATTTCTGAATCTAATTGTTGTGTTCCTAGTTCGTGTTGCTGTTCATTTGGTTTCATTGTCTGTCAGTTCGCTGAGTGGTGGAAAGGAGTTGTTAGATTTCTGCCATTGCTCTTTCGTATTTCTAGTATTCTGAGTTGGTGTTATTTGTCCGTGTGTACAATTTTTCCATTGTAGTTTGCCATATATCCTTGTGTACGATATATTATTAGATTACTCCTTTCCGCTGCCATCAGGCTTTGTCAAGCCATGGACAAATTATAGGACTACGCGATCAGACAGTTTTTCGTCATGTCTTCACAATCGGCTTCGGTGCTTTTGGGCTATGCACAATCCAAATATAAATTGGACCAAGCCTCAAACTGAAAATTGGAGTCTATTTTTTTTCCCTTCCGACTATCTAAGGTCAGCTGTCGATCCACATTGTGCTCCAGTTAAAGTAATGGAACCTATTAACTTGGATAACGTACCTTCCGAATACAATGTTTTGCTATTAGTATTTCGTAAAAATTGTGCTCAGTCTCTTCCTCCTCAACTGCCCCACGATTGTGGGATTGATGTAATTCCAAACACCACACTACCAAATGCTAAACTGTCTCAGATTTCAAAACCGGAACAAGAAGCAGTTGGGGATATCGCTACATCTGTTGCAGCAGGCCTCATTTGTTCGTCATCCTCACCAGTGGGGAGCAGTTTTTTGTTTTGTTTTTGTTTCTTACCGCTAAAAAGGACAAAACGCTGAGGCCGTGTATTGATTTCAGGGGGCTTAACGAAATCACTGAATAACAAATACCCCTTGCCTTTATTGGATTCTGCATTCATTCCTCTGCAAGATGCAACCATACTTTCCAAATTGGACCTACTCAATGCCTACCACTTGGTTCTAAGGATTAGTGAAGGAAACAAGTGGAAAACCGCATTCAAGACCCCTATGGGCTATTTTGAATATGTAGTCATGCTGTTTGGTCTTTCTAACGGAGCCACAGTGTTTCAAAGTTTGATAAACGATGTTCTGCAAGACGTGATAAATCAATTCATTTTTCGCACGTCAGCTTAGTTCGGTCGAGATTAATTATGATGTTGAAAATAAGGAATTGCCGGCCATCGTGTTGACTATTAGAGTGGAGGCACTGGCTGGAGTGCACTGTGGAACCTGTCCAAGTTTATACTGATCACAGGCTTAATTCCCGTCAAGCACGTTTGGCCCTGTTTTTTACGTGTTTTGACCTTACTATCGCTTACCGTCCAGGGTCCCAGAATGCCAAACCCGACGCTCTGTCTCGGATTTATGGGTCTCCCACTGACGAGCCGATGCCAGAGACTATAATACCTATGGAGATAGTGGTGGAGCGCTCCATTGGGAGGTGGAGAGGAAAATGGTCAGGGATGCATGGATTCCCAATGGACAAGTTGCTTGTTCCTGTAGAACAAACTACTCCTTTCCGCTGTGGCTCTGTCCACCAGCGTGCCCTTAGTTTATTGTTAGATGTAACTCGGCTCACGACGTACCTTTTTTCGTCATCGCTTTTGGTTGTAATTTTCTATTGTTTGTATCTACATTTATTGTGCGTCTTTTGTTTATTAAAATACTATATTCTCACTCCGGCTTGTCTGCCTTGGGATCCTTACCATTTACATTCACGCTCATGATACAAATACAATAATAAAAAAAAGTCTTGCATTACATTAATTCAAAAATAACCTGGAATTATATTAAAAAACTATTGGGTGATACACAAAATAACAAAACAAAACTAATGCAAATTCAATTAAATGGAAACATCCTGACGGAACGTCAAGTGATGGCTGATGCTTTTAACAACTACTTAATTGAATCTGTGTCAGAAATCTCTTCTAAGTTTGCAGTAAAACAAATGAAAGAATACCCTGGATTGTCTGCAACGCAGTTCTTTACTATTACAAATATTACTGAGACCAAAGTTATCGATTTAATTCATTCACTCAAACCATCTAAGGCAAAGGATGTTTTTGGAATGGACACGAGCATGCTCAAAGATCTAGGTTCAACTCTTGCTCCTCCTATTGCCTCAATCATTAATCTTTCAATTTCATCTGGTCACTTTCCAAAGGCCTGGAAATCTGCTATTGTTACCCCTGTCTTTAAATCCAGTGACTCAACTTCTCTGAATAACTACCGACCTATAAGCATTCTTCCGGCCATTTCCAAAGTTGCAGAAAAATGGGTGTCAGAGTAGATTGTCCATTATTTAATCAGCAGCTCCCCCTCTCTCCACGCCATGCAGTTTGGTTTCAGATCCAAGCATTCCACTGAAATGGCTACATGCCTCTTCATTGAGAAAATAAAATCTTCTCTCGACAAGGGTAGAGTTGTTGGGGCGGTGTTCTTGGACCTCAGGAAAGCTTTCGATACAGTAAATCACTCTGTTCTTCTTACCAAGCTCTCAAAATTTAACTTCTCTCGCAAAGCTGTGAGCTGGATTGAATCATATCTGCATGACCGAACACAATCTGTATCAGTTAACAACTGCAGATCAGAGTCTCTTAGGCTAACCTCTGGAGTCCCTCAGGGATCAATATTGGGCCCCCTTTTATTTAGTCTTTATAGCAACGATTTGCCCACTGTTTGCTCTGAAGCAGAGTGCGTAATGTATGCAGACGACACAGTTTTCCTTGTTCATGGTCGCTCCAAAGATACTGTTGCTGCTAAACTCACTAATACAATGTCCTGTGTCACAACTTGGTTGCAGGAGTGCTGTCTACAGCTAAACGTTTCTAAAACTGTAGGCATGTATTTCACTAAAACAAATAGAGTATCACCTGACCCCGACATACTTGTTAATGGAGAAAAAATGCAAATTGTCAGCCAATACAAATATCTTGGGTTAATAATAGATTCACAGCTTTCCTTTAAAGCCCATATTGACAAATTGTGTAAAAATATCAAATTAAACCTCACAAATTTTCGTGCAATTTCATTTCATTTCATTCAAATGTCAACTGAAGCTGCAAAAATTTACCTGCATTCGATGATTCTTAGTCACTTTAACTATTGCATAACCAGTTGGTCCCAGGCTGGTCAGAATGCAAAAAAACCATTGGAAGTTTTGTACAAACAAGTAATTAAAGTGATGGATAAAAAACCAAGGCACTATCATCACTGTGCAATTTTAAAAAATACAGTCTTTTAAACTGGGACCGTCTTCATATATTTGCAGATTTAAATTTGATTTATAAAGTACTGCATGATTTGGCCCCAGCTCCTCTGGCTGAGTTCATCAGCCAAAGAAACAGCTCTGAGCGCGTCACTCGAGGCTCTGTCAGAGGTGACTGTCTCATTCCTCTGCGCAGGAGCACTTTCAGTAAGTCAGCCTGGTCAGTGAGGAGCGCTGGTGAGTGGAACTCAGTACCTGAGGAGGTTAAACTGCTTACAACATACAAGGCCTTCACAAAAAAACTGAAAATGTGGCTAGTTAACACCTATAGCTGCCAACACTAAAAGACAAGTATGTTATGTTGTCTTTTTGTTATGATCAAAACAATTATGGTTTTATTCTCTCTTAATAGTATAGTTTGATTATGTATCCTGTATTATATTGTCTTGTAGATGTATTTTACTGCTTTTTTACATCATGGCCAGGGGACTACAGATGAAAACTAGCCTTCTGGGTAATTCTGGCTTTTTTAACCATGTGTACTTCATGTGTTTTATGAAATTGCATTGTCCCCTTTCAAAAATAAACTGAAACTGAAACATAAATTAAAACATTGATTACATACATTATTTTACAAGTGTGGCCTTCTAACCATCCGTGATACCTACAATGATTCCTATGATGTCCTTGTATGATATCTGTTCCCCAACTGTGTATTAATGCTTGTTGCTGAGCCCAGATCGATGATCCTGGGACAAAAATTGACCTCAAGTTGTTTTTTATTTGAAAAGGCATCTCATCTACAGAGGGCGACACCACAAGGGCATGCAACTTCCCCATACTAATACCAATAATTTATATGTCATGATGCCAATAGATAACCATTTTCATAGCATTTAGGCGGGGTTGAGTATACCCCAGAAGGTATAGTTTTTGTTTTGTTTTGTTTAATCCAGATTAATCTATTGGAACCTGTGATAAATTGAGTGGGTGTTCTAAATAGTTGTACAGAGCCGATTGCAAGACTGCCTGTGGTGAAGTAGCCGCTTCAAAATGGTCAGATTGGGAACCAAACATCCATCATCGGGTTTTTGGAAGACATTTTCTCACAGGTACGTACGTATGTATACAATGTTTGGTTGGGTTGTCTTCGAATAATCCAGCAAAACATAATGGCTAGTCCGCAAGTAGTCTACAGCACGTTATCCATCTCACCGTTAAAACAGCATGTGTGTGCTATTAGTCCGAGCAACAGAAAAGTCAATTAATAAACCAGTCCCTCAATGATTAGGTTAACTATGTCTGAACTATGTTTATTGGTCAAATGATGTAATTTTCCACCATGTCTGGTTCCTTTTGTGAACCAAAATGTGAACCAAAATGCATCACAACAAACCATGTGACAGCGCTCTCTTGTTCTATTGGTCAACAACAGTTGCAAAGAATGTAAACAGGAAGAAGGTTTGCTGTATAGACTGTGTTACACAATGGTGATTAAAACAACATGGGGCAAAACTGTGCTTTGTCAATGACTTTAATAATTATATGGACAGTACACCAGCAAATAGCCAAGTGTGCTTAAGTGGAGGGACATCGCAAGCAAATTAACCTCCTTCTTATGATGAAGAATCTTTGAATACCTTTCAAAGACATGTTCGGTAAATTACCGGGTTTCATGTGTTTCAAGCTTGATCAGTTGATTTGCAGGTTTGAGCTGAGGAAGGGCTGATCGCTATCTCATTGAAAGAAAATCATGCTGAGTCTTTTGGAACTAAACCGAGTCCATCTATTCTAGATGGTCTTGGAAGAGGTAATTTTGGTTCCGTGGGCTTCTTTTATAGATCTTGAGTTTCAGTTCTTTCCATAGAGTTTCGATTGGATTCAAGTCAAGTGATTGGCTCGGCCATTCTAGCACCTTTTTTTTCTTTTTTGTTCTTTGAAACCAATTCAGAGTTTTACTTGGCATTATGTTTCGGATCATCTGCTGAAATGTCCACCCTCGTTTCATTTTCATCATCCTCGTAGATGGCAGCAGATTTTTGTCAAGAATGTCTCGGTACAATTGCCCATTCATCCTACCTTCAATATTGTGGTTTACCAGTACCATTTGCTGAAAAGCAGCCCCACACCATCATGTTCCTACCTCCGAACTTCACTTTTGGTATGGTGTTTTTTGGGTGATGTGCAGTGCCATTTCTCCTCCACACGTGGTGTGCATTATGGCATCCAAACAGTTACATTTTGCTCTCATCACACCAGACTATATTTTCCCAGTATTTAACTGGCTTATTCAAATGTTGTTCAGCGAACTTAAAATGAGCTTTGACATGCTTTTTGTTCCAGCAATGTGGTCTTGCGTGGTGAGTGTACATACAGGCCATGGCGGCGGAGTGCATTACTCACTGTTTCCTTGTGACAACAGTACCTGCTAATTCCAGGTCTTTTTGAAGCTCTCCACAAGTGGTTCTTGGCTCTTGGACATCTCTTCTGATGATTCTTTTGCACTCTGTCAGAAATCTTGCGAGGAGCACCTGATCGAGGCAAATTTATCAGGGCATTGTTTGCTTTCTGCTTATGTATGATGGCCCCAACTGTGCTCACTGGAACATTCATAAGCTTAGATATGCGCCTGTAATCAATGCCCTCGTTATGTTTTGCAACAATTTCTTTCCAATGGTCTTGAGACAGATCTTTCCTCTTACCCATCATGAGATGTGTCTTGACTCACACCTTGGCAATGAGACCATTTTCTAGGCCATCAATTAGGACTGAACCATCTGATATTCATTTGCCCTGACAAGGGTCTGGATTGCTGTTTGATTATTGATAGTTTGAGGTATTTTCTTGGCTTTCCATACCTTTTTGCACCTCCCTTTCTTCATGTGTTCAATACTTTTCCCCGTGCCATTTCACATTATTATACACAACTTAATTTCTGATCTTATTTGTTTTACTTTCTTTGAATGTCTGGATTACTTGGGTTGTTCCCAATATCTGGTGAAATTCTCATATCAATAGCACCTTTGAAATATATTTAGTGAGAAAAATGGTGACGTGTTAAATATTTATTTCAGCCGCTGTATTATGGCCATTTCAGTAATGCAGTTTACCTAATAAAGTGTATGGTCCTGTATTTGATCAGACATTAACATACAGAGTAAGTGAAATTTATGTGGAGTTTAGTAAACCTGCATATGTAAGGAATAAACCATATTGGAGAATTCAGTTGCCCTGTTTCTTCCCATCATCCATCGACACATAAATGTAAACTGACGGCATCTGACAAGGATTAAGATGCATTCACAGTTGAGCCTCTTCGTCTCACTATGAAAGTATTTCATATTCAGACTGTTGATGTGTGACACTACTGGAAACATTGGAGGCGATGCAGAGTTTAGATATCTCATGAGCAATGTGTGTTTCCAGTGCCTACATCATACCAGATGTCCTTTGCATCAAACTAATACTGATTACAACCGACCGACAGTGTGGAGTCCCAACAAAGCCATCACTTATTAGCAGTAAACAAAATCATTTAGAAATTGAAAACCGACAGGTAAAATGTACCTTTATGGCCTTTGCCTCCAAGTACTTCACTAATCCTGAAATTGATTCATTCATTCATTCAAAATAAGGATGTTTCTCTCTCTGTCAGGGAATAGAATTTTGAAAATGGCGCAATACAATTCTTATATTGGATCCCATCCATCCATCCATTACCTGAGCCGCTTCTACTCACTAGGGTCGCGGGCGTGCTGGAGCCTATCCCAGCTGTCATCGGGCAGGAGGCGGGGTACACCCTGAACTGGTTGCCAGCCAATCGCAGGGCACATAGAAACAAACAACCATTCGCACTCACAGTCATGCCTACGGGCAATTTAGAGTCTCCAATTAATGCATGTTTTTGGGATGTGGGAGGAAACCGGAGTGCCCGGAGAAAACCCACGCAGGCACGGGGAGAACATGCAAACTCCACACAGGCGGGGACGGGGATTGAACTCCGCACCTCAGAACTGTGAGGCTGACGCTCTAACCAGTCGGCTACCGTGCCGCCATATTGGATCCCATTTGTGGAAATACATTATAATTTCTGTTTGCACCTGAAGAATCAGAAGCTCCCGCACTCCAGCCAGCTATGCCTTTTTGTATTCCTGCAGGACAAAACTAATAAGACTCCTGGGACACGCAGCTTTACTGCCCGGTCTCCTTTTAGCCGGACAACTTTGGTGTAATACTGTAATATTTATATCTAGAATGCATGCATGTAAGTTGTGGACCAGTTACCAGGAAACCACAGACAGTTCCACCTTTAAATGAAAAATAAAATAATTCAAAGAGCTCGAGGTATTAACAAAACTTTGATCAGTAGTGATAAAAAATGAGAGATTAGTTACTTCCATACTAACAGGTGAGTTATCAACAGGGTGGCGAATAACAATTTAGTGTTGACTCCCAAATAGTTAATTGGATGAGGTAAACTGGGGGCAAAGTAATAATTAATGGTCCAACTAAATGGGACAGTTGGACTCATAAATGTATTTTGGCACAGCAGGCAAGTGCTAAAATTGACGCTTCAAAAGAGAATATATATATATATATATATATATATATATATATATATATATATATATAATTACTTTTTTAAGCAGCTTGAATCCTTAAAATAAACTTCAATTTTGTTATGAAACAAAAAGACAAGAATCTTTGAACTTGCTTACGTGCACAATGAAAGTTCTGCATTTGTCCGTCACAAAAAAACAAACAAACAAAAAAAAAGTTTGTTAAACATACCTGGCAAAAGCTTGTTAAACATACCTGGTCACAGCACGTTCAATTGACTGTGTGCTTCGTCCGAGTTTTAGCCTTTTTGCAGCCGGCCCTGCCATTGTTGACATCTGTAATGCAGGTCTTTGGGAATGTGGGTGGGACTGCGGCTACAGCGCTGTGGGGATTGTGGGCAGGAGCTGTCACTCAAGCCCCGTGCGGCCAATGTCGATGATGCCCATATTTGGAAGTGCTGGCGTAACCTTTGGCCGTAGCAGTCTACAACGACCGCTGGGTGGACCGCTTTGTGGTTTATTTCAGGCCGAGCAGGGAGCTTTGAAAATGAGTTTGAAAGCCTCCTCCAGAGACATATTGGTATATAATTTTTTTACTGTCCCAAAGTTCGGGATTGTGGGAAACCCCAATTATTATGCCTCTTCCATTTCCCCGTTTACAGGACAAGTACGCCAAAATAGCACTCAGGAATCACTCCGATAGCCCCTCTCCTGAGGCACTTTCTTATGTCACCGCAACACCGCTCCAGAATAGAACAAATTTCTACTTAAGGGTGCGCCGCGTCCCGTGAGACGCCCTGCACTTGCCGTGCCGCGACACGGCATTCTGCATTGCCGCGCCCACAGCGCATACACAATGAAAGGGAAAGTTGGGGGTGGCTTGCGCATTGCCAAGTGCAGTGTGAAAAGTCTACTTTACACCCAGCGTGCCAGTGCTTATGCCACAGAGTGCCACCTGTGGCACGCATGTCAAAGGTTGCCGACCCCAGTTAAAGAATTACATTCAAATACAAACAAGCATTCAGAAGACGTATTGGATTGGGAAGAAACTTTAAAGTATTTTATTTATCTTATACTTGGGCCCTAGCGCTGTATACTTTTGCAGGTAAGAACAGGCTTTGGAGGTCTGTGCTTTTTGAGCTTATTTTCAATAATGTATGACATGAATCAGTATTTCCAATTTGTCTAAGTAAAAATCCCCATGATATACTCTTGAACATTGCTTTTCACAACCATGCCAGCTTTCCCTGCAGAATGTGACTGATATACTCGGCCAGTATTAAGATCGTTGTCGTCGGCCAGCTTCTCAGTGTGCCCACTTTGATGATCCTTGAGAGGATTATAACAATGGCATCAAACCGATAAATCAAGATTGCATGTTCTAGCCATCCATTTTCTATACTGTTTATCTTCATTCGCGATCTGTTCCAGGTTTTTATGAAATAGCTCTATGATGCACTCAGATTAGGGATATCATAATATTCACAATATTGCGGTATTAAACGTGCCTCAATATTGTCGTGGTCTTGTCTCGGTATAAAATAATGGGCCTTTGTGGTTAAAATTTTGTTTTGGGTAAGCCATACGTAACCACGTCGCTTAGCCAGGCTGCTACAGCATTCCACTCGCTTATTAGAATACATACGCACCTGAGTGGACGTGTAACCCATGTGACCATCTGAGCACATCATAAGAAATACACTGATTGGCTGACTGGCCCACGTGACCGAAATGCTGAGTTTGTATGCAGAAGTAATGCGGACAAAACGCCCCTTCGCTAAATGTAACTGGGTTATATAAGGGGTGCGCACTAATCGCTTGACAAAAAAAAAAGAGAGCCAGAACTTAATATGAATTTCAGACAGATAACCTTGATCAAAGGCACTTTGATTCCCCCTTGGGCCTCGAGTCTCCCCTGGGGCTAAAGCGTAGCTGCAACACCATTTCAGGACATGCGAAAATGTCTTGATTAGGTTAAAAAAGGTTTGAAGTGATGTCTTGGGTTCTTGTAAATAAAGAAGGATATCATCTGCATAAAGATTAATTTTTTGCTCTGACATAGGAGTACTAGTACCTTTAATATTAGTTTTCTGCCGTATTGCTATTGCCAGTGGTTCGATAAATAGTGCGACTAGCAGGATCGAGAGAGGGCATCCTTGTCTGGTATCTCTTTGTAAAGTGAAACTTTGTGATGTTATCCCGTTTGTGGTGACAGTTGCTTTGGGTGAGTTGTACAACGTTGCAATCCAGTGACTATATGAGTCACCGAAGCCGAATTTGTGAAGTACATCAAAAAGAAAAGACCAGTTAACTTTGTCAAAAGCTTTTTCCGCGTCGAGTGACAAGACAATAGTTTTAAGGTTATTACGCTGAGAGATATTTATTAGGTTTATCAGTCGCCTGACATTGTTGGTGGCGCTCTGTCCGTTAATGAAACCTGTTTGGTCAGAATGTATTAATGACAGGATTTTTTATTTCTAGTCTGTTGGCTAAAGATTTATATATGATTTTGATGTCCGTATTAATTACTGACAGCGGTCAGTAATAAGCTGGAAGAGTGGGGTCTTTTCCTGGTTTCGGTCATACTTTTATTGCAGCTGTATTCATATGGCTTCTAAACAGGCCTTCATCTTTTATCTCTATCACCATTCTGAAAAATAGTGGTTCTAGTGTGCACCATAAATGTTTGTAGAACTCAGTGGAAATTCCATCATTGCCTTAAGCTCTTCCTGTTGGCATATCATTTCAGGCCTTATGTAACTCTGCGAGGGTTAATGGGGCATCTAAAACCTTTTTATTTTCTGAAGTTAATTAAGGGATGTTTAGATTATTCAAAAAAGTTTCAATGTCGTTTTTATTCGGCTTATTATGGGACGAATATAAGCTATTGTAGTAGTTGTAAAATATATTATTAACATCCTGTGGTGATTGAGTCAATTTGCCATTTGAATCTTGGACAGATGTAATTAGTGCTTTTTCTTTGTTACGTTGAAGTTGGTTTGCGAGAAAACTTCCTGATTCATTATTGTGCTCAAAATTAGTGTATCTAAGCTGTTGTAGAAGGAACTCTGTCCTTTTTGATAATATACAATCAAGTTGTTGTTTAGTATTATAAAGTTGGTCCCTAAGTGGGTCTGTCAGATTCATTGCGTAGTCCTCTGTGAGTTGTTTGATTTTCATCTCCAATTCATTTTCTAATCTTTGTTCTTGTTTTTCCTTGTAGGAAGAATATGAAATGATTTTACCCCTGATTACAGCTTTCCCTGTTTCCCCAAGTAACGATGGTGATATAGTTGGGTCCACTTTCTAAAGAAGAGTGGAGCACAAAGAGAGGTTTAAGGATTAAACACCATATCTCACCAAGCTTTGTATGAATTTGATCCTGTCTGATGGCTCAAGGCCTCAAGAGGAGGATGAATTTGCAGCAAATTTTCCTGCAGTGTCTTTTGGCAATTTTCTATTGCCCTCTAGTGTCAATGTACTAGTCATACAACACTCTGGTTAAAGACAATTTTAAAGTGGCACTAAGCCTTACTGAGTCAGCTTCACCATTAGGTGCCCTTGAGACCCCCAAAAGGTTGAGATTTTCCATTGAACGTCATATTCATTGTATTAAGTCCGTAGTTCTTCACCTGGGTTCAATCAAACCCCAGGGGTTTGCCAAGTCAGTCTCAGGTGGTAAACAGAGGTCAAAACACACACACACACTGTATCTGTGTTAGGGGTCGCCACAGCGTGTCATTCTTATCCATGTAAGCCTATCTCCTGCATCCTCCTCTCTCACACCAACTGCCCTCACGACATCTATCAACCTTCTCTTTGGTCTTCCTCTAGCTCACTTGCCTGGCAGCTCCATCCTCACTATCATTCTACCAATATACTCAGTATCTCTCCTCTGGACGTGTCCAAACCATCAAAGTCTGCTCTCGCTAACTTTGTCTCCAAAACATCTAACTTTGGGTGTCCCTCTGATGAGTTCATTTTTAATCCTATCCAACCTGCTCACTCCTAGAGAGAACTTCAACATCTTCATTTCTGCCACCTGTTGTCTCTTCGGTGCCACTGTAACTAATCCGTATGTCATGGCTGGCCTCACCACTGTCTTCACCACTTTGCACTTCATCCTAGCAGAGACTCTTGTGTCACATAACACACCTGACATCTTCCTCTACCCGTTCCAACCTGCTTGGACTCGTTTCTTCACTTCACTTACCACACTCACCATTGCTCTGGACTGTTGACCCCAAGTATTTAAATTCCTACACCCTCACTATCTCTTCTCCCTGTAGCCTCACTATCCCACCTCCACCTCTCTCATTTATGCACATAAATTCTATCTTACTTCAACTAATTTGCATTCCTCTCTTTTCCAGTGCATGCTTCCACCTTTCTAACTGTTCCTCCACCTGCTTCCCGCTTTAACTGCAGAACACAATGTCATCTGCGAACATCATGGTCCATGGGAATTCCAGTTTAACCTCATCTGTCGGTTTATCCATCACCACTGCAAACAGGAAGGGGCTCAGGGCTGTTCCCTGAAACAGTCCCACCGCCATCTTAAATTCCTCTTTCACATCTACAGCACACCTCATCACTGTTCTGCTGCCCTCATACATGTCCTGTAATATTCTAGCATACTTCTCTGCCACTCCAGACTTCTGCATGCAGTACCACAGTTCCTCTCTAGGTACTCTTGTCATAGGCATTCGCTAGATCTACTCTTTCTAGGCATGAAACCATACTGTTGCTTGCAAATACTCACTTCTGTCCTGAGTCTAGCCTCCACTACTCGTTCCCATAACTTTATTGTGAGGCTCATCATCTTTATTCCGCTATAGTTCCCACAGCTCTGCACAGGACCCTTTTTCTTAAAAATGGGCACCAGCACACTTTTCCTCCGTTCCTCAGGCATCTTCTCACCCACTAAAATTCTGTTTAATAAGCTGGTAAAAATCTCCTGGATGCTTACATACCTCCACAGGTATGTAATCAGGACAAACTACCTTTGTATTTTTCACCTTCTTTAGTGCCTTTCAAACTTTCCCCTTACTAATCTTTGGTACTTCCTGGTCCACCACTCTTCCTTCTCTTTCATTTCCTCATTCATCAACTCCTCAAAGTATTCTTTCCATTTATCCAGCAAACTACGAGCACTGGTGGAATAGCACTGTTTATTTAACTTTATTTATTATTATTATTATAATTTTTTTTTGCAATTGCCCCATAATGACAGTGTGGACAGAAATTACAGGGACACATGCGGAAAGTTCAATCTGATTGAGAAAATATGATTAAAATGACATGTTTTATCAAATAACCTACAGACCCTTTCCAAAAAAAAATTATGTCATGAAAAGGTTTATTTATTTCCATAATTCACTTTCATTGATTATAGATTCAGGGCCCACAATATAAAAAATTTCAAGTATTTATGTGTTTATTTTTACATAATATGGGCTTCTAGCACATAAAACCCACAAAATCAGGAATTAAAAAAAATGTAATAGTGTGAAGAAATCAGCCCAGATTTTGCAGGCCATAAATGTTTTAAACTGAGTGTCATACACTCATCTACTAAACATACAATCATCTACAATCATCTACTAAACTCAAAGCACCTGCGCAGATTTCCCCAGGTGTCATTAAATTGCGTCAGTTTGGTTCAATTGTCTCAGTTGAGTTCAAAATGGGGAAGACTGCAGACTTGACAACTGGCCAGAATCCCATCATTGATACCCTCTATAGGATGGGTAAGCCACAAAAGTTCATAGCTAAGGAGGCTGGCTGTTCACACAGTGGTGTGTCCAAGCATATCAATGGAAAGTCTAGTTGGACAAAATGCGTCAGGAAAAGATGCACCAGCAAAAGAGACGACTGTGGGTTTCAGTGGATTATCAATCAGAGAAGATTCAATAATCTAGCAGTGATCCAGAAAGAGTGGAATGAGGAGTCACATCTTAAAAAACCTACAACTGTCGGGTTCCTCGGGTCAAGCCACTTCTGAGCCTGAGCCAATGTAGGAAGCGTCTCAACTGGGCCAAGGAGAAGAAGGACTGGACTTGGCCAGTGGTCCAAGGTCCTCTTTTCCGATGAAAGTAAAGTATGCCTTTCATTCGGGAATCAAGGTCCAAGGGTTTGGAGGAAGACAGGTGAAGAATAGAACCCAAGCTGCCTGAGCGCCAGTGTGAAATATCCACAGTCAGTCATGATTTGGGGTGCAATGTCCAGTGCAGGTGTTGGTCACCTCTGCTTTCTTCAATCCAAGGTCACCACAACAGTCTACCAGAATGTTTTAGAGGACTTCATAATTCCTTCTGCTGAGGATCTGTATGGAGATGCAGATTTCATCTTCCAGCAGGACCTGGCCCCTCCCTGCCCATACCGCCAGAAACACCAAAACCTGGTTTGATGCCCATGCCATCACAATGCTTGACTGGCCAGTCAACTCGTCGGATCTAAACCCCATTGAGAATCTATGAGGTATTATCAAGAGGAAAATGAGGGGCACCAGACCCAAAAACAAAGAAGAACTGACAGCAAGTATCAAGGAAATCTGAGCTTCCATAACTCCCAGCCAATACCAAAGGCTGATTGCCTCAATGCCATGGCGCATTTAGGCAATGATTCAAGCAAAGGGATTCCCAACCAAGTTTTGAAGATTAACATATCATTTTGAAAGTACCATATTTTGATTGATTTAATGTGCTGCTAATTTATTTCTTTTTTTCTACAAAAACTGAGAAGTAAATGGTGATTTCTTCACAGAATTCAAATTTTTTTGAATTCCTGATTTCGTGGGTTTTATGAGCTGGAAGCCCAAATTATGTAGACATAAACAAATACATACTTGAAATTATTTAAATTGTGGACCCTGAATCTATATTTTATGGAAGTTTAAGTTTTTGAATGGAATTATGGAAATAAATAAACTTTCCCATGATATTCAAAATTTTGGAAAGGGTCTGTCTTGTGGACAATAACATTGTATACATTTTTTGGGAGGGATTTAGTATTATTTAACCCCTTACTGTGTGGGACATGCCCAAATTATGCATATCAGACGGGAAAGAAAATCGTATAACATAAAAAAAAAAACATTTTAAGAGACTTATCATTGTATTGGTATGCAAATGACAGATAGTTTTTTTCAATTGCTAAGACACATTTCTTGAAACCATCTATCATTTTCTGTGAACTCTAAACACAAAACCCAATTTTGAAGTTACATTCGCATAACCCCACACTAGAAGTTGACCAGTTTGTAAACTTCTTGCAAGCCCAAACTATTGCCTCAAAATAGACCCTGAGTCAATCGAAATGAAAAACACAATGCAACAGTAATTACACACAACAAAGAAAAATGGAAAACTCAATGACCAGAACATTAAACTATAAAAATAATCTGTTGTTCTCATTAGAAATGCATTTTACAAAACAAAACAAAAATCCTGTTTAGCATTTGTAATTAATAATAATAATAATAAAACATATAAAAGTACTAGGCCTACCAGTATAATGGAAAATTGAGGAACTGAAAAAACTTTTTGTGTACACCACTGTACATAGTCATACTGTAAACATGTACGTCATAAAAAGCAATGACCTGTTCATGTCTTAAAATCTTCAAACTATGGTGGACACTGAATCTGCTTAGGTTGGGCCACACTCGCTGCATTCCCACTTCCCCCATTGGACAAGAACATTACAGTTTTGCTCAATGGCTAAAGCACATTTCATATTCTCAATACCTCATTCACAAAACTCCTGACTCTTCCTGCAAAACCAAACTATTGGTCTTTTATTGTATGCAGCATGCTTCAGGAATAATTGGTAGGTTTTAAACACACTCTTACGACAATGGTGGATCTTATTTCATCTAAGGTCACTTATTTAATTAACCCAAGTAGAATTTAGAATTATTGTGTAATGGACTATCAACAATCTGGTTATTTCTTTCTCCTTTTCCAAAAGCTTTGAGTGGCCGTTTGGACAAATTGCTGACGTGAGTTGCTATGTTACCAATTTACCACAAGAGGGAAGTGTCCGCCCGAATCTGTCCATCTCATGCACAGTCAGAGGACATCCTTACACACTCAATGAAACGATACTCAGTCATTTTCTCTGCTTAATTGATCCCATTGCTACCCAACTCTTCATTGTGGGACGTTGTCTCTGCAGCATGCCTTGTAGAGACACATACCATTGGCAATTATCTTGTTGCTATGCTCTTCCATGAGCCACCATCTGCAGACAGTTATGCTTTATAATGATTTTGTGTGCTATTTACAAGGCCTTTGATATATTCGTCTGCGGGAGTGTGACTCACTCTCTCTGGAACAGTTTGACAACCGATAAAGAAAATTGACCAATTTGTACATAAACAGAATGACTCAAAACTGACCCCGACCCATTTAAAATGAAAAATCCCACTGAACAGTCATTACACACGACAGAGAAAAGGGAAACAATCATCAGATCATAAAGCTGCAGGAATAATCTTGATGGTATACAACAGAAATCCATTTTGCAAAACCAAACAAAAATCCTATTTAGTACTTGTAGTAAATGAATAAATGAATCAGTAATAAGTAAACTAAACTAAAGACCAAGTCCGAAACCTTGGTGTACTGATAGATTCCAACCTGACTTTCAACAGTCATATCAAATCAATTACGAAAACTGCCTCTACCATCTGAAGAACATATCCAGAGTGAAGGCTTGCATGTGCCAAGCAGACCAGGAGAAGCTCATCCATGCTTTTATCGCAAGTAGACTTGACTATTGTAATGGTCTTCTGACTGGACTCCCCAAAAAGAGCATGAAACAGCTGCAGC
Source organism: Phyllopteryx taeniolatus (assembly GCF_024500385.1). Taxonomy (NCBI): domain Eukaryota; kingdom Metazoa; phylum Chordata; class Actinopteri; order Syngnathiformes; family Syngnathidae; genus Phyllopteryx; species Phyllopteryx taeniolatus. Next base: position 7,639,138 of record NC_084511.1, on the reverse strand, counting down.
TCATTCAGAATGCTGCAGCTCGGGTTCTGACCAGAACACAGAGGTCACAGCATATTACTCCAATTTTAAAGTCTTTACCCTGGCTCCCAGTCAGCCTTAGAATATATTTTAAAGTTCTGCTTCTGGTCTATTTATCACTAAATAATTTAGGCCCTGAACACATGAAAGAAATGCTAATGAAATATAAACCCAGTAGGGCTCTGAGATCGACAGACTCAGGTCAAATACTGGAACACAGTCCACAGCAAATATGGTGAAGCAGCATTTAGCTATTATGCTGCACACAAATGGAATAAATTGCCAACAGAAGTGACTAGTGTGTATGTCCAGGTTAAAAACTTTCTTTTTTCTCATGCTTTTTAGAACATTTCCACTTTTAAATGATATTTCTTGCACTGTAAGCTGTTTTAATTGTACTTTTATTTTATTTAATTTGTTTCCTCTTTGTTTTAAATGTTTATAAGCTGTTTGTTTCCCTTTGTTTTTAAAATGCTTTTAGTCATGAAAAGCACATTGAGTTACCTTGTGTATGAAATCCGCTATATAAATAAATTTGCTTTGCTTTACTTTACCATTATGCCGCACAAGAGAATCAGGGTGCAAAATGTGTTTTAAGAGGTGATAATATGTTTCCAAGTTGGGTCTAACTATAGGTGAAAAGTACTTAAGGTCCCACTAGAATTGTGACCGGTTCAATAAATGGTTTCAGACAATAGGGTTTTGTGTTTCAGCAAGTGAAAAATTCTATAATAGGACCTCAGTTTAATTTTTCCACTACATTTTCCCTACATCGTACATGTTTTGTGTTAGTAAACTTTGTCAGACATTGAGGACAACAGATAACGTTTTATTGATGTAGTGTTCCAGTAGTTTTGGAAAAACTACTGGAACACTACATCAATAAAAATTTGTCTAACCTCCAAACATCTGACTGCTCTGAGCAAACACAATAAACCATAAATCTAGAGATAAGATACCTTCGGAGCATGCAATGCAAATGTTCCCTGTTTTTGTTTTGTGTTCAGTGTATGCGAGAAAGTCACTCTTGAAACGTGCCCCTTATCATTGTACAATATGTGAATTGCATGAGGACATACTGCACCAACCGGCCTGGACTAATCCCTATTATTTTGACAGATTTTTAGCTCCTGCTCCACTAGTTTCATCAACCTACTTTTAATAACTGGGGGACAGTATCAGTTTTCATCAAATGAATAATTTATATACAGTGCTGGCACTAGTTCACAATTAAATTCTGAAGATATTTTCAACCAAAAGATGCTAACAGAGAGCCAAGACTATCTCCATTGGAGAATCACCACTAACACGGTCACTGTAATCCGCAGCTCAATATTAATAAATAAAAAGGCAAATCTGGATCATGTGAGGAAAATTCTGCAGTCACGAAAGAAATACACGCACACACACACACACACACACACTGGCCACAACAGTAGGTACATCTGCACGACATGTCATGTTTAGAATTGTTTGTAATTGTTGTACTGCATTGTCGAACTAAGACAAATTTTGAACATTTTGTCCCTCTCATGTGACCAAAACACCTCACTGTGATGCCGTATCCTTCACTGGGCTGATTCGTATTTACAGCTCTTGAACTGCATCTCATTTGATGGTGAGATACATATATCCTTCCCTTAGGTCATTTTGCTGGCTGCTTTTGAGCATGCTGCATACAAAAAAAATTAATAAAAAAATAAATAAATCCCCTTTCACTAAATATGTTAGTCAGTCACATATTTCGTAGAAGGGTCTTTTATTGTATGCAGCATGCTTCAGGAATAATTGGTAGGTTTTAAACACACTCTTACGACAATGGTGGATCTTATTTCATCTAAGGTCACTTATTTAATTAACCCAAGTAGAATTTAGAATTATTGTGTAATGGACTATCAACAATCTGGTTATTTCTTTCTCCTTTTCCAAAAGCTTTGAGTGGCCGTTTGGACAAATTGCTGACGTGAGTTGCTATGTTACCAATTTACCACAAGAGGGAAGTGTCCGCCCGAATCTGTCCATCTCATGCACAGTCAGAGGACATCCTTACACACTCAATGAAACGATACTCAGTCATTTTCTCTGCTTAATTGATCCCATTGCTACCCAACTCTTCATTGTGGGACGTTGTCTCTGCAGCATGCCTTGTAGAGACACATACCATTGGCAATTATCTTGTTGCTATGCTCTTCCATGAGCGACCATCTGCAGACAGTTATGCTGTATAATGATTTTGTGTGCTATTTACAAGGCCTTTGATATATTCGTCTGCGGGAGTGTGACTCACTCTCTCTGGAACAGTTTGACAACCGATAAAGAAAATTGACCAATTTGTACATAAACAGAATGGAGGCCAGATAAGATAGAGCTACAGTTTATAACAAAAAACACTCTCTATTTAGATGTCATATGACATGTACATTTGCCAGGGCCAGAAAAACAACCAAAGTCCCTTCATTAACGTTTCGTGTAATTATTATATCTTATAAAATGGCCTGAAATTTGCCTGCGGAAACTAACATTCTCCAATACAAGAGTTGTAGCAAAATTTCCGCTTTTACAAATTCTTGATTAAAACTGTCAAAGAGGTATTGGGTTTTTGGAAATACCATACATGCTTTTCGTGCTTTTAACCTAAGTCAAATTAGTGTGAGTTAAGCATCTTTGAGTTTCTAGAAAAGCACTTTATAAACCCATTGTATTATTAATATTATTCAAATTATTCCAACCATACAGAATCAGAATCAGAATCATCTTTATTTTGCCAAGTATGTCCAAAAAACACACAAGGAATTTGTCTCCGGTAGTTGGAGCCGCTCTAGTACGACAACAGACAGTCAATTGACAGAGAACACTTTTGAGACATAAAGAGATTGAGAAAAACAGTCGCTGAGCAATAAAAGGTTGATGGTAATCTGGTAATGCGATGGTCTTGGACTGCTTTTCTCCTTCAGGACTTTGGAAAATTTGCTGTGATTGATGGAACCATGAATTCTACTCTTTAGCAGAAAAGCCTGAAGGAGAATTTTCAGCCATCAGTTTGTGACCTCAAGCTGAAGCGCACTTGGGTTCTGCGGCAGGATAACGATCCAAAACACACCAGCAAGTCAACTTCTAAACGGCTTAAAAAAAACAAAATCAAGAGTTTGGAGTGGTCAAGTCAAAGTCCATCTTGATTACGATTGAAATGCATTGGCATGCCTTAAAAAGGCCGTTCATTAAGACAATTTTGCAAGGGCCAAAATATCTCCACAGAGATGTAAAGACTCATTGCCAGTTATAGAAAACGCTTGATTTCAGTTGCTGCTGCTGAGGGTGGCCCAACCACTTATTAGGTTTAGGGGGCCATTACTTTGTCACACAGGTTCAAGTAACTGAATAGTTTTTTTTTTTCTTAATAAATTCAATCAGCATTTAAAAACAGCAAGTTCACTTGGGTTATTTTTGTCTGATATTTACCTTTCTTTGATGATTTTAAACAAAGTGGGGAAACTGCAAAAATATAAGAATTTAAGAAGAGGGCCAATACTTTTTCACGGCACTGTAGGTAACAAATTGTTTTGCAGTATATATATATATATATATATATATTTAAAGCCCTGTTATAACTTCATTCTACACCAACTATACCTGCATCCTGTTTAACTCATATGGATTCCAGGGAAGGGTGGTGTCTTGGTCATCATCCTCGCCAGTAATTGGTCCAAAGTGTACTTCATCATCCTCAGGGGATGCGTCTATGGCAAGGGCAAGTGGTGGATCAAAAAAGTCACCTAACCCCTGTTCAGCATCTTCATTTGACACAGTGATAAAATGGCCTCCCTTATATCCATGCATGCATGTTGACTGTCCAACAGCTACAGAAGATGGAGGATGCAGAACTTCTGTGTCGGTCTTCTCAGACGCTGAACTTGATTGATTAATTTGCTCCCCTCTCTAGTTATTGATCCCATAAAAAACAGCTACAAGCATATCAAACGTTAATTTCCTGTAGTGCCCTTTAGGTTACATCTTCATGACAGCAGCTATGTACAGATCCTTTAAGGTGACATGGAAAAAAATAACAAAATACTTTACGTTACCATGGAAACTTTGCAATAAACTTAAAGTTTATTCCAAGGTTTTTTCTTTTCTCCCATGTCACCTTAAGGTCTCCACTTTGCTAATGTGTCATGTACAATCCCAATTCCAATGAAGTTGGGACGTGTTAAACATAAATAAAAACAGAATACAATGATTTGCAAATCATGTTCAACATATTTAATTGAATACACTACAAAGACGAGATATTTCATGTTCAAGCTGATAAATTTGATTGTTTTTTTTAGCAAATAATCATTAACTTAGAATATTTAATACGACAATGGAGAACCCGGACTGTTGAACAGTTGAAGCTGTACATCAAGCAAGAATGGAAAAGCTGGATCTAGATCAAAGGAGCTCTCTGTGTGAGCCACTTGATTGTTTCTAGTCCTCCTGTGCTGATGTCTCCAAGATCGTCTCCTCAAAGATCGTCTGCCAATAAAAAAAAAAAAAGGTGTTAGCAGATCAGCAATTTGTAGGTTTATATAGTCATGCTGCCCAATTGTTCAATGATTTTTGTTTTCAAAATATAGGTGTTGAAAGAAGTTGAGCAAATGAGTTCAGAATGTGAGTGCATATCTTGAGCAATTGCACCTCAACCACAACCCCTGACTTAGCAGATGTTTCTGCAGGCTTCAAATAAATTGGATTTATCCCCCAAAACCACTGATGACATCAGTGACTGGACAGGTACAACACAGTAAAGTAAAATATATGTATTCTAATTTATTGTGATGACATCCCGAAATAGTGCAGCACTGCAGATGACTATAGATGTGATTTAATAGGCACACCTTGAATAAGGGCTTACGGCCATACTACCCTGAGAATGCCCGATCTCGTCTGATCTCAGAAGCTAACCAGGTGTGGGCTGGGTTAGTACTTGGATGGGAGACTGCCTGGGAATACTAGGTGCTGTAAGATTTTGCCCTGCGATTGGCTGGCAACCAGTTCAGGGTGGACCCCGCCTCCTGCCCGATGATAGCTGGGATAGGCTCCATTACGTCCGTGACCCTAGTGAGGAGAAGTGGCTCAGAAAATGGATGGATGGACCTTGAATAAGACCACAGGTCTACCCATAATGTACCACATTTTGATGCCATATATATCTATTTATGTATCCATGCTTAAAAACACTGATCAGTCTTTAATGAACACTGCAAATACAAGAAACGCATTGTAAATAATTAGCTGAAGTGTGCACAAACTCTCCAAAATTACAAATCAACTTCAATGTACTGTATTTATGCTTCTGTGTATTTGACATCTCTAATAATTTACTACAAATTCCTTTAAAATACTTTTAATGTGAATAGATTGCACAAACACATCAGTACTGAATAATTTCTTTGTTGTCCACAGTTGGCTGCAGTACCACCCAGCAGCTAAATATCTCCAACTGAGAATCTGATGTGCGCCTTGGTTTACATTGCAGGATCAGCTGGATTTGATCTGTGCTCTACTATATAATAGTATGACTTTGATGGCACCTTTTTGTCGAACAGAGTGTGCTGTGCCTCTGTCGGCAGTAGCTTTCCGTTCGTTCCCTAACCTTTCTCTGATACTTCGCATGAGCGTGTACTTAACAGTCTCAATTCCTCCCGAGTTTTCGTTTGTCAGGGTTCTCCGACGACAAAATGCTCTGAGTGCAAGTCGGTCTCCATATCTTACGAAATGCTGTCCGAACTCCTCTTCTGTCATAACACATATGACGTTAATATCGATCTGTAAGAAGAAAGGCAAGGGTTACAAATGTCAGAAGCATTTTAGGCTAACAAGCAATACTAAGAAAGGTAGACGCTAGCAAATATGGCTCAGCTATTCTATTACCTATACTGCTATATTCGTGTGATGAAAGTTTACATTTATACTCCCATTATCTTCTTTTAGTTGGTCGGTGACACTATGAGGTATATTTCTTGTTTTGAGGAAAGAGAGCAAGTCCTCTTCTGTTGCCATTCTCTCAGCTGACATGCGCTGGAAGCAAGTTGTAAATAAGCTACCGTACGGCTACCCGAATGCAGGAACCTACCGCTAGCAGGTAAACAAGCTCGCACTCACAGGTAGACGTTTGTCATTGTAACGAGAAAGTTTCTCATTCTAAGGAGAAAGTTTCTCAGCAGAACCGCGAAGCAAACGTAACATCGGCATTTTCAACCGGTTTGGGCTTCTAAGCCGATTTTAATTGAAATAGAGGGCTCCATTAAACCAGGCTAGTCTTGCAGCTCTGACCCAGGGGGATCCATATCACAGGCTCAAGAAAAAAAAATTAATAGAGAAACAAGAAAGGAAGTTATAATAATAATAATAACAATACTACTAATAATAATAACCAAAATAATGATTTAAAAGCAACAATAAAATGTAATAATAATAAAAAATAGTAAGGGTGGGCTTTGCTGTATTTTTCATGATTTCAGAGGCATAAAAAAACATTATCGTGATAGTTTTTGGGACAATATATTAGAAAAAGGCTTAGAAAAACTATCGTGACAGGCCTCGTGAGTAATACGCGAGTGAATACTCGTACTGGTATCGATCTGATAAAAAACGTGGTATCGAACATCCCTATTTCTCAGGAAAAATTATTCGTAAATGGAAAGATAAAGACTTCACTGTATTCTAATTTAAACCAATGAGCTTTAATTTCCAGGCATTATTTATGCCTTAAATTACTTTGTATTGTCTTTATTGAATAGAGAATTGATAGAGCTTTCTAACACTTCAAATATCAATCACGATATCTCAAATAATGAGAAATATATGGACATTTTTCTACCAAAGAGTCAAGTTTCCTAATGATATACATTGATTTCTGGGCAGAAAAGTTGGGCAAATTTTCGACTAAAAAGTGTCATAAAATTCTTAATCCATATCCGATTGTTACAAACTAAGGCTCATTTTACTTTTACATTTCCTCCGCTATCCAATGATATCGTCTACTCTGATGTGAAGGTATTTTGAAACATTTGTAAAGCTTAATTCGTCCTCTTTTTTTTCCAGTTCATTCAGTTGATATAACAAACACCAAGTCGTGGAAAGGTTTTAAAAACTTTGTCGAGAGCCCCAGCGATGGAGGGGGATTACTACAAATACTTTTAATTTGAAGTGCTTACGACATTGTTTTCGCTTCTGTTTTCGCTTCTTTTCACGACTCAGCAATGAATTCCTGTTCGCATGGCTTTGTGTGTATTCCCTCAAGCCACTCCTTAGGCTGTCAGCATGGTAGGGTTTAGCAGCACGTTTCCAGCATGCTGTAAATGGTTCCCTCCCTTGCTGTCTCTCGTCCCCCTAATGTTTGCAGAGCTTGGCTAAAATCTAAGAGAGGAGGGCCCTGGTGCGTGTTACCAGTCATGCTTTTTACCAATCACAGTGGTTTCCCCGCCCTCTTCGTCACCATGCTTGCCTTTGCTCCTGCCCTCTGTGTCCTCAAGCACAACTCAATAAAAAAAGTGCTAGGAAAAAAAGTGATAAGCAGCAAGCAGCTTCTGGTTGTTGCTTTCAAGTGCACTCCTGCTGAATGTGTGTGTGAGCATGTTTGTGTGTTAAGGAAGGGGGGTGTTCACTTTTTCTCCTGCAACAGTAGGAACGGTGGTGCAGCGGTGTTGGCCCGAGACAAAAGGCTAAACGCAGCAGAGCCGCAGGAGGGGTGAGACGAGGATAGGAGCAGGCAAAGTGGCCCAGTGGGACTGCACTTCTCAGGGAGGAATTGAACCTGCTGCCCTTCCTTTTTTTGGTCCTGGACCGCAGACGTGACGATAAGGCAGGTTATTTCCCTTTCTGGATCTCTGTTAGAGCTGAGGAATTCAAACACGATACTGACTTTCTTCCTGACTGCCTTTACTTTTCATAACCTTATCTGGGACTCTCATACCGCCAACTCCTCATCCACCTGTCCTCCAGGATGTCGGACGATGAGTGTCGCTCACCCATCGGCCTTGACTGCTGCAGCTGCTGCCTAGACCTGGCCAACGGTTGTGACGACTCTGTGTCTCAGGGCCTCAGCACGACACCGGTGAGCCCCACCAGTCCCAGTGTCACTCACTTCCGTCAGCTACGCAACCAGCTGATATACCAAAACCTCAACACGGACAAGCTGAATAACATCATGCGGCAGGACTCCCTGGAGTCAGTAGTGAGGGACCCCTGCTTCCTGCTCAACGAGGGAATCTGCAACAGCAACATAGACCAGACAATGCTGTCTATCTTGCTCTTCTTCCACAGGTTTGTTTCCCCATCGTCTTTGTATGTCTTATTAGTGCAGATTTACATCACCACATATAGGGTGGTTTAATAGGATATACAGTATGTGCTAGTTATGGTTTTTACATGGACCAGATGGCCAGATGGAATAATCAGGACTCTTCTGGTTCAGCACTTTTCCGTCAAAAGGCTGACCTAAGTGTTAAGCGTCTCGGATTAAGACTACGGTTCATTGTGATTATGAAAAAGTTCCGACTTGGAATATAGGTCAGAAACTAAGCACATAAAGCAGTGTATCTTTTCCAAAAAGTTTCTATTTATATCACTGTGTCTATATGATATGTTTTTCAAAACATAACAATCACTTGTTAACCCCGGCAACCCACTTGACTGGGTGAATTGTTAATGGATTTGTACACTGTCAAACATGTTTCCAGTAGCCGCTCCAACATTCACACCCAAAGTGGAAAACAATAAAAGCATTTTGTTGGGGAGAAAATCCAAGAAAGTGAGGTAAACAAAACCCAACCTACGGAGAACAAACAGACAATTATTATAAAGCTTGAGCTTGTCATCACATGGAATCAATTTAAAGTGATATTTTATGACGAGGGGTCAATTAAAACTCATACGAGGTCTTTCTGTCACTGCCAAATGGTGTTTATAAAACAGTTTGCAAGGAAAATATAGATCCCGGCCAGATGGCTTGTTCATTTGTTTGGCAGATACTGTTGAATAACCTTAAATTAGCAGTTATACTGTCTTTCTACTGTACAATGCTCACTTGGGACACCTTCACTCTTCACATACACTAAACAGATGAAACATATCAAGTCAATTTTATTTGTATAATGCCAATTCCAAACAAAAGTTAGCTTAAGGCACTATACCCATTGAGCAGGTCAAGAACAACACTCATACTATATAAAAGGGGTGTCAGAAAAGTTCCAAGACTGCTCTCATGAAAAATATATTTCCAACCCAAATTATGAGTTTTCCCCTTCAGTGTGGGTCTGACGGTCACCCAGCACATCTGCAAAATGATCCTGTGGCTTTTGCTTCATTCAGTGGGATAGTCATCAAAATCGCCCTGCTGGAGCAACCCCCCTACTCAACCTATCTTGGCTCCTTGTGATTGTTTTCCTCTTTCCCAAGCTCAAGGGGACCCGTTTTAAAAATGTGGATGACATCAAGAGTGCACGAGTGCAATCCAGGAGTGCATGAAGGTGTGGCAGCGAAGGCTTTGAAAGCGTGTTATATCTTTTGTGACATCAGTTCTGGAACTTGTGTAACACTCCTCACATGTATATAGAGTAAGAAAGCCACCAGAACCCCACATCAGCAAGCACTTGGGAACATAGGTAATGAAAAACTCCCTTCAAGGAAGAAACCTCTTAACAGAACCCAGGGTAACTAATAAAACAAAGCATATTTCATAAAGGTGACGATCACATGGTATTTGTCTTACTATTTAAAAGTTATCCTCTATTTGTGGAATCACAGTATTTGGGGAAAATATGATAGCAAACTGTGCTGTAACACAAAGTGGATGAACAGAAAGTGTAAAAAATACAAATCTGGATAGCAGCCATAGGAAGTAGTTTGTAGTATTTTGTTGAGAAAAAAAAAAGCCTAAACATTTTATGTTGTTGTGACTTTCGGCTTGTCCCATAAGGAGTTGCTGCAGCTTTACAGAGTTTCTTGCATGATTTGTTGGGCACAGTTTTAACACTTGATGCCCTTCCTGACGCAACCCACTCATTTTCTATCTGGGCATGGAACCAGCAATGAATGGGTATTGGGGCACTGACCACCTGCATGAAAGGCAGGAGAAGTGTACCACTACACTACTAGTGCAATCTTAATACATACTGTATATAATGTGGCCATATTTTTGGGTTGGTCGACAAAAAACTATTTTCACAAACTTAAGTTGACGAACAAAACAAAGTTAAAATAATAGGATAATATGCAGTATTTGTGACAAAGTATAACATTTGAAGCATAGCATGTCTGCCATGTGTGTAGTGAGTGGTATAGAGGCACATTTTTGTAGTGGACTGCTAAATGTTGCTGGAAAATAGTCCATTTTTTATGTTTCACAGTTTTGTATGTTGGTGGTCCTGGTAATGAACCACTGAGGCATAGCATTATGGTAAATGATGTTTTGAACATAGAGGATAGAAACAGACTATAAGGAAGATGCAAATAGATCTGTTACATTGGTGACTAAAATCTGCATGCCTGGGCTAAATAGACCCTAATCTTGTTATTTGCTATAACTTGCGCTAACTGAGTTAGCACAGTATAATAGGCTTCCTTACGTAAGCATATAGAGGCTCAAAACAAAAATATGTTAGTGGGCCTATTAAAGATACAGTTTTAGTCTAAAAAGTGAAAAGGTAACCTTGAATTGCATTTCAACATCTATAAACCCAGATTTGGTCTAGACTTGCGATGTCCAGGGTACTTTAATCTTACTGTTAATCAGCAGGATAATCAGTATCAGTATTTATCAAGTTACCAAACAAAAGCCAGCCAAGTTAATGTTTACCTGTGTTAATCTCTGAGCTGTTAAAGATAGCAAATGCAAAGCACACTATATAACAGACATAAAACAGTCAGTAATATACAAAACCTTTTACATACGCTGCAGCTGACAGACTGATGGCGGACATGATTAGAACACCACTGCTTCATTTAGGAAAAAAATCTGTTGCTGCCAGGTCGCTTTCTTGATCACACTTCTTGATGGTCTTTCAAGATGCAGACTTGTATAAATTTCCATTGGTTAGCTGACATAAAAGCTCTTTAACTTTGAAACGCAGGGTCAGTAACAGTGTTGCCACAATTACCATGGAACAAAAAAACTGATTAGTTGATTTTAAAAGTAACTAACTACTTTACTGATTACTTGATTTTGAAAGTAACTAAGTTAGATTACGTTACTTCATAAATTGCGTTCAGCAGCTGCCATGTGGAAGTAATATCACTTATCCACAGTACAAAAAGAGCATTAGCGTAACTGTACACATTACTTGGTAATACACGCCGTACAATTAGTTATAGAATGACATCATGAACCGATAACGTCAATATTAGTGTGCAGTTTGAAGCTACATGAAATGAGCGACTTAGTGGAGACTTGATCAGAATCAGAATCATCTTTATTTGCCAAGTATGTCAAAAACACACAAGGAATTTGTCTCCGGTAGTTGGAGCCGCTCTAGTACGACAACAGACATACATTTGAGACATAAAGACATAATAATAATAAAAAATACAAAATAAAAAAGTCACTGAGCAATAAAAGGTTGCTAGTAATGTGTAAATTGTGCAAAATGATGCAGAGTCCTCTAGTAATTAGAGCAGTTTGAAATGACTAACAGAGCAATAGTCCGGTGCAATGACCATTGTGCCAAAGGCGCCGTGACTTCAAGAAATGTATGCAGTTCAAAGTGACTAGTAGTGCGATAATCTGGGACAATGTCGATTGTGCAAATGTTGCAGAAGCTACTCAGGCACATGAGTGGCCAGTATTGGTCAACAAAAGATATGCAAATAGTGCAGCGTGGCGAGACTACTACAGTCAGTGCACGAGTAATGTATAATTGGCCCGACAGAAATGTGACAACAAACTCAAGACAAAAAAATTGCCAGCATGTTGCAATGGAATTGTAAGTTAACTGTTTAAGAAGTTAATGGCAAGAGGGAAGAAGCTGTTGGAATGTCTGCTAGTTTTAGTTTGCATTGTTCGGTAGCGCCTACCTGAGGGAAGGAGCTGGAAGAGGTGGTGACCGGGATGTGGAGGGTCCGAGAGGATTTTGCATGCTCTTGTCTTAGTTCTGGCAGCGTGCAAGTCCTCAAGGGTTGGTAGGGGGGCTACCGACAATCTTTTCAGCAGTTTTGATGCGCCCAAAAAGTACTTAAATATGTAATAAGCGCACTAATTTTTACATTTCACAAAGTAGAATGCATAAAATCCTTTGTTTTGTTTATTTGTATTGCTAGTGTCCTGTCTTGTTCATTTTTCTTTCTGTCCCCTCCTTTATTATTTTCTGTCACTCCCCTTTCAAACCTTGTTCTGTCTGTTGATATAAAAAAACTCCACTGTTGCACAATAAAATAAAAGGGATATAAATCCTCTATTCTGCTTGACCTAGCAGCCGAACAGGACAGGTTAAAAAAAAACAAAACAGAGGGTTACTTTAAAAATATATTCCGATACAGGTACAAGTTACCTGTTAATCAATTGTAGTTAGTAACGTAATCATAGTACCGTCATATTAAGGTAATTTAACTTCATTACATTCAAAAACATTTGATTACTTCAATACCAAATACAATGGAACCTCTATTTAACAGACTAATAGGGAGGAGGGTTCGTCTGTTAAATTAAATTGTCCTTTAAATGGAAACATGTTTTTTTTATGTGGCCTAAAAACACCAGTACAGAACAATATTATTGTTTTGTAATTGTTTTCGTAGGCTAAAAGCACTCAGAACAGTACCAAATTGTTGCAAATAAATATTAAAAAAAGCTTTAAAATGTTTTAAAAGTTTTAAAGTTTATCCAAACTTACCTCACTGGTGCATGAAAGGGGTGATTTTCTACACTATTTTCTGTCTTTTAAATCCAAAGTCCTTTAAATTGGGGTCCATTAAATCAAGAATCCACTTGTCGGCTAATGAAGACAAAATAAATTAAATATAGCAGATGCATAGCACACTGTATTCTAGACATAAGAGTCAATAATCTATACTATTGTATGTATTGTCAAACAAGTTGAAATATTTATATTTATTTGTCTGGTCTTTTCTGTCTTGTTTAATATGTACACAGTTTTGGAATGCGGGACGAAGTCGTAGCATCCAGAATCCAAAACCTCAGACCTCTGAGGCAGACATGCTAACAACTTGTTTACTGTGCTGCAGATAGACAAACAGAGAGACAGATAGACAGACAGATACTGTTGCAACCCTGTATATTGTTCGAGTTTCTGATTGTCTGGAGGGGGGCGTGAAGATAACACTATGTGTGTATGGAAGAGAGAGGCAGATGGGCGTAGAGGAAAAGGCAGTACCTACCCAAGGCGTTAATGTTGTTGTTTTGGCGTGATTACGGCCGACAGGACTCATTTTGTTTCCCTTTAAAGAGTTTGTTGATAGCTCACTGTTTGTCCTGATTCCTGCTGCAACGCTGGAATATTTTAATTATCCGTGAGGAAAATTAGATTTGCTAAGCTTTATACCCCTATCACAAACACGCATGCGCACACACACACACACACACACACACACACACACACACGCACGCACACACAATAAATATTCCCAATATTTGAGTTTATGGTTGTTGCTTCTTTATTTCCATATTATTAATGCATTACCGGCATCACTGGTCGGTAAGGTAAAATAAGGTATGTTCTTTATTCATGGTAGGGTGCGTTTCACTCAGACTGGAACAAAAATGAGCAAATGAGCATCAGCCATGACCTATGATCGATTGTTCACAGAAACATTTACTAACTATCATGAGAGTCCTGTATGATATGTCCTAAGACTCAGCTTTACATTGAGATGGATGCCATTATTAATTATTCATTGCAGTCTGTCATACCTTTAATGACATGTTCATAATCACACAAGAGAGTTTTGTCAAACTTGCTTTATAAAAATAATAATAATAATAATACTTTGATATTGTAGTTGGCCAAGTTCAGTCTTGCATACATACAGTAGATTCAAACTTCTAAAGGTTATTAGAGGTACGTGAATCCAAATTCATAAAAATCAGCTACAAGTGCAAACAAGAACTTGAAATGTCTCAGAAGACAGAAACCACAGGAAAAGCACGACATCATCAACGAAAAGAACGAATCTGACACATTGCCTCAAACTATATAATATATAGTACACACTGTACAGTATAATTCCACATGAACAAGGGTTAAATACCGTTGTTAAAAAAAAATAAAAAATCTAGGCTACTTGTTTTAAGTCACTGCAAACAGTATTTTTGGAACTCTCATCTTCTTTAGATAAGATATGATGTCAGGGTTTTCCCTTTTGTGTCACCTACTGCTTTGGAGGTTTTCTTGACAGTCTGCAAATGCATTTCAATGGAGACAAAGAGAAAATAAATGTCAATAAATATAAAATACAAAAAATATAAAGTAAATATATACATGTGAGGATAAAGCAGTACAGAAAATGGATGGATGGATGTGTGAACACTCAGATTCATCTTAGATAGGCTAATAGGCAACTGGAAGAAGACAATGGGAGGTAAAGAGTTGATTGGCTTAAACAAGAAGGACGGGCCAAGCGAATGAGACACAACCAGAAAGGACAGAAACATGAGGAAGTTTCTAAAGTATGTAAATACAGTCAACCTATCATAAAAGGCTGATATGCAAAGTCAATGTCAAATTTAGCATTCAAGAGCACTGTGGTGGCCAATTGAAAATTGTGGTACACTAGGAAATGTTATGAGATTAAAACAAAAAATAAACTTTTGACATTTGTTCATCAGAGACAACATGTGCCAGAATGATCATGGAACTGTTTGCCAGACAAACAGTGCCTGCATGCAGCCAGGACACTTTGTTCCTAAAACTGCGCTCCTCAAGAGTGTCAGGGATCATGTGGCTGTCACGGCTAGACTTTACTGTCACGATTAGAAAACTGTTTGCATTTGCACACAAGTGGTGGCACAAATGTGCTAATCCATTCTCACATGCATTCACATTTTAATCCTGTCAGTTGAAACAAGAGGGAGGGACCTGAGAAGTTACACTGAGGTTTGTGAGAGTTCATACATTTTTCAAGTGCTTGAGAGTGAAGGCTTGGCTTGAGCAGTTGCATGTTTTGACTTTACCTTGTGTGTCAAATCATGTATATGCCAGTATTAAGAAAACACGTTGAGCAATCGGGCGCATCAGGTCACCGTTTGGACTTAAACATCAGCCAATGGCCAGCAAACCTGCTATCTAAATGATTCAAGGTTCGCAGAAATTTACTAAAAGGTGAATTTTAAATCCCGAGCGCTACTTGGCTATTAATACAGGAAGCCTGAAGGGCGTTCGGCTTTTTGATTTCCTGCTAATAAAACTAGAGGGAAATGTGCTGATTTACTATGAGGCTAAGAAAGCAACATTTTGCCTGGACCAGAGCCCTACCTTTGCAAACCTGTATTTGAGACTGTCACGCATAGATAGATCCAGTATTTGGCAGTCACTAAACACCCCGACGCACCATGTTGAAGAGGGCAAGCCATTACTACTAAAGTAAAAAGTTTAAAATAAAGGCATTGCGAATAACAATAAGTTGCATCAAAGTCAGGAAGTTTCACAAAGGGTAGTTGAGTTGTTTTGACTTCATTGTCGTGTCATTTTCAGCTGGAGAAACACCTGATAGGCATAATCTTCTTCGCACGTATTTCAAATAAGGAGTTCTCAAGATGACTTGGCCGATTTGATATTTATGTCCCCCGGTAGCTAATGCCTTAAAATGTCCCTTATGCTGGCCTCAGATCACCAAAGAGTGCTGGCCATGGTCCAGTGGACTACTGAACAGCGAGCCGTCCAACAATAAAGTGGAGACAGTATCCAGCTGTGTCGCAGACCCCATGGGGAATAAAAACTCCACTGTGCAATCCTAACACAAATCAGAAAATAGCTTCACTGCAAGAAGCCTTTATTTGATCGCCCGGCACAAGGTTGTGCAATCCAGCAAAGACACACAGTATATACAACTATACGACAAGTGATGAGTGTGTGAAACCTTTGGACACATTGGCAATTAATGTTGCCCAGAGATGAATCGGTGATATCTGATAATACAGGAATACTTATGCAGTAAGAGAATTCTCTTAATGGACGATTTCCATCAGTACACACTAGATTTCTCAATACATGCTTCAATTTTTGTGAAGGGTCCAGTTGAAAGTCATGATGGATTTCTTGAACCTTATTATTGTTGTTATTGTGTAAATTGCTGCCAAATTGGTGACATTTTCCCCCCTGTGTGGACTCTTGAAGCGACCTGACATTTAGCACCCGAACAGGCTCACAAAACACACAGAACAATGCTCATGGGCAAAGAGCAAGACACACCCTTATCATACTGGTTGATGCAACTTAACACTAGTATGACTGTATTTCAATTGCAGGTTAATTCTTTTGTTGTTATTAGTAGAACTTTAACATAATGGGAATTGTTATTATACAGCTAGAGCCTATCTTTAAGAAGAATGTAGTAGAATTTTTACAAAAAAAAAAGCTGCTGAATTTAATATAATTACTTATTTGGTGGAGGGTAACTTGAAATATTTTTTAAACATGATTATACTATTGGTGTTATGAAAATGGTATGGCCTAATTCTAATGTTAACCAGCAAAATTGTATTTGTCACAAACACTGGTTTGCGTGGTGAAGCTGGCAAGAAGTGGAGGACACAAATGCAGGGAGGCAGCAAGGCAAGGCAAGAGCGCAGGAGTCACAAAAAGGTATTTCTTTTCAAAAACGGAAAAACGCGAGCAAGGTATGTAATAGAATCAAAACACTAAATCATCGAAGTCCAGGAAAGCAAGGTTCAAAGTAACAAAATAATAATAATAATAAACTCACCACAAAAGGAAACATACAGTAACATGGCAAGCAGCAACATCAATGAACAGACAGAGACACAGGAACTAAATACAAACAAATTGACGAGACAACATCACCCGCCTGGACTAGACACAAGTGGCTGGAGGGAGCTGATTGGTAGACACAAGTGACTGGGCTGACGAGAACAGGTGGAAAGGAAAACCTAACGAGCAAAACAAGATATGAATATTCACGAAGGACACGGGAGAAAAACAAGACATGACAAACAAAAAATAAATCTAATTTTTAAAAAGCCAACCAAAAAATTTAAAAATCATGACAGTATTTTCTGGCAAATTAGATCATTTTCAGCACAGCAAATTTACCATGTTTGTGGAATCTGTTGTGTTCTGTAGAACTTACCTTCATAGATAAATTGTCATTTATGTTTATGACATTTATGTTTCTGGTGATATGAAGGAATACAATATTATATATCATCTATAACCTCATACTGTTCTTGATACTGTACTTACTGTACATATAAGCTTATACGAACACACATGGTTCACACAGGGTGACCCACACTCTAATGCTGTTGTTGCTACATCACAAATAATCCAGCTAAGCTCTTCTGTCCTGCGTAACAGGCGACTCAGACAGCACCCGACATGTTCCACAGGTGGATTATAAATCTATACTAGATAGTCAAATCCTCCACATCACAGCTTGCTGATTATCCACCTTCTCATCCACAGCAGTAAATGCACCTTCATAAAACAATGCAGGCTCCTGAACCAACTGCTAATTGTTGCCCCTTCGGTTGCTGAAAAATAAATATATTGGTAGTAAAATTCAAGCGTCAAATTTAAAATCTCAAATATCAAAACTCAATAGTTGTGTTTTTTTTTTTTTTTTGTCGCGACTGGTTTGTAAATCAAAACATTCCAATATCCGTGTTTCACAGAATGTGCAGGAGCAAAGCTTTAAGGTATGTTGTGGTGTCTGGCTGGAAATGCCTTGAACTAAACCTGCGGCTTTGTCACACAAACACACCTTTAATTGGAAGCTGAATGGCAACTGAAACAATTTCAATGCAAAATGGGTCAACGCGAAGTGAAATAAAGTGCCTCTGCCAAGAGCTAATTGGCCAATATGTTGGTGTAAAGAAAACAAGCCTTCATTCGTCGATGTGAAACCACCCTTCAGTTAAAAGAATCGTGCACATCCTCCCTTTTTCCTTTTTCTTAAAACTTCCCATTTGCTTTGCCTCAGTCTACATCACAGTTGTGTTGTTTGGCAGCCGTTGGTCTTATATAATGCAGAGGGTGGGGTGGAGTGGGGCAAATTGAGGGTGGAGATTTTGGAGATGTGCGCTGTGCTTATCTGTTTGGACCTTGGCAATGGCAACCATTCAGACAGTTAAGAAGTCTGTCAACACGCAGTCCAACCCTTCCAATACAGACACACATGCACACACACACACACACAGCTCATTCCGTGACTTGAGATCAGACAGTGATGAGTAATAGTTTCACAAATAGTCAATATGATACAATTACAGCCTTTAAATAGACATTAGATGTTAACACAGCTTGCGTAACCCAAGCCATGACGGGTCGAGTGCACTTTTCTGTTTATCAGCCTGCAAACTGGCATGCAAGAACCTGCAGCATTGAACACAAAAAAATATCTGCAGTGTATTTTCTTTAGAGTCCCATTTCCTCCAAGCTAAAAACTCCATGGCGAAGGAGCAAAGGAATATTTGTTCTATCCCAGTTTCATTTGCATGGAATTCACATTTTTTTAAAAATTACTGGGCAGGAGCAGTGAGAATGTGATATCACAATCTGCTTTTGGGATCCCTGTAAAAAATGGTGGGGAAAGGCAGATTAGAGACGCTTCTTTTTTTCACCATGGGGAAGAAGTGGCTTAAAAGCCCGTTTAAAAGCCCATCCAGATGAGAAAAGAATTTTTTTAAAAATGGGAAAAATACTATGGGAACAGTACTGATACGCATCAATGTGAGGCCAGATTCAAAGTATGTCACAAGACACTTTCTGCATAGATTTTTTAAAATGTTCTTCCTTCGTGCTCATGTTAGAAATACTTGAGCAACCGTGTTGCCAAAAGCTTGTTACTGCAAATTGCTCCGGATTCAGGAGGCCACAATTTCTAGAGCACAGGAAGGGTTACAGCGCAAGGTCCAATAACATACAAAACACTTCTCATAAACTGTTTGGAACTCTTGTGGCAAATACGCAATTTGAGTTTCCCTTGAAAATGAGTCACCTGACATTTAGTGAGCAATAAGGAAATGAGCTTGCAGAAACAGGAAAGAAAATCAATTCCATTCAGGGAGTACATGTCAGACTCAGCTAGGTTATTTTCATCTGTTAAAATTAAAATTGTGTATGTTCACCGGAAAACGTTTCCCAATCACTCACACAATCTCCAAATTGATGTGCATAACTATACTCAATGTTACGACATATAAGGGTGTTTCAAGTGTTTGCTTGCATCATGACACGAGTCATTTGCAAAACACTGAGGTGGTGAGAAGAAAATAAACTATAGTTGAACTGAAGACAAGCTGTGAAGCTGTTGGGCCATTTCCACCACCTTTTAAGCAAGCCCATCTGCTACAGTAAATGCAGAATACTGTACATGAACTATGACCTGCCATTCTGTATTACACTACGTATTATGAGATATAACTAATCATTAACTAGAATGAATATGGTTTCCTGTTCCTTCCACTGGTTCCAAACAAAAATTGTTTTCAATGATGTTTTTTGAGAGATTTTTGAAGAAGGGGACATGTTAGACAAAATGTCTTGTCTTGCAAAGGTCACGGGGCACAACTTGCTGCACCCCTTAGTTCCCCTTGAATTTTTATTCTTACAAATAAAATGTGGATAATAGGATACTTACAACTTTGTGTTCACAGTTTTTGGTAAGACACCTTTCTCTTTTTCAACTGGTGAACAAAGCAATGTTGGATAAATCTGGTTTGGAAAAACTCGAGAGTCCAATTTCAATCTCATGAAACACGTCTGTGATGAACGATAGAGAGAGATTGTAAGTGACCAGTGCAACCATCAAGGACCTCTCATGTTCTTTTGTTAAAATGGATACAGATTCCCTCAAACACACTCCAACATCTTTTAGAAAGTCTTCAAAGAAGAGTGGAGGGGGGACCAACTCCCCATTTTCTTCAAATTTCGCTTCCTGTCCGTTAAGTGGGGAAAGATATAACCTCGGAATGGGCTATGATGACAATACGGATAACAACATTGTGGAGCATTACAAGTTCTTGGTCTCACTAAGTCCAACTTGGTCTTACAGGCAGAAACTATGTAGATTTCTTCTATAAGGTTACAGTATTTCTTTATTTTCTCTTCCTGGCTCTTTTCCTGGGAGACAAAAGCCTGTGGGAGAGAAATTTGAAACACTAACACATATGCCAAGTTTCAGTGAATCTGTGATTGCTTTTGGATGTTTCCCCAGCTCAGAGATGGGGAGTGAGATAAGGGGGCCAGAGAATGCAGAGTCAAATGAGTGCAAATAACAAGATGTATCCTGTCCAAGACCTCATTTCTGTCTTTGTGTCCCTGCGTCTAAAAGCAACAGCTGTACCATGGCGAAGGCCAGGTCCTGTCTCAAATGGGCCAGCTTGGCTCAGTCGGACTTATTGCATTGTACCATCAAGCTTGGGACATTAAATGACCTCATTCTGCGTTCCTTCTACTGTGGCATGATGGGAAAGAATGACTCACAGACCAGCATTAAAACTATAGGACTACTGCATCGGCTGTGTTTGGATAGTTTTAGAAGGAGTTTAATGACAAAGTAAATGTCACTTCTGCAGAAAAGCGTCTGAACACTGATGCTGGAATCACATGAGGGACGCTGCCAAGAAAATGTGGACTCAGGGAGGAATGTTGATGATACTTTCTTGCTCCCCTTTTTGATCTGCTGGTTCTCTCTCTGTTGGCAGGAACTTCTTCTAAATGTCCTTTTTGCAAAACAATGATTACATACATTGTACTAATTTCTTGCATATTACATACTGTTTATGGTTCTGTAGGAGCAAGTGTTCTGTTTTAAAATTTGTTTAAAATAATTCCAATAGAAATAGAGAATTATGGCAGACAACAAAGTACCGTCTTCTCCACAAAGTTACAAAAGTCGAATGTGCGCTGTGCTTCCTTGGTCATCTTGTGTGAGATAAGCTAAAAAATAGGGTTGTTCCTCAGATAACTTCTTAAAGTTGGGAGGAAATTGATTCCTTTTTTTCATTCCTAATTCTACATCGAGTGGAAAACAAAATCTAGAATGAAGGAAGTTATCATTTCCATGTTTTTTTCCACCTCTGCACCCTGATGGTATTTTTTGAGAGTGTGAAATATCATGATTACAAAGAAACTAGTTTTGAGGTTATAAAGCTGTTTTTGATATTCAAGATACACTGACCCTGGATAGAGAAATCATTAGTTTTTTTGCAAAGTGGCTTGGTGCCTTGCAAACTTCCCAGTATTGGAATCTACTGCACTGGGCTGTGTTTGTCTTGCACAAAGTCCACACTCGCTTATGCAGATTCCACTCAGGCGACCAGCCACATCCCAGTCAAGAGCCTGCACATGAAGCCCTGTTTATTCCACAGACTTATTTATGTCTGCTCTCGCAAGGTGGCATATAAAAGGGAAGCAGAGGCTGTCGCTGCTCTGGCAGCGTATGACAAAAGAGTGGAATTTATGTAACACAAGGTCACAACTTTCAGCGCCCCAGAGTGCTTCGGTCTGGAGGTTAGCTGGGACCGAGGGGATTTTCTTATGTCAACAGGGCTGTCTTTTTTCTCTCGCTTTAGTGACCAGAAAGACTGTTGACCTTCTCTTCACTTATAAAACCAGAGTTCAGTGATTAAGTCAGTCAGGAGAAGACCTTTGGTACATAGCTAAGACGAATGTTTAATTTCTCAAGAAATCTGTCGATTTAAAAAAATTCAATCCTACACTTTTACATCTGACAGTTCATACTAAATCACTATTGCTTGGATTGATAACTAACTCAACTCCAGTTTGCCTTGTTCAAGGCTACTTTCATATACTGTAGCAAAATTGTCATATGAGAGGGTCACAGCACAAACAGTAATTGTCAAAACTTCACATTAAATTGCATTAAGGAGTGTGTCCAAACTATTGACTGGCACTGCATATATCAGAGGTGTCAAACTCAAGGCCTGGGGGCCAAATCCGGCTTGCCACATCATTTTATGTGGCCCTCGAAACCATGCGCGCCGTCATGTTTCTTGCTAAAATACAAAAATTGAAATTTGTCTTCACTTTTAGTAATACAGCATTTTTTTTTTGCCACCAATGACCCTTTTAAAATAAATTAAATAATAGTTGAACAAAGTTTTTATTTTTTTTACTGATTTCTGATTTCAAAACTAGTTATGCATCGATTTGTTATCTATATGTAATAATACTGTATGAGGCGATTATACATTTACATTGGTTCACCATCATAATGGCCCTCCGAGTGAAACCATAACTTCGATGTGGCCTGAGACAAAAATAAGTTTGACACCCCTCTCTTTATATGTAGTGTTAAAAAATGTATGAGACCATGTACCGTTGTTGCCACAACTGATCAAAATTAAATGTATTGGTAATTACCAAATGCAAAAATCCTAATATTGTTTACTGTAAAATGAAAAACTGTAAAATTGTCAGGCTATTTCTTGATAATATAATTTATAATATTTATGTATTTAATTAATTAATTAATATAATATTTTATAATATTTCATTCCTAAAAAACATATATGATAAAAACAACAACAACATATGATGGTTTTAGTTGCTTGTCTGTAGGATAGACAGTGTGGGGATGATTTGACTAAATCTGCCTCTTACCATATTAGAATCCTAATCTTTTTAAAGGCAAACGAGTTCACAAAATCATCAAAGTATTTGTCAGCCAAGTAAAATAAGTGATACATTACAAAAAATGTTGACAGACCATCTTCATATTGAGATACAGTGTATGTGTGTAATTGAATGCCAAGTTCTAGAAATGATGTTGAATGAAGGTTGTCTTGTGGTTGCAAATGTTATGACACTCGAAATACCAACATTATTTTGGGGGCCGACAGAGAGACAGTGCCGGTTCTTGCCATGTTACATAACAAACAGACAGACCAAAGATTATGACATTATTGGCAAAACACAGGTAATCCTTCCATAACACTGGACATTTTGTAATTGAAATCATTAGTGTGACACGATTAGATGTGCTTTTTTTTATATACAACAAGTTGCTCCACTTTCTACCCAGCCATTGTTAAATTATGCTATTGTAGTTCATATTTGTAAAACATTCAGAGACGCATCTTGATTTGGAAAAAAAGCTCCTTTCTATTATTCCATGACGGCCAGCAAAGGAAGAAACAAACACGATATTCATACTCAATGTATATGGAGATTACAGACGCAGTCCTTGTTGTCCCGCATGTAGCATTTTACTTGTAGTGTTAGGAAGAACAATATCTGGGGGAGCGTACAAACTTCCTAAAAATATTTGTACATCATTGAGAAAACAAAATTGACTGAATGCACATTTACTGGCTTGACCCAAACCATTAGGCACACGAAGAATCTGATTGTATGACCATAAAATAAACAATAAACAATTTAATAAATATACAACTTGCCATTATTATTCTTGGATATTTCTTGGACTAAAAGTCTTTAGGCGTGTCACAGTAACGTTGTGTCCTTGGAAGGGAGCCAACATTCTAAATTGTGCTTGGAAAAGTGTGAACATATTTCTCTCTCTCTCTCTCTCTCTCTCGCTATATATATATATATATATATATATATATATATATATATATATATATATATATATATATATATATATATATTTATATATATAATACAACCCCAATTCCAATGAAGTTGGGACGTTGTGTTAAACATAAAAATAAACAGAATACAATGATTTGCAAATCATGTTCAACCTATATTTAATTGAATACACTATGAAGACAAGATATTTAATGTTCAAACTGATAAACTTTATTGTTTTTAGCAAAGAATCATTAACTTAGAATTTTATGGCTGCAACACATTCCAAAAAAGCTGGGACAGGGTCATGTTTACCACTGTGTTACATCACCTTTTCTTTTAACAACATTCAATAAACGTTTGGGAACTGAGGACACTAATTGTTGAAACTTTGTAGGTGGAATTCTTTCCCATTCTTGCTTGATGTATACCTGTTCAACAGTCCGGGGTCTCCGTTGTTGTATTTTACGTTTCATAATTCACCACATATTTTCAATGGGAGACAGGTCTGGACTGCAGGCAGGCCAGTCTAGTATCTGCACTCTTTTACTACGAAGCCCAGCTGTTGTAACACATGCAGAATGTGGTTTGGCATTGTCTTGCTTAAACAAGCAGGGGCGTCCATGGAAAAGACGTCGCTTGGATGGCAGCATATGTTTCTCCAAAACCTGTATGTATCTTTCAGCATTAATGGTGGCTTCACAGATGTGTAAGTTACCCATGCCATTGGCACTAACACAGCCCCATACCATCACAGATGCTGGCTTTTGAACTTTGCGTCCATAACAGTCCGGATGGTTCTTTTCCTCTTTGGCCCGGAGGACACGACATCCACAATTTCCCAAACACATTTTGAAATGTGGACTCGTCGGACCACAGAACACTTTTCCACTTTGCATCAGTCCATCTTAGATGACCTCGAAAAGCCGGCGGCGTTTCTGGGTGTTGTTGATAAATGGCTTTTGCTTTGCATAGTAGAGTTTCAAGTTGCTCTTACGGATATAGCGCTGCAATGTATTTACTGACATTGGTTTTCTGAAGTGTTCCTGAGCCCATGCGGTGAAATCCTTTACACATTGATGTCGGTATTTGATGCAGTGCCGCCTGAGGGATCGAAGGTCACGGGCATTCAATGTTGGTTTTCGGCCATGCCGCTTACTTGCAGTGATTTCTCCAGATTCTCTGAAGCTTTTGATGATATTATGGACCGAAGATGATGAAATCCCTAAATTCCTTGCAATTTTACGTTGAGGAACATTGTCCTTAAACTGTTCGACTATTTTCTCATGCACTTGTTCACAAAGAGGTGAACCTCACCCCATCTTTGCTTGTGAATGACTGAGCAATCCAGGGAAGCTCCTTTTATACCCAATCATGGGACCCACCTATTCCCAATTAGCCTGTTCACCTGTGGGAGGTTCCAAACAGGTGTTTGATGAGCATTCCTCAACTTTCTCAGTCTCTTTTGCCACCTGTCCCAGCTTTTTTGGAACGTGTTGTAACCATAAAATTCTAAGTTAATGATTATTTGCTAAAAACAATCAAGTTTATCAGTTTGAACATGAAATATCTTTGTAGTGTATTCAATTAAATATAGGTTGAACATGATTTGCAAATCATTGTATTCTGTTTTTATTGATGTTTAACACAACGTCCCAATTTCATTGGAATTGGGTTGTGTGTGTATATATATATATATATATATATATATATATATATATATATATATATATATATGATCTGCCCATCCATTTTCTGAACCGCTTATCCTCACTAGGCTTGCTGACGCCTATCTCAGCCAGGTACACCCCGAACTGGTCGCCAGCCAATCGCAGGGCACATACAGACAAACAACCATTTATACGGACAGACAATTTAAAGTCGTCAATTAACCTGCCATGCATGTTTTTGGAATGTGGGAGGAAGCCGGAGTACCCGAAGAAAAGCCACACAAGCACGGGGAGAACATGCAAACTCCACACAGGCGAGGCCGGATTTGAACTTGGGTCCTCAGAACTGTGAAGCAGATGTGCAAACCAGTCGGCTACCGTGACACCTAAAATATATGATGACGCTAAAAAACCATGCACTAACGCAACTGTTAAGTATAAAGTGTGCGATTTACAGTGCAAATGGCAGGTATGAAAGGAAAATAGATTGATTAGAAGGGATGTAAAGTGCATGTGTACAGTAGTGTAATGGGATGATTTACAGTGTATACAGAATTGAGGTATGAATATACGGTACTGGTAATGAAAATATATACAGTCGTGCAAATCCTTAAAAGTTCATGATGCAGTAAGTAGTAGTATTGTATATAACCATTGTATATAATTATATATAAATATTGTATCTGGTATTGTGTCTGATAAACCATTCACAGTGACAATAATACCTGTATCATACTGTATGTACATAAACATGACAATATGTTTTAAAAATCGGCTGGCCCACAGTAATTCTTCAAGTAGTACATGGCAGATATAAACACAATGAGACATGCCACAAGACAGATTAGAAACTTGATGCTGCTTACCACCTTCATCCCATTATATGAGCCTTACACTATTTTTTGCAGATGTCTGCAAGTGTCTCTATAAAATGTGAGCAAGTTTGGCATTCCCAGATGTCTAATCGCATTTCAACGTATTTTTATCGTTGCCAAATCAATCAATCAATCAATCAATCAATCAATCAATCTGTATCATCATCATCCAGAACACAGAAAAACTGGTTTGAATTGACAAATGGTTTCCTGCTTAAAAAAAAGTGTGGCATCACTTCCTTGGGTGCATTTAGGTCTTTAATGTTGAAATGTTTACTTCAAGAACTGGGAGTACTGCCAAAGCCTCCAATCAGAGGAAACGCCACCAAACAACAGCTGCGAAAGCCTTCTCTGCCTCTTTCGCTTTCCTCCTCTCTTTCTCTCTTCCTCATTTTTGTATTTTCCTGTTATGTTGTTTGCTTGGCTGCTTTTTCTCTGCTACCAGCCATCTAACCGGTTGACCATCTGATGAAAGGCAATACAGTGGAATCTTGTTTTGCTATTATTTGCCTGTCTGTCTGCAAAATAAGCCTTTGCCATTGTAATGTTCTTTTGTTTTGTATGACCAGCTTGATAACAATGCTTACATGTAGTATAACATGTAGTACAATAGTACGGCATAAACAATCTTGTGTATTAAAAATAAATCTGACTGATCATGTCGGTGTGGAGCTAAAAGTTTGACGGAGCACTTTGCACAGCTCTGAAGTAAAACAAAGTATGAGGTGTCCAGGCTGTGTCACTAATATTATGGACTAATGTTAGACCAGGAACCGCTGGTGGTGGCCGAGATACCCAAAGTGGTGAGTAGGGATTGTGCTTTGCCACAGCAACTCCAACTTTTTTCGACGGGACATGCAAAGTTTTGTATTACATTTTGATATAGTTAATTGTCACAAAAGTGAGAAAATGAGTGTTGTTAGTACTAAAAGTCAGTGACTCAATGAAGGTATAAATGTCGATGTCAATGGTCACCTTTCTCTATTCGTGTGATTGGACCACATTTTCCAGGTGATTTGAGTTGAATTTCCAAGTTTTTTTGTCTGATAAACCTTTCAAATTTTGAGGATCCCTTGTATAAGTTATAGTAAGAGGCAGAATTATTGTTTTTGGATAGTCTAGTGTTGCTGTTTTTTTTCTCTTTTTAAATAATTGATGAAGTAAGGCTTTTCCTGAAAAGGTCTGGGAAAAACAGTCATACACAACTAAATTATGTGATTAAAGGTCTGGAATAGTTTGCAGAGCTTACCTCAAGGTTTTTAAATAATAAATAATTTTCTTTTGTAACATGAAGCCATACAGACAAACGGAGGAACTGTTACATCAAAATGTGGTTTCATTATCTCTCTGTTTGAGGAAACATGCATATCTTGCAGCACGTCCTGAGCTTTCAATGGTGTGTCAGAAAATATTTCTTATTATTATTGTCACACAGTTGAAATGAGAAAACGTTTTGTCGAATAATATCCTTAATGTAGTTGTAATGTTATATATCTTCAGTCCACTCATACAAAGTAAATGACTAAGTCATGACAGCTATGCTATATCTTAATCCTATGAGTACTGCAGAGTTTGACGTAACGAACATTCTCTCGCAGGTTGCATGACACAATGGATGGAAAGTGTACCTGCGCTTGAAATAGTTGCAAATGTGCCAGACAACAGGGAACGCTCTGACAAAGACAAGTCAGAGACAGGATAATTATCTTGACACAGAGTAAGTGGTTAGGCCGTGCTCAAGCACGTCAGATGGGATTTATTACTCAGAGACTGTGTGGAAGGACAGGAATAACAATAGATTTGGTTGAGGAGGAGGAGGAGGGGTACAGCATTGGCTGTTGCAGGGATGGATGAAGACATACGGGCGGCAGGAGCAGGACTAATGACTGTGCACAAGGTGGCAGACAAGACACACATGTTAACATCAGCAACAATGTAGTAATAATAAAGCCCCACTGGTTATATTCCTTTTAATTTGGAAACTACCTGGCAGTAGCTACTTGTGGTTCAACTACTATACAGAATAATTAAAGTTAGCGTTCTAATTAAAGTAGTTCATGACATCAACGTGAGGACGACAAATTGGCTGGAACAAAGACTTCTGCATTACATGCACGCACTTATGTGTAAACTGCTGATAGATCACGAGGGTGTGGGAAAAAGAAAATGTCTGATTTTGTTTCTGTTCTGCAAATCCCAACAGTAGTTCCCTAAAATAGTTTCCTGCTTCTCAGATTGTATTAAGATCTCCCGGTGATAAAGTAAGCACAACAAGTAACAACAGGAGAATAGAAAAAAATCTATTACAGGTTGTTTAGTATATATTGTTTCCTTGTGATTTATATCTTATTTATTGTGGCAGAAAAAACAAGCCAGTGTGTTAAAAACGCCTATTGCTTGCTTGAATGCGTCGCCCTAGTGTTTGACCCCCATAAACTCTGCCAATGGCTTCTTTCTTATGTCATAAGAGTCTTGACTGTCAATCGTTGGAATGGATTCTACAGAAATTATACAGAATACCGGATAAAGAAATACGCCAATTAAAATGTAGTATGATTTAATTTTATGTCACATTCTACTCCTGCTACACTGGTGGAAAGCTAATTTATCATTCATTGCCTGAGTGAGTGAGTGACTGCTGCAGTTGGGCATAAAGATAAGGGGGCTGCTTGCATGGGCACCTTCTGAACAACAAAGGCCTCTTAGGCACTTTGTGCACAAAGGACAACAATCCAATGAGAGATTTTGCAACTGGACTCATTCCTGTAGATATTCAAGCTTTGTAATAACCAACTTTATCGGCATGTGTAATATCAGAGGAAACTATAACTGTTGCATAAAGTCATGATGAGGACAAGCAGTCGACAATGGATGGATGGATACTTTTCACAACCTCATCACATTTGTTGCTCATATTATACAACTTTCTATTCATCCACATATACATCATTTTATCGGTCTTGACATTCTGACTCTTGCTGAAAATTCATTGCTGTTTGTGTTCGTAAGCTTATTGTTAAGATCAGCTCTTTTCATACTTCTTACGTGCCTGACATGCACACATATTTACTTGTGTGTGTCTACATGTTATTTTTGCCTGCACGCATGGACATGAATTGTTGTGCTGTAGGCAGCCGTGCTTGAATGCACACCTTTGCAAGTACAGCCGTGTGTCACTGTTGTTGTTCTTCGCGTGCCTGCTGAATCCGATACGGGAATGGTGTCTCGATCTTTGGACCTCTCATGTACACGCCAACTGTGTTTAGTTGAACTTTTAAACAATGACTGCAACGAATGATTGTGTTTACTTGCTCATCTGTGCAACTTTGAAACCAGGAAAATCAAAGCTAATTCTTATGTACTGTGGCCAACTCCAAGTTCAAGAGTCACAAGTGGAAGTGTTTCTTGTTTGTTACTCAGAGGGGGCATGAAACATTCACGTATGGATTGACTGTACAATAGTTCTATCTTTTTAGTTCAAGTTATAGAAACATCCATCCATTTTCTGAGCCGCTTATCCTCACAAGGGCCGCGGGAGTGCTGGAGCCTATCCCAGCTATCTTCGGGCAGGAGCAAACCGATGTACCTGGAGAAAACCCACGCAGGCACGGGGAGAACATGCAAACTCCACACAGGTGGGGTCGGGGATCGAGCCCCGAACCTCAGAACTGTGAGGCAGACGCTCTAACCAGTCGCCCACACCGTGCCGCCCAAATAACAACATAAAAAAATAAAGTACATGGTAAATGGACTGCACTTAATCCACACTTGGCACATCACAGAGTCCAAAGTGCCACATTCACCCATACATTACTTAGACATGCGGAGTGTCTGAGCCGAGATTCAAACCAGCTACCCTTCGGTCACTGGACAACCCACTCTACCTGCTGAGCCACAGCTGACTGAGCCATAAAAAACATTTTATCTTATAGGGAAATTTACCCTTGGAAATATATCCCTGAAATAACAAACCAGTTATGGAAACTTTATTTTATGAGTACTTTGAGTGTTTGGTGTCACTTTTATGACGACGTGTCGCGTGGAACTAGCGGGGCGGGAACCAGAGGGAAGAAAGGGAACCAGCCAGAGAGCGGTGCTTCTCATTGGCCTGCCCGCCTCAGAGTGCTTGCTCGCCAACCGCAAGAGAGCGGACGTCCGCCCTGGAGGTGGATTTAGAATAACAAGTGGCAAGGGGCGTGAGGGGAGAAAAAAAGAACTGTTGCTACTGCTCTGTGGTTCTTTTTTTCACCCGGGCATTTCAGCACCAAGCGCCCCCACCTTCCCTCCTTCCCTCTTTGCGCTCCCGGCTTCCGCGATGTCCACACAAATAGCTGCTTTCTGCTTTGGTTGTCCAACGCTGAAGGTGGAAGGCGGCCGATGGCAGAGGCACTGAGGCAGATGCCGGTGGCTGTGTGAGCTAGCTAGATTCTGTGCTCTGCAATGGAAAGGAGACAAAGGTCCCAGCAAGTGAGGATTTCCAGAGGGGCAAGCGGCATCTTCCAGCTGCACACAGCCAGAACCCATTGCAGAGCTGTGGCGAAGCGACACTTCTTCATAAAAGTGATACTAAACACTCAAAGTACTCGTCAAATAAAATTTCCCTAACTGGTTTGTTATTTCAGGTCCTGATAATCTATGTTTTGTACAAGATATTTTTTTGTACGTTATTTGACACTACAAACACACAGTTTTTATTTTGGTACTTCCGTTTCTTGGTATTGTGGATTTACATATTAGCTAAATATTTAGTTGAATCGGAAACATTTAAATTTAACATTTAACATTTGTATTTAATAATTACATTTAAATATATATTTAACTTTTATTTTTAATATTTATATTTAAATGTAATATTGATATTTAGATATAGATTGAACATTTAATTTTAAGATTTATATTTAGATTTCCATATATATATATATATATATATATATATATATTATTCAACATCCATCCATCCATTTTCTGAGCCGCTTGTCCTCACTAGGGTCGCGGGCGTGCTGGAGCCTATCCCAGCTGTCATCGGGCAGGAGGCGGGGTACACCCTGAACTGGTTGCCAGCCAATCGCAGGGCACATCGAAACAAACAACCATTCGCACTCACAGTCATGCCTACGGGCAATTTAGAGTCTCCAATTAATGATATTATTCAACATTTATACATATATTTAACATTTCTATTGAAGATTCATATTTATATTTAACATTTAAATATATAGTTAGCATTTAGATTTGAGCTTGAGGTTTAACATTTAATATTTGGACTTGACTATAAAGTTGACAAATATTGTTCTAAATGTACAGAAAGCTAACTCTTGAAAATTCACAAAAAATTTTTAAACATTGTTTGAAGCTACATGTGACAAAATGTTGCTGTTATTGTCAGTGTGAACCGCTTTACAAATGGCACCCCAAAAAAAGACACTTATGCAGGTCCATCTCAATAAATTACAATGATGTCAAAACCTCAATTTAGTTAGAATGCTCAATTCAAAAAGTGAAACTCATATTACAGAAATGCACACATACTCAGAGTGAAATATATTTCGGGATTTTTAAAAAATATGCAGTACATATATTTTTAATGATTATAGCTTAGAGCAAGTGAATACCCCGAATTCATCATCTGTAGAAACTAGAATATTACATAACAAACAATCGAGAAACAATTAAATTAATTTTTAAAGGTCAGAGTGCAAAAATATTTAAATATTTCTTGATATCTCTAGAACCCCTTTACCAGTGTTGGAAAAGTTCATTTTCTATGCAACCTAGTTCAAAGTTCAGTTCACTTTTAAAATGAACTAGTTCGGTTCATCGGTCATAATTCAAAATTTCGAACTAAATTTACCGTTTCAAAAACAAACAAGTTCACCCTCCAAATACTGGCATTTCCCCATTGTTGCCAGCCATTCAGTCCACACTAGCAGCCAGCTGTTACTTTCAACCTACAGTCTCAATACATGAGGAAAAACATGTTTCCTGAATGTTCTTTTTTTTTTTTTTAATGAGTGGCATTGAATCTAGCCATCGTCACAGACATTCGGGAATGTTCAATAAAACCCAACTTTTCAGAAAGTTTATGGTTGCTTACTGTAAAAGATGTACTGTAATTTCTCATGTATAATGCGCATTTTTTACCCCCCAAAAAATAGTTCCATAGTCAATATGGCGCATTATACATAGATATAGGGGAAAATTGAAAAAACTTTCACATTTTATAAATATATGCCGCCATCTAGAGGTTATGAAAAAGCTGTGCACTTTCATTCTAATATGCCTTCGCCACCTAGAGGTTATGAGAAAGGTGTACACTATTATTCTAATATGCCACCGCCACCTAGTGGTTATGAAAAAAGTGTAGCCAGAATAATTATTTTTAAAAAACTAACAAAATACAGATAATACTTCATGTTTTGATCATATGGGTAAAAGCAAAATCATGCATTGTAAAAATGCATTATACATAGACATATACATAATTTTCATAGTTTTATTTTTTTCCTTTTTAAAGTAAAACAAAAATAAGGACACAATTTCTTTTTGGGAATAAAATTATAACAAACAACCGGCTTGAAGCAAGGCAATGCTGTAGAAGCCCATAATGTAATAACAGCCCATGAAGTAATAATGGCAAATAAAGTAATAAACTTGCCATTTTTAAAATGTAATCAGCCAATAATGTAATAAAAATCTTGAACCTATAACGTCATAACTTTTGTCCAATAAGGTAATAAATGATTACGTAATAACTTATTATGTTATTGGCTGATTATTACTTTATTTTCCTGGTTAAAATAATAATCTTTACAAATGTAATAATTGAGTTCATAATTTAATATTAAATTGTATTATAAGTCTATTACATTCTAAAATGGACACATGGATTACGTTATGGGCCGTTAATACGTTATCGGCTCAGTTATTACATTTGCAATACATTTGCAAAAAATTGTTTAGATCAAACTTGTTAAGGAATCAGTAAGGTCTTAAGCGTTTGACTTAGCGAGTGTTTCAATGAGAGTGGGGAGGGCAGCGTGATTCACGCAACGGGTCAGAGACGCTGCAACAGGGCAGGCAAATCAGGCTGTTGTAACCCAGAATAGAGCCCCCCTCTAATTGAACTCCCTCACACACACTTTTACAGCCTTTAAAACAATTAAATTCCTATTTAACGTTGTTATACTCATTTCCGAGCTGCTCTTGAATGCATCACGTGTAGACCAGCATATGTTTCAACGTACTGTACACAATGGCGCTTGTCACAGTGGCAGAAATGATCCAATCTTCAACAAAAATTGTAATTGTGAGTCAAACTATTACAAGTTTTTGTTTAGAATATGTTTACTCATGATTTATATTTTGTTTATTGTAGCACAAAAAAAAGCCAGTGTGTTAAAAACGCCCATTGCTTGCTGGAATGCATCGCCCTAGTGTTTGACCCCCATATCCTCTGCCAATGGCTTCTTTCTTATGTCTTAAGAGTCTTGACTGTCAATTGTTGGAATGGATTCTACAGAAACTATACAGAATACTGGATAAAAAATACGCCGATTAAAATTAGTATTTAATTTTATGTCACATTCTACTCCTGCTACACTGGTGGAAAGCTAATTTATCATTGCCTGAGTGAGTGACTGTTGCAGTTGGGCATAAAGATAAGGTGGCTGCTTGCGTGGACACCTTCTGAACAACAAAGGCCTCTTAGGCACTTCGTGCACAAAGGACATCAATCCAATGAGAGATTTTGCAACTGTACTCATTCCTGTAGATAATCAAGCTTTGTAACAGCCAACTTTATCGGCATGTGTAATATCAGATTAAACTATAACTGTTACATAAAGTCATGATGAGGACAAGCAGTAGACAATGGATGGATGGATGGATACTCGTCACAACACCAAAAATAAAAAAATAAAAATCCAATGAGATATTTTGCAACTGGAATCATTCCTGGAGATATTCAAGCTTTGTAATAACCAACTTTGTCAGCATGTGTAATATCAGAGTAAACTATAACTGTTACATAAAGTCAGCGGGCATTCTATATTTTATTACAATACACAGCATACTACAAGTTCTTAGACTGGGGGACCTGAGGTCTGAGGACCTTGGTCTGAGATTATGTCAATGGGGATTTTGGCGTTTAAACACGTGAATGACAAGGAGGTTAGTGGTTTCAAAGGCAGAGGGTAGCTTGGGGAGGGGCACGTAATGGACACATTTGGAGAACCGATCAATAATGGCAAGAATGATAGTGTTACTTGATAGTGATGGAGGGAGGCCGGTTATAAAGTCCAAGGCGATGTGGGACCAAGGGCGGCTCGGGATAGGTAAGGGACGCAGCAGACCAGCTGGGGGCGGAGGGGTCAACTTCCACAACAAACTTCCGGGAAGGGTTGGGGTGTCTTAGGATTGGGGCACTGGTGAATTGCTCTTTAAGGTGTTCAAATGCTTGTGAGGCGGCAGTGGTCCAATGGAATGGGGAGCTGGAGGAACAGCCACCTTGCTGTACTTACAGATGAAGCAGCGGTAAAAATTGGCAAAGCCTAGGAAATGTAGCTCTTTGCAGGTGGAGTGAATGGGCCAGTTGACAATTGCTTAGATTTTTGTCGGGTCTGTTTGTAACTGTCCTTTGGTGATAATATAGCCCAGGAAGTGTATGAAGGAGAGGTAGAATTCACATTTCTGAGGTTTGACAAAGAGGCGGTTCTCAAGGCGACGCTGGAGGACTTGGCGGACATGATGGGGAAATTGTTAGGGAGAGTAGGAGAAAATGAGGATGTCGTCTAAATAGATGAAAATGAACCAGTTCAGCATATCATGGAGAACGTCATTGATGAAGGTTTGGAAAACGGCGGGGGCATTGGTTAATCCAAACGGCATGACCAGGTATTCGAAGTGTCCAAGGGGGGTATTGAAAGTAGTTTTCCATTCATCTCCCTCTCTAATGCGAATGAGGTTGTATGCATTGCGTAGATCCAATTTGGTGAATATCTGGGCGTCGCAGAGGGGTTCAAATGAGGGGTCAATAAGGTGCAGTGGGGATTTATTTTTTAAGGTGTTTGCCATTGAGTCATTGAGTCCACGGAAATTGATGTAGGGGCGGAGAGTGGTATCTTCTCAACAAAGAAGAAGCCAGGCCCCATGGGGGAAGACGAGGGCCGGATGAGTCCAGTAGCTAGGGAGTCACGGATATAGTCCTCCATAGCCTTTTTCTCAGGGCGGGAAAGGTTGAAAAGGTGGCTGGAGGGAAGAGGGGCTCCCGGCAGGAGATCGATAGCGCAGTCATAAGGGCGGTGTGGGGGTAGTGAGATCGCAAGATCTTTACTAAAGACAAGAGAGAGGTTGTGGTATTCTTCCGGCACAAGGGAGAGGTTGACAGGTGTGGCAGGTGGCTGAGGTTTGCTGGAGGGCGGAATGGCAGAAAGAAGACAATGAGAATGGCAGAATGGACTCCACCCGGTGATTGATAGGTGGGTCCAGTCGATGGCGGGGTTGTGCCTCTTGAGCCAGGGGATTCCGAGGACTAACGGAGTCTCAGGGCAGGGAATGACAAAAAGCTGGATAGTTTCCCAGTGATTACCTGAGAGGAGTAGAGTCAACGGAGCTGTTTGGTGGGTGACAGGGGAAATGAGTCGCCCATCCAGGGCTGTGACCTTTTTTGAAGAGAGGAGGTGTTCGACAGGAAGCTGAACATGACATGCTAAACCCTCATGGATAAAACTATCGGAGTTGATGAGAGTGGGAACCGGAGTATTGCAATCAGGGCCCAAAATAAATGAGGAAATGGTCATGCAGGAGGGAGAGCTGGGAGAAGTGTTAGTTTGGCTCACCATGGCGCTCTGTGTTCGTGGGGAGCCTGGTCTTTTGGTCTCACGGAACATGTGGCAATGAAGTGGCCTGGTTGTCCACAATAGATAAATTATTGTTGGTTGAAATGGCGCTGACATTCCTGAGGGTCTAATCTGGTTTTGCCAAGTTGCATGGGCTCACTCAAAGCAGTGGGGGGTGATGAGGAGGTGGTCAGGAGTTCAGGATGCGGCGGAATAGTTAATGGAGCTGTGCCCGCAGCTGCGAGCTCTCCCATGCCCTTTCCCGTAAACGATTGTCTAGTGTCGGATGGATATCGAAATTAAGTCCTCGAGTGAGGACATTGAGCTGCTCAGAAATCCCCTTAAAAAAAATACCCCTAAGGGCGTCATCATCCCACAATTGAGCGATAATACTCTGGCGGTGGAATCCGGGATCTGGCAGGCTTATATGCAGGCAATGACGAGTGCTGGTTGAAGACAGGTGCATGGCCAAGGTGATGCTGATTGCTGGGGAGAGAGAGGGAGAAAGAGGGAGAGAGAGGGAGAGAGAGGGAGAGAGGCAAGGCGCAAAGCGCCACACAGGCTCCGAAGGAGGAACTGCAGGGCACAAATCATGACACAACATGTCAGAAAATAGAAAAAAATTCTTTTCACTGTCTGTTTTGCTTAAAACACAAAGCTAATTTGTTTGCTTTTATGGATGTGCAACAAAATCAAGTATTGACATATGACTGAAAATCAGAGGATTTTGACTCTATTTGGATTTAAAAAACAGTTCAAAACCATCTCACTTTCTTTCCATTTTGTGTGCATTAAGCTTGCTGGCAACAGCAATATGTATTGTTGAGATAATTTTTTTATGATTGTACTACCGATGGTGCTTAAATGTTAAGTGTCTCACTGTACTCTATTAAACAACAACAACAACAAAAAAGTAATTACATGCACAGAAGCAGTGCTATGTCGTAAATGTAGGAAAGTGAGGTGCATCACCTCCTCACTTCAGGATTTCCTCAATTATGTGTTTCATAAAATAAAAGATCCAGGAGCCCCAGACATGACATGGGATTTTTTTTATTATTATTTGTGGCCACAGTATAGATTTAACATGTACACAAAATGCAAACTTTTGGCCATGAAATAGATAAAATTGGCACACAAAATGTGCACACAACTTCGATAAGCAAATGGCATGCGTCTTAGCCGGAAACCTCAATTTCCAGTGTCCTTTAAGGCAAGTATAATTTAATAGTTTGTCCTTGACAATAGCCTGCAATGCAAGTTTTTTTTTTTTAGAATGTCTTCACCTTGTTCCCAGCTTGCAATAAAATTCAGTCTTACAACTATATCTGTCCTTTGTCTTTAGCCCTGACCTCTACCGCTACCTTACCGTTTCCAGAGAAACTCTTGATTTGCTTACCTAACGGTCCAGTAAGGAGCTCCAAATTTGTATTGCATGGCCACAAATTGGCGGCACGGTGGACGACTGGTTACCATGTCTGCCTCAAAGTTCTGAGGACCGGGGTTCAAATCCCAGTCCCACCTGTGTGGAGTTTGCATATTCTCCCCGTGCCTGCGTGGGTTTTCTCCGGGCGCTCCGGTTTCCTCCCACATCCCAAAAACATGTGTGGTAGGTGCCCTACGATTGGCTGGTGACCAATTACCAAATACCCTGCCTCTCGCCCGAAGATGGCGGGATAGACTCCAGCACACCCATGACTCTAGTGAGGAGAAATCCCTACAGAAGATGGATGGATGGATGGCCACGAATTAGCATTTTTTGCACACAAGACTCTAAATTGCCCGTAGGTGTGAATGTGAGTGCAGATGGTTGTTTGTTTGTATGTGCCTTGCGATGGGCTGGAAACCAGTTCAGCTGGTACCCCGCCTCCTGCCCGAAGATAGCTGGGATAGGCGACCCTTGTGAGGATAAGCGGCTCAGAAAATGGATGGATGGATATATAGAAAAATACACATCTTTAATTTCCTGAATTTGATTTAATATGATTGTCACTATCATATGCGTAGTTGAAAGCCTGGTAGTTTTTACATACACTGTACAGATACACAAGATAAACACTCTATGCCTTTATAGGGCACTCTTTGATTTTCTGTATTTAACATTCACTGCCATTGACGGCTTTAGAAGTCAAATATCCATGCTAACTGGGAAGGCTGGCAGTGAATGAGTAAATTTTACTGGGCTCAAAATAGCCAAGTACTGTATGTTTTTATATTTAATTATAATGATATATAATATGGTGGCACGGTGGGCGACTGGTTAGAGCGTCTGCCTCACAGTTCTGCCTGTGTGGAGTTTGCATGTTCTCCCCATGCCTGCGTGGGTTTTCTCCGGGTACTCTGGTTTCCTCCCACATCCCAAAATCATGCATGGTAGGTTAATTGACAACTCTACATTGCCCGTAGGTGTGACTGTGAGTGCGAATGGTTGTTTGTTTGTATGTGCCCTGCGATTGGCTGGCAACCAGTTCAGGGTGTACCCCGCCTCCTGCCCGAAGATAGCTGGGATAGGCTCCAGCACTCCCGCGACCCTTGTGAGGGTAAGTGGCTCAGAAAATGGATGGATGGATGGATGGATGGATATATAATATCATAGTCTGTATATTTCTTTATACAGTATACATTCCAGTGTCCAGCATGTTTTTTTGCAGTCCTACCCTCGTCTGGGCAGCACCCACTGTAGTTATCAAATATGGGTGACAGTTGAGTGTGCCATGTGTGGGAAAAAGAAAAATGATTGAATTATGATCTGGGTCATTCTTATGTTCTTGTTGAAAGAGAACAACATTGTTTGTTTGGCTTGTAGAGATCAGTGGAAGGCCGGCAACAGAAACAATGCTTTCTGGCATGTGGAGGTTATTGTGTTACTGTTGAAAGTATCAACATCTTCAGAGAGAAGGCCATAATATGTGGTATTAGTTTAACCAAAAATAACAAATTATGTGTTTTACAAAACACACAGCCAGCTCAAACATCAGAAAAACTAGTTACATTGCGCTACTTTGACAAGCGGTGAGTATCTTTGGCTGAAGACAGTCAGAATCAGAAAACAGTGCCCCTCTATCAGAAAATGTCTTCATTGCTTGTTCATTGCTTTTCTTTTAGTGAAATTTACTTGGCATTGAAAATATTGATCCAGAAAACAACCTTTTTTGGAACATTACGACTGCCATTATTACAGTTTCAAATTAGTTAAAAAAAGAACTTTCAAGACTGAAAATAAAATAGCAATAATACATTTCAACAGTAGACCAATTATACCAATATATATATATATATATATATATATATATATATATATATATATATACAGTAGACCATTATACCAATTTTCATATCAAGGACTATTTAAATCTATTCACACAGCCTTTCAATATCACTTTAATATCTGGAAGCTTGATCGACAAGGAAAAAGACATGGATTTTGGACTTGAGCGTTATGAGATGCTATGCATGAATAGTAGAAGCAAAAATGGGGTAGTCATATATTGTATGTGGATTTGAATTATATTGATAATTTGGAAGAAAATATGTCAAATATGTATCGAATGTAGATACATTTACAAACTGGATGGGCGAACATTTTTTTTAACTCCAAATCATAAGATCAAGTTTATCAGTTGTGATTTCGATATAGATTTGTTAGACCCAAACTACCATAGGAAGACTGATAAATTGTATAATATTCAATACAGTAATGATTTGCATACCCAAATTATCACACCCAGCAGGATCACTACCCATAGTTTGACTTTAATTGATAATATATTTTCAAATGAAATTGATAACCATTTTCAAATGAAATTGATAACCATACAATAAGTGGATTATTGGTAAATGACATCAGTGATCATCTTCCACTTTTCACAGTTTACTGTATAATGATAACTAAAATAAAAATAAATAAATAAAAAAAGCAAGGCAAGATACCTGTGTACAGAAGGGTTAGGACAGAAGAAGCCATGGAATTACTCAAAAACGAGTTAATAGAATAAAATTGGGATTTTATGTGTAAAGACAATTACACTGATGAAGCATATGAGGAATTTCTAAGACAATCAAACCGTTTGTTTAAGGGGGAAAAATTTGGCAAGATTGTAGACCCTGTGGCTTTCTCCAACGTTCTGAAAACTGACTCAGTTTTTAGAAATTAATGGACGGACCAGTACTTCTATTCTTCCAGAAGCAAACTAAAAAAGGTTGTGTCACATACTGTATGTTGCTTTTATGACATTAAGCAGCACTTCCAACTGTATCCTTGGACCAAAGAGAAAATGAATGGTCGCTCTGAATAGCATGGATTTTGGGGAAACGAGCATTTAGTAAGGTTTGGGTCTTAGAAGACTGTGCCAAAGCAGCTGCCGAGACGTTAATCGAAGACAAACAAAATAAATTTTTGACTTGAAATATGCATCTACCTGTTCTGATTTACTTGAAAGTTAGGTTTACTTTGCATGCTCAGCGTTACTTGAAATTCAGGCGTGAGATGCTGTTTTATTTCAAGTTGTTTGCCAGCATTTCTTGTTTCACTCTCAACTTGCATATTTCGAAATTGAGTACAATGTAGGAAATGTAGGCCTGACGAGTTTGAGCTAGTTTACTGGAAATTTAAGTGGTGTTATTTGTATTTACTGTAAATGTTAACTATTAAGGGTTTAAATGTGTGTTTCAAAGTCACTTTATCTTTCTGTTTTTTGGGGAATACATTTATGTTCCTGTATCGTTCTCCTTGAGTCGGATCAAAGTAATTTTATTTACAT
The DNA here is from genome assembly GCF_024500385.1 of Phyllopteryx taeniolatus. Lineage (NCBI taxonomy): Eukaryota > Metazoa > Chordata > Actinopteri > Syngnathiformes > Syngnathidae > Phyllopteryx > Phyllopteryx taeniolatus. The sequence continues at coordinate 7,598,247 of NC_084511.1, read as the reverse complement.
TACAAACATCTACTGATGACATCATACCAGTCCAGATATTAGTTTAGTTTTAATGAAAAGAAAAACATCATATTTGCAAAATAACATAAATTTTGCGATAAACAAAAGGAAATGTAATATTTTGATTTCGTTTGACGCGTCAGATACGCAAATCGAAACATTTTGAGATCCACACCTTTGCCCTGAGAAAACCTTTGCCAAGGGACCCCTCTGAATTATAATTGAAGATTCTCGTTATAAACAGTAATTTTTTTTCCAATACAAACTGCAATCATAACAAAACATAAAAAGTACAAATCCGGTCTTGCCTGTGTGGATTTTGCATGTTCTTCCCATGACTATACAGGGCCTGAAATAAGTATTTAAGACGAAACAATTTTTCTCACTAAATATACTTCCAAAGGTGCTATTGACATGAAAATTTCACCAGATGTTGGGAACAACCCAAGTAATCCATACACACTCTACAAAGAAAGCAGAACAAATAAACTCAGAAATTAAGTTGTGTGTAAAAATTTGAAATGACACAGAGAAAAAGTATTGAACATGAAGAAAGGGAGGTCCAAAAAGGAATGGAAAGCCAAGAAAACGCCTAAAATCTATCATTAATCAAACAGCAATCCAGACCCATGTCAATGCAAATGAATATCAGCTGGTTCAGTCCTAATTGATGGCCTACAAAAAGGGTCTCATTGCCAAGGTGTGATTCAAGTCATCTCATGATGGGTAAGAGCAGAGAGCTGTCTCAACACCATCACAAACTAATTGTTGCAAAACATAACGATGGCATTGGTTACAAGTGCATATCTAAGCTTCTGAACGTTCCAGTGAGCATGATTGGGGCCATAATACGTAAGTGGAGAGCCAATCATCCACCCATTTTCTGTACCGCTTATCCTCACTAGGGTCGCGGGTGTGCTGGAGCCTATTCCAACTATCTTCAGGCGAGATGCGGAGTACACCCTGAACTGGTCGCCAGCCAATCGCAGGAAAGCCAATCATACCACCATAAATTTGCCTCGATCAGGTGCTCTTCGCAAGATTTCTGATAGAGGAGTGGAAAGAAGAGTTGTCTAAGAGCCAAGGACCACCTGTGGAGAGCTTCAAAAAGACCTGGAATTTACACGTACTATTGTCACAAGGAAAACAGGGAGTAATGCTCTCCGCCGCCATGGCCTGTATGCACGCTCACCATGCAAGAGCCCATTGCTAGGAAAAAGCATGTCAAAGCTCGTATGCTGAATAACATTTGGACAAGCCAGTTAAATACTGGGAGAATATAGTCTGCTTGGATGAGAGCAAAATTGAACTGTTTGGATGCCATAATGCACACCATGTTTGGAGGAAAAATGGCACTGCACATCAACCTAAAAACACCATACCAACAGTGAAGTTCGGAGGTTGGAATATGAAGGTGTGAGGCTGCTTTTTCCACAAATGGCACCGGTAAACTTCATATTATTGAAGGAAGGTTGAATGGGCAAATGTACCGAGACATTCTTGACAAAAATCTTCTGCCATTTACGAGGATGATGAAAATGAAACGAGGGTGGACATTTCAGCAGGATAATGATCCAAAACATAGTGCCAAGGAAACTCTCAATTAGTTTCAAAGAAAAATAAATAAAGCTGCTAGAATGGCCCAGCTAATCACCTGACTTGAATCCAATTGAAAATCTATGGAAAGAACTGAAACTCAAGGTCTATAAAAGAAGCCCACGAAACCTTCAAGATTTGAAGACAGCTTGTGTGGGGGAATGAGCCCAAATCCCACCGGAACAATGCATGCGACGGGTTTCTCCATACAGGAGGCGTCTTGAAGCTGTCGTTGCAAACAAAGGTTTTTGTTAGTATGAAATAAATACCAGTTTGTGTGTTCACTATTTCTTCCCTGTGTCATTTGCCATTATCTTATTTGTCTTATTTGTTCTGCTTTCTTTGTATGTATGGATTACTTAGGTTAAAATACAACCCCAATTCTAATGAAGTTGGGACGTTGTGTGAAACATAAATGAAAACAGAATGCAATGATTTGAAAATCATGTTCAACCTATATTTAATTGAATACACTATAAAGACAAGATATTTAATGTTCAAACTGATAAACTTGATTGTTTTTAGCAAATAATCATTAAGAATTTTATGGCTGCAACACCTTCCAAAAAAGCTGGGACATGAGGCAAAAAAGACTGAGAAAGTTGAGGAATGCTCATCAAACTTAGTGTCTGCAAGATAGGAAACATTCTATTTCAGTCATGATATGTTATGAATTGTTCATTGTCACTATGATTATTTGGAGGTCCCCCCCACCCTTCCCTCAGAAAACAACAAAACATAGGAAGCGTTATTTACCAAAACATTAGAATGTAAATCTATTGATTATTCACAGACAAATGGCATATTCTGTATTTGCCCAAACCTGCATAATTTTGAAAAAGATCATTTTTATCCTGTAAAAACTATTCTGTAGCTCATTCTGAATGTGTGGATCAAAGGTGTTAGCACTGTACACACACAATCATCATTTTCTTCATATTTTACCACCTGTCTATACCACTTGTTTTATTTAAGGTAAGAGGTGGTGTACACCCTGGACTGGTTGGCAGTCAATTGCAGGGCACATACAGTATGCCTGTAGACAAACAACTACAGTATTCCCACTCATGTTTTCACCTGCTGACATGGTGTTAAAACCCATGCAAAAAACAGACAATATTTGGAGATACTTGCTATACTGTACTATACAGTGGACAGTGATCATGGGCTTTTTGTTGTGCAGTTTGCAACGTTGATCAAGAGTTTAAGGGGCACGGTTAGGTGAACCCAAAACTTTTAAATGTACCAACTCTCCCAAATAATCATTAAAGAATCAAAGAAGACAAAAATCATTAGTTCAGACATTAGGCCTTTGGATTTTCTTCCAATACACTATATTGATCCGGCTTTAAATCATATTTTAAGTTGTTTTCTGACACCCACCTTTACCTCAAATGTAATACTTTTTAAAACTGCACCGCCCCCAAAAAAGAAATGCAAGCAATACATATAGCCAGCTGTTTTGCCAGCTGTCAACACATTCAGTCCCCTGAGAATTAACCGCAGATGACTTTGTCTGCATTCACCCATGGGAACGTAGCCATTGCTTCATCCTCATGCCGCAGGTGACATCCAGTCAGCTCCATAGCTCTGCAGGCAAGTCTGCTGGAGTCTGTGGGAATGGACTTAGCGTTTGCAAGAGTTAGCGGGGCACTAAATATCCCCATCTGAAAAACTCACACATGCTGGGGTATGCTCGAATGGGAACATGTGGCCGCCTGCACGCAAACAAACACAAGACCACAAACTCACATACACACACTGAGGGCACGGCACAACTCCAGGGTTTGTCCCATTTGTTTGCGACTTGGGTCACACAGCTGCATGCCCGGCTGTAACATGATAAAAAAAAAATTTTTTTTAAACTGGGAAATGAAGGGAATATGGGACATGAGCTGGAGGGATAGCAAGAAAGGCCGCGTCTAATCAAGTTATGCCAGATAATTATTACTAAGTTCCAATTCGTCGTGCGAGAGAGAAAAAACAAGTAATTTTCAATTACTTTCCAAAGTATCTAAACATTGTATCCTATTAGAATTAACCTAATTATATGATTGCGATAAGAATTACCCCTCTATACATTTCCTGTTTACAGCAATGGATGCGACTGACCTGTGAATTACATGTTTATAACACAATTCATGACTTTGGAATGCCAATCAGGTGTTTGTTTCCAGCTTTTGTTGTTGCTGAAGCATTGGCAACCAAAGCCACAATGTTTGCCTTGCTAAGGGATTTCTTTGCGTAAATCCAACCAGGAATCACCCATGTGTCTCAGAGACTGCCAATTACATCATTATGGGAAACACTGCCGATGGAAGCCTGTCATTTACGTGGGAGCATATGCTAATGTTTGAATGCAACCAGTTGACATTGCAGTAAACATCCGACTTGCAAACTAAGAGAGATATGAGCTGGACACGTGCTTTGCGTCTAAATCATTCTTTTCTGGATTGTAGCATTTCTATTTTTGAGTATCACAAGCAATACGTGATGAAGTTCAGAACAGTATGTACCCATAAGTGTCATGTCGACATTCCGCAGCCGAGAGAAACTCAAGTGAGACGTATGCATGCTACCTCACCGAGTTCCGACAGCTGAGGTCTTACACTATAGTATGTTGAAGGTAAAGAGGAAGATGAATGCTGCCAGGTGGTTCTGACCCAGCTACCCTCTTGTTCTGGGACTTGATCCAACAGTGCCTTTTTAAGTGTTATTCTCTCAATCACTGCATCAATTATATCCAGTTTTGTAATCATCAGTTGCTGATTCCACTTTCAACGCTTAATGTTTGCAATTCATTTGTGGCAGCAAGGTGGCATCGTGCTGAGCCCATCTGCCTCACAGTTCTGAGGTTTGGGATTCGAATCTTGGGGGGGGGGGGGGACTGCTTTTTGTTGAGGTGAAAGTCATTACATCATTTCTCCCAGCCAATTATCAAAGGAATGTACAGTGTTGTGAAATAGTATTGGCCCCATTCTCAAATTCTTATTATTATTTTTTTGCACAGTTTCCCCACTTTAATGTTTAAGATCAGCAAGCAAATGTATATATCAAACAAAGATAACTCATGTAAACATAAATTGCAGATTTAAAATTTTTATGTTATTTATTAAGGGGAAAAAAATCTTCAGCTACCTGGCCCTGTATGAAATAATAATTGCCCCTTAAAACTAATAACTGGTTGACCCACCCGCAGCAGGAACAACTGAAATCAAGCGTTTTCTGGCAATGAGGCTTCTACATCTTTGTGGAGATATTTTTGGCCCAATCTTTCTTGCAGAATTGTTTTAATTCAGCAACAATGGAGGGTTTTCGAACATGAACGGTGACAGCATTTCAAGATTGTGAAGTCTGGATTCAAGTCCAGACTTTAACTAGGCCACTCCGAAACCTTCATTTTGTTTTTTTAAGCTACAGAAAAGTTGATTTGCTTGTGTGTTTTGGAGCACTGTCCTGCTGCAGAACCCAAGTACACTTCAGCTTGAGGTCACAAACTGATGGCTGAACATTCTCCTTACTTTTTCACACAGAGCCAAGTAGCTATGAATAGGTTTTTTCATAAATAAACAAAATCACCACTTAAAACTGCATTATACAGTATGTTTACTCCGGTTATCTTTGTCTGATATTTAAATTTGTTTGTCTTAAAGTGGGGAAACTATGCAAAAATATAAGAATTTGAGAAGTGTCAAATACTTTTGAAGTTTAAGTTTGATTATCTTTTGAAATGTATGAGAGTGACATTTCAAGTGTGTCCTATGAAGGGTTAAAATAGATTTTTGTGCAAACATTGGACATCAGAACAGCAATATTAGCACTGAGGCTAGGTGTTCAGGCTAGTCTATCAATATTACAGACAACTAAAGTGGGTCTTCTAAGGCAGTGATCTTCAACCACGGTTGTGTGGCACACGAGTGTGCCATGAGAGATTATCAATATTGCAGAAAATAATACAATTTCACTTAATGTTTCAGAAAATTATTATTTATTCATTATAAATATGTCTTTGTTCAACTATCAGTGCCACGATGTATGGTGATAGGCATACAAATTAAATAGTCTTCCATTAGATGGCAGAAGGCACAGTAACCGGTGTAACCACCTGTTGCCATTCATACAACAGAATACACTACGTCACGGCTTCCTCCTCCTATTGCTTTGTGTTCAAAAATTTAAGGCCCAGATTTCAAACCGAGTAACTACATTTGTGAGACAAGATCATTATTTCAGATTTCATACTTTTATGGCGTGGAAGTTTTTTTTTCTAATGTAAAATGGGTGCCTTGGCTCATTAAAGGTTGGGAAACACTAATCTAAACTTAAAATGGCAACAATACAGACAATATGCATCTTATCATTACACCAGTGTTGCGCGAAATACTTCAAGACATACATTTTTATGCAAACCTGGGACATATTACGGCTTTTACTCAACATTGTAGTGCTCGATATGGAAATGAATCGTGGCATCGCTGTCAAGCAAAAATCACATTTGTGTATAATTATTCCAACATTTGTCCTTCTTTGAGTGGAGTATTTGCATGATCGATCAGCCAGCAAATCACTGCAGCCAATGGGCAAGAATAGATCAAGTAGAAAAATTAATAAAACAAATCAAACCTTCTTGTTAAAAAGGACCACTAGTTGTTATTTAAAAGAAGAAATTAGAGGGGAACTGCTTTGATGTTCCCATTTATGTTATCAAAATCCACAGACAAAACCTCTTATTTGCTCGTAATTGTGGAGCTGGGCACGTCATACGAGTGCCAGTCTGAGCGTGGTACGCACAATTCCAGTATGACGGCATGTCCAGAGACGCCGCCTGTACTCAATTGTCTCATTGTGCAATTGTGGGCGCAAACAGGAGTCAAAGGGGTACTACTTCACTTGGAGGCCAACATGGGACAGCGTCACACGTGTCTCTCTCAGGCTAATTTACCTCAACGTTCGTCGGTATGTGCCCTCCATCTGGCTGAACCGCCCCATAGATTTGGCTGTCACTTTCAACACTTTGCCGGTCATGACAGACCTTTCAGCTACTCACCTCCTTACTCACCAAGTGGGTTCAAGAGGCTAGATCGGCGGTAAGTAGTGTGCCAGAGCATTGATGGAAGTGTTGTGTGGGCAGTTCTTGAATGACAATTGATGACAAAGATACGAGTCTGTATCACAATGTAACAAATGTTCACGTTAAACATACTGTATACCAGACGTGTCACATGACTTGGACTTGAGTCAGACTCAAGTCATGAATTTGATGACTTTAAACGCGACAAAATGTTAAAAGACTTGCAACTCGACTTGGACAGCAATGACTCGTGAATTCACTTGGACTTGAACCCATTGACTTGAAAAGCTATTTTGACCAAAGCACAGAGGAACCAACACTTTGTAGCTTTCTCTTGCTATAACTCTATGTGCAAATTACCGTCTTAGTACAGGATAATATGATAAGCAACTGCACAGTGCTGAAAGTCTTATTCACTGTTTATTAGATCAAAGTGTCCCACACCATCAACGCTAATATGATCTTAGTTCTTATTATTTTAATACAGTTAAGACCCTGTTATGCACGCTATGGTAGAAGCACACATACAGAAACGACAACGACATTTAACGTAACAATAAGGACGACAATTATTGATACCAAAAAAATCCACATTGCATTGTGGGAATCTCGGGTCTGATGTCATTTTTGCTTGTTTTCATTAGCTTTAGCGGCTAGCTAGTTAATGTAACTTCAGAAATAAAGTGAGAAAAAAGTAAGTCATAGCATTTTCATAGAATAACTGAAAACGTACTATCAATCGGTTTTGAAGGGGCAATAAATGAAGCCCCCCCCCACCCCGACAATTGGTTTTGAAGGGGCAAAGATTTTGACCAGACCCCGAGTTTTCTCATAAAGGTCAATGCACTTGTTTATCAAATTTGTTTTGATAAATAAATATGGATTTTAAAGTATAATAAATATATAAATGCAGTATATAATACATACATATTTAATTCATTACATTTTGAGAGCTTCAAGGCTCTCTGTGCTCAAACACACAATATGCATTGCTATCGGTACTAGTACTGGTGGAAATAGAAAGATGTTTTTTTGCTTAACGAATCAGCTCAGAGAGCATTCTACCATGAATATTGATGACTTTTTTTTTTTTTTTTTTTGCGCTGTGCATTGGTGCTGCACATGATTTTTTTGCTGGCTAAAAAGCGAATCTTGAACTAGGAAACTGGCGTTACGGTTCCGCCTGAGTCATCTTCAGCTATTGGTGAAAATGAATCACAGTGTTATACAACTTAGTTGGCTGTAGCACAGGGAACATTTGATGGAAAGTGCGGCACAGCATTATGAGTTTTTGAAGAGATTTGCACGCACCAGACATACACCGGCTGTGGAGTGTTCCACAGAAGAACGAGAAAAGTTAAGAAAAATATTTATTCAATTGAAACATCTCTTACTTTGTATGTGTTTGTCCTTAGACAGCATCTGGCACATTGGGAATAACTTAACAGTGCTCAGATATTCCCTGGAGTCTGTAGCTTTTTGTACGTGCGTAACTCAACTAGAATTTGAGGAAATTGATGTGACAACATCCCCTCTTCCAAATAGGACAACTGCAGCAGGGCCAGATAAGCCCTTCATCCCAAGAACAGAGCTTGATATTAAAGCTGACAGCTGTACAGTCACAGTTGTCGGCCATTATGGGCCCTATGACCCAGCGAGTGGGCTCTCTCTTTAACCTCACATGCGGGCCCATAAAAAGTCAGCCCTCACACTCCAATTGTTTGTTCTGAAGTGCTTTTTCTGCTACTAATGTGGCATGGCAAATCCATGCATTGAGGAATGTGTTTCATTTTGCAGAACTCAGACAAATAGTCTGAATGAATTGTTATTTTTCCTCACAGTGCTGCTGGACAATTGTGGACTACATGCCTACTCTATAACACAACACAGTATCTTAAGTCAAACTGCACTGTAAAAAAAAAAAAAAAAAAAAAAAAAAAAAAAAAATGAAGCCCTCGGACAATATTTTATGTGGTGTTTTGAGAACAGGTATCATAAATAAAAAAAAAACTCCTAAACGAAACACAATATATTTATCACAAGCAATAAATCAGATGACATCTAAAGAAACACATTCATGGGTGTTTGTAAGCGTAAAAACAAGCTGCGTTGCACAATAATTGTGAGTGCACACTGTGCACAGGTGTGTGTTTTTTTCTCTTGCCCTGTGTACTCTATGGGCAATGTACACCACTAATTATTTTTTTTTTTAACACTGCTCATGAGGTTAGGTACAATTGCATTACACAAATTATAGGATGTCACAAGGTCAAACATATACCTCGAGTGAGACTTAACATGTTACTGGTAAACAAAAAGTACCACGTGGCTGGTCTGCACAAATAAGTCATTTTCATCCTTTAAGGGAAACCTATGGAAAAGCACTGCCCGGAAAAGCTTTTTAATTATGGATTCAGAAAAAGCCGTATGGAAAATTCCCATGCCCTTGAAACGCACCATATCACTCACTGCACGTTCTGTACGGGCTGTTGTAATATACTATTTGACCACTAGAGGCCCATAAAGTGCAAACACACGGAGGGAAATTTACCGCAAGGCAGGACGGAAAAGCACATTCACGTTCCACTATGTGGTGCAGTACTGTACATTCTGTTGCCAACAAGTAGAGCGATAAACTGGAGGTGTGACTGGGAGTTGTTTATCTCGTTCATGTGTCCACTCGCGTTTGCAACAAATAGGTTATTTTCCGGCAACAACAATTGACATTAAAGTCCTGTGTTGGCTGATCCAAATTAAAATGTCATGACAACCAATACTGAGTTGCAAAAGGCGCGCATACAAATTAACAACATCAAACGGCATTGTTTGACAAAGATAATAATAATTCTAATTTTGCATATGCACTTAAAGTGTGGTACGGGTACCACCATTGCATGTAGTGACACACGAATTGATCCCAAACTAAGAAAAGAAACCTATTTTACAGTTTAAAGCACAAGACATTTGCATTTATTTTTTAAAAACGTTTGTTGAGACCCATCCGCCCCCCCCCCCCCCCCCCCCCCGAAAAAAAAATAAAAAAATGGAGCCATCAAGTAATGTAACTAAAATATGCACGCGTCAATTGACGTCACGAGGAGGGACTTTATATAGTGGTGGGTGGCAGAAAATAGCACAACGGACAGTCGCTCAGCTGAGAAGCGAAGCTTTAGCAATCTCGACACCGCACTTGCCCTGGCACGTAGTGCGTCGACGGAACCGAACCGGACATACATGATTTTTAGTAAGCCCAACCGACTCGCAAACGTGGCGACAAGTGTTTTCCAAACGAGTCTGCCACTGACCATGAGCACGGAGATGTTCGCTAAAACGTCAATGGAGGTGGCCGTTTACCAGCTGCACAACTTCTCCATATCCTTCTTCTCCTCGCTCCTCGGGGGAGACGTCGTGTCGGTCAAGCTTGACAACAGGTAAACATCACCGCATCGCTCAAAATTCACTCAAAAATAGTCATACGTTAAAAGCGGTGACGTAACGACCTTCCGAGGCAGGCTTCTTACCGCAAAAAAAAAAAAAAAAAGAACAACAGCAGTAAAATGGCTCCCGCGTATCGTCTGAAACCCCCAACAATACTTTTATAGATTTGCTCTTCAAGCACGCTGCACAATGTACGCTTGACCGGTGTGTTGTAACCGTCATGAAAGAAAAGAGACACGCCGAAAGGCTTTCTGCGGTCAGCGGTTATTTTCACGGCCCTTTTTGTTGTGTGCTGTAACTCTCAGTACATTTAGGAAGCGTACTGAACAAAACAAAAACGTTTGTTGTGTTCGTGTGAGGCTACAAATATGTGGCTTTGGATGCGTATTAACGGTTTCTCTTTTTGTTTGGTGTCTCCCCCTTGCAGTGCCTCTGGTGCTAGCGTGGTGGCCATTGACAACAAGATCGAGCAGGCGATGGTAAGCTTGCAGCAAACACACACTAGCAAGTCCTTCATGTGATGTAACACCGCAGTTCGGTTACCCTGACCTTGTACCGGTATTCCAACTGACTTATTTGTTTTCATTTTGTATTTTGTTGAATTATCAGTAACTTGAACTCACCCAAACTCCACATACATGAATAGTGCATGCATGAGTTGTGAGTTGAGGATATTGTCAACTAAAGTGACATTTGTATCAATAATTTCTATGCACTTAGTCAGGGGTGCCAAACTAATTTTTTGTCACGGGTCACGCTGTAGTTACGGTTTTCCCTCAGAGGGCCGTTATGACTGCGAAACCATAAAAAATATTTAATCGCCTCATCATATTGACACACGAAATGTATGAACTTGTTTTGGAATCAGAAATCAAGGGTAATGGGTTTTTCAACTATTATTAATGTTTGGTAACACAAAAATGCGTACAATATCTCAACGTTATCCTTTTTTATATATGACAATTTGAAATTTTGGTGCAGATTTGAACAAGAATCATGGAATTTGACACACATGATTTTGCCTTTGGGGGCCACATAAAATCATGTGGTGGGCCGGATCTGCCCCACCCCCCCGTGCCTTGAGTTTGACACCTGTGTCTGAAGTGTACATGATGGAGCTGCAAAAGTTTATAAACAATGTGAACTGATTGTCCTCACTCCCCTGGACATTGCAGGACCTGGTCAAGAACCACCTCATGTACGCCGTACGGGAGGAAGTGGAGATTCTCAAGGAGCAGATCAAGGAGCTTGCAGAAAAGAACAACCAGCTGGAGAGGGAAAACTACCTGCTGAAGAACCTGGCCAGTCCGGAGCAGCTGGAGAAGTTCCAGTCTCGAATCCCCACAGATGGTCTGCTCCCATTGGACAATCAGAGTGTCCAGGTGATGTCAGAGCAGCAGACCTGCAGCCGCAATACTGGCTCTGCTGTGTAAGTGGCTCTGCCTTGGGGCGGGCAGAGCCACTGTCCTTATTCAGCAATGGACCTCCATGTTTTTTTGCGCTACACAATTGCTGCCTCTAAAAAACCATCATGGCAATGAGGGCGTGGCATTGTGGCTGCAAATGGCCGATGGGACAAACACTTGACTCTGATAAGCACAAAACTCCAGACCGGCGCTGTGCCAGGACTGTCCTCTGATCCCGTCCAACTCTGCGCTGTAGTCTTCTTGCAGACAATGAGCGCCAAGAATCAAGAGCAGGCTGGCCCACTGGACACCACTGAGCGCTTGCTTTCTGATGGAGGGTTGCCAGCGACTGTCCTTTTGCTCCCGATTGGGCTGGTCCTGCCGGTGCTAACTTGGAACGTGTGAGCGCAAGTTACGCTACTTCCTGTCGGCCCAGGTAAGATATTTACCTGGGTTTCGACAAGCAGTGATCCCCCAGTTCATAGAAGAGTTCGATATCCATATGAACGTTTCAAGGATTCCCAGCTCCACATTACAAGGACTTATCCTCCGTGTATTAGGCTTCGTTCACACTGCAGGCTATGATGCCCAAATCAGATTTTTTTTGTTTTTTTTGGTTAAGTCCAATCTTTTAAGGTAGTCTTTCAAATTGCAAAAACAAATGCGACGTGTAATGTGAATGTAATGCGTCCATGAAGTTACACGCATGCGCACAAAACAAATATGGTCTCCGTCTTGACACATCTTTGGCCATTTCAAGCATTTTGTGCAACTGGAGCGATATTTATGGAAAGGTATGGCAATTTATTTGCGCACGACGTGATTGCATAATTAAAAGTATTTAAAAACAAAAAAAACATTTAAAAAGAAAGTACAGAAAAATATAAGACAGCTTAAAAGCATTCAAAAACAAAGAGCAAAAGACATTTAAAAACAGTGCAGAAAAATAAGATCTTAAAACAAGCACTATATTACTAAAAATGTACAGTGCAAGAAAGATCATTTCATAATGGAAAACGATCAATTCTGAAGTATCAGCACTTCACCACTCACTGTTTTCTGCTCATTCGTTCACCATTGCTTTTCCCAAGTCTATTTTGTCAAACAATTGTAACGTTTTTCGCCTTTTGGTGAAGACAGGTTGGATGACCGCAACGGATACATGTCCAATTTATATCCCCATACGAAAGAGGCCTGGGTCGGATTTGGAAAATAATCGGAATTGTACTGATACATGTCGCACATGCGCAAACAAATTGCAATTGACCTGCAGCGTGAACATATCCTTATTCATTGACATGCATTAATAAAAATAATCAACAGGATGAGCAGAGGTCATGTTTAGAGTAGTATAATCGAGCTGGCGGACTGATTCGTATACTGTGCTGATTCATAATCTGTTATGTATTGCCTGCAGTTGAGGCTTGCTGCTCTTGTGGGGAATTCATCCTGCCATATTCCATTTTTTGTTAGTCGTTTGTTTGAGTTTTGACAAAATCGGTTGTTTTGTGAAATAAATGCTCTTCTGAGATTCTTTTCCCAACACTGAAGGCATACAGAGCATCTTCGTGGTGTGAAACAGCACGCATTGGACGGTATTTCAGATATTTTGAATCTGCATCTGCTGTTTTTTTACCCTGATGCCAATTTTCAAAAACTGTGGCATTGCAACAGTGCCTGTATGTAGTACAATAGTGGAGCATGTCTACTTTGAGCTCTGCTAATGCTGTTGTTTTTGAGCTACCAAAGACATTTTTTTTTTTTTACAATAGCAGAAAGAAGGACCATGTGTTAAAACTTCACAGGGATAAGTCTTGCATTTGAGTTAGTAATAAAATTTGTTTTGTAAAGGTAATGGTATTGTTGCCCAACAGTATCCAGAAAACATTTGTTCGCTACCCTCTTTGGATACAACTGCACATTTGCAATAAACCTTATGTTTACATAATTCAAACACTGTCTTTTTGTCTTAATTTGACTCATGTTGGTGTCATTTATTTTAGAAATTCATGGATGGTCATCAGGTGTAAATAATATAAGTTCAGCTATGTATTGTTCAAAATTGTGTTCTACTGAAAGTTTTCTATAGAAAGAATCTGTGCTCCCTGGCCAAAACATTAGGGAGACAAAGTAATGACATGACAAGTTAATTCACAAATGCTTCTCAAAGTGTTGCGGTTGTTTAGTCTTTATGGAGCGCTACACTGGTAAACTGAGTCGTTTCTTATATTTTAATACTATACTTTGGTGTGCCTTGATAAGATAACTAAAAATTAGAAACTATGGTTTGATAGCAGTGGTGAAGAGATGCACTCTTTGACTAGACAAGAATAAATAAAATGTAATTGCATTGTAAGTACTAGCACTGACAGTCAAATAAACCATTATATTTTTACTTTATACATGGTATGAGAGCTCATTAGCCTAATGAAGTATTTAGTGACTTTACATCCAAGTGAGACTATTAAAATCTCAATCAGTTAATCTGCACAACTGCTCAGTGACACTCCCAATCAGAATCATCTTTATTTGACAAATATGTCCAAAAAAAACACCAGGAATTTTTCTCCGGTAATTGGAGCCGTTCTAGTACGACAACAGACAGTCAATTGACAGGGAACACTTGAGACATAAAAGACATTGAGAAAAACAGTCACTGAGCAATAAAGGGTTGTTAGTTATCTGGTAATGCCGGTACAATGTCTGTCAAGGCAAAACAAATCTTGCACTCCTGGTAGTAGGAACTCCATTGTGACATAGTATTTGGAGAATGATGCTGATTTGTAAACAGCTTTTTGAGCTACCAGTCTTAAGTCAATAAAACGCATGTGACGTAAAATGCAGGCTGCTGATGCATTAGGCAATGAGGCTCCTATTTGAGACAAATATGCTTTCATCAAAACTAAGTTGTTTTCCTCTTCAGACTTTGCACAAGAGATCCATGTCAAAATCTCACGGAGTTAAGTCTTGGTGAAAATTATTTCCATGACCAGTCGTTATTTCCAGTGTGAGAAACTGGATGACCACTCATGATAGGGAAGTAATGATGATTCCAGTTGATTGGAATCTTAGTAGTCTGTCCGAGTAGCATTTTCCCTCAGACATATTGGGAGCCAGTCGGTGCACCCCATGTGTAACTTGATATGTTGTGGCTTTCCTACACAAAACTGTCATCCAGTAGGCCTTCACAAATGGCCTTTCTATGGATCAAAGTGCACGCCAGTGAATGCAATGCCCTTACTTTTGCTTTTACGAATGAAACGCTTGTTTTGTAACAAAACAAATTAGTAAATTCCAGATCATTTATAAGCAATAGGCTTATTTGGGCGGCACGGGATCAACTGGTTAGCACATCTGCCTCACAGTTCTGTGGACCGGGGTTCAAATCCTTTCTGTGTGGAGTTTGCATGTTCTCCCTGTGCCTGCGTGGGTTTTCTCCGGGTACTCCAGTTTCCTCCCACATCCCCAAAACATGCATGGTAGGTTGACTGAAGACTCTAAATTGCCCTGTGTGAATGTGAGTGCGAATGGTAGTTTGTTTATATGTGCCCTGCGATTGGCAGGCGTCCAGTTCAGGATGTACCCCGCCTCTCGCCCGAAGATAGCTGGGATAGGCTCCAGCATGGATGGATGGATGGATGATCCATTCTGTATGTTAAACCCTTACCAACAGGGTTTGACATGAGCTTTTTTGCTCAGCAGCCACTGTGGCTAGTGGTTTCCCAGAGTTACTAGCCACAATTTTGAAGTCCTCTCCTTGAGCCGTCACCTTATCGTGGTGGAGGGGTTTGTGTGTCCCAATGTTCCGAGGAGTTAAGTTGTCTGGGGCTTCACGCTCCCGCTGGGGACTCCATCGTTCTGGAATACTTCGAAGACCTCCTCAATTCCACCGACACGCCTTCCCATGAGGAAGTAGAGTCTGGGGTAACTGGGTCGGGCTCTCCTATCTCTGCGGTTGAGGTCACCGAGGTGGTTAAAAAGCTCCTCGGTGGCAAGGCCCCGGGGGTGAATGAGATTCGCCCGAAAGTTCCTCAAGGGTCTGGATGTTATGGCGCTGTCCTTGTTGACACGCCTCTGCAACATCGCATGGACATCGGGGACAGTGCCTCTGGATTGGCAGACTGGGGTGGTGGTCTCCCTTTTTAAGAAGGGGGACCGGAGGGTGTGTTCCAACTACAGGGGGATCACACTCCTCAGCCTCTCTGGTAAGGTCTATTCAGGGGTGCTCGAGAGGAGGGTCCGTCGGGAAGATTCAGGATGAGCAGTGTGGTTTTCGTCCTGGCCGTGGAACAGTGGACCAGCTCTTCACCCTCGGCAGGGTCCTCGAGGGTGTATGGGAGTTCGCCCAACCAGTCTACATGTGTCTTGTGGACTTGGAGAAGGCGTTCAACTGTGTCCCTCGTGGAGTCCTGTGGGGGGTGCTTCGGGAGTATGGGGTACCGAACCACCTGATACGGGTTGTTCGGTCCCTGTACCACCGGTGTCAAGAGTTTGGTACGCATTGCCGGCAGTCAGTCGGACTCGTTTCCAGTGAGTGTTGGACTGCCCTTTGTCACTGATTCTGTTCATAACCTTTATGGACAGAATTTAAAGGCGCAGCCGAAGCGTAGAGGGGGTCCGGTTTTGTGGCCGCAGTATTGCAGCTCTGCTTTTTGCAGATGATGTGGTTCTGTTGGCTTCATCAGGCCGTGATCGCCAACTCTCACTGGCGCGGTTCGCATTAAAATAGTAAAGTCTTGCGGGCCATATCAAATTAAATTTAAAACGGGCCACTAGTTAAATAGGCCTGGTGTCATGGAAGCTGACACTGGAATCCCCAGCATGCCAAGCGGCTTTGTGTAAATATTTTACTTATTGATTGACTTTACTGTAGGCGTTAGATGTTAATTATTCCTTAGTAGTAATTGTAGTAGTAGTAGACATTGTCTGTTCAATCACTCCGTTTATTTTATTATTATTCATTAACTGTTGGTTTATGTATTTAAGCAATTAATTAATGACCTGCCTCGTTGTTGTCGTCTAGTGGGTGATGCATGTCATTACCCTTTGAAGTAAAAAATGTCATCATCAAAGTCACAGTGGTTCTAGGTCACCTGCACGGCACATAGTTCACAAAAAAACGCAACATGCCAACATGGCTAGTGTGAGAGGCAATGTTACTTGCCACTGCTGAAATCCACCGGCATTTGGCTTGTTGGCTTTCCAAGCAACTTTGGAGTGGGATTGCATACATGCCAAGGCAGAACCATTTGAAAAAAAGGTTGATAACAAGGCTTTTTTTTTACTTACATATTTCTCTTTAAGTTGCTTAGAACAGCCCATCTCAGTATTGCCACTGTCGATCCATGCACAAGGTTTTACTTCATCCTCCACAAAACAGGTTGTATGTAGCCTGCTAACTAAAAACAGTCATCTACACACAACTATAGCAATCCCCAATTGTTTTTCACTTTCGTGGGTGGTCTTTGATCAAATTTGCTAAAAGTTGCTAAACTTAACAATTGAGTACAATAGAGTTGGTAGAATTGATTAAACGCAAATTGAGAGCAATAAATGTGAATTTCTTGACATGTTGACTTTGTCTGCAAAAAAATCTTGAAAAAAAGTTTTAATGTGTCTTAGAGTTGACCAGGCTGGTCCACCAAACACTAAAGTCGGTGACTGGGGTTGCTATGGGAATGGCAATATTACTGTCCCGATTATTAGCCAGTATAACATCAAAATGAATAGAGAAGAGCTTGAACATATTGGGCTACTTTTAAAAGCAAAAAAATACCACATATATTTAACGTAAAAAATGCCTGCATTTCTTTTGGGATGGAGGAATTTTTCAGCCAAGCCACACAGTGTATTCGCACATAGCCTTGCTTGCATTTTAGAATTGATTTCATACACTGCATGCAAAATACTTCCCAATTACTTCTTTAATTAACAGACTTCAGCTTCAAACTTTCCAGGTTACACAACCTAAATGCATGATAACAACATAATTGTGTTATCCAACATTTTGTCTTTCCAGGTTAAGTTATATAAATTGGGTCAAAGTGGGTGACTGCTGTAAGAAACAAACATTCGATTGAAGTTTGCCCACAATCAAGCCGCAAAGGAAAGAGTTTGTTTTGGACTTCAAGTGTTATGCAATACCCCCCAAAAAAGGCCACCGATCATTATACTCGCATCTGGTTCAGATGGAAATTCAAGCCTTGTGCTGGGATACATTTGCTTTGCCTCAGTGTGGTTAAGTTTGCATGCAGAGGGAGAATTTAGTCTTTTGGGTGGACCAAACTGAAATGTTACTGTTAAAAAAAAAATGTTATAGCACAACGAAACAAACATCAGACGCTTGGCAGCATTTTGTAAAAATTGGTCTAGATCTCATTTCTTGTAATAAAAACAAGCACTCGGCCCAGGTTCTAAGTAAAGCATTGCAAATTATTGCTGACAGCTGGTTACATAATATGAAAATGTGGCACAATTGCTCTCTCCTGCTTACAAGATGAAGGGTCATACTGCTTTTAACTTGTCAAATGTCTTTATTAAGTGCTCCCTGAAAAACTTGTGTCTGTTGACAGGCCTGTTGTGTGATTTGAGGGTTAATGTTGGCCCCTTCTTCTTGAAGAAGAAGATGGACAAAGGAAAGACACAATTACAAGGCATCATTCCTCTAATTTTTTTGGGTGGCTATTTATGCATTTTAACTAACAGATACATGTTATCATCTATATTTTCTTATCATAAAACCTTTTTTTGCTATTGCTTTTACAAGTGCAAAGTTTGGAGATTGACTTGAATGCTGTTGCAACACAAAGAAAAAACACTCGGACATTTCATTATGTTGATTAAATAATTCAACTTTTACAAGTATACCACTGTTTTAGGGGTATTCATTTGATGACATTTAAATTATACTGAGAGGTGTTTATTTTTTATAACTTAAGGGCACCCAAGAATTAGAGACATCACATCAACATTTTGTTAAATGAATACCTCTCTGTCAGAATTACGGAACAGTCATTCCTTGCATTACATTTTTAACAACTATAGCTGTTCATGATGGTATTAGACATAATCTACGTTTTCAACATTTGAGAGGAGGTGTGTTCTGCTTGACTTCAGATCATGAGACGCGCACACTTTTCCTGCAGAAAATTTATGGCTTACAGCTTTGCATGAGCATCTGTGACTCACACATTTCTCCACTGGGAGTTGTTTGAGAAACCCCACACAATCATCACAATCATAATGTAATGAGGAGTACAGTAGATACAGTAAATGCATGTGGTACAGTGGGTACGGAAAGTATTCAGACCCCCTTACATTTTTCACTCTTTGTTATATTGCAGCCATTTGCTAAAATCATTTAAGTTCATTTCGCCGGATCGGTGCCTTGCCACAATTCTGTCTCTGAGCTCTTCAGGCAGTTCCTTTGACCTCATGCTCTCATTTGCTCTGACATGCACTGTGGCTTTCCTAATTCAGTCCAATCAGTATAATCAAACACACCTGGACTCCAACGAAGGTGTAGAACCGGAGTGTCAAACTCAAATTCACGGTGAACCAAAAATAAAAATTGGGACAACGTCACGGGCCAAACTCAATATTTAATGAAAAATCACTGCGATGTGCCTGTTTCTCTTTTCTGCAGAAATGTAGTGTTAAACTTTATCATTGACAACAAACTTACATTTTGCTTAAACACTGAATCTGGAATAAACAAACATACAAACATATAATATTCTAAACACGAGAAATCAAATTTGCGATAAAAGACATCAATGGTATTTGTTTGTTGTTTTGTATTTCAATAGATAAGCTGAATTCTTCTGTCTCTCTATCTTCTATTTATCTATCTCCAACTACCTTTCTCTTGGATGTAAATCTTTTTTCAAAGGCCAACAACAAAACAACCCCCCAAAAATAAGAATGTCCTTCAATAAAAATCCAAACCTCAAACTATTAACAGTCCCTGCCTAGGAGTTGATAAAGGGCATTAAAAAAAAAAAAAACATTAATTAAATTATGTTATATTCTTTGTTACAACCACATTGCTCCGCACATGACAAACAGGTCTGTTTCTTACTTTAGTGAACAGACAATCTGCCTCCCACCTGTCTTGGAAGTTAACAGTTTTCCATCTTTCATTTGGTCATTTTTGGGAAGGGGAAGTGTACATTTGCTCAAGGAGACTGGTAGCATAGTCGCTAACGACTGCAACAGAAAGGGAAGGGGCGCATCGTCTAGACTGATGGGCCAACACACTAGCAAAGCATTCTGGGATTTGTAATATTAGTGGCGCAGGTGCTATATACTGGCGGGCCAGCTCTAATACACATTTAATATGGTCTTCTCGGGCCAAATATAATTACATCGTTGGCCCCCAGGCCTGAGTTTGACATATATGGTGTAGAACCATCTCAAGTTCAACTTGATGAACCAAAGTGACTTAAGTCTGGATTTTACCATTTGTTTGAAGTAGGCCTATTAGCAGCAACAAAAATATTGCCTTCGAGAGACAATAAAAGTCTGAAATAACCAACTTGGACCTTAACGAAGTCTGACACGACATCAAAATGTTACAATTAAGCGTAAACAAGAAACAGACCACCTCGGTAGGAATATCTAACAAGCAGTATTTGTGAGTGCAGTGATAATTTGATTGTCAGCCGTCATACCTACATACTAAAACTAATTGGCAGCCCCTCACATAAAAGAATAACTTAGAATTATAATTCCAATCTTTATTGTCATTGCAGAGTTATATAACTACAACAAAACAATTTTCTTTCAGAAGGTTGTGTTAAATGGTAAGATCTCGGATAACCAATGAATAATATCGTTTTATTGCCGTCCCCAGTTTTTCGCCTGAAGTCAGGATATGCTCCAGCTCACCCACCAGAATAATGGGACCAACGGTAAATAAAGTGGATGGATGGATAGCTTTATTGTATTTTAATGCATCTCCATTGGCACTGGGATTGCTGCGTGACTTGAGGTTGGGGAACATTTATTTCCCTTGAGTTTAGAAGGATGACTTCAGTCTTTTCTATCTTTACCACATTTAAAGGGGACAATACAGCGATACAGCAGTACAGTGGTACCTTGACTTGAGAGTGCCTCAACCTTTTCCAGTTATGAACCATCACTTACATTTTTTTTGCTTTGTGTTGCGAGCCAAACTTTGCTTCAAATATGATGCCGCTCCAGTAAAGTGGAAAATAAAAAGCGCCACAGTCATAATGCACTTTCAGCCATATATCGAAAACAAGAATAAAAAATGAAAACACTCACAACGAGCATGGAGCAGACACTAACACTGAACTAACCGTGTGCAAAATGACCAACCCAAGCTGGAGTCACAGCTAGGGTTGGGCATCGTTTGAATTTGAGCGATTCCGGTCCCGATTCCGGTTCCTCATTTCGATTCTGGTTCCAAATGATCCCGATTCTTTTAGGGGGCTGGGTCAAAAATACATTTAACATACAGTACCAGTAAATTGGGTAATGCAATTGGTCACAAAACAAATTAAACATGTAAGTAAAGATGTTACTTGTCATATCCTGTTTTGTTTGCTTGTTTCCTGTGTGGAATTTTCTGTTGTGTTGCAGTCCCTGGGTGCAGTTCGGTGGGCGGAGTCTCGGAAATTGTATTTCACTTGTTGCCATTACCTTGCCACCTTTGTTACATTCTCGCGCATTCCCAAGTTTATTCCATCCTGCCAGTAGCTCTTTTCGTCTGCTGTGTTTCTAGTAAGTACTAGTGTGTTTTTCTGTTCTTGTTTCTCTTCCTTGTGTAGGTTAGAGTTTGTTCTCCTAGCTTCCTTTAGTGTTTTCCTCCTGTGGCTCTCCGTCCACCGTCCTTATTTAAGTACCAGTCCGCTAGATGGTTTTCACGTTCTTCTGTCCTTCTGTCACGTCACTTTCTGTTTATAGTCATCTTTTCACGTCAGTGTGCTCCCTTTGTTGAATAAAGTCTGTAAACATGCATCTTCTGTTGTTTTGCTTTGGGGTCCAACTATATGGTGTTTGACGCAGCCGTAACACTACTTATTTTTATTGCAATTATCACAATTACTTTACTGACATTGAATTGAAAGACTGAAACAAACCGTTTTTCAGCCAAAATGTTCTCATAATCCTTCAAATGTTTTTTTTTAAATACACGTTTAAATCTTGTTTAAGCTATTAAAAAATAATAAATGCAGTGTGCAGTTCAGTGGTTTGGAAGAGAAGTTTGGCCTTGTTTGTATTCAAAGTGAACAAAGTCCCTAAAGGAATGTGGACGTCAAAAGGGCAGACTCCAGTAGTTTCGGATTTACGGTGATACTCCTGTCCGTGGCATGGCTGCACAGCGAGAACCTGCACCATAAATTAAAGCCTCATAGATCCCTACCTAACATGTGACACATTGTGGGTCAAAGGGCAGGTGGTTGCATAAACTGTACATACAGAAAAAAAACAAAAGAAAAACAAATATGCCCACGGCCAGAATCACATCACCTGTCTTTTCCTGTTAAACAAAGGACATTATGGATTTACACCAATCATATCATTTGACAGTATTACAAATGTTGGTTTTATATGAACAATATAAGTGAACAAAAAATGTGATGTGTTAATAGATTCTTTATGGGAACACACTCTGCTTCTTTGAACACAGATCTTTCTGATTGCAAATTATTTAAAATACACAAAAGAGTGCCACCGTTGAGCCTTGCTTGAAAATTTAAACGTTTCAGCCAGTCTTCCACATGAAGATAACAGTTTATACCGAGTTTATAGAACAGTTTATAAAAAACTTTCCTGTGCAGTCCTTTTTACTTTCTGGGGCTTAATAGTAGGCAATTTGTGAGGGATTATGCAACCATTGTGGTACATTTGTGGTACTGTGGCCTTTTTAGCGATAAAAATGTTAAATCTCTGTTTCACTTTTAGACCATTCCGTTCGTGAGTCTGTGCAGGAAGTCAAAGATGGAAACAGCAGGAAATGAACTCCGAACAACCTATTGGAGGGTAGATTTGTTTGTGGAGGATTTTCTCTCCTCAGACCAAAAAAAGATAAGGAACATGTTAACACAGATAGTACCGGTAATCCAAGCATAGACAGCCCTTTAGAGTTAGAAATGGAAGCATCAGTGGATATTATGGTACACTTTCATGGAAAGGCTTAAGTTCTGTCCTCGTTTGAATTATTATATCTGCTGGACACTGATACAGCGCATTCAGTCTCTGCATGTCAGCAGTGGAAAGGTCGGCGTTAATCTCCATTAAACAGCAATGCAGGGGAAAGCAAAAGTGTTATAGTGTTATATGAATTTGTTTAAAAAGAGAATTTGCTTAGAAGCTGCTGGCATCCATGATTTATTTTTTTTTTAATCTGGCAAAATATGTTACTAAAATCAGAATCAGAATCATCTTTATTTGCCAAGTATATCATAAACACAGGGAAAATGTATCCGGTAGTTGGAGGCGCTGTTTTACGACAACATTTTGACAAAAACTCCTGAGACATAAAAACCGAAAAACACACTACTGAGAGTCACTGAGCAATGAAAGGTTATCAGTAATATGATAATGCTGATACAATGACAATTGTGCAAATAATGCAGTCCTCTAGCAATTTAGAACACTTTGAAATGACTAATAAAGCAATAATCTGGTACAGCAACAATTGTGCAAATGGTTCAGTCTTCAAGAAATTTAAGCAGTTTATGTGTGACTAGTAATGTGATAATCTGGAACAGTGACAATTGTGCAAATGGTGCAGATAGTTCTTAAGCACGAGTGACCAGTATTGGTCAACGACAGATATGCGAATTTTGCAGAGTGACGAGACTACTACAGTGAGTGCACGAATAATGTCGAAACACAGACTCCCCATTCCCTCTA
This sequence comes from Phyllopteryx taeniolatus, assembly GCF_024500385.1. Classification (NCBI taxonomy): domain Eukaryota; kingdom Metazoa; phylum Chordata; class Actinopteri; order Syngnathiformes; family Syngnathidae; genus Phyllopteryx; species Phyllopteryx taeniolatus. The sequence goes on along the minus strand of NC_084511.1, from coordinate 7,574,850 downwards.
GGTGCTGAAAAGATCCGATCAAAAAATATGGCAAATGACTATAATTGTATACAGAAAAGGAAGCTACTTTCTATTCTGTCCAGGGAATTCTTCTCTGGGATTACAGCCTTGTCAGCTGTATGTCTAAAAAGCAATTTGATCCAGGTTAAAACAAGTCTATCTTTATCACATTTATTAAACTATAGGGCAGTGTCTGCCACAATGTGAAGACGGCGTCAGGTAGACGGAACAATTATAAAAACCTGTTATACAGTTACTGAATAACAGGTGTGACTGGACTCCCATCAACACGCATTACATTGAAGTTAATGGTTAATAGTTTCTTCCCAGTTATTAAGTCCAGCAATTGGGTCATTGGGTTTGGTTACATGTGCATGTCTGAGTGAGACTGAGAGGAAATACTCCAGAATAGATCTAAGACAGCTGTCCAACAATAACAGAACCTCTTCTAGGATTTTGTTTTCCCCCTGTTTTTGTGGGGCAACTGTCAGCTTGACATCTCTAAAGCGAAGGATACGTAAGACTTTTTACGCAATGATAAAATTCAACTCATCAACTCATATCAATTAGACATGCCAAGCTTCCAGACAGTCTTTGAAACTCAGGTTGTTTTGTCATCAGTTTTTAATACTATTAAAACCATTAAAAAGCTTTTATTTTATCAACACTATCTTGAATTCTCTTTCAGCAAATTCACATTCCTATAAATCTTTATAAAACAAAATGTCTTTCACGGTTATTATTTTTCACTGTCTGAAACCCTACTGTTTATTTGCACCACGTAGCGTGTTTGTCGATTTGATTCTGTGGGAACTTTATATTGTATGAAATATGGATCACCAAAAAAAATGTGCAACGAATTTCATGTGAAAATGTAATGTAATGCGTGGAGAGGCATAATGTGACCTCATAAAATCGCAGAATGGCTCTAGTTTTAAGAGTGTCAGTCACAGGGCAAAGCTGCTTAAGCGGTCATGAACTGCTGTTTTTTTCTCTGTACCATTGTTTTGTATATTTCTCAGTCACTGTAGTCATACAATTTTCACATTCAACATACCTTCCAAGATGGTGGACAGTCAGGCTTCGAAATGTATTTTTCTGCCTTTAAACCACTTTTGTAGCTCCAAATAGACGCGATCCTTACTATTCACTCATGAGTCGTCTTGGAAAAATAATTTTTGCTCGAGGGAAAATAAATGTTTCAACACTATGTACTGTATCTAACCTTGAATTTATGAAGGAACACATTTTTATTACCATGCTGCTACACAAATTAACACATTGACACATATTCTGAACACCAACCCCCAAACACAGATTCCACTCAGAGGTTGTGTGTTTTCTATTGATTGCCACCATTCATTTAAAATGGATTCATTAGTGTTTCCACTTGGTACGAGTAGGGCATTTAACAAAAAGGTCATTATTTGAGACTGGTGCAGCAACACGTGTGTCAATATGCCTTCACGAGATATTCATGGATGCCCTCATGAGAATTTAGATGGAAATTGTACAACACAGCACATTCATAACGGCACTGGCAGATTGCTCGTAGTGCCAAATACACTGTAAAAAAAAGTTGGTTTTGGAAAAAAAAAGTATATGTATCCATCCATTTTCTGAGACCGGGTACCGGGGCCGGAGGAAAAACCATGCAAGCAGAAAGACAACATGCAGACTTCACACAGGAAGGCCCGCGCCAAGATTTGTATCATGCGCTAACCACTCTTTCACCCTCCCAACTACATACAGTACATACTTGTACCTACTCCTGTACCTGCAGGCTTACAGTATCTGCAGGTTGTTGTCACACAGTTAACAAGAAATAATACCACCAAAAGGTCAGTTTTTAAACTTTAATCGGCAAACCGCAATGAACACAACATCACGTGTAAAACACTCTATAATAGGAGCTGAGTTCTTTCACTGTTATCTCATAGCCATAAAGCTATGTTCTCCCATGGCCTCTTTGCTCTGTAAATCATTTGTCATTATTTCTGTTAGACAGCTTTCAAGGCTCAGAGGTGTCAATTTGTCGGGGAGCACATTAGCAACCAACATTCCCAGCTGTTTGCTTTTGGGCTGACGGATTGCCTGGGAGGAAGATGCAGCAGACAGATAGCAGTGTGTGGGAGTGCATCAAGGAATGATGCCTTCAACAGATTTTAAAGAAGGCAGACATGCTTGTCCTCAGTGGATAGTGTACATACTCATAGTATTGGAATACAAATCAGCGCGATGCAATTTGTCACTGGCTCAAACAGGGGTTGAACTCAAACACCTCAGGTCGGAAGTCTCCTTTCTAAATCATGACCAAACATTGTAGTCTAAAGTGCTGATTTATTTCCATGATGATGATGATGTGCCCTTTGCAGGGAAAATAATGTTAATTTATTAACTTATTGAATTTTATCGCATATCAGCCCTTGGCCACATTGGGGAAAACCCACAACTGCTGAATTACACATGACATTTTGCTGTTCTATGACTTTTTAAATTTCAACAAATATCTTTTTTTTCTTTTACATACAAATTTATAAACATAAATAAAATGTAAGCAGTAGCAGGAACATAGTCAATTGAATTGCGTTAATTTGTTTTCCCCATCACACAGTTGCAAGACCACTTGTTGCTATGCAGAGCTGATAGGCTTTAAACTGCATTAGACCAAGAGTGTCAAACTTATTTTTTGTCACGGGCCACATCGACTGTGAACCCATATAAATGAAAGATTACCTCATATACTGTAATTACAGTATACACAACACATTGATTAATAACCAGTTTTGAAATCAGAAGCCTATAAAAACATGTTTTTCTACTATTACATTTCTTTTCAAAGGGGGATTGGTAACAAAAAAAAATGTATTACACCAGAACACAATTAGCGATTTTGATTTGCTTTCGCGGGCCACATAAAATGATGTGGTGGGCCGGATCTGGCCCCCGGGCCACTAGTTTGACAACTGTGCCATCAAAAGACTGGCATGTTGCACTCAAACCCATAAGATTATTTGCCGACAAATTAGGAGCTGATGGCAAAAAAGCTAACAAGAACAGGAAGTCAGACACAAAAAACACAAAAAAAGTAAACCATACGCCTAACTTGGTCTAGATTCAATTGGAGCGCTTCAAAAGTGTGGATAGAAAGGAAGAAAAAGGGGAACGCAGAGGTTAAGTTAAAAATAACCATGTCCTTTTGCTGACATGCTATAAGTCAAAAATATGTATCGCCAGGATCACATGGAAAAAAAACAAAAAACAAACCTCGGCTGGAAAATACAAGTACACATGCACTGGTGATCTCCCACTGTGAGGCTTATGTAATGAATGACACGCTTGCTGTTTGTCGTGATATGTGTCTCGACCTCTTTGAAATCATAGCGATTTTATGGATGGATCTGACTCGACTCTTTGTGTATAGAATTGGAGGTGCAAAGTTATGTTTTCTAACCGACGAGTCTTGCTTGGTGTGCGCTGTGGTTGTCGGGATGAGAGGAAAATAAACAGTCTATCAGTAGACACACACAGTTACATAAGTGTGCTCGTCTCCCCGGCAGCACATTCTTCACACCTTTTGATCACCCCCACCCTCCCACCTGTAATGTATGTCACGGTGTCTGCCACAACAACCGCTATGCTTGTACAAAAACCGGTTCTGAGTGTTTTGTAACATGTCATCTCATGACAGCTATTGAGCACAACACAAGCCCTTGCAAGAAATACATATTTTCAGCATATAGTTGTTTGTGCTCGCAATCTCAGGAATAGTTGAGTTTCTAAATCGGTTAAATCCATTTTTTTTAGGATCTTGAATCTTGAATATTACTTCAACAAGTCTTTAATTAACCTAACATGCATTTGGGACGAACATGGTGTACTTGGGGAAAACACATGCAAGCATGGCAGCCGAACATGCATCATATGCACGACTTCTACAATGGCTGGTAAATTATTACAAACAATATTTTTTATTTCTAGTCCTCTCCGGTGAAAACAGACACAATAACCAATGTTACATGATACACTTGGATGTGAGTCATTGTGGGGAGAAAAAAAAAAAAAAAAAAAAACAGGCACAGTTGCTCTAAATCCGATAATTACTCGAATGGTCATTTTTGGAATGGCATGCACACACTTAACTCTGCACCCTCTTTTATGTTATTCATGACTCATCAAGGACAAGGCATTATTACACATGATTGCAATGTGTGTGGGTTACATAACTTTGTACAAATTAACCCCAAAGATACGACAGAGTGCTTCAGAAATGAATTTGAACATTTCTGCTTGGGGCAAATAACTGACAGGCGAGTAAAGGCATATGATGTATCGTGTGAGAGTGAGTGTTTCTGCATTCAATGTTAGACTGTACACCGATTTTATCGGGCTGATCGGTATCGGCCGATATTTAGCATTTTATGCTGATCGGCTTTAATGTCAGAATTCGCCGATCTGATAAATGACGTCATTGATCGGCTCCGCAAAAGACATTTACTCCGCGTCGCCACGGGCACAGTATTACTAGTTTATTACTAGCAATCTAGGGGCGTTGCACAGGGCGCCATTCAAGCCAGCTCCGCTATTCATTCATTCATTAATTTTCCATACCGCTTATCCTCACAAGGGTCGCGGGCATGCTGGAGCCTATCCCAACTATCTTTGGGCGAGAGGCAGGGTACACCCTGAACTGGACGCCAGCCAGTCTCAGGACAACAACCATTCGCACCTACGGGCAATTTAGAGTCTTCAATTAACCTACCATGTATGTTTTTGTGGTTTGTTTTACATGGTGACTCACCTCTGGACTGAAGAGACAGAGAAATGTAGATGTGCTTTTGACTGATTAATGGTGCTCCTCTTCCTAATGCAGGTCAAGATAAGGCTGTTTTAATACTCCAGATTGAAAATTATATGCTTTATGTCTATTTCTACTCGTATATTTGGCTTGGCATCAGAATTATTTATTGTTCCCCTCGTGTTATCAAACAGTACTTCAACCAATGTAGGAAGGGCAAGACCACAGTGCTTGTGTAACACCTGAGGATTTTGAGGTCGAGACCAAAATGAACACGTCCTGATTCACCTCAGATTGGTATGCATAGGGGACAAAGTGCAAGCTAAAACAAATGCTTCTTCACACCTCTGTCAATGAATATCTTATGCAAGTTTACTGCAACATTGCAGTGAGATTAAAAAAAAAATAAAAATTGGAGTTGATCCACATATTCATTTGCAAATTAGAATAAAAGCATGTTTTTTTCTGGAATAGAAATGTAAATAAATAAAAATACAGTTGGAGTCAAGGCAGTGATTGGAAGGTGTTCAAGGATTCATGGATTCGCATGATACAGTATGTTAAGGGTTAAAAAAGACAAAGTATGAATCCTGTCATCATAGATGGTCAATCCTATTTAGAAACTGTTAGAAGGCTGAGGTGAAATGTTCAGTGGTGGCTCGGTATTGGCACACATATTTTAAATCTAGCATAAGGAGGTCAAACAGCATCATAGCTTCCCATGTGATTCATAGCAGCCATATGTGGAATTTGGATTCTTATGTTAGTGGAAATCTAGTCTACCTTTATTTGTTTTCAGTTGTGAAAAAATAACCAGTTTAGTTTTGTTTATTTAGATTCATTTTCCGTCTACCTCACCTTATTTCACTTTTCCTCGTTTATATCTTTCAGGGAAACTATTTTCTAATTAAGATGTCTATTGCGTGCCTCAGCTAATTTAAAAAATGTGCTTTTCCCCCCCCCCACAATAAAACATGCAATGAAATCTAAACAACCTTACTTTTAAATGCAGCCAGAAATTGTTCCAGGGAGCAGGCATGCAAAGGATTGGATTCTATTAAGATAATCAGACAGTAGCATTTGGTATAGCCCAGGCTTGTGTTGCATAACCTCATGAGGCCGCAGACTGAATGCTCTTCACACGCAATATTCCCAGCCGGAGGGATTACGTGCACGTGTGTTCTTCACTGTGTATACATGAGTCTCTGCTTTGTTTATCTGGATTGTACCATATAGAACTGCACAACAAGCACAAGTATGTACATACAATGCTGACTGGAAAGTATCAGACAGAGGATCAAGACAATTTTTTATTATTTTTTTTGCCTTGTTCGGCTGTTAGATGAAGCAGAAAGGAAGATCTCTATCCCTTTTATGCCGGAACAGTTTTACTGTGTCACAGTGGACATTTTAAGCTGCCACTGTGGTTTCTTTGTATTCTGATGGATATTTATTGAGAATTACAGTCGTTCCGTCGAACAGAGCAAAGTTTTTAAAGGGGAGTGGCAGAAAAAAACAAAGGGATGAGAGTGAAAAGGTAACTAAATAATATAGGAAAACAAGACAACAAAAGACAAAGCACAAGTTGTAAACAAGATGAGGAAAGTATAGCATTATATAACTAGTACAAGGACACATTGGATTTGAGTGTTGAATGGGTCATAGTGCTACACCCTGTGAGGGAAGGACAGGACAATATAGGACAGGACTGGACAGGACAGGGACAGGAGGGGAAGCATGCAGGACAGGGGTCGTGGACCCAGCTGTACAACTGAAGTGTGGTGGGAGTGGCTATGTAAATTATAAACATCTGTAGGACCAGAGTGTAAGTGAGAGGACACCCAAGAAATTTGCATAGTAATAATTTATTTGTCGCAATGAGTGAGTGGCCCCAGAACCAGCGAATAAGTCCCAGGGGTGTGTGTCTACAGACACATGCAAGTGAATTAACACTGTTTTGCATGAACAATAACTGTCAGAAGTGTCCTATAATTGCTGTGCTTGCATCGCTGGCGCTGAAGACCCCACCACCACCCAATCGAGAGTCCCATCCACAAAAGAGTGGCGCGCAGGATGGGACACCCCCCACACCAAGGGATCCAAGATGGTCCACTGGCCCCACTGAGGCACCCGAAAACCGGCCATCCGGAGGAAGTCGCAGGGACCCAACGCCACCCCACCAGCCAATATAGTCTTGTTATTGTCAGATGGCACCCAACCCAGGCAGAGGAATCAAAGCTCTAGATTCAGCATGTTGAAGAAGGGTGACCAGCTATCTGAGTAATTATGTAATTGATTTTTTTGTTCCGCAGATATTTTTTCTAATCCAATATACTCTATGATGATATTAATCTATATATGATATCACTGCAGACGCTTCACCGATCTGCCTGTCAATCTCCCGTTCCATACTTCCCTCACTCGTGAACAAGACCCCAAGGTATTTGAACTCCTCCACTTGGGGCAGGATCTCATCCCCGACCCGGAGAGGGCACGGCACCCTTTTCCGACTTAAGGCCAGGGTCTCAGATTTGGAGATGCTGATTCTCATCAAAGCCGCTTCACACTCGACTGCGAACTGCTCCAGTGAGAGTTGGAGATCATGGCTTGATGAAGCCAACATCATCTGCAAAAGGCAGAGATGCAACACTGAGGCTACTAAACCGGACCCCCGCTATGCCTCGGCTGGGCCTAGAAATTCTGTCCATAAAAGTTATGAACAGAATCGGTGCCAAAAAGCAGCCTTGGCGGAGTCCAACCCTCACCGGAAATGAGTCCACTGGTTTAGGCGATGATTAAAACAGGAAGTTGTTGGCAGCAACAAGGGAAAAAAATAAGAGCTACTAATAGTGTCTGATTAACAGATTGTGTTTACTTCAAAGCTGAAACAGTCAAGGAAGTGTTCATGGTTCAGTTTAAATGACTGGTGGGAGACTGGGCTTCATAGGGGAAATCCATCTATTTTGTGTACCTCTTAGTCTCATTAGAGCCACAGGTGAGCTAGAGCCTACCCCAACTGACTTTGGGCGAGAGGCAGGGCACACGCTGAGCTGGTCGCAAGCCAATTGCAGAGCACATAGACAAGCAACTATTCACATCTACCATTTAGTCTTCATTTACCCAAAGAAATATGTTTTTGGAATGTGGGAGGAAGCCAGCGTTCCTGCAGAAAAAAAAAAACATGCAAACACCGGAAGGCGGGAGCCGTGATTCGAACCCCCAAACTGTAGAGCGGCTGTGCTAACCAGTCTAACACTGTTTCACCCACATGGGACATACTATGGGAAATTATTTTTTGCCATGTGCCAGTGGATGCAACAGAGAGCACCCTAAATTGAATAGGAAAGTGCTGCCTCCACCGTGAATCCAGAGAAACAGCCAGCAGTTTCTTTGCCCAAGCATAGATTGTGTTCACTGGGTGATTATCTCCTGCAATGATTGTAGCTGGAATGGAGTTTCAAAAGGCAATACAACCGGCAATAGAGGGGTTGGGGTGAGCATGGGCTTATTCCAGAGGACTGCACCATCAACAATGATTAATTTCAGCAAAGGTCTAAGAAAAGGGTGAAACGTGCAATAATTCTTGATCCTTAGGATATTTTGATGAACGCACGTCACAGATACTATATATGATCAAGAAACCTGGGAATTGTTTCAAATAGTGGAAAACATGTGCAATATGCCTCCTTTAATTAAATAGAATATTTCAGCAAGTGGAACCGCATTAGTTGTTAGATGAATAATAATAGTTATTTTTAAGAATGCTAACAACAAACACCCGGCAGGCAGGCCGGTGCAAAAATTTGTTGTCTGTACATTTTTTTTCACCGAGCTAACAAGAGTGCCATAAAGATGAGCTTGTAAAAACTAGCTTATTTTTCATAATTGAAATTGATTTTGATTCAAAATGTTCAAACAAGCGGCACGGTGGCCGACTGGTTAGAGCGTCAGCCTCACAGTTCCGAGGACCCGGGTTCTATACCCGGCCCCGCCTGTGTGGAGTTTGCATGTTCTCCCCGTGCCTGCGTGGGTTTTCTCTGGGCACTCCGGTTTCCTCCCACATCCCAAAAACATGCATGAATTGGAGACTCTAAATTGCCCGTAGGCATGACTGTGAGTGCGAATGGTTGTTTGTTTCGATGTGCCCTGCGATTGGCTGGCAACCAGTTCAGGGTGTACCCCGCCTCCTGCCCGATGACAGCTGGGATAGGCTCCAGCACGGCCGCGACCCTAGTGAGGAGAAGCGGTTCAGAAAATGGATGGATGGATGTTCAAACAACATCTAAGCGAAAATAGTGGGACTGCCATTGGATGATTAACAAAGCAAGGTGATAAAAGCCTGGCTGACTGGCACATCACATCGTCTCACATCAGTTGCTCAATGTGTGGATACAGATATCTTTTCTTCAAGACATTATATGCTGATTGCTACTATGTTTATTTTTGAAAATCAGGATTTATTGTGTTGTTGCATCCTCATGAATGGTAGAAAATATAAAACATAATGCATTTTCATGTATTGTAGTTATGAAAACCAGATTATTGCAGGAAATATACAACTGAAGCCACGCATTACCCATTGTTTTGAATGGTGTGTATACTAAACGCAGGAAAGCCTTCAAACTCTTCTGTCCTTATGCTCCCTCAGCCATTCTCACAAAGCTTTACCTCTGACTGGGCATTTGCAAGGAGTTACCTGCGATATTCCATCTCCTCCGCAGAACCGACATGCTGTATTCCTCTACGCCCACTGTCAACTCATCAGCCTGTTGGCTTGGACAGGAAGGATCAGTGACCGGCTTTAGTGTCATTTCCTCTCAGCTGTCAAAATAATGGTGAGTCGCCCAAGGGCGGCTCTAACACTCTTGAGGTCAGTGTTGAGACCTTTGCAAGATTAACGGCCACGTGTCCTGAATCTGCTGGACCTTCTGAGGATCCTTAGAAATTACCCTGAACTAAGAACACATTGATAAAGATCTAAATATAGCCTTTTAATTTAGTATAACCTTTTCCAAATGTTTTTTTTTTTGTAACATATATTCAAGTAGCTAAACCTTTCCCCTTGGTCTTCATACAACAATATTTTGCTTTCGGGAACTAATGCCTTCCTAAAATAATCTCATGCTTCCCGAAATAATTTTGTGCACACACACAAGCATGTGACCATTGTTTTCAGAATGAAGTGACTGGTGAAACAATTGGGTGTGGCCTGATAGATAACATGGTCTCACAGCTCTCCACTGAATCAAGGGGCGGTTTCTCTGGGGGGCGGCACTCCAACCCGGTAGCCATATATAATTTCCCGCTCTTCTTCACTTGTTTTGCATTTTCCCAGTGCCTCACCTATTGTGAACCTCACTGCACATCACTGCAGGAGACAGGACACTATATCAGGAGAGGTGAGGTCAGTTTTTTTCTCAACAAATTTTCAACTGGAACACTTAATTTATGAGATCTCGGACATGTAATTTAAGGTTCCATTTATCCTTTCAATAGTTTACAGTACATGCTGAACACTAACAATACTCTTTGGGGATATTGTACAGGGTGTCCCTAAAGTCTGGACACATGAGCAATTGACGGCAATGTGAAGTTATTGCATCTAGTTCATGTAATTCTTGTACAGCACATCAACCTTTGCATCACAATGTTTGTTTTAAAATAAACTATGTGATTATTTTAGTCCGTTTGTACAAATACTGGAGCCCAACACAAACCCCTACGAACGTCTCCCATTACCCTTAAAGTTATGGTATGTGACATTCTATGGCAGTGAATCAAGTGACCCACATGGGTTCACGCATTAACCTCACTCTAATCTCAGGCTCCGTCACTTTGTTTTCAGGTCATGTGGATCACACAGAGGAGAGAACATTCCTTCTGACCATAGATTGCTTAAATGTCTTTGAAGGGCACCAAACTGTATGTACATGTAGTGCAGACGACGGCAACTGACTCCTTGACAAAGGTCTAAGAGCCATGGGTGATGCAATAAATAGAACAATAAACAGATTAATAGGCGAAAATGAAGCTGCACACTTACCTTTGATGCTTCCACAGTTCCAGTTCCTATTGAAGTGGAACAGCGATCCATTTTTAACAAAACAGCCTTACTCAAATGTATATAACCAGTTATTTTCCCCCCCAAAAAATCTAGACTTTCTATCGGGCAGCAGACTGCCTGACAGCAGAGTAACAACATGGTGCCCCCTGACACTGATTAGTTAACTTGTTTAATTCTTATTCTCAAGCACCATATTAATCAGACTACAGTGGAATCCTGCAGGCTCGAGTTTGAGCACCTGAACTGTTTGTCGGTCATTTGAAGGGCACACATTAACAAGCAACCATTCGCACTCACAGTCCCACCTATGGGCAATTTAAAGTTTTCATCTAACCTATCATGCATGTTTTTGGGATGTGGGAGGAAACTAGAGTACTTGGAGAAAACCCACGCAGGCACGGGAAGAACATGCTAACTCCATACGAGAGAGAGAGATAGAGAGAGAGAGAGAGCAAGAGAGAGAGAGAGAGAGAGAGAGAAGTTCCAGAAGATGCATGTTTTACAGTTAAAAATACGGCTAATGTTGCCATATGCACAGCCAAAACAATAGCAAAAACATCTGCAACTTATCGCAAGGTGTTTTCTCAAGTTAAGTTCAGTAACGCCAAGGTTAAGAATCACAAACAATAAACAACCATAAAACTTACAGTGTCATGCACAAGGTACCCAGACCACATAAGCTTGCAAAACACACTATGGATATGTTGTACAGCTCATTCAAACAGAACATTGTGTCAGATTAAAACATTTTTATGACTTACAAGGTAAATGTGTGTTACGAAATGACAATTCTTCCTAAATTAACTAAATATTGATGTACAGCATTTCTCCTATGATCATTATCATGATTTTTATTTACTTGTTTCCTTTTTTGTATATGAGTTTTGTTTTCCATCCATCCATTTTCTGAGCCGCTTCTCCTCACTAGGGTCGCGGGCGTGCTGGAGCCTATCCCAGCTGTCATCGGGCAGGAGGCGGGGTACACCCTGAACTGGTTGCCAGCCAATCGCAGGGCACATAGGAAGAAACAACCATTCGCACTCACAGTCATGCCTACGGGCAATTTAGAGTCTCCAATTCATGCATGTTTTTGGGATGTGGGAGGAAACCGGAGTGCCCGGAGAAAACCCACGCAGGCACGGGGAGAACATGCAAACTCCACACAGGCGGGGCCGGGGATTGAACCCGGGTCCTCAGAACTGTGAGGCTGACGCTCTAACCAGTCGGCCCCCGTGCCGCCTTGAGTTTTGTTTTAGTGATGATAATTCATATAAACACAGATGGAACTCCTATGAAATATCGTCACACATTTTGAAAGTCTGTATTAAGGGAGCCTCTCCTGTTGTGCTAACTCATTTCGATTAGCCTAGCTCGTAGCATACTAACAAGCTTGGCATTACGATTTAGATCAACTCGGTTGGTGAAAAGTTTCCTCTTTAATAAACATTGAACAATATAAGCAAACAATATGTTGTGTCGTTGACATAAATGTTAGTGTCATTCATTTTAAAGAATAAATTTTTTTCACGATCTCTTGGTGCAGAAATGTAACTCAACAAACATGTTCTATTAATTCAAAACCAACATAACCAGTCTTTTAGGGAGCTCTTCATAGAATAAATATTTGAAGTACATTGTGATAATGGGTGTGCAAGTTATACTAAAACAAGCAATTGAAATTTTTGAAAGTGGAGAAAGACTACCAAAGTAAGAATTTAATTACTGTGCATATGAAAATAACATCTTGACTATACGTGAATTGAATATTATATCGAAGATAAACGAATTCCACAGACCATCACGATTGCACAGCATTGTCTGTTGTTTATTGTCTGTGGTAATTTGCTTTGCAGGTGTCACTCAGAGAAACCGATTCTACCCAAGTTTCGCGCTAAACCTCCACATAAGGAGTTACCCCCCCCCCCTTGTAAAACATATTTTGAAGAGGAACACAACAGATGTTCAAAGATGACGCCATGCCTTCAGTCGAAACCGCAGACACAACACTTATTCACCAATAAAGTGAAGCAGGCACAATTGCTGCTGAACTAGCAGATGTACTAGCATTTAGGCCTTTAGATATAACACACAGTAAAAGGGTTTGTTCACAACCTAAAGTTGTGCAGTAGTTAAGCTGTCATTACAATTTAAAACTAATAGCCAGAATAAAACTCATTGAGGAGAAAATGATCTCACTATTTTTTTGACATACATTGATGATGCTTATCCCAGTGGATGTTACCACACAGTGCACCAAATGTGCTCTCAGGGCAGAGAATGTCATCCTTGTTTGGAATGCAATTGCATGTCCTTGCGCTCTGTATAGAAGGGCTTTCACAATAGAACACTGGAGACTCTTGTGCTTTCTGCCCACAAGGGCTTCATCGGCAGGTCCTTAATGTCAAATGAGGGCAAAGCAGTCTCATTCCGTAGGCGAGGGATGACTCAGTGGGTGGTTCTGCATGAAATGTAGCATTTTCTCAACAAACAAATAAGCAATAACACTTTCAGCAAGCAAGAGACGTGATAAGTCTTGCTGTAGGATTGTTGCATGCATCAAAGTGTGGAGATAAAAGCTAAACAAACCAACACCAGTATCCTGGATGGTTTGTTAATTCTCTTCCTGTCAAAATGGCAATTTTATTGCTTGTTTATTTGTTTGTTTGCTTTCCATGCATCTCTCGGTAAAGGTTTCCATGCAGCTCTCGGTAAACATTAGCTTTCCTGATTTTTTTTACCGACTAATGTAATCTTCTTTTCCTTTCAGCTTGTCCTGTTAGGGGTCGTCATAGCGTGTCATCCTTTTCCATGTAAGCCTGACACCTGAATCTTCTTCTTTGGCTGTCCCTCTGACGAGCTAATTTCTAATTTTATCCAACCTGCTTACTCCTAGCGACAACCTCAACATATACATTTCGGCCACCTCCAGCTCTGCTTCCTGTTGTCTCTTCAGTGCCACTGTCTCTCACCCGTACATCATGGCTGGCCTCACCACTGTCTTATAGCCTTTGCCCTTCATCCAAGCACAGACTCTTCTGTCACATAACACACCAGACACCTTCCTCCACCGGTTCCAACCTGCTTGGACCCGTTTCTTCACTTCCTGACCACACTCACCATTGCTCTGGACGGTTGACCCCAAGTATTTAAAGTCCTCCACCCTTGCTATCTCTTCTCCCTGTAGCCTCATTCTTCCCCCACCACCCCTCTCATTCATGCACATATATTCTGTTTTACTTCGGCTAATCTTCATTCCTCTGCTTTCCAGTGCATGCCTCCATCTTTCTAACTGTTCCTCCACCCGCTTTCACTGTGCATCACAATGTCACCACTACAAACATGATGCAGTCCCACCTCTGTCACACCTTAGCACGTTAATCTGTCATACCTATAGCACACCACACCACTGTTCTGCTGCCCTCCTACATGTCCTGTACTATTTTAACACACTTCTCTGCCACTCCAGACTTCCGCAAGCAGTATCAAAGTTCCTCTCTGGGTACGCTGTCATAAGCTTTCTGTAGATCTACAAAGACACAATTTAGCTCCTTCTGACCTTCTCTGAACTTCTCCATCAACACCCTCAAGGCAAATGATTCAGCTGTGGTACTCTTTCTAAGCGTGAAACCATACTGTTGCTCGCAAATACTCACTTCTGTCCTGAGTCTAGCCTCCACTACTCTTTCCCATAACTTCATTGTGTGGCTCATCAACTTTATTCCTCTATAGTTCCCACAGCTCTGCACATCACCCTTGTTCTTAAAAATGGGCACCAGCACACATTTCCTCCATTACTCAGGCACCTTCTCATCTGCTAGAATTCTGTTGAACAAGCTGGTCAAAAACTCCACAGCCACCTCTCCTCGATGTTTCCATACCTCCACATGTATTTCATCAGTACCAACTAACTTTCCATTGCATCATCATCCAAGCCTTTCAATTTACTTTTTAAAACATTTAAAGCGAGCCGCTCCCTTAGGCAGGCCCAATTTTTCCTGCAAGGGGTTCCACGCTGCAGGAGCCACATGTCTAAAACTCCCTTTTCCCATTTAAAGACATACTTTAGGAACAGACAGAAAAAACAGGTCTTGTGAATGAGTAACAGAACGAAGACTATAAGTTCCAATATTTCTCTGCCTGATAAAATCACAACGTAAAATGGAAGCAGATTAAGAATTGCTTTATAAATAAAAACATGGCAACGATTATGTCTTCGAACAGACAACGCAGACCAACCAACACAAGAGTATAAGTCATAATGATGTGTTAAAGCCTTAAGACCTGTAATAAACCACAAAGCTTTATGATATACAGTATCCAGAGACCAAAGACACTGCGAAGATGCATCCATGTACAAAACATCACCATAGTCAATTTTTTTTTTTATTTTTTTTTTGCAGCAAATGAGAAACAGGACTTGTTTCTGAAATAAAACCTCAGACGCAATTTCATCTTCTTGACAAGCTGCTGAATTTGAGGTTTAAAAGAGTGTATCATTAATTAAAAAAACATTAATTTTTATAAGATGTGACACACGTACACCTGAGATGTAAATATAGAAGGCAAGTCCCGTGGTTTAGTCTTTGAGTTACAATACATCATGAAGTTTTTTTTCAGAATTTCCAAACAATTTTAAGTCCCGAAATTTGTCTTGTATAGTGTTAAAAGCTTCCTATGAATGACACAAAGCCTGATGCTGATTAATCATATGGCTAGACTTTTATTTAATAGTGTACATTTTCACCTGAAAGAACCTTAAAACAATTATTTTGTTGAAAGTTGAATCCCACAAACATTGAGCAGTACTTGTACAGTAGTATTTTAAAATACAAACATCATGAGGCAATCAGCATAGAAGGCTAAGATTTGCTTTAAAAAGTATTCTCCTGGCGATAACAAAGAGTTTTTTTTCATGTTGAGTATAAAGTGATTTGATTATATAATAGCTTCTATTTCTACTCCTAAAGCTGAGGAGATTTGATAGTGTTAGAGTGAGATCGTGGCTGGTGGTGCTGGGGTTTTTGTCTACACATTCTGGTCATTAACCAGATAAGATTAACCTGCTTCGCACCTTCATGGCAGTTTTACTCAATTTAGCCTGAATCAAAATGAATGACATTCAATTTGCAGTAGCTCTGACTTCTGAGGTTTCTAAAGGTAAACATGTACAGTACTTGTAGGTTTTCAATAAGGTGAATAATATGATTATGAATTATTTTCTGTTGCTGGAAGATTCCACTGTTATCGAGGTAATGTAACTGAGAACATAAACATACCAACATCTTTAACTGTCCCTTCAGAGGTGTGGGGAAGGTAAATGCCGATCAGAATATGTTCTGTAGACTGAATCTCATAATCAGCATCCAAAATGACAAAAAGAAGACAAAGTGTCCCTCTTTGCGGTACTGTGAATTCTTTTTAAGCCTAATTTAACTGCAAGAAAAATCTGACATTATCATTACATTGTGCAAAGCAAAACCCAGAATTTATTCCTGCATCTTATCTAAAGAGAGAAAACAACTGTCTTCTCATTTTTGGTGGGCCAGAAAGTGATGACCGTTACCAAGGGTGTGCCCCTCGATTCAGAGATCGTGGCAGCCGGACCTGCATCCCGTGGACCGGCCAAGGGGGTCGGGTGCAAAACGAGCCGGGTGGCGGCCAAAGGCGAGGACCTTGGCGGGCCGATCCCTGGCTACAGAAGCTGACTCTAGGAACATGGAATGTCACCTCTCTGGCAGGGAAACGTTAATATTGTACAGGGCAGCAACTAGTAATCTAAGGTGTAATAGAGACTTGGTCAATCGTAAGGTCAATAGTAAGGCCCTTGCGGTCCATTACAATGTACAGTAGTTGTCGTTTACTGTATACTGTTGTATTTTCTTGAATTTTACACAAGCTTCAATAAGCTATATCTGCTATAATCATGGACATGAACATGGAGGCTGCAGTTTTGCACGAACACACACACACATATACACACACGCACGCATGCACGCACACACAAACATTAGCATACTGTACATAGAGTGCTCCAAGGCCTCATCAGCTATTTAGAGAGCTCCGCATATAAACGGGGCCTCTGCTTTACTCTCGGGTAACCACAGATCAAATAAATCAACACATTTTCATAGCGTATTGCATAACCAACACCTGATCACAAGTAAAGTTCAAGACCGTTTTTTTTAGGGTTCCTTTCAGTAGAGATAATCCATCGACTTATCTGAAAGAGCCTAACAAGGAATTAGTGTTTTGTGGCCACTGGCACAGGCTGCAGCAACACAGATTGTGACACACAATGGCCACCAGGCACTGCATGTGTGTCAACTTTGTCTCACTTTTCTGCGGAAAGAACTAGCACCAGGACTCCCGTGACACACATCTGTGCTCAGTTAGATTTCCAGAACTGACCAGGCCATGAACCATTTCTCACCTATGTTTAATTATATTTACTCATACTTTTAAAATAATGAATGAAATGTCCTCCTGATTGTGTGAGTTAACACACAGCGAACTCATTTGGGATGTGATATTCTATTCTGGTGCATGGTCCTGACATGATTCCAGAATGAGTTCCCCTGTGATGATTAGTCAAGAGTAATTATGGGGTTTCCTTTAGTGTGGAACTGGTTTCCATGGTAATAAAAGCAAGCAGAGACACAATAACACAGCTGGAAAAACTGTGACACCCACATTTGCAAGCGTAATAAGGAGTCATCTCTGTTTCAGTTATTAGTCCTAAAATAGCCTACCTTAGGAATGACTTATTCATGACATACCAAAACAAGGCGGGTTGGTGTGTATATGTATCTGGGATACACATCAGTGCTGGTTGACACAGGATGATTGAGTTTTTCCTGGGTGTGTAGAGAACCCTTTCCCCACACTCCAAATAGAATAACCAGGCTGCATTTATTATGAAACACAGAATGCAATGTGATAATTTTTAGACACTGTGTCATACCTAATATTGGCAATTCGAGTGATGGAAAAGAAAAAAAAGAAAAAGAATCCAATATATTCACACAAAGTCAGTTTACACTGTTGAATCTTGGAATTTGACCTCCAATTCTATAGAAATGAAAATTGTTAAAAAATACAGATACCATAGTTTTAAATGAAATAAAATGCACTCCTTTATTTCAGAGTAGCGGAACGATTAACTAACTCCAGAAGTGTTGTTTTGTGATGACACACAGAAGAATACTGTGATGGCGAGAAGGAAAAGTGTGATGACGATAGAATCTGTGAGTTTGGAAACAACACATCTGTCTCTGTCCTGGCTGCTCATCTCAATATGGCAAAGTTGAATAATATTAGAAGAACAGAATGTACACAGGAAAGTGAGCTGCATGTAGTCTTTATGTGAAGAGACTCAACTCTACTTTAAACATTACAGTTATTAGCAGATATTAACATTTGGCACGAGTATGAATGATTAAAATTTCTATTGCACAGGTGCAAAACTCGAGGCCCACGGCTCAGATCTGACTCTGCACATAATTTTATGTGGCTCGCGAAAACAATTTTCCCTGACTCGTGTACAAAACCAGTTATCTATCGCAAAATGATTAAAATAAATGTATGGGCAACTATATAACATGACCGGGCAAGGATTAGTGTTTTCACACGGAACATACAGGTACTAGGTAGGATACAAAAGTGTAACTGCCTCGTGCTCTAGCCACACACCTAGTCCGTTAACAAACACAGTGCAGCTCAGCTTCTGGTTAAAGGACGTCTTGGATAGCAAGCGACATGCTTTTGGCAGAATGTCAAACATGACACCTGTGTCCTACGGGGGAATTTGATTCAAAATTGTAATTAATCAGATGTCAACCATCCTTTTTGTAATCTATGTAGGTCAAAGGTGTTGCAACATATTGTGTTCCTTTTAAGTTTGAATGACCTTTTACTTGTATATATGTATTTTTCCTTTTACGTGCCAAGTAACAGTGCTAAGTAACAGTGCCAAGATATTACGTAGCATGAGAACAGCCAGTGTCTACTCAGTGCAGTTCAGTTTCTTTTAAAATTGTTTGTAAAAAGTTTCTGATCAAATTGTTGCTGGTTAATACATGACAAGACAATGCACAATATAGTATGTGCAGTCATATTTCACGAGAAATCTGCCTGGTTCATGTTGATGTCGAATCCACTTTACGACTGATGTTGACAAAGAACATTGAATCAGACAGAGAATATGAATCATCCTGATTAGTCATATGAAATCACAGATTATCCAAGAATAATCGACACAATAGAGTTATTTTCAGGTTTGTATAACACAGAAAATTACAAGCTTCCGCCTTCCTCAAAGATGTGCCTGATATAGCAAGATGATATTGTGCAGGATATTCAGAGACTGTTAACTTTCTGTTGCGCTGTTGTGGAGATTGTGGCGATGCAACAAGCTTTTGCTGCAAATTTGTATTAAATCAAAACAACCGTTCACAGTTTGGCCACAACAATTTGTAGAAGGCAAGGAGTATGAAAATTAAAAGGTTAGCAATTGAAAAGAACAAATGATTATGTTTAAATTTTTGGGAATAATATTGTATTATAAGGGCGACCGGTTAGCACATCTGCCTCACAGTTCTGAGGACCGGGCCTGCGTGGGTTTTCTCCGGGTACTCCGGTTTCCTCCCACATCCCAAAAAACATGCACGGTAGGTTAATTGAAGACTCTAAATTACCCGTAGGTGTGAATGTGAGTGTGAATGGTCGTTTACTTATATGTGCCCTGCGATTGGCTGGCGACCAGTTCAGGGTGGACCCCGCCTCTCGCCCGAAGATAGCTGGGATAGATAAAAGAATGAAGCATGGAACCTTCTATCAGTTGACCTTCAGAGTGCCCAGTGTATGTCCCGATAAGAGTGTCATTCCAGGATTACACAACCGCTTTCTCCTCTTGTGTACCAATTTATGGAAGTCATCACAGTGTTTTATGTAAGAAGATAAGACACATATTCAAAAAGATTATATTAAAGACGATAGCAGACACCTGCCTTTAAAAGATGAACATTAGTAGATGCTGTTTTGCATCTCTCACATATGCACACACATACTCAGACAGACATGCCCTTGACAAAGTGCACATGCAGCCTTGAGCAGGTCTTTGCTTGCATGTCTGACTCCCAAACCAATGGGAATGTAAATACAGCAGAGTGGTGTGAACATATATGGTTTAGGCCAGTGGTTCTTAACCTTGTTGGAGGTACGGAACATCTGGAGTTCACAGAACCCTTCCTAATTTTGAAAAATATAATATGGTTTATTTCAAATTGAAAACAGGTATATATTTATATATATATTGTCTGCGTAGATTCTCAGTCGCCCAGGTCATGCACAAAATGAACCACGCATCAGTTGCACACAAAATCATTGTGTTAAAAGAACAAAACCAACAAAACATGAATTTCACACAAAAAAACTAACACAAAATTCAATTCAATGAACATTTACTGTAAGTGAATGTGAATTTTGCTGTTGCCATTCCCCTTGGTAAGTGCCACTCTCATATCAGAGGAACGGACTTTGCTGTGAAAATTTACAACCAAATCTGTTTCTTTTCTTGATGTTATTTCTACAATCCTTGAAAAGGGTACATCGGTAACAGTAGATTTTTTTGGGGCTCGTTTTTAATTATTGGATGCGCTGTCTGACGCCACAGCACAGCTATCAACTCAAGTGTTTTGTTGAAATATTGTTAAATAAAGATAGTTTAAAAAAAGAACAAAGCATTTCAACTCGAGGCAATGGTAAACGCCCACCTTGACGCAGCGTTGCGTTTTGAACAGCATGAACACGCCATTCAAAATGCAGTGTAAAAAGGCTTTGATGGATACATGCACGCACGCACACGCCGTGTGTCGAGTCCTCCGTTGAACCCAAGCGACTGTCTCATCGAACCAATGGGGTTCGATCAAACCCGGGTTAAGAACCACTGGCTTCGGCGAAGGAAATACAAGGTATGGCGATGAGGAGTTTTTCTCCCTTTTAGCTTTGGCCCAAAAGGTGATCCCAAATTTTTAATCACAACAAAACACAACTGGCCTAGCATGCCCTCACTGGGGTGGATTATCATTATTTGTGCTATATACCTGTATTATTTTACTTTGTATCTTTATTGGGCCTAACCAAACATCAGGACTTTATGCCTACATTTAGAGGTTATTCAGAATCAAATGAATGTTTTAGACATACAATTGAGTTGCGACCTCTTAACTGTATAAAAACAAAACAAAAATGCACTCACTGCACACACCTGTCACATCCATTGAGGTCATAAGTACAATTTTAAAAATTACTCTGACAGTTTAAATCAAAATATGACTTTTTTTTATTACAGCAACCTTGTATAATGATGTTACTGTTCTTTTGTCTTATTCAATTGTGCAACTGCACCCAATGTTGTGGCCAATGTATTTTGGTATATAACTCATAAATCAACGTATAAACTGAGTTAAAAAAAAAAAAAAAAAAGGTCAAATGGTACAGTAATATTAAATAAGAAACAAACAAGACACATTCCTTCTGTTTTGGTTCATTAAACATGTTTCTTGAATTCCTATCCTCTGCAGACAACAATGTGTTACGTAAGCGTGTGCGTCACTCTACATTGTGGTTAGCGACACGAACAACTAAGACTCCAGGGAGAAGAGCAGCACAAGATGATGTGGTGACTAATAACACATGGAGACAGAGCTCTTTTCTGTGTGGCTACACACCATATGGTTGGTGCAGCAATGCAATAAGTGTCTTGGTGGAAGCAGTTCCAAGCGGAAGCAAAGACATCTTGACAGATGCAAAGCGCCGTGTGCTGAGGTCTCATAACGTGGTGTGACACACTGACCCATGGGTGTATGAGCCTCCTGGTCATGTCTCGTTCTCAGCGCCGCTCTCTGCCGGTAGCGTTTTTTTTTTTTTTTTTCCCACCATCTGGCATTCTATAGTGCGGTCAAGTACAAGATGAGTGGCTTATGCTTTCTGGTCTTTTATAAGTGTCTACCTCCATCTGTGTTTACAGATAAATACTTTGGAAGGTTAAGGATGGATTTTACACAATCCTTCAAGCATCCCTCAGTTACAGTATCACAACTGCCATCCTTTTCACAATGCATCTATATCATCTATCTCTACTGGATATCCTGTGCAGATTACGTGTTAATTGTATCTAATGGGTGCATTAAAGTTGTTATAGGTAGGATGGTTTATAATTCCATTTCATCCCCAAAAAAAAAAAAAAAAAAGGGGCACTGTTCTGATAGTTACAATACAGTATTTGTACAAGACAAAATTTGACTTTATTCTCGTGACAGGCCGCTCTCACTTGGAACATTTCAGTTCAGAAGATGTCAGAAGTCAATTATTCTGTGTATGACTCACATTATCTTCCTCCGTGCCTGGTTACCAGTATCAACAACAATGGTTTCATATTGCTCCACAGCAACATTGTGTGTCCAGGGCGGTGTGAGTTTGCAATGCGCATGCAACGTGTTGCTACTGCACTTGCAGAGTGAGAGTCTGAGTCACACAACGTCTCCAATATCAGTCGTCCTTCTTCAGACAGAGACCCTTCTTCTACTACTTTTTGCTTGCTTTCTCTTACACATCTGAACCCATCATCCACCACGTGACCAAAAAACCCACCTTCTGGTTTTATGGCTGTTCCAACTACTCTTGTTTACCTCTCCAGCGTGCCCTCGAAACCTTACTCTTACACTAAATGACTGCCTCGGAAATAGGAAGAAAATGTACACTCATTTCCAACAATATGTGGTACACCTGTAATCGAATGACATCTCATTTTAGAGCCATATTTTTTTCAAGTATACATCCATCCATCCATTTTCTGAGCCGCTTCTCCTCACTAGGGTCGCAGGCGTGCTGGAGCCTATCCCAGCAATCATCGGGCAGGAGGCCAATCCCAGGGCACATGCAACAAACAACCATTCGCACTCACATTCACACCTACAGGCAATTTAGAGTCTCCAATTCATGCATGATTTTCAGATGTGGGAGGAAACCGGAGTGCCCGGAGAAAACCCACGCTGGCACGGGGAGAACATGCAAACTCCACACAGCCGGGGCCGGGGATTGATACCCGGTCCTCAGAACTGTGAGGCTGACGCTCTAACCAGTCGGCCACCGTGCCGCCTTCAAGTATACAGTTAACATTATTTATCAACATGCTTATTATTACATTTTGAACTACAGATACTCTCTTTTTAATGTATTGCACCTCTCATGTAAATAGCACCGAGTAAAATTATGAAAACACCTTGCTTTGAAAAAACAAAAACAAAGAACACCACTTCATCACTCGTGTATGTAGTTTAGAAAAAGTCTGTTTTCTCATCGCTATCGACCTTAGTCTGGGCTATCATTCTGAAGCCCTTTCTGCAGGACACCTAAAACCTAAAGGTTACCTTTGTCAGTGGAGCTGTCACCCTATGTAGGTCATTGTTCTCCGTGTGAGAAGCTCAATTCCGTGCAGTCGTTCTATTTATTGCAATGGATTGAGACCTTCTTTCATCATCTCGATTTAGCACCTACCATGCTACCTCGAGAGAACAAATAAAACTTAATAGAGGGGACTGAAGGGATTTTCCAGGTACTCTTGGAGGCTCAGAGCGATAACATTCATTCATACTCACATCAAGGAGGGACGTGCATAAGATGTACTGTATGACCAGAACCAACATCTCTTAGGGTTCTCTATTGAGACGCCAAGTATTGTATTAGCTGTCAATGAGACAAATGCTTAAGAGAGATTTTAGTTACTGAGTGTCAAGTTAAAGTCATCCATCCATCCATTTTCTGAGCCGCTTCTCCTCACTAGGGTCGCGGGTGTGCTGGAGCCTATCCCAGCTGTTATCGGGCAGGAGGCGGGGTACACCCTGAACTGGTTGCCAGCCAATCGCAGGGCAAATACAAACAAACAAACAACCATTCGCACTCACAGTCATGCCTACGGGCAATTTAGAGTCTCCAATTAATTTAGGTTTTTGGGATGTGGGAGGAAACCGGAGTGCCCGGAGAAAACCCACGCAGGCACGGGGAGAACATGCAAACTCCACACAGGCGGGGCCGGGGATTGAACCCCGCACCTCAGAACTGTGAGGCTGACGCTCTAACCAGTCGGCCACCGTGCCGCAAGTTAAAGTCAGTCAACTCTCAAAAAAAAACTGAAACATTGTTTTGAAGGCAACCGACACAAAAGCAGGAGTCTGCAGCCCTTCTCTTTAGATTGAAATCCAAATAGCAACTGGCAGAAATAGAAGCGGTTTCTGAAACATTTTTGATTTACGCCACGATAACATTCAATATTACCCATTCAAGTTTCCTTAATGAAATAAACGACTGCTGCCCCGATTTTGACATTTCCAGGGGTTCTATGCTAGGAAAGGACTTAGTTTCTCAATTTCTGCTGTCTTCCTCAAGCCTGCTCCACAGACATAACATCTCACTGCCTAAAATGACCATACAGAGGCAGTATGAAAACAGGCTGTGATGTCAGCACTTTTTATCTGCCTCCTGTTTACCTTCCTGTGCGTTTGAGTCGGTCAGCGGGAGCCTCGGGAAACACCTTCCACATAGCTCCCAGGGAGAAGTCGGGCTCGGGCCGCTTGTCACCACACCTTATAAGGAAAGGCTCCCACTCTTTAGAGAAAACAGGGCAGGGAGAGAGGAAAGAGGCGAGAGAGAGAAAAGAAAAGGTTGAGAATGATGGTCAGCATTACTGCTGAGTGGTGGGAAACCCCTTGGTAATGATCAGGAAGGCGGGCAGACCCAGACAGCTTTTCCACGTAAAACCTCACCCTCCACCCTTGCTCCACTCTTCAACTGCATAGCCTGTTAAAATGCTATGCAGTATATTTAACAGAAATATTACGACATGAACGCTCACTTATTTTTAGTAGTTGTCTAACTGGGAAGGAAGAAGAGGAAATCTTCCTCGTCTCCCCCATCACATTATTGTTTTTGCGTTTATGTATCTCCTATTTTGCTAAAGTCAGTTTCTATGACAACGTATAATGCTTATAAACAGTCATGTGAAAACAGGAAGTGAGGTTTCTCAACAGTTTTATGTGAAGGCAAACTGAGGTACAAGCATTGAGTTTGGGTGGCATAGCGACAACTTTTTTATTCCCTCTTCCAAGGAGGCGTTTTCACAATTTTTTTTGTTTGAAAAAAGAAATAGTTTGTGGTTTTTCCAAATGAATTCCCAAATAATCTTTGTAGAGTTGGAGCATGGGCAAAGGAAGAGAGTCTTCTGTTTCTATGTACTTCTGCATGTGATTGTTGGCCAGGAGAAGGAACAGTGTTGCGTTACGTTGGAAAAAATAACTTTGTTACTCTACAGATACTTTCATTACTTCATTAGTTACATTCAGTCAGTAAAATTACTTACACTACACCACCGAAAACAAAACATTTTAATTTCACAATCAAATTTCTATTCAGCATCTCCAAATAAATGATGAAGTCTTCTAAATGATTGTTCACCTATTTTGCTGACCACGTTTTAAATATATTAATTGAGGTTGAGTCTTTTGTTTCTATACTTAGATTGTTCCATAGCTTCACATATTTGACTATAATACTCCTTTCCATCACTTAAGCTCTAAATCTTGCCGTTTCAAAATGAAATTTAGAACCTTTCTGACACTTTTACGAAAGAAAATGACAAAAATACTGCAGTGACGGTGAAACCACGCACTTGTTGTCAACGCATGTCCCTCTGTTGAGCCCTTAAACTGTAGCCGCCATGGTGCTTTTCAGGTTTTGAGCGATGCTTCTATGTTACATCTCATAAGTTGAACACGGGTGTTTTGTGGATATTGATACCATTGCTTTCAGTTATGAGGACTGGTGTCCTAGCTGGTTATACTTGCTGTTGGGTATGTTTAACATGATGATGACAGTACGTGTGTCAGTGCTTCGTGACTCGAGTAGGCTATAGAATTATAAAAAAATATGAAGGCTATTGTTTCTAAAGTAATAATAATTGTGCTCTCCATGAATTTGATGTGCCCGACTTAAGACCGGGATCTGGCAACAGGTCTGCATGGTAGTGTGAATAAGAACTCTGATTACTTGTGTGCATATAGCAAAGTGTTAATTACTCGTTACTTTTCAAAAGTGGTCACATTAGAGTAACACATTACTATCGTGTTACTGGCATCATTGGTAAGTAGACATCCAGACATTATAGAGGAGATTAAGGGCCGTAAGAAAACGAACCAGTGCAACAAAATGAAGTACTGTATAATACTACTGCAGAATCTGCTCTACCAATAAGTAATCAGTAGTACATTCCAAATGCTATTGGCTTTGCATGCTTGGACAGACGCATGACTAGATACTAGAAAAAGTGGCTGTACCCAAAAGTACCCCTTTTGACATTGAAAAAGCGACTATGCCGTGTAGAGAGGTGTCAAGTAGTATGTAGTGTGCAGCCAAACCCTAACGAATAAGGGTTGCTCTGTCTTTGACGGGTTCTGTGCTTTAAGGAGTGCCGTTCTACCTTTTTCTGTTCTAATTTGGTCTTAAACCATCATTTTTCTTATTCATAACATGATACTTGAACATATTATTTGTTCTTTTTTTAGCAAACATTGTTCTATTGCTCAGTTCCTGCTGCCCTCATTGGCTTTGAAACTGCTACAACAGTGTACAGTAGCACAGTGATATCATCTGGCTCTGATTTCACCATTAGACTTATTGCACATTGGGTGGGTGGGTGGGGGTGGGGCAGCGTAATAAATGATTGGCTGTAGAAGATGTCATACCACCGGGCCGTCATAGCCACACCCTCACACTGCAGTTTCTAAAGAGGGCACATTACGTGGCGAGGCGCTTCTATATTTGGTGTTAAAGTCAACACAACTGGTGGTCAATGAAGTTGCTGATGCAGACGTGATCGTACAAGAGGTTCATTCATCCACTCACGTTCCAGTCACAAGCAACCAAGGAACTCCTTACATTGCGATCAGAGGTGATTGAGGAAGGTGGGGGCAAGTCAGACAGCCCAAATTCACCAGATGGAAGTTGGTGGAGATGTTTACAACAGCGCCTATGAACTGCCCATCTGAGGAATGCATCTCCCAGTTTGGTTTGTAGCTTTTAAGCAAATTAGGGCTCCCACTGGAAAGAAAAGGACATTTTGTTTTTATTCTAAATGGTCATTTGACATTTTTATACTATACTTTTATGCCAAAAAACTCTTCATTTATTAATTGAGCATAAAAAACGTTTCCTGGAGGTGAACTCATTATGCTGCCACTGAATGTCCCTCAGGGCTTTCCCCAATTTGTTTTTGCTTTTGGGTGGGGACATAGCATGTGAGGAAAACGGTTGGGGCCCACAAGCAGTAATTATTTTTATTTTTTTATTTTCCACTGATGACCTCACTACAACAATATGGATCTTTTTGGGCTCTCACCTAAATTGTTCCTCTACTCTCAGGGTACTGTAAGCCACTTCTCAAATTCATTCACATCTATTTTAAGATTCTAATTTCCAAATGGGTAGGCAGTAGGCATATTGTGCTGTTTTAATGTGGGAAGGAAACATGATTGGACACTAATCACAGTGGTTTTGTTGCTGCAGTTGGCCAAAAGGGAATCAGTCTTAAATGTTGTTAATGGTGTGGCATCAGTATTAACCACGCAGCGATACTAGACAGTTTTTTGAATAATTAAAAGGCTGGTGCCTGAGGACCTCAGGACCCGTGAGGGTTGTTATAATAAAAGTATATCAAATAAATATAATGGCCAATGACTGTAAAAAACATTTAAAAACTAGTTAAACAAACAAACAAAACAACAACCTTGAAATTGATCCTAAAACACAATGCAGTGATCTTAAAACCGGTGTATCTGACTAATGGGGGGTGTCATCCGTTACGACCGATTGCTGAGTGTTTTAAACTCTTTTTATGGCCTAAAACACACAATACAGTACAACATGTTAATACTGAAAATATAAAAAGTTTCAAAATGTTTGAAAAGTTTACCAAATTTACCTCCTCTGCCGTTTTTAAGACTGCAGAGAGACACCGCGCGAGCACATGGCTAATTTACATGGAGGCCCCACTTTCGATTACTATAAAAGCGTGTCTGTTAAAATGAGGTTTCGCTGTATTCTGTTTTTAGTTTAGTTAAATAAAGTCCCAATTTCATTGTGATCGCCATTAATATATATATATATATATATATATATATATATATATTTACCGATGGGAAATATTTTTTTGTTTCCTGCTTCCTGAGCTATTTTATCGCTTCACATAACATTAAACACTGTTGTGCAAGTGCTCCAGTTTCAACCTTCAGCGTCATTTAACAAGATGAACAAAATCTGTCTTCATGAAGTCTATCCAGGAATCAGACTACCATCTGACATGACATCCTGTCAGGTAAAGAGTCTCTGACAGAGCAGCAGCCAAAACAAGACCTGGACCAGTCCCAATCCCATTAACGAGGTCCTGAATGAATGCTTCACTATATAAATAGAGCTATTTTCCCAGCACAGGTGTCGGCGTTCTAAGTTATAAACAACCCAATCATTCATGCTCCCAGTGGTGACCAGTTTTTATTTAGAGAAGAGGTTCATGAACTTTCTGATGGGCCACACCTGCACTTTTATATGTTGGCATTTTTAACCTCATTCTGAAAAGTAATCTCATTCAGGGCAGGAGTAAAAAGGAACCTCAGTAAACTCATGTTGGAAGGGTGCTATATGTTGATGTCAGCTGTCATTTGACTTCAATTAATGCACTACTTTCAGCCATATATGTTTTCAAGTTTGTCTCCTAAATTTGTGTTTTCGCACATGGAAGCCAGAGTTGGCTTCAAAGAGTTTCATTTTCTGTGCGGTGGAACTGAAGTCATTCAGAAATGTCCTAGCTAGTTGAGCCAGAAGTAAAGAAATAATTAAAACCTCGAAATGTTCTGCCAAATTGAATAATGTTGTTGTTCACTTGCATGTGCAGACATTCTGCTGTTAATGAAACCGGTTAAAGAAGGAGACATCGTGCTGTTAGTTTGGAATCCTTGAGGACTGAGGGTAAATAGATTATCTGGAACTGATTCTCTGGTGTGCAGGTACTTTTCGCATGTTCTCCATGTGCGTGCATGGGATTTCAGCATCTAGTCCTGCTTCTTTTGCCATTCTAATAGCATGCATGTTAGGCTCATTGAAAACTCTTAGGTGTGAATGGTGGTTAGATTATGCTGTATGTGCCCTGCAATTGACTGGAAAAGTCCAGAGAGGCAAGGTACACCCTGTACCCTGCCTCTCATCCAAAGTCAGCTGGGATTGGCTCCAGTTTAAAGCAATAGAAAATGGATGGACAGATGGATAATTGCAGCACCTGGCAACTGGACAGTTTGACAGAAAGGTTTGTCATGTCAGCAATGACCTTCATATAAGCAGTGTGAGCAGATGCAATGATACATTCGTTGATGAGCATGACAAATGTAAATGTGATTATTTTATTCAGGATGGCATTTACAGTGCATATGGTACTTATATTCTTTTTATTGCCAAATTTTATATACTCCATATTACATTGCTGCAATATTTTGTCTCTGGAAGGCTACATACATGCATGTGAGCAGCACTGAGCAGGGTTGCAACAACAACAGCAGCAGCAAATTTGAAGTACAGGGGCATCAAACATGGACTGAAAGTGGTGTTAATCCGAAATATAGATATTTCTTTACAGTCATCAATCCATTTTTTATAGTGCCTATCCTCACCAGTGTCACGGGTAAGGTGGAGGCTATACCAGGTGACTTTGGGCGAGAGGCAGCGTACACCCGTTTTTGACCCCTAAGTACCACCTTTTGACAAGTCCAATTTCATCAGTTTGTTCTGAGCTTCATCATGAAATCTCTATATCTTAGAGATCATTTACATCAACAAAAACACGGCGGGGAACCATCCTCCTCCATTACTCAGCACGATTTGAAGCACATGAAACGTAAAGCAAAAGTTTCAGGCGGGAATCGGTTTCTATTTAAGGACTAAAAACCACAGAATGGACTATAATTAGAACAAGATTATTGGATCTATGACAATAACTTCCACTCTTTTATTAGCAGTGGCTTTTCTCCATTGTTGGGTGAGGCTGTTTTTGATTTCCTGCTAATATCAATTGTAACTGACAAACAGTTGAGAAAACAAGACAGCGTGCATGTGAGCCTTGAAAGTGACGAAAAGTATAAGAGCTGAAGGAATGTTGGATGAATGAAGTGACGGTGGAAGAAAGAAATCGCGGGTGGAAATTATTCCCAAACATTTCCAACGCCGTTACACGCAGGGACCACCCCATCGACTCAACTTCTCTTTGGAAACAATAGTGTCTTCATGCCATTGAATCAGCTGTGGGAACAGAAAAAAAACACAGGATTGACGTAATGATGTTTTTTTTTTACTAAATTAGCACTGCAATAAAAAAATAGGTCAAATGAAATTCGATTTGCATGCAAGAGAAAACGGCAAAGCAGGAGGGCACATGATTGAGAGACACACACAAAGTTATACAGAGAGATAGAAAAAGAGAGTGCGAGAATGAGTGCGCCTTTGCCTGTATGTTCCAGCTCACCATACTGTATATCTTTAACTGCACTCTCAGAGCGACTGCTGCTGGTTCAAAGTACGGTCACTGGCAGGGAACCAGCCACAGGCCTGCGAAAAGCACCCACACGGGCACTTCACACAGAGTGTAACAGAAAGGCACAGAATTTCTCTGAAATCAAGCAAAATCACAGGCCCGTATCACGCGATTTGTTTGCAAAAGAGCTCCCAGAATATACTTTCACTGGCAACTTCATTAGGTACAATATCAATCTGTAATGAGGTCCCATACTGTGACAAAAACAATATGTTGAATGTGGTTGTAATTTGTTGGTGTCACACTGTTCTGGATCATTCTGATAGCTGAAGTGAATGTTTTACCCCTCTCAAAGGTCCGTGAAACCAAATAAGACCTAACTCAGTCTCACACTTTCATGTTTGATTGGACTAACTCTACCAAAGGAGCTTGTTTTATTTTCTTTGTTTGATTATTGGCATGTTAATTTCCCATTATATGCAAAAAACTATGAAGACATATAACCTTGAGGGGTTAGTTATAGTAAAGTTTAACTGATTCTATTTGTCTATTTGTGATGCAGATGAAGTTGGGGACCTTTTAATGCTGTTGACATTGCAAGACAGAGCATTTGTCGATATTTTAGGCAATTTTTCGGTGAAAAATGCAAGGACTATAAAATTCAAGTGGATAGTGTATACAGCTCAATGCAAGGAAAAAATTATGCTAATCCAAATTTAGCTTTTCGCTTCACTTGGTACCATTGTGTTTGTATTTGTAAGCAGTGGCAATCAATACTCAGTGGGTCCTCAGAACGGTGAGGTAGATGTGCTAACCAGTCATCCACCGTGCCTACACACTTTCATTTAAAATAATTTCTAATTAGTTTGTTAGGAACCCAAAGCATACAAAAAAATCTAAGGCAAGGACAAAGGTTTTTAATAATAAAAAGCACATGACCGACATGGATACAAAATACAAAAGATGATACCAAAAACAACGCAGACAAAAACCACGATGTAAAGTATGACTTAAAATAACAACTAAGATGCTATGGTAGAAGGAGCTACGGCAGAAAGGAGTAGCTAAACAAACTATAATCCATACAACAAAAATAATCCTAACCTGCACATCTGTGAAGGCACCATTCATGCCGAAAGGTGCATACAGATTTTGTAGCAACATATGCTGCCATCCAAGCAACATCTTTTTCATGGAGATCCCTGCTTATTTCAGCAAGACAATGCCAATCCGCATTCTTCATGTTACAACAGCATGGTTTCGTAGTAAAATAATATGAATACTAGACTGGCCTGCCAGCAATCCAGACCTGTCTCCCATTGAAAATGTGTGGCGCATTATCAAGCACAAAATACCACAATGGAGATCCTGGACTGTTAAGCAACTGAAGTTGTACATCAAGCAAGAATGGGAAAGAATACCACCTTCAATTCATGTCTTCAGGCCCCAAACGCTTATTGGGTGGTGTTAAAAGGAAAGATGATGTAACGTAGTGGGTGTGGTCATCGGTCCGGATGGTATTTTTCCTCTTTGGCCTGGAGGACACGGTGTCCATGATTTCCAAAAACAATTTGAAATGTGGACTCATCAGACCACAGCACACTTTTCCACTTGAATTTGTCCATCTCAAATCAGCTCAGGCCCAAAGAAGCCAACAACGTTTCTGGGTGTTGTTTGGCTTTCGCTTTCCTTGGTAGAGTTTTAGCCTGCATTTGTAGATATAGTGACAAACTGTGTTAACTATTCTGTTTTTATTGACATTTTAAACAATGTCCCGACTTCATTGGAATTGAGCTTTGTATGTTTAAGGTCCCAACTTCATTGGAATTGTGGTTGTAAATTAGACAGGGGATATTTCCTTTCGCGGCACGGTGGCCGACTGGTTAGAGCGTCAGCCTCACAGTTCTGAGGAGCGGGGTTCAATCCCTGGCCCCGCCTGTGTGGAGTTTGCATGTTCTCCCCGTGCCTGCGTGGGTTTTCTCGGGGCACTCCGGTTTCTTCCCACATCCCAAAAACATTCATTAATTGGAGACTCTAAATTGCCCATAGGTGTGAATGTGATTGGCTGGCAACCAGTTCAGGGTGTACCCCCCCCTCCTGCCTGATGATAGCTGGGATAGGCTCCAGCACGCCCGCGACCCTAGTGAGGAGAAGTGGTTCAGAAAATGGATGGATGGATATTGTGCAAACTGAGGTCACCAAATTCTGAGTGTCATATTTAATCATAGTTTGTGCTTTTTTATTAATCAATAATTATAAAAGGAGGTAAACCCTCTTACTTCCTGGACTAGGCATTTTAAAAAGAATGACTATGATAGTGTGGAGCAGGTGGGTGGCGTAATGGGTTACAGTACAGTTACAGGTATGTCATGTAAATCATTGGTAGATTGAGCCTAGATGAGAAAATGATACACCACACTTACACTAACACAAAATGATAAGGTGATGACATGGCAGCTTACAGGAGTGCTTATCATTAACACCATATGCCTCAAGTGTGTGATAAACAAAGGTGGGATGAGGGACAAAACTGTAATCTGACTAGGAAGGTCAATGGGATACTGGAGGGATAAGAAGAAAAGAGTCATAGCTGTGAATCATTCAGATCAACTATCAATTTCTCAAACGTAAGGTTGGAAGAATGTCCCTTTTAAGTGTTCTGTTTCGGTGCAATGATCAATGCAACTGTTGCAATTATAATCTTTGACAAAAGAGACAACCAAACTGAGGTTACCCGGCTGTGCACTATATGAAACACGTTCATAATCATGCACTTGCAGGCACACGTGTTTGGCTGCAGAAGGACATTCCTGAGTGCCACTTCAAGCCAGGGCATTCAAGCCCTGCCTGGATAGATGGTCTCCCGCCTCTAAAGCCTTTCCTACCACCGCATGGATTAAGACCTTGGATCCAGACAGTTAACAAGCCTGTATGTCAGCTACAAGCTAGTCACCCATTCAAAATTCTTTATGACTGGCTTGAACAAGCAGCCACCTCCCACCACCTCTCGCAGGGGGACATTTGCAAAACAAGTACTTTTCAGAGAGAGGGCAAGAAGTGAGTGAGAGCAGAGTGATGTCTTTGGTCGATACACAACAAGAACATTTTGCATGCTAGTACCTCTTCAGTGCTCATTTCATTGGATCTGCATGCAACTCACACAAACCTCAGCGAAACACATTGATAGAACTGCTGGTTGATATGTATAAATGCATATGAACCCGTAATGCAATGTAAACATTAAAAGGAAAATGAGGTAAAAAAGTAAAGTAGTACATTTTAGTGTTGTAATGAGTTTTGTTCTTATGCAATCACTACTTGTCAAGACGACCTCAAAGTTGCATCAGATTTAGGGTGTGGGAAAATAGAACAGTCAAAATACTTTTTAGAGCTTGTCAAGATGCCTTTGGAGAGCTACATGAACACAATAACTGACTCATTGACACATGGGCTGAAAACTTACTGTGACTGTAATCCATTGTTTGTTTGTTTTTTTAATTTAAAGGTGACTCCTCCTTCAAGGCAAATGTGTCTATAATTGAGGCGATAACAGATTAGATTAATTCAAACCACTTTTCAGAAAACCACAGCTCAATGTGAACCGAGGATAGAGATTATTTTTACTGCACGACAATATTATAAACTATTCATGATTGTTTCCTATTTGAACGTGAAGGGACTCCATAGGAACACATTGACCACAGCCTATGTCACAACAAAAGCTACACTTGTTTTCAGCTACTTAAGATGCATGACATAGCTCGATCAAAGGTCTTCATTTTTGTTTTTGTTTTGTTTTGTTAGGGCTCCACTGTTTGTAAGCTTCCAATGATGTTGCTTCACAAGGCATTTGTGTCCAGACTGAAAGTCAACCTACAAGACCCTTAGAACGAGCACTGACTTCTGTAACATATTGTATAACTCAGTGTTCATCTCATCAGTAGTTTATGTTAAACATTAACCCACTATACACACCTATTGTGGTCAAATTCATTATTTGTTAGTGCACACAAGATTTTATGACGCTGTAAAACACACGCTCATAAATGAACAAACAAAATCTGACAGAATGCCAGGCCTCTCGTGAAATGAGATCATTCACACCAAAATGCGATTTCAACAATGGAGCCTGAGTGGAGTTCTCAGGATTACAGCATGAATATGAAACGTAAAAGAAGAAAATTCTGGACTTCATGAGCTGGCCCGTGTGCTGCACAGCAGGTTGATGGGGGGATAAACGTGTTTCTCGGTGTGGGGCGTTGTGAACATGTTGCCAGTTTCTGTAAATTACATAACATCTCCAGACAGGTGAAAAAACAAATGGGCAATTATTGGAATCACCCTGAGTAGCAGCAGAATCAACACTTTTATGAAGTCTGTCCAACGCCAGGTGAGGTTTATTTTTTTCGGCGTTGCACATTCAAGTTGACATGTTTACTTGTTCACATTTCATACTAATTCATGCAGCTGTATTACATCAAGTGGTTGAATGAGATTTCATATACAAAAGTAAACTTGTAAAATGCATACAATGAATCCAAAATCATTTTAAAAATAAGAATTAAAAAATAGGCTTTGAATGGCATACACAAGCTTTTATACTTCTTAAAGGTTTTGAGAGCTAGTTAGTTATTTGCTTGCAATTGCATGTATACATCAAGTCACCCAAAACGTGTAAGATGCTATTTGTTGGTATTTGTATTATTTCTAATGTAAATATAAAAACATGTCCCAGTACCACACTGCAAATTACAACAATAAACAAACCCATTTTGATGCATCTCTTGCATTGGATGCCTTCATGTTGTGGTGAGGGATGATACTGGTATTATTCTTATTTGTGTGCATGTGTGTTGTGTAGCGCTCCTCCTCCCTTCTTAGATCACATTTGACATTTCAGGGCACGGTTCTCACGAATGAGGTGCTGCACCTTTGCTTGTGTTTTTGTAATATTTAAGCAACTTTATCACGATTGGTCTTTGAAGGCGAGGAAGGCAAGGC
Organism: Phyllopteryx taeniolatus; assembly: GCF_024500385.1. Classification (NCBI taxonomy): domain Eukaryota; kingdom Metazoa; phylum Chordata; class Actinopteri; order Syngnathiformes; family Syngnathidae; genus Phyllopteryx; species Phyllopteryx taeniolatus. The sequence continues at coordinate 7,539,363 of NC_084511.1, read as the reverse complement.
AAAATGTGGAGGACCCAAGTGGAGGGAAGCAGTGAGGCGAGGTAAAAAATGGCAAACAAGGAAGATAGAAAAAGCAAACTAAACAAAGTCCCACAACTGATAACCAAAGTAACAAAGAAATGTACCTCAAACTGGAAACAAAACATGACTGGTGCAATAAGTGAGTGACAACTGACGACTATGACACCTGACAACGACAATGAACCGAAAAGACCTGAAAGAAACCAGGGAACTAAATACAAAGAGATTGACTCGTCAACGAGGAACACCTGGACAAGACACGAGTGGCTGAAGGGAACTGATTGGTTGACAAGGTGGAAGGTTGATGAGAACTGGTGGACACAGTAACAAAATGAGCACACAAGACATGAAAAACATGGAACACAGGAAAACATGAAACAAAACCAAACACAACCCAAACCAAAACATGACATTTATAAACGCATCTTGTATGTGTCTGCTGTTCAGTCTGCATGTGTGCGGTTTGAAGGATAGTGGCTCCCCTTTATAAGATCTAAAATAAGATGGAAAGTTATTAGTTAGTGTGTGTTATGTAACTAAATATAAAAATATTTCAACGTTACATCAAAGAGGCTACAGGTACATCATATGCGCCAGTGGAATTGAATATGGCCAGAAAACATGGAACAAATTTTTTTATGTTGCAGTCCACCATTATTTACATTATAAGGAAGCCTTTAAAATTTAGGACAAAGCTGCTTTATGGTCCAATATTATATGAAACATTATGGAAACTGTGTTTTTAGAGGTGATTGGCTGGCACATTATAGGCCGTCTGCTCCCCACAGGTTGTTTTGGCAAAAAGAAGGCGCTTACACAACATGTTAGAATAGAGGTCCTGGGAATTGTGTTTTACAAAGGTGAAGCTATAAGAGTGGGTTTTGTTGATGCAATTTTGTTTTGAGGCTGGTGTTTTATTAGTTTCACTTGAGACGAGACATTTTAATCTAGAAGAATCAGTTAAAGAGGCCAAACACAGTAGATTAAAAGTGAATGCACTCAGTTAAGCACATTAGGTATGTCTGCATAATCTACTAGATCCAGTAAAGGGGCTGTAATATTTTGCTTTTAGATAATAATGTTCAATTTTTGATTGAGACTATGTCAGAGTTGTAATAGTTGAACAATGCTTATTATCGTGGTTGTATTTTAAGCAGTGTAAAACTGAAAAACGTTTCAATACAACTGTGTACCTAATGTTTTGTCCAGTGGGTGTAGAGCTACTGTATACAAACACATTTCTGCATGCATATATCTAAATTAATAGGCACCAAGGCAAAAAAAAAAACAAAAACAAAAAAACACCCACAATCCAATGCATTCAAAAGATGTTGCCATGTCAGAACACTTCAGCGGTGTGAGCACAAAAATAAGACTTATTTCCTTTTATATCTCAGCAAAGAAGGGGAAGTGGACCACATGACCATGATGTTACATCCCCACTGATGCCACATGCACTCTCGAAGATACAAATGCAACTTGTGCGAGACCGCAGACTTCCCCCTTTCTGCGAGCGCTATCGATAAGGCTGTCGAAATGAGAGCCCAGCCCAAAGGCCTTCTTCACCTTTGGGTGGCAGCACATCCTGATGAAACCAACCACAAGGATGTGAACAAAGGGGCAAACTTAAAACACATAGTGAAAGAATATAAAGTACCGTGAAAAGGTATTGGCTCCCTTTTCAATTTCTGGTATTTTTGTATAGTTTACCCACTTTAATGTTTACAATCATCAAACAAACAAACAAATATCAGACAAATGTAACCCAAGATAACTTAACATGTTTTTAAATTTATTTCCTTTATTTAAGGAGGGGGGGGGAGATAATCTAAAGTTACCTGGCCGTGTGTGAAAAAAAGAATTATACCCCCCCAACAAAATCATGAATTCATTTTGGCTAATCACAATTTTTGGTACATTTTCACTCACCCCACCCAAGCCTGCTTAGCTCCAGACCTGTTCAATCAAGAAATCTCTTCTACCACCAACAAAAGCAAGTCTGTCAAAAGAGCTAAAAAAAACTGCAAAAAAATGACATGACCCAAAGAAATTCCGGAACAGTCGAGAAATAAAGTTATTTATGAGTCTGGAAAGTTATCTATGAGTCTGGAAAGGGTTACAAAAGCCATTTCTAAAGCTTTAGGATTCCAGTGAACCATATAGAGAGCCATTATCCTCACATGGAGAAAAGGTGGAACAGTGGTGAACCTTCCCAGGAGTGGCCAGCCTACAAAGACTACCACAAGAGAACAGCAATGACTCATCCAGGAGGCCACAAAGGAACTCAGGACAACTTCTAAAGAACTGCAGGCCTCCCTTGCCTCGCTTAAGGTCAGTGTTCACAAATATTATATGTACTGACGAAATGAAAGTTGAGTGTTTCGTTACATCTGGCGTAAATGTAGCACAACATTTCAGAAAAAGAACATACCAACAGTCAAACATGCTGGTGGTAGTGTGCTGGTCTTGGGCTGCTTAGCTCCTTCAGGAGCTTGACAACTTACTGTGATTGATGGAACCTTAAATTCTGCTCTTTAACAGAAAATTCTGAAGGAGAATGTTCAGCCATCAGTTTTCTGACCTCAAGCTGAAGCGCACTTGGGTTCTGCAGCAGGATAATGATCCAAAACACACCAGCAAGTCAACTTCTAAATGGCTTAAGAAAACGAAATGAAGGTTTTGGAGTGGCCAAATCAAAGTCCAGACTTGAATCCGATTGAAATGCAGTGGCATGACCTTCAAAAGGCCGTTCATGCTTGAAAACCTTCCATCTAACCCTCACCCTTGATGAATTCAAACATGTTCCCCAAACGTTTGACAGTTACTTATGACCATAAAATAGGGCTAATATGGGCCAATATGCACAGCCAAATCAACAACAAAAAAATCTGAACCTTACCGCAAGCTGTTTTCGAAACTTAGAAGTGGGCTGGAATATCCCCGTTTGGCCAGATGGTGCGAGGCAAATCATACAATTCATGAAAGCTGTTGTTTTTAAATATAGTCGTGTGCCGTTGCCTTCCACAGGAACAACGACCTTTCCAACATGGCCGGCAAATAGGCACGTCGATTAGCCGGACTGGCATATCTAGTGTTTATACAGTATCTATGCCCGTGAAGCCGAATAGAAGATATTATGTGCGGTCATGTGACTGTCCTGTGCCATTTGATTGGTCAACTAGAGTTAAACATCACTTGCGGTTATGTTGTATTGGCACAAACAGCACCCAATGCGGAATAATTGTAAAGAGATTTCACACGGGGGAAAAAAATGATTAATAAACAAAAATTGATAAGTAAAAATAGCGAGCGGCTTGTAGACCCTTGTAACTGAGTAAAAGTACAGATTCTTTTTACATAAATACTGGCATAAAAGTAAAAAGTATGCTGCATTAAAACTACCCTGACAAGTACAAATTATCCAAAATGCTACATTGAGTAAATGTAACAGAGTAAATGTAGTGCGTTCCTCCCCACCTCTGACAATAATACAGGTATTTTTGTCCCCTTTGCAGCTGGAACCATTTCCACCCATCTGGAAAGACTTTCTATAATACAGTGCTGACTTGAGATATGAGTTGAATAGAATGGAAATGCCATTTATCCGTTTCGGCCTCCCCTGCAGAAAAAAAAAATTGTTTGTAATGTGTTTTTAATCAGAAAATAGCATTCTACAATATTCAATAATAATGCACGTTAATGACATAATTTTACATAATGTAAATAATTAAACGTTTTTGCCACCTTATTTGCTTCAATTGAGTGCTGCTCACCCTGGTGTGTGTACTATGGCAACTTGGAGGCAGAATAATACTGATATACATTGAGCGAGAGGAGACATCACAACTCAGCAGTAATATTAGTCATTCTTCACAGAGGATAAATAACTTATACCTGAATATTGTTATATTATCTATGTGTTGCTCACATTGTTCACTATCTGCCGAACTGCTGCTTGTTGTGAAGTGAGTTGAGTTGACTGCCACCATACAGCGCTCCTATGTCAAATTTTTGCTCACGAGTCAAAGCAAAAACAAGTCCAAACAACTGCTCATATCTTGAAAAACCATTATCTCAAGGCACCATTGTATCTTATAGTGTATCTGTTGAAATCTTTGTCCATAAATCCAGAAAAAAACACTTGAGGTCAGCGGTTCACTGACGGTGAACTTGCGAGAGGTCCTTGCTCACAATCGCTACTGAAGTTTATCCAATAAGATGTCTGTTGGGGTGAAGTTTTTAAGGCCAAGCACTGTTTGAAAAGACTATTAGAAAGTCTGTCCCAAGGCCTTTGTCCATGTAGCATATCTACCTGTACATCAATGCACTTCACATGACATGACATCCAAACGCAAACTATTGAACTGAAACTGAATACATGGGGGTTTCTGGTTGTTTTGAACATATTAGAGTTCTTTTGGTGTGCTCTTATAAGGTGCTCACTTCCTTTTCGTGCCTTTTCAACACTATAAAACCTCAGCTTCTTTATGTGCAAAGGAAATGTGGACAGTGAAAGCCAAACAAATTAAAACCTACCGGACAGAACAAACAAAAACAAAATCATGTCCCAACAAAAATAAAAAGGGTAGAAAAAAAATGGATGTTGTAAAATCCTTGGAAGGCACTGCTCGTGTGGAAGTTCAAAAAGCCTCACGTGGTACCTTTAGGGAATGTTGGGAAGATACTGAGGGATCGTTTCGTGGCTGGGACCGTATCGTATCACTATTACTTAATTAACTTCTAAAGCTAATTCTATATGTTCGGAACCCTTTTTTTTTTTACAGGCTATGATCCAACAAGGACAAGACGTGCCTAAATATAAGTGGGCAGGATATAGCATGGAAGTTGAGGTAATGGTAAGCTGGAAAAACATGGCATTACTTTTTAGAAGCGGGTTGATGATGACAAAACGTGTACTGTTTTCTTTCCAGATGAAATTAGGATACGTTTTTGCCGGTGGCACCTAACATGTCATCCATAAAGCTCTGGATAGCCACACCTGGGCTCTTTATGGTATTACCATTGGCTAATGGCAGTGTTGTACCTGGACGAGTTCAATGAACAAAAGTTCAGGAACTAGTTCATATATTTGGTACGAAGGTGAACTGAACTTCATTAATTTCTGCCTGATGAACATAAATGAGAACGCTTCAAAGAACGGTTTTCGAACGAAAGTTGATTTTTATTCAAGAGTGCCGTATTTTTTAGGGACTTCCAGGACAAGACCGTCTGAACATACTACAACCCCAATTCCAGTGAAGTTGGGACGTTGTGTTAAACATAAATAAAAACAGAATACAATGATTTGCAAATCATGTTCAACCTACATTTAATTGAATACACTACAAAGACAAGATATTTAATGTTCAAACTGATAAACTTGATTGTTTTTAGCAAAGAATCATTAATTTAGAATTTTATGGCTGCAACACATTCCATAAAAGCTGGGACAGGGTCATGTTTACCACTGTGTTACATCACCTTTTCTTTTAACAACATTCAATAAACGTTTGGGAATTGAGGACACTAATTGTTGAAGCTTTGTAAGTGGAATTCTTTCCCATTCTTGCTTGATGTACAGCTTCAGCTGCTCGACAGTCATGTTTACGCCACATAATGCACTAGAATCGTGCATTGTCAGTATACCACAGACTGTGACTTGATTGTCTTGTTTTTGCTTTCCTCACCACAGCAATGGATGTGAAACATGTACCAGTGAGCCTCCTAGAGGTAAACATTCTAGTTGCACCCTGGCTAAAAAACCCATTTATTTATTTATTTATACACTTTATTGAACACCGGAAATTACAAACACTCAAAGAGGATAATATACACAGGTTAAGTTACAGTATCAAGAATCAATAATAATAATAAGTAATCAAGAACATGGATTTTTGTAGTAAAGAAAACAAACAATAAAATATAAATAATAGTTCTTAAAAATAAAAGTAAATTAGGCATTTAAATTTACACATAAAGGAGCAGAGACGAAAGAAAGAAAAATTAAAATAATGAGTAGTTTTCCATTCTTTTTAAGGTATGAGAAAAATATTTTAATGTCACTGATAAATCCGGAGAAGGAGGGCTGACTATTTCTTCATTTGTCCTAATTAATATGATATTTACCCAGTAACAAAACTTTATTCATCATGTCTAAAACTGAGATTTCCAAGTTGTCTATAAAGAACATAATATGGCACAGTTCAAAATGCGGAGCATCATTCATTTTTAGTGATATCCAATTTCTTATGCCTGTCCGGAAGCGTTGCAATATGATGATCCAGTGTTTCATCATCATTGTTACAGAGAGAACACCACCCTAAATTTAAATCTTTTCTTGAGATTTCTGCCAAAGGATAAATTCTGCCAAAGGATAAATCTTGCAAACCCAGTTTTCGTGCCACTGGCGCTTGCAAATGTGACATATCTCTTTGAGAGCATGCACAAATCCAGTCATAGCCTACTGAATGCCAATATGAGGAACATTTTAGCTATGTTGATCTTAATTATTTTTCTCAGATGCATTCCTCAGAAGCATAGTTTACCAAGGGAATAATGAGGCATGTAGAACATAAAGGAGGATAAGTGAATGGCTCACAGTGAAGCTTACACAAGAAGCTTCCTAGCGTGAGGACAAAGTTAAAGGTGTTTGCCCACTTGCCCATACTTGCAGACCACATTGCAGGGTTCATGCATAGTGGTCATTAAATAGCTATACTTGTCTGTGGTAAAGGCCATAACTCAACCAAAACCTTTATTCTAAATTTGACAGAATCACATTCACCTGTTTTCTGTTCCTGACCCCATTAGACCGGCTGGGTTGGATGTGTTCATGCCCTCCCCTTTTCCTTAGCAGAGTGCCTTTTGAAGGTTGGCACAGTGCCCAGCTGCTGCTGCTGCTAGCGTGCCACTGCTGTTTTGGTAGTAGATTTGCATCAGCGCCCTTGAGTAAAGCGTGATGAATCAGCAGTAATTTGGTGTCTGTGTCATCTTTGCAGAGTTTATTGTCACTCTTGTTTACTATCACATGGCAGTGCAACTTTCTCATTAATCGTTTCATGCCAAAATTAATAAACAAACACAAAACCAACTTTATATTAGCAAATAAAATATGCAGAAACACTGCTAAGAAATACACATAGAGTATTGTATATACCTGGTGGGTTCCAGTACTGTATAGTGAGCACTCCATCAGGCACACTTGCACAATGTGATCCAAAGAGCTAGATCAAAATTGCCTGATTGAATGTTGATTTAAAATGACACTTTAACGCAACACAGTCAGCGGTGCTGTTCTTTACCACTGCAGACCTCCACCATGGGAATCATGTTTTGATGGCTGTTTTTTGGTGTCTGTCAGATTACATGAAGACTTTATAACCCATTTGAGCAACTTGAACGTTTTGGAGCGGCACAGCATTAGCCTAGAAAGAATATTCAACAATTTCGGTGAAACTTTGATGCTATTGTAGATCGAGCAGGAGTGTCAAACCTGTTTTCCATGTAGGCCACATCGTGGTTATGGTTACCACAGATATAAAGACGACTGTAGCTATGCTAGCAGCCCGGAAAACCGTCATGCCTACGTGACAGCCATGTTGGGGAGGTCGATGTTCCCATCAAAAGCATTGCATGTACATTGAAATTAAGTTGAAACTTGATAATTTCTCAACCGATTTTTATGAGGTTTGCTTTTGTGTCAACGCCATAGTGTGTATTATTAAAACATAACATTTGAACAAAAAAGCCCCCCCAATTTTTTTTTTTTTTAATGATTTATTTAAAAAGTGTTTCTAATGCCCCTCCTTGAGCCATTACCTTATCGTGGTGGAGGGGTTTGTGTGTCACAATGATCCTAGGAGCTAAGTTGTCTGGGGCTTTATGCCACTGGCAGGGTCACCCATGGCAAACAGGTCCTAGGTGAGGGACCAGACAAAGCACGGCTCCAAAAACCCCGATTACGAGTACAATTAATGGATTCAGGTTTCCCTTGCCCGGACGCGGGTCACAGGGGCCCCCCTCTGGAGCCAGGCCTAGAGGTGGGGCTCGAAGGTGAGCGCCTGGTGGCCTGGCCTGCACCCATGGGGCCCGGCCGGGCACAGCCTGAAAGGGTAACGTGGGTCCCCCTTCCCATGGGCTCACCTCCTGTGGGAGGGGCCATAGGGGTCGGGTGGAGTGCGAGCTGGGCGGTGGCCGAAGGCGGGGACCTTGGCGATCCGATCCCCGGCTACAGAAGCTGGCTCTAGGGACGTGGAATGTCACCTCTCTGGCAGGGAAGGAGCCCGAGCTGGTGTGTGAGGTCGAGAAGTTCCGACTAGATATAGTCGGACTCCCCTCAACGCACAGCTTGGGCTCTGGTACCAGTCCTCTCGAGAGGGGTTTGACTCTCTTCCACTCTGGAGTTGCCCACGGTGAGAGGCGCCCAGCAGGTGTGGGTATACTTATTGCCCCCCGGCTCGGCGCCTGTACGTTGGGGTTCACCCCGGTGGACAAGAGGGTAGCCTCCCTCCACCTTCGGGTGGGGGGACTGGTCCTGACTGTTGTTTGTGCCTATGCACCAAACAGCAGTTCAGAGTACCCACCATTTTTGGAGTCCTTGGAGTGGGTGCTGGAGAGCACTCCCGCTGGGGACTCCATCATTCTGCTGGGGGATTTCAATGCTCACGTGGGCAATGACAGTGAGACCTGGAAGGGCGTGATTGGGAGGAACGGCCCCCCCGATCAGAACCCGAGCGGTGTTCTGTTATTGGACTTCTGTGCTCATCACGGATTTTCCATAACGAACACCATGTTCAAGCACTGGAAGGGCGTGATTGGGAGGAACGGCCCCCCGATCAGAACCCGAGCGGTGTTCTGTTATTGGACTTCTGTGCTCATCACGGATTGTCCATAACGAACACCATGTTCAAGCATAAGGGTGTCCACACGTGCACTTGGCACCAGGACACCCTAGGTCGCAGTTCGATGATCGACTTTGTGGTCGTGTCGCATGTCTTGGAGACTCGGGTAAAGAGAGGGGTGGAGCTGTCAACTGATCACCACCTGGTGGTGAATTGGCTCCGATGGTGGGGGAAGATGCCGGTCCGAACGTCTGGCGGAATCCCCTGTCAGAAGGAGTTTCAACTCCCACCTCCGACAGAACTTTGCTCATGTTCTGAGGGAGGCGGGGACATCGAGTCCGAGTGGACCATGTTCCGCGCTTCCATTGCTGAGGCGGCCGAACGGAGCTGTGGCCGTAAGGTGGTTGGTGCCTGTCGTGGCGGCAATCCACGGGAGTTCGCCCAACCAGTCTACATGTGTTTTGTGGACTTGGAGAAGGCATTCGACCGTGTCCCTCTGGGGGTCCTGTGGGGGGTGCTTCGGGAGTAAGTCGGACTCGTTTCCGGTGTGGGTTGGACTCCGCCAAGGCTGCCCTTTGTCACCAATTCAGTTCATAACTTTTATGGACAGAATTTCTAGGCGCAGCCGAGGCGGAGAGGGGGTTCGGTTTGGTGGCCTCAGTATTGCATCTCTGCTTTTTGCAGATGATGTGGTTCTGTTGGCTTCATCAAGCCGTGACCTCCAACTCTCACTGGAGCAGTTCGCAGCTGAGTGCGAAGCGGCTGGGATGAGAATCAGCACCTCCAAATCTGAGACCATGGTCCTCAGTCAGAAAAGGGTGGCGTGCCCTCTTCAGGTCGGGGATGAGATCCTGCCCCAAGTGGAGGAGTTCAAGTATCTTGGGGTCTTGTTCACGAGTGAGGGAAAAATGGAACGGGAGATCGACAGGCAGATCGGTGCAGCGTCTGCAGTGATGCAGACTTTGTATCGATCCGTTGTGGTGAAGAAGGACCTAAGCCGAAAGGTGAGCTCTCGATTTACCGGTTGATCTACGTTCCTACCCTCACGAGCTGTGGGTCGTGACCGAAAGAACAAGATCCAGAATACAAGCGGCCGAAATGTGTTTCCTCCGCATGGTGTCCGGGCTCTCCCTTAGAGATAAGGTGAGAAGCTCGGTCATCCGAGAGGATCTCAGAGTAGAGCCGCTGCTCCTTCACATCGAGAGGAGCCAGATGAGGTCGTTGGGGCATCTGATTCGGATGCCTCCCGGACGCCTCCCTGGTGAGGTGTTCCTTGCACGTCCCACCGGGAGGAGACCACGGGGACGACCCAGGACACGCTGGAGAGACTACATCCTTCGGCTGGCCTGGGAACGCCTCGGGATCCGGAAGAGCTGGATGAAGTGGCTGGGGAGAGGGAAGTCTGGGCGTCCCTGCTAAAGCTACTGCCCCCGCGACCCGACCTCGGATAAGTGGTAGAAAATGGATGGATGGATGGTGTTTCTAATGTTTTAGCATTCAGGCGACTACATTTTTCTACAGCTTTAGAGAACATCTGTTCACATGCCTTTTATGGAGATTTTATTCACCATATGCTGTAATATAATGTAATATGTAACTTGTTACTATATGTTCCATCCATCCATCCATTTTCTTCATCGCTTATCCTCACTAGGGTCGCAGGAGTACTGGAGCCTATCCCAGCTATCAATGGGCAGGAAGTGGGGTACACCCTGAACTGGTTGCCAGCCAAATGCAGGGAGGCAATTTAGAGTCTTCAATCAACCTACCACGCATGTTTTTGGGCTGTGGGAGGAAACCGGAGTGCCCGGAGAAAACCCACACAGGCACGGGGGAACATGCAAACTCCACACAGGTGGGGCCGGGGATTGAACCCCGGTCCTCAGAACTGTGAGGCAGACGCTCTAACCAGTCGGTACCGTGCCGATATATATGTATATGTTACATATTATATGTTACATACATACATACATACATACATACATTATATGTTACATACATCATATATGTTATATAGCCGGAACAGTGATCAACTGGTTAGCACATCCGCCTCACATTTCTGAGAACCGGGTTTGAATCCGGCCTCGCCTGTGTGGGTTTTCTTCGGGTACTCCGGTTTTCTCCCACATTCCAAAAATTAATTAATTTTAATTGAAAACTCTAAATTGATGGGGGAGACGGGAGGATAGGGGATACGGGAGCATGGTGTGACAACGCGAGATTTCCGAAGACAAAAAGATGGTCGCTTCATTCTTTCCTTTTTTCCTTCGCTAGCTTTGCTAGAAGCAATAACTTACAGCGAGCCACTTGCTATCTGCGCAGCTACGTCAACAACAGCTCGTCTCGCCATGGAGGATCCGAGGAGTCAACGCGTCGAACTGCCACTGAAGAGGAACAAATCTGATTCTTCCACCTCAACTGAGGATTTGCTTGATTCGACAGAGATACAGACGAGTGTCCTCTTTTCAATCAACAAGAAATTGTCAATTGCACTTGATTTGGTTTGCCAGGAGATCACCGAACTCAGAAAGAGCTTGGAATTCACGCAACAAGTGAATGAGCTAAGATAATACTGCGCTTTGATCAAACATGGTGTCAACGTCCGCAGAACTAAAAACTCTTAGACTGGAATTCAAACTCATGAAAGAAACTGCGTTTGACATTCAATCAAGAAGCATGCGTGACAACCTCATTTTCTCAGGCATTCCAGACAATGCTCCAGAAGACCCCGAGGTGCAGATTAAAAAGTTTATGATGTCCGCACTCAAGATACAGCAAGATACAGTTGACAAGATCATTTTTCACCGTGTCCACCGATTGGGAGGCCCTCGTCCAGGAAACCGACCATCAATGCAAAGTTTGAACACTTTCAGCAAAAAGTGTTTGTAAAATCCAAAGGTCGGGAGCTTAAAGGGACTTCGTTTCCCAAGGAGATTAATGAGAGGCGTAGAGTTTTGTACCCGTTGATGAAGGAGGCAAGCGGCCAACTGTTTTGTGATGCCAACGTCACGCCCTGGCTCTTCTAGATAAGTACTACTTTTGAACTGCTGTCATTATGAATTGTCAAAAATGTATTGTATTTTGTTTCATTCTTTCCACTTTTGCTTAGAGAAACAAAAACGGAATCACGCATGCCACCAGCATGAATCCTCACTCCTATCTCTCTGCTTTCCTGCTCTGCTTGCTTCCACACACATTAAACGCACAAGTCGCTCAAAACTCTTTTTGCGCACCACAAACCACCACCACACACCACATTATCCCCTTGTCACTGTTTGTTTCCTATGTTCAGTGTTTGCTCGTTACCCTTCTATGTACCCTGGCTTTTCAGTACTTAAATATAGCATCTCTATCACCCTCTCTAAATAACATTTGTCAACACAATACCAACAAATCTCCCGAAAACTGTCAAAAAAACCAACAACAAAGAATGCATAGTACCAAATCTATTTAAAATTATGATACACACACCCATTATATGTCACACTTAACATTTGTGTCTTGGAATGTCAATGGCATTCGATCACAGGCAAAGAGAATTAAGATTATGGATTATACCACTAAATTTAAAACAGCTCTCGTCCTATTACAAGAAACGCACCTTACTAAATCAGAAGAAAAATGCCTCATTGACTCTAATTTCACTCAGGTTGTCTCGGCCTTTTATAACTGTAGACAAAGAGGCGTCTCAAGACTAGTCCACAAAAGACTACTTTTTACAATAAATAGTACAGTAGCAGATCCAGAAGGCTGATATATAATTATACAGGCTACAATATTTCACAAGCTTTATACAATTGTCAATGTATACGCTCCAAATAAAGATGATCCAGGCTTTTTTCACATGCTCTTTTCACACTTGTTAAACTTGTTAGCCACTTCTACAATTATTATGGTACGCTAAATCCCCTAATAGATCGCTCAAATCTCAAAAATAGTAATCAGCCACAATGCTCCAATATACTAGAGCAGTATATGGATGACTTTGGTCTATACATATGGAGGCTGAAAAACCGTACAAAAAGAGAATACACATTTTTCTCGTCAGTTCACCGCTCTTTCTCAAGAATAGATTTCTTTCTTTCAAACAATTCAGCAGCTCAAAGAATTACTCCCAAAATACATCCATTCATCATCAGTGATCACGCACCGATTTCTCTAAAAGTTAAAAGTAAAGTTATCTAAAAGTTGAATCAAATTTGGGACCCCCACCAACATGGCGCTTCAACACGTCGCGATTGAAGGACCCACATTTTGATTCTTTCGTGAGGAAGGAAGAGGATGAGTTTCTGAAATTCAACAACTCCCCAACCATATACCCATCTCTGTTGTGGGAACCCGGGAAAGTTGTTTTGAGAGGTCGAATCATATCATATTCTTCGTATAAGAAAAAAAAGAACAAAAATTGGGAAATGGAATTGAGGAAAAAATTAAACACCTCACAGAAGAATATGAACTTAATCCGATAGATATACTTATAAACCAATTTCAAAAGTTAGATGTTATCTTATCAAAAAGAATAGATTTTCTACAACAACAGTTAAGATACACTCACTTTGAGTACAATAATAAATCTGGAAAATTCCTTGCGAACCGACTTCAGTCGTAATTAAAAGTCATTAATTACAGCCATTCAAGTATCAACCGGCAACTGTACACAGTCACCGTTAGAAAGAAATTAAAAATTTTTACAATTTTTATAGCAGCTTATATGCATCTTCGAACAACCCAGGTCAAAAAGAAATTGAAACTTTTATTAAGGATCTAAACCTCCCTCAATTAAATACACAAATTAAGACAGCCTTGAGACAGCCTTGATGTTCCTTTAACCATCACATAACTACATAACGCATTAAAAAATATGCAACTGGGACGGGCGCCTGGCCCGGACGGAATCCCTATTGAATTCATTAAACATTTTTGGCCAATACTAGCGCCTTTATTTTTCAGAACAGTCAATGAGATAAAGGATAAAGGTAGAATTAGTAGCCATATGAACACAGCTTCAATTAAGTTATTACTAAATCCAGGTAAAGACACCACTCTCCCGGCGAATTATCAGCCCCAATCACTGATTAATGTAGATATCGAGATTATCTCGAAAGCCCTCACAGCGAGACTTGAAAAAGTACTTCTGTCGATAATCCACTATGACCAGACAGGCTTCATTAAAGGTAGACGTTCCACAAATAATGTCAGACGTCTGTTGAATTTAATAAGCATGTCACAGCGTAAAAATCTAAACGCAATCATCATGTCAATTGACGCAGCGAAAGCTTTCGATAAAGTTAACTGGGCTTTCCTGTTTGCAGTGCTTCGCAAATTTGGCTTTGGAGATTCAATTATACATTGGATAGCAACAATATACAATTCGCCAAAAGAGACAGTCACCACAAATAGGATCACTTCACAAAGTTTTACATTACAAAGAGGAACCAGACAAGGATGTCTCACCAATGCTATTTGCAATATTTATCGAACCTCTTGCTGCCGCTATACGTCAGAATGCTAATATTAAAGGTATCTGCTCACTAGTGACGCTGATGATACTCTTCTTTATTTACAGCAACCCAAGTATTCTCTTTAGGCAGTCTTCAATCTCATTAAAACATTTTCACAAATATCAGACTACTCTATTAACTGGACAAAATCAACAATACTCCAAATAACAGCAAACTCATGGACTCCTGCAGATAAAATCCCAGAGAACCCTATTCCTATAGGAAACATTAAGTATTTAGGAAACATTAAGTATTTAGGTATCAATATTTCGTCAAAACTCACAGAGCTAACCAATCTAAATTACACACCCCTTCTGGAAAATATCTCAGATGATTTAAAACGCTGGAATAACTTGCCTACCTTATTTTCACGACCATAAGGCACACTTAAAAATCTTAAATTTTCTCCAAAATGTACGGGTCGCCTTAAAATGTGGCGCGCCTTATGTGTGCACCAAGTTCCAAAATCTGTAAATGTTGTTGTGTGACTTTGATAAGCGCGCTGCTTGACTGACTGGGAGCATTTCCTGCCGACACGCTGCTTATATCGAGGAAAGGCGGCCGTGACTGAGGACAGCATGGCTGGATGGACGAGGAGAAAATGAAACTGGCTGAGTGAGGTGTATGTAAAAACCGGATGTTTTTTTTCCACGCGTCACCATCCCTGTTGATCTGTGACTCCATGCGCGCAGATCTCACAGCTGCTGTGAAAAACCAAGTGCAGGAAATGAACTCGGAGCTTTCCATCATTCCGGGAGGCTTGACGAAGGAACTCCAACCGCTGGACATTGATGTAAACAGGGCGTTCAAAGTGAAGTTGCGAGCGGCGTGAGAGCGATGGTGTGACAGATGACGAACACAGCGAACGAGTTACGCCACCATATGTGAATCGATTGTGGATGCCTGGGCTAAGGTATCTGCTTTGACTGTTGTCCGAGCTTTCGCGGAAGCCGGCAACAAGACTGACTCCGACAATGACGAGAGGGAACCCAGCATGCTTGATGGAAAACTCGCCCAGCTCTTCATTTCGGATACAGAAGATGAGGACTTTGATAGATTTGTGGATGAGGATTGATCAAAAAATAGCGTGAGTACATTGTTAAATACTTCAATAAAGTACAACCGAACTCAGTTTTGCTCCCGCTGCCTATTTAAAAACATACGCTAGCATACATGCTAGCGTAGGTTTTTGCATGCATGCATGCTACCCTATGTTTTAAGATAGCGTATGCTTTACCATGCCTACGCCCAATAATACGGTGCGCCTTATGGTCGCGAAAATAAGGTATATCATTACGGGGAAAAATAGCTCCAATAAAAATGAAAACCTTACCTCAAATAAATTATTTATTTTCAATGATTCCATTTAAGACCACATTTAAATAGTTTCAAACCTTAGATTCTGCTGTAATAATTTTTTATTCAAAAAATAATAAAATAGAATCAGTCTATCCACTCTTAGGAAAAGTAAACAGGAGGGAGGCCTAAATGCTCCCAACTTTAAAAACTATTATTTAGCTAACCAATTACAATACCTCATAAAATGGTTGCACCACAGTGAGGAGTGTGATACTTGGCTAGAATTGGAACAAACAGACTGCAACAACATCAAACTACCAAAACTCCCATGTATTTCTACTAGTCTTAAACACCAGAAATGTTTCAAGAATCCAATAATCCCATCCACCTTAACGGCTTGGTGGCAAAGTTTAGAATCGACAGGATCTCAATTAGCTCCCAGTATGCTCTCCCCAATCTGTCATAATCCAGATTTCGAAATTAATAATATAGCCCTTCAGTTTAGTACATGGGAACAACATGGAATTAACCACCTACAACAACTATTTAACAATAATGTTTTTAGGACACGTGATGAACTGTTCCAAGAATTCCAAATAACAGCCGGAAACTTTCTTCAATACAATAAATTAAAAGTAGCAATAAAAAAAGAATAACACTCCAGAGCACCCTCGAACTGCCGGATTTTGTCAAGCAAATAATGAAGCTTCTCCCGCAAAGTACAAGAAATCTCTCAAAAGTTTATAAATTCATTTCATGTACTAAATCAATGCGCTTACCAATCACCAAATGGGAAGAAGACCTCTCCATGTCTGCTGACCGTAGCTACTGGATACAGATTTGTAACAATACATTTAGAATGACAAAGAACACAAATCTACAGTTTATACAATATAAAGAGCTCCATCGAACACACTTTACTCAGTATACTATGCATAAAATGGGCTTCTCTCCATCTAATATATGATATATATATATAAAATGCACCAAAAATACATTCTTACAGGGGTTCTTTTCCCTGCCTGGTTGGGAGGGGGTCCACCTCCCACGCTCAGGGGCGGGCAGTGGGTACTGGCGGGGGTGTGGGTGGGATGGCCCTCTTCGTCGGTGGTTGTCCGGCCGAATAGGCCCGGCCTGCGAGAGCCATGCCTCTTAATCATCACTTAGCACACACTCACACCATTCACTGTATATATTTCTCACTAATTACATCTGGGCACATACACATATCAAAGGGTTCCTGGGGGACTGGTATGGGATCGGGAGGGTGTGGGTGTCGGATCGGGTTTCAGCACGTCTGTGCCGTTTCCTGGTCTGTGCGCCCTGCCCCTCCTCCTGTCATGAACAGAACAGAGGATAGGACCCAAAAATGCACGACTCCAAAACAAATGGACAGTTTCCAAAAAGAGAGGTTTAATAGACGGGCATAGGTCGGTACACAGGCAGGCAATCCAAGAGAGGCAACAGTATCCAAAAACATGAGGCAAAGAGGGAAGGTCGATAATCGGAACAGGGTCAAGTCTTACTGTGAATCTATGACGTGGAAACAAGGAATGCTGGAACGCGACGACAAGGTACAACGAACTGGCAACGAGAGGAAATGAGACACGAGGTTATATACAAGGGGTAATTAGGGTGAACGAGGCACAGGTGGTGAAGATGCTCACAGGAGCAGGTGTGTGTGAAACAGGGGGGGAAGACAAAACCCGGAACACACACACACACACACACACATGACACCTCCCTGGATTTTAAATGCATCTCACACACTCCCCATGTTTTAATGCACCACATACACCTATCTCTGGGGGGCGGTGGGTCATGGGTGGGGGGGGGTTAGCTGTTAGGCAGTAGTGCCTGACAGCCCTGGGTGGGGCAAGGGGGGGTGGCAGGGCGTGTGGGATGGTGGGTGGGGTGGGGGTTGTCTGTGGCATTGGGTCACTGCGGCCCCCACAGGGCGGCCGGTTGTCGGGGCGCCTAAGTGGGGCCGGCGGACCGCCCTGGGTCCCTCGGTGTGGGACGTATCCCGTCCGCCTGGCTGCTCTCGGGTGGACCCCTGGGCCTGATCCCGCCCCTCGATTGATTGGGTGGGGTCCTCAGCCGCCGCAGTGCGGCCACAGCATTTACAGGACACTTCTGTCAGTCTTTGTGCATGTAAAACAGTATCAATTCACTTGCATGTGTGCGCAAACACACACCCCTAGGACTCTTTCACTGGGTGTGGGGTGACGCACTTACTGCAACAAATAACTCAGGAATATGAAAATTGCTTGTGTATCCCCTCACTTATACTCTCGTCCTGTAGACTTTTATAATTTACATAATTAATGCCACCACACTTCAGTTGTACAGCCGGGTTCACTACCCTTGTCCTGCATGCATCTTCTCCTGTCTTGTCCTGTCCTTCCCTCACAGGGTATAGCACCACAGCCCCATGCAACACTCATATTTAATGTTTCATTGTTGCAGATAATGTAATGATTTACTTCTCTCATCCTGTTTACAATTAGTGCTTTGTCTTTTGTCTTTGTTTCTCTCTCCCTTCTAGAAATTTTGTTCTGTTCCACTGATCAAGTCTGATTCTCAATAAACCTCAATTATAATACCGCAGCGGAAGCATAAAAACTGCACTGTGACACCGTAAAACTGTTCCGGCAAAAAAGGGATACAGATTTTCCATTCTGCTTGACCTAACAGCCAAACAGGACAAAAAAAAAACAACCTCTAAATCGTCCGTAGGTGTGAATGTGAGTGCGAATGCTTGTTCAGAATCAGAATCAGAATCATCTTTATTTGCCAAGTATGTCCAAAACACACAAGGAATTTGTCTCCGGTAGTTGGAGCCGCTCTAGTACAACAGACAGTCAATTTACAGAACACTTTGGAGACATAAAGACATTGACAAAAAACAACAACAAACAACAATTGTGCAAAAAGATGCAGAGTCCTCTAGCACTTAGAGCAGTTCGAATGGCTAATATCGCAATAGTCCGGTGCAATGACCATTGTGCAAAGGGCACTGAGACTGTTTGTTTGTTTGTTTATATGTGCCCTGTGATTGGATGGCGACCAGTTCAGGATGTACCCTCCCTCTCGCCCAAAGTTAGCTGGGATAGGCTCCAGCACGCCCGCAACCCGAGTGAGGAAAAGCGGTACAGAAAATGAATGGATGGATAGATGTAGTAAATGGCTACATAGGTCTGTCAACCGATCAACATTCATCAGCACAGGAAGACCCTACCCACTTGGAGGAAGGAAATAATCCAGGGGGAACCTTCTGGACCCTGGTAGGTTTCTTGGTGGGGACACAGGGGGAACTCAAGCTTCCAGGGTAGCGAGGGAAGTTCCTGCAAAGTTTCCTGCAGTGGGAAAGCCACTCATGATGTTACGCTCAGGGGGCTAGTCTGCTAGCCAGAAGGTGAGCTGCACTGAGTTTTTTTTTTTTTTATGGACTAGGCATGTGGCTTAAGTGGTAAACAATTATACTTCTTGTCCCTTACCTTTCTTACTGTAAGTGTGTTCTGTGTGGGAACCCTTATAATATCCCACATTAAATAATTTAACCTGTATTTGGTTATTGTCATTGTCATGGTATTTTTGCTTACACGTCAAAAACAAACTGTAGCAATCTTTTGCAGGTTGCATAAAATGACGTGGATCGGCCAAATCGGTCAGTAAATACTGTACGTTTGTAGTCTTAATAGATTCCAATCTAGTAATCTTTGATGTGGCTCGTAGATTGCATCTGAATAGATTGTGCAGGTGTACCCAATGTCATGGCTGATGATTGCTGATACACATATGTACGTTAGCTTGATAATTATTTAACAGCCAACCTGGGACTATTTGCTCTGATCACCAACTAATCTGTCCCAATTCATTACAAGGGCCACTAGCAGGTCAAAGTCTGTCCCTTACTGTATAGAAAAAGAACACATGACAGGGGACACACCTGCATGAATGAACAAATCATTCATGAGAGGTTGCTGTTCTTCTATTTTTTTTCTTTTTTCAAAATCATCCTGACCTTCATTTTTAGTTTCCCTGCACACATTATTTCATCTAACTACCTTGGCATTTCTCTTGGCTTGCAAGAAATAAATGTGTAGCCCATGTTTGCTATTCCAGTTAATAAATTGCTAACATTTAAATCATCATGAGGGCAAAGCCCCTGCACACAACTTATCAGGCTTTGCTTTTTATTTTTTTTACTGTGGCAGTTCTGAAATAGGCTTGCACAATTGTGCACAGTCCTTTATTGTACAACCAATATGGACTGTAGGTGAACTAGAAATTCTTTATGTCAATACATTTTTATCATAACTTATTTTGCAGACTATATTGCATGACTGTTCATTCAAGTGTATTCAAGGCAGCAAGGGTGATTGCTGAGGTTCAGTCAGAACAGGCTGATCCACTGAGACCTGTGTCTCAAGGTTTGGTTGTGCAGAGGTAAACATGGAAAAGTAAAGGAGAATGTCAGGCTTTTATTCTGCTCTCTTTCAGCACATCTGCGGTATCCTTACAATTCATATAATAAATATCCTTGTTTGCTAAGTATGTGTGCACATGAATAAAAGGTGTGCACTTGTGTCAGTGTGTAGGTGGTTAGCAGCCACTTCCTTTTTAAAAGCTAACCAAGGCTGCCTTCACGTTGCCAGGCAGCCAGAGAGTGGTCAATGACGAGTGTGCGACTGACACGTTTTCTATGAAGAGGAACTTTAATCAGTTCAATCAATTCACTTCTCAGAATGAACAAATACATGAGATCTTCATTTTTGTCACAAGGTGGCACCTTTGAGTTGGCAGCCTGTTACAAGAGGCTGCCAAATGATGACATGTTGTGTAAAATGTAATTAAAAACAGAATACAGTGACTTGCAAATTCTTTTCAAACTACAGTCCCCTCCAAAAGTACTGGAACGGCAAGGTCAATTCTTTTGTTTGTGTTGGATACTGAACACATTTGGGTTTCAGATCAAAAGATGACGATGAGACAAAAGTTGAGAATTCCATCTTTTATTTGATGGTATTTACATCGCTATGCGTTAAACAACTCAGGACACAGAAACTTTTGTTTGAAGCCGCCCACTTTTCAAGTGAGCAAAATTTTGGGAACAGACATGATTAAATTAACTTAAAGAGAATAACTTTTAAATGCAGCCCTATGGGGGGCACAAGTCAGTGCAAACTGTAGGCCGGTCCCAAGCCCGGATAAATGCAGAGGGTTGCGTCAGGAAGGGCATCCAGCTTAAAACCTTGCCAAACAAATATGAGCGTTCATCCAAAGAATTCCATACCGGATCGGTCGTGGCCCGGGTTAACAACGTCCGCCACCGGCGCCGTCAACCTGCAGGGCGCTGTTGGAAATTCAGCTACTGTGGGTCGAAGTCGAAGTCAAAGAAGAAGAAGAGGTGGAAAGCGGGTTCTTCGGCAGAAAGAGAAGAGGAAAACACAGAGCCTAGAACTGAATGTGGGAACTTTGAATGTTGGGACTATGACAGGAAAATCTCGGGAGTTGGTTGACATGATGATTAGGAGAAAGGTTGATATATTGTGTGTCCAGGAGACCAGGTGGAAAGGCAGTAAGGCTAGAAGTTTAGGGGCAGGGTTTAAATTATTTTACCATGGTGTAGATGGGAAGAGAAATGGAGTCGGGGTTATTTTAAAAGAAGAGTTGGCTAAGAATGTCTTGGAGGTGAAAAGAGTATCAGATCGAGTGATGAGGCTGAAATTTGAAATTGAGGGTGTTATGTGTAATGTGATTAGTGGCTATGCCCCACAGGTAGGATGTGACCTAGAGGTGAAAGAGAAATTCTGGAAGGAGCTAGATGATGTAGTTCTGAGCATCCCAGACAGAGAGAGAGTCGTAATTGGTGCAGATTGTAATGGACATGTTGGTGAAGGTAATAAGGGTGATGAAGAAGTGATGGGTAAGTACGGTATCCAGGAAAGGAACTTGGAGGGACAGATGGTGGTAGACAGATGGTGGTGCAAATGGCTGTAGTGAACACTTTTTTCCAGAAGAGGCACGAACATAGGGTGACCTACAAGAGCGGAGGTAGAAGCACACAGGTGGATTACATCTTGTGCAGACGATGTAATCTGAAGGAGGTTACCAACTGTAAGGTAGTGGTAGGGGAGAGTGTGGCTAGACAGCATAGGATGGTGGTGTGTAAGATGACTCTGGTGGTGGGGAGGAAAATTAGGAAGACAAAGGCAGAGAAGAGAACCATGTGGTGGAAGCTGAGACAGGATGAGTGTTGTGCAGCTTTTCGGGAAGAGGTGACACAGGCTCTCGGTGGACGGGAAGAGCTTCCAGAAGACTGGACCACTGCAGCCAAGGTGATCAGAGAAGCAGGCAGGAGAGTACTTGGTGTATCTTCTGGCAGGAAAGGAGAGAAGGAGACTTGGTGGTGGAACCTCACAGTACAGGAAATCATACAAGGAAAACGGTTAGCTAAGAAGAAGTGGGACACTGAGAGGACCGAGGAGAGGCGAAAGGAATACATTGAGATGCGACACAGGGCAAAGGTAGAGGTGGCAAAGGCAAAACAAGAGGCATATGATGACATGTATGGCAGGTTGGACACTAAAGAAGGAGAAAAGGATCTATACAGGCTGGCCAGACAGAGGGATAGAGATGGGAAGGATGTGCAGCAGGTTAGGGTGATTAAGGATAGAGACGGAAATATGTTGACTGGTGCCAGCAGTGTGCTAGGTAGATGGAAAGAATACTTCGAGGAGTTGATGAATGAGGAAAATGATAGAGAAGGGAGAGTAGAAGAGGCAAGTGTGGTGGACCAGGAAGTGGCAATGATTAGTAAGGGGGAAGTTAGAAAGGCATTAAAGAGAATGAAAAATGGAAAGGCAGTTGGTCCTGATGACATTCCTGTGGAGGTATGGAAGCATCTAGGAGAGGTGGCTGTGGAGTTTTTGACCAGCTTGTTCAATAGAATTCTAGTGCGTGAGAAGATGCCTGAGGAATGGAGGAAAAGTGTACTGGTGCACATTTTTAAGAACAAAGGTGATGTGCAGAGCTGTGGCAACTATAGGGGAATAAAGTTGATGAGCCACACAATGAAGTTATGGGAAAGAGTAGTGGAGGCTAGACTCAGGACAGAAGTGAGTATTTGCGAGCAACAGTATGGTTTCATGCCTAGAAAGAGTACCACAGATGCATTATTTGCCTTGAGGATGTTGATGGAAAAGTACAGAGAAGGTCAGAAGGAGCTACATTGTGTCTTTGTAGATCTAGAGAAAGCCTATGACAGAGTACCCAGAGAGGAACTGTGGTACTGCATGCGGAAGTCTGGAGTGGCAGAGAAGTATGTTAGAATAATACAGGACATGTACGAGGGCAGGAGAACAGCGGTGAGGTGTGCTGTCGGTGTGACAGAAGAATTTAAGGTGGACGTGGGACTGCATCAGGGATCAGCCCTGAGCCCCTTCCTTTTTGCAGTGGTGATGGATAGGCTGACAGATGAGGTTAGACTGGAATCCCCGTGGACCATGATGTTTGCAGATGACATTGTGATCTGCAGTGAAAGCAGGGAGCAGCTGGAGGAACAGTTAGAAAGATGGAGGGATGCACTGGAAAGAAGAGGAATGAAGATTAGCCGAAGTAAAACAGAATATATGTGCATGAATGAGAGGGGTGGTGGGGGAAGAATGAGGCTACAGGGAGAAGAGATGGCAAGGGTAGAGGACTTTAAATACTTGGGGTCAACCGTCCAGAGCAATGGTGAGTGTGGTCAGGAAGTGAAGAAACGGGTCCAAGCAGGTTGGAACGGGTGGAGGAAGGTGTCAGGTGTGTTATGTGACAGAAGAGTCTCTGCTAGGATGAAGGGCAAAGTTTATAAAACAGTGGTGAGGCCAGCCATGATGTATGGATTAGAGACAGTGGCACTGAAGAGAAAACAGGAAGCAGAGCTGGAGGTGGCGGAAATGAAGATGTTGAGGTTCGCTCTCGGAGTGACCAGGTTGGATAAAATTAGAAATGAGCTCATCAGAGGGACAGCCAAGGTTCGATGTTTTGGAGACAAAGTTAGAGAGAGCAGACTTCAATGGTTTGGACACGTCCAGAGGAGAGAGAGTGAGTATATTGGTAGAAGGATGATGACGATGGAGCTGCCAGGCAAGAGAGCTAGAGGAAGACCAAAGAGAAGGTTGATGGATGTCGTGAGGGAAGACATGATGGCAGTTGGTGTTCGAGAGGAGGATGCAGGAGATAGAAAGAGAAGAAAGAGAATAACTTTTAATATTTGGTGGCATAACCCTGACTTGCAATAACTGCACCAAGCCTGCGACCCATTGACTTCACCCAACTGTTACATTCTTCATTTGAAATACTTTTCCAGGCCTTGACTGCAGCCTCTTTCAGTTCTCCTTCATTTTCCTTCTCAGGAGGTAAAATGCGTGCTCTATTTGAGACAAACAAGAAATGAAAGAGGCTGCAGTCAAGGCCTGGAAGTAAGGGTTATGCCACCAAATATTAAATGTTATTCACTTTAAGTGAATTTAATGTCTGTTGCAATACTTTTGCTTACTTGAAAAGTGGGTGGCTTCCAACAAAAGGTGCTCTGTCCTGAGTTGTTTAACACATCTAGATGTAAATACTGTGAAATGAAAGCTGGAATTCTGAACTTTTGTCTCATAGTCATCTTTTGATCTGAAACCCAATGTTTTACTCATAAAACAAAAGCAAAGGAATTGACCTTGCTGTTCCAATACCTTTGAAGGGGACTGTATATTCAATTAAATATAATACTAAGACAAGATGTTACAACACATGTACGTGGGCAGTGTGGCGCAGAGGGTAAGTGTAAGTATATGCCCTTGTTGTGTCCCTGGCCAAGGCACTGCACCCACATTGCCCATGAATGAACGAGGGTGGATGTGGTTGAATGTTTGGTGCTAGTCAGAGTGGCCGTCGGTGCAGAATGGCACCCAGGCTCCCGTCGGACTGCCCCAGGGCAGCTGTAGCTTACTACCACCAAGTGTGATTGTGGAGTGAATGAATAATATGTGCAGTTGTAAAGTATCTTGAGTTTCATGAAATGTGCTGTATAAGTGTAATACATTATTATTATTATTATTATTATTATTATTATTATTATTATTATTATTATTATTATTATTATTATTATCATATTAAATGTTCAAACTGATGAACATTGGGTTTTTTTCTGGGCAAATATTCACTCATTTTGAAATTGATGCCTGCAACACGTTCCAAAAAAAGCTGGGACAGCGGCAACAAATGACTGGGAAAGTTGAGAATTCCCAAAAAAACAGCTGCTTGGAACATTTCACAGGTGAAGAGGTTAATTGGAAACAGGTGAGTGTCATGATTGGGTGTAAAAGGAACATCGTCGAAAGGCTCAATCATTCATAAACAAGGATGGGGTGAGGTTCACCACTTTGTGAAAAACTGCGTGAGCAAATAGTGCCAACAGTTTCAGAACAACATTTCTCAATATACAATTGCAAGTATTTGAGGCATTTCTTTATCTATGGTCCATAATATCATCAAAAGATTCAGAGAATCTGGAGAAATCTCTGCACGTAAGTGACAAGGCCGAAAACCATCATTGAATGCCCTTGAACTTAAATCCCTTCGGCGGCACTGCATTAAAAACCGGCATTATTGTGCGAAGACTATTGCCACGTGGGCTCAGGAACACTGAAGAAAACCATCAGGCAATTAACACAGTTTGTCGCTACATCTAGTAGTCCAAGTTAAAACTCCATGCAAAGCGAAAACCATACAGTAAATCAACAACACCTAGGAATGCCACCGGCTTCTCTGGGCCTGAGCTCATCTGAGAGGGACTAACGGAAAAGTGGAAAAGTGTGCTGTGGTCTGACAAGTCTACATTTCGAATTGTGTTTGGAAATCATGGACGTTGTGTCCTTCGGGCCAAAGAGGAAAGGGACCTTTTGGATTGTTACCAGAGCAAAGTTCAAGAGCCAGCATCTGTGATGGTGTGGGTTGTTTTAGTGCCCATCACATGGGTAAAAACAGGAAAGTTTATCAGTTTGAACATTATATTATAGTTTATTCAATTGAATATAGGTCGAAAATGATTATCAAATCATTGTATTCTGTTTTTAATAACGTTTTACACAAAGTCCCAACTTCATTGCAATTGGGGTTTGTAAAACAGAGTTAACTCACTCACTGCCAGCTCCACAGAAGAGCACATACTGGAACAAACTTTGATTGGAGGTGAATCAACATCCTTAACTGTCTACTGCTCGCCCACAGTTTGACGAGCGCGAATGACATACAATTATTTCATGATGCACAAGGGAACAGGAGTGCCAAAATGAAATGAATAGTAACGTGTGATAGTAGATATAGACAGGGATGTCTCAACTTTCCTGCACTAACAGCTTGACACAGATGAGCACAGGGAAAGGAAAGGGCGAATAGAAGTCAACAGTGTATGATCACTGATAATCTGTCAAAATAGGCATTGATCGAAACTTGGACTACCAAATAGGGATGTCCAACTTTTTCACTTCCGATCCGAGACGGATATTGCAGCCTTGAGTTCTGGCCAATACCGATACTGGAACGATCTGACATCAGCAATAATCATACATACTTATTTTGTTGTATGGAATGTTAGAAAAGGCTTGATCAAGTGATACTACTCAAACACAGAACAATAATCAGCAACCCATTTATTAACCAATGTGTTACATCAAGTAAAAAAATGAGAATGTACTGCAATTAAATAAAATAAAACAATATTAGAAAACCCTGAAAAATAACTTCAGTAAAACCAATAACAAAAAAATATTTAAATTGCAACATAGTCTACATTTGAATGGATTAAACAAAAAATAATATTTAAATTGCAGCATAGTCTACATTTGAATGGATTAAACAAAAAAATAAATCAGTAAACCACAAAAAATAACCTCAATAAATGATAAATACAAATTATACTTTTAAAGTGCAGAATAATTCAATCCTGGTATTTTTTTCACAATCGAATATTGTTCATTTAACTTTCTTTCACAGAATTTGAATACTATGAATATATGCCAGATAGTATTATTATATTGCCTATTTGTATGTGTTTATACAGCGTTTGTGTACCAATAGTCATAATTTTCAGAGATATAAGTGCCGCGAGTTTGATGCTAATTTTAATTTAGCAAAGTCAAGCAAATTTATTTATACACCACATTTCATATACAAGATAACTCAATGTGCTTTTCATGATTAAAAGCATTTAAAAACAAAGAAAAAAAACAGCGTATAAACAATTAAAACAAAGAGAAAGAAATAGTACAATTAAAACAGCAGACAGAGCAAGAAATATCATTTAAAAGTGGAAATGCTCTAAAAAGCATGAGAAAAAAAGGAGAGTCTTTAACCTAGACTTTAAAACATTCACACTTGGGGCTGACGTCATTTCTGTTGGCAACTTATTCCATTTGTGTGCAGCATAATAGCTAAATGCTGCTTCACCATGTTTGCTTTGGACTCTGCGCTCCACTATTTGACCCGAGTCTGTCGATCTCTGATCCCTACTGGGTTTATATTTCATTAGCATTTCTTTCATGTATTCAGGACCTGAACCATTTAGTGATTTATAGACCAGTAGCAGAATTAGCACGTCAATTGCCTTTTTCATTTGTTGTGTGTTACCTTTGAGCTAGCGATTTTTGTGAACAAAAACGAAGAAAGAAACGAAGTCTGTGATAGGTTTAATAGGTTTAATGATTTTGTTGTGTGAGTTTAGTTTTACAGTGAACTTCAGCTGTAGTGTCAATAAACGACTTGAAGCAACATTCACACTTACTGCTTGATAATATGTTAGCACCTTAGCAACCTGTTGTTGTGTCGACGTGGGCTTTTCATGACGTCCGGGTGCTGCTGAATAGAAGTGCCGGTGCGGAGTACAGAATCGACTGCTTGTATAAGAGTGTTAAAATAGGAGATTTTAGATCCAGTCCGAGCCGATACTCATTTTTTCTCAGTAATCGGATTGGGACACCCCTACTGCCAAGATTAGTTGACTAGTCACAACTACGTGACAAAATTTTTATTTATTATTTTTTTTAAGCTTTGTTTTTCTCTTGAAAGTGCCTGAATCCTCCAACGAGCTCACCTGTTGTTTGTCTGCCTGGCTCAAGGCGATGACGCAGTTCTGGTCAATATTATTGACAACGGCTGTGAGCTTATGTCAAAAGAGCCAGCTAGGCTGTATGGATGAAACGTCACTCTCCAATCCTCAAAAGAGGGTTCTGGCCACTAGCGGCCCAGTGCTTTTAGCTCAACGGTCAGCACACTGGACTCGCAATAGAGGATACGGTGAAAGTGTGGGATCAAAAAATAAAAAAGATTATACAAAAATATAAAATTCACCAAATTTGGACAAAGGAGGTTTCGCCCCAACACCAGCAATATGATCCGATTAGTCGACTCATCGCAAAAAGAATCGGGGATTAGTCGACTAACAAAATAATTGTTTGTCGCAGCCCTAGTCAAAACATAATTGTACCGGTCTGGTAGATCAGCAGTTCTAACTCAATAATGATTTGTTTTATACCATTAAAAATCCATATAGTTGTTGCTTCTTTGTTACTTCAAACATCTCAGACATGAATATCCTCCTTACGATATTTGAACAAGTAGGATTCTCTAAAGTGACATTTGACATGACCTACCTTGGCCTTCCTGTGACAAAATTTAATTCAAATCTAATACGCCACTTGCAGTGAAATGGAATATCCATCCATCCATCTATTTTCAATACTGCTTATGCGTAAAGGCGGAATGCACGGGATTTGTCCCCAGTCAGTCGCAAGGCACAGAGACAGAGACAGACAAACATTCACACTCACATTCACACTGTCACTGAGTGGCAACTGAACCCATGCTGTCGACGTCAAGCGACTGTACCACGCACGACCTGTGAGTGAAATAGATCAGTAAAACAATAGGGACTGCAAAATAAATAGATCACATTGAAATTGATAGGATGCTTGATTTTACTTCGATAAATTGTTATGTTAAAAGTAGAGAAGCTTCTACACACACAGCCGTGTGGGAACTAGTGTCAATCTGTACACCTGCTCCTCTTCACGTATGCACCCGCATCGTCCAGGTTTGATCATATCTACACACAGGAGCACACACACACACACACACAAAATGTTCTGACATTACATAATCACATCAGGCCTGAACTTTGACAAACTTTATTCTTTTTTTTTTTTACACAGCTCTGATTGTCACCAGTGCGTCTGCTTCTTTTTCCAAGGCGAGGCCTCAATTTATTTCCTCAACACGTGCACAAACAGGACTGAGTGTGCCAGAACACAGCACAATTTTCTTACGTTCACCACTTCTGTACTTGACGCCCCTTATTCCATTAGAGCTTTTTTTTTTTTTTTTTTCCTCACTCGCCCAAACATGATGAGCACTTGCAGTTGACTCTCATGTAATAAAGAACCAAACAAAACATAACCCTTGCATGGGCTTGCTGTTCTACACCACTCAAAGCCTGCAAAGACAACAATAAACTGTTGCATTTGAGGATGACATGAACATTCTTCATTTTAAGACTCGTGTCTGAAATCTACAGCCTAAAATTGGATCAATGTCAATAAATGTCCCTGTCTTGGAAACCTACATTTGCCCCACTGTTTACAAGCAGGACTGAGCCATGTTTTCTTTCTTCTGGCTCCAGATGACTGAGCTTTTGGCTGATAACTACTTAGCAGCAGTTGAGGGGCGGATGTGTAAGACGGGAACAAAATGTCCTAGACGCAGAGTTGAAACTAGGTCAGGAGGTTTTAAAGACAAAGCATGTGGTTCCTCCTAGTGTCCGTTTTGTGTAGTGCTTGATAAAATATCATATTAAGGTGAATTGTGTTATGTAATGAAAAGACTTTGTTGCATGGTGGTTGCTGTGCTGCAAATTGGTTTCATCATGGGATCTGATTGGAGCGGTTATATTCTGTATTTACACAATATTTATTGTATATCGAAAGACTCATGGAAGAAATGTCCATGTGTTAACAATTTTACCAAAACGAAAAGGTAAATTTATTTGGATATTATCAACATCTTGCACGATATACACTAATTGTACGCAACATTTTTCACCAATACAATCAAAGGATATCCAATAAATAAGTAAAAAAGACTGTATTCAATATTTTGCCTTAACAAAGATGGTACTTTTCAATTTTTGATTGACACTGTATGTGAATTATTGTAGAATTTAGTAGTTATAGTTTGCAAAAGTAAAGAACTGCACTTCATTGTACAAGAAGGTGTTTCTAATATTTTTGAATAATGTTTCCTTCACTATTTTGAGCCAAGGCTTATATTTTACATGAGAAAAAGAACACCACCAAACATAATTGTCACGAAGTGGATAAACAGATTTATTCTGTACATTTTGCCAACTAGTGGAAGGGCTTTTAATTGTTCTGCCTGACACACTATACATTACTGGCATTGATAGATGGACAAAGATATATTTTTTGTATTAAATAAATAATTTCTGTACCAATTAAATGAAACTGAATAATTTCATTTAGCACACCTCTCTAATGGCACATTTGTGTGCCCGGCCTACTGGTGGGAATTACTTACTGATCAACCAAAATATTACCAACACCTGTTATGATAATGCATTATTTCATCAATCCCCAATAATACACATCTACAGACATAAAAAAAATATTATGTTGCAGGAACTGGGAGTTCTTTAACTTGTGGCTAATGCTAAAATAGACTTTTTTTTCAACACCCAAACCTATAAAATAATTCATGGTGTTATGCTTCCACTGAGAACATGTTAATCCTTGTCTGTTATTACATAATAATTACCTTGTTATCACAATTAAGATTAAATAAATCACAGAAAGTGCTTCAACTTTATCATTTTGCCCTGAATCAATTTTTTTATGAATCAATTGCCATTTCAATCATTTTTTTCTTCAGCATTATTTTAAAAGAAAATTACTGTCTGTCATCAATTTTACCCAAAGTTGTATTTTTTAAATCTGATGAGCATTTATTTGAGTCCTTGGAAAGAATTTACATATGCCATTAGCCCCTCTCCTTCTTTCTTTTTCCAAAAACCTGTCATTTGAACAGGGGTGTTTGTTGACATTTTATATCCACTGTAGCCTTTTCTTTATTTGTAAAGTGTCCTTGGGTGTCATGAAAGACGCTACATAAATCAAATGTATTTATTATTATCATTATTATTATTAATATTATTATTATTATTATACAAACATACATACATAAGTTCAATATACAGTATACTACTGTTTTTACCTTAATTGTACTACTAATTATTATGATGGATGCCCTTTTTTGGGCTCGAGCAGCTGCCCTCAAAAATATCTGTGCATGTGCCTGAGTGTTAGATCAAATAGTCGATGTCAATGTATCAGTTTATATCTCTTTTTAGATAGCCTATAGAATGTATTGTTTGGTTATTTGCCTTTTGGTTGACGAGCGAGCGAGAGAGAGAGAGAGAGAGAGAGAGAATGTGTGTGTGTGTGTGTGTGTGTGCGCACGCGTTGTTTGAGCGGTAAAATGTGTCCCCACCTCACCTCCACCTGGTGTTTGTAGCCCATTTTGTGGGGTGCTGATTCGAAGAATCACAGCATCACGAAACCTCTGAACCTAAAATCGCCCCTGATGTGAACTCTCGGTAATTGATTTCTGCATAAATTAGTCACAAACTGTGATCTGCTCTATCTCACTCACAACAGTAGACAAACAGGTTTACTAATACCACACAAACAGTGATATGTTCCCATGTTTGTACTGAATAAAACATAAACATAAAAGTGCATAAAAGTAGACTATATGAAACTTTGGATTTAATAACTGGTTGAAGCCCCTTTGGCAACGACAACTTGGCAGCCAAACATTTCCTGTTGTTCCAGATCAGACGTGCACAACAGTCAAGATGAATGTGGGACCATTCCGCTTTACAAAAATGTTTCAGTTCCGCAAGATCGCTGGGATGTCTGGAATGGTTCACAGGACGGCCATACTTGAGAGAAGCAACAGTGCTGAACTTTCTTCATTTAGAGACATGTTTACATGGGATTTCTTATACATTTACTATTTGTAATGTTTGAAACAAATTGTTGGCAGCTTTTTTCTGATATTAAGATTGGAAAAGCTTTTCTTTATAATATAACGACTTTATTCTATTTACAACTTTTTCTTGGAAATTTACTTTGTAAGAAATAACCCTAGGTTTGGTTTCATTACAACTAAAATACACTTTTTTTTTTTTTTTTTTTTTTGGTCTCATAACAATCTTTTGATAACTGTGGACTAACAGAAGCCCTAAATTGTAACAATAATTTTCTGGCAAAATTCGAGCCTGTTCTGCATTATTGTCCTGAGCAGCCAAATTCAAATCATCAGTGGTCTCTCATCTATTTTCATGATCCTGCAGCAAGGTTGTCTGCAAAAGCTGGAGGAGGAGAAAGAGACAGTGAAGGAACGTATTGCACACATTCACAGGGAAACAAGATTAAACTGTCCTTGCATGCCCCCTTCATCCCCGCTCTTTGTGTAGCCGGGACAAAACACAAAGCAAGCTTTGGAGAAGGTTTATCTCGGGGAGTAATTAAGGAATAAAACTTTTTTCCATCCTCTGATTGTTCCTATCACTATCTTTCTTGTGTTTCCTCCCCTCCATCAACTTTGCTCCCTCCCTTTGTTGGCATGGTGCTCCGCTCTAATCTGGTGTGCCATTCCCCTCCTTATTTGGCAACTAATTTCAGGAATTATTATCTCACTACTCACTGTGTGATAAAGGCATGTCTGTGATGATTCTGCTTGTATCTGGGTGTGCAGTGCGTGCGCCTTGATAAATTCTCTCAACTATATATAACATACAGTCTACACTATGTACGATCTCTTTGCAACAGTACCATGTGAGACTTTCTTTTCCCAGCAGTAACTCTGAGCATCATTCAAGCAGGTTCAGTGTAACATACAAGGGGAAACGCTACAAACAGAGGGAAAAAGTCGAATGCGACTTCACCTGTGATTCCTAAGAAGCAAGTTCATTTCCCCCTATACATTCATGCCTCCATGAGAATAAAAGTGACAAACCTGAACGGCAAAAGGGGCGGCATGACGGCCATCTGGTTAGCATATCTGCCTTACAGTTCTGAGGTTCTGTGTTTGAACCTCGGCTCCGGCCTTCCAGTGTGGTAGTTCTCTATGCCATGTTCTCCTTTCTCTTGGTACTCCAGCTTCCTCCCACATTCCCCCCCAAAAAAATGAATGTTAGATTCATAGACGACTATAAATAGTACTTTGGTGTGAATGGGCGTGTGAATGGTTGCTTGTCTATCATAAGCAGCAAAAGAAGTGTAGAAAATGGACGCAAGGATAATGCTCCACCTCAGTTTAACAGTAATTATTCTTAACGCCACATGATGGCAGTAGAGAGCATATTTTGGAGCCATCCAGTCACCAGAGCATCCTCACTCATCACTAACTTGGTTACAAATGTGAGCATACCTAAAATGAAATCATCTGACTGCTATTATGAAAACAACAGATCTGACAAAATTGTTTATAAAGCACGGCATAGGGCAGTTTTGATTAGAAGAGGGGGAAAAATAATTTCCTAATTATGAAGTGCAGGAATGTGAAGAAGAAGAAAAAGGATATAATTTTTTTGTCACAAACACAACACTGCTCTACTTTTGTTGGGTGGCACTTCATTATCCTGCCTCACATAAAAGACATCCATGAGACATGTGGGAGGATTATGTCAGAGCCCTTTTAAGAAGCAGTCTGGCTGTCATACACAGCATGGAATTCTTATTGAAATAAATGTCTGTTTTATGCCTTATTTGCTACGGAATTAATTGTATTAATGCATTATCCATTTAAATATTTCTTTTTTCTTTTTGCAACCACACATTCAGATAAGCATCATTTGACGTGAGCTTTGTGGAATTTCAACACAATTGCACAGATCAAATTCCAAGTACAGTGAAATCTTGGGTTATGAACTTAATTTGTTTCGTGACCCCGTTTGGAAACCAAAATGTTCTTAAACCAAGGTAATGTTTCCCTTTGAAATGAATAGAAATAAAATGAATCTGTTTCAGTCCTAGGTTATCAGGATGTGGTTAAAAATAAATAAAACACATTATTATAAAGAAACAAAACACTAAATAAATATGATAACAATTTATTGCTCATTAACTAAGGAGGGGAAAGGGAAGGAGGATGAAAGCTACTCATTGAAGAAGAGCCGCTTCCATAATAACACAGGAAAAGTCTGATTCAGGTGTTTTTTTTTCTGTTTATTTTCTAATTCTTTGGTTGATTTTGGCACAACACACCAATCCAGGAAAAAAAAACTTATTTTCATAAACTGCAACAACAACTGGGGAAACATTGTCATTTACAAGTTTAGTTGCTCTGTTGGCTATTTTGCTGCACATTTCTATTGATAATTTTTTTTTATTGCCTCGCTCATGCTGTCACCAGCATGTTCTCTTTTTTGTCAGTCTAACAGGGCCAAAAAAATCAACAAAGATACAGTGCCTACCTTTGTTGTATTGCGTGACGCACAGTCAATGACGGTTGCACAACGCTCAGATCCTTCTGTTCATCTATGAAAAGTGCTTCAGCAGGTCCCTTTTTTATAATCTTGGGTGCCATTCTGACTGTTTAGCCCTTTGTTTCGTTTTTTAGAAAAAGTTCCTCACAACGATAGCACACCTCCTTCAGCGAACATGAACCGTTTGTTGCTTTAATTAGAGAAACTATAATTGAATAAATACCATACACAGGATCTCGTTTGATGTGCGTCCCGCGTCTGAGACGCACTAAAATGAGCAGGGACCCATAAAGCATGCTGAATCTGCCTCCACCGACGCACTGCATTGCTAAATCACATATCTGTGTGTGTTGCTGAAGTGCTTCAGCGAATCACTATCCACTAAAAGTACGAGTCCTGTCTAGCAAGTGGCCAATCAGAGGCAGAGGAGGGCGTGTTATCATTCCATAAATACTACGTAGACTTTTTTCTGGACTCGACAAATTGTTATTGTTGTGGTTGCAGCTGGCGCGCCGCCCACAAAAGCAGCGAGTCGCTGCCGGAACGGCGTTGCCTCAGTCGATGCACAGAACTGGGGCACTTTAGGGAAAGTTAACTATTTATTCATGGGTTAAAGTATTGCCGTAGTGCCGGAAATCCCGCGTATGATATTTCTGGTAACACGTCCCCCCCCCAAAAAAAATGCTCATGTGACGTGCGCGAGCGTTCTACATAGAGGTGTACGTGCACTGTAAAAACATCAACCATCTGGTTTGTAATAGTATGGTAATCTTTTATTTCACTTTCACTGCGACTGAGGAAGATTTACTTCACTTTTTCCTCCGAAGGAGGCGGCGGCGCCGCTCACTGCGGACAGGCTTACCGAGTTTCACATGCGGGGAGTGGAGCAGTCAAGAGCTTCGCAATCGAGAAGTCTGCAGGCTGCCGGTTGTCTGTCTATTCCTGGGCAGTCCACAGTGGCCAGTCAGGTAGCCGCTCTGTGCCAAAATGAAGCATATAACCCCGAGGAATGTTTGAAGTGTAGTGCAGCTAGCGGGCTAGCTAGCTGGCTATCTGCCATCTTAAAGCACAACCAAGTGATCCACCATGCCGTCACAGTTTGTGGGCTGGATGTCGCTGGCTAAGCACAGTGTCGCCGTCCAAGGTAAACCCAGTCAAACCGGGCCTTTCACATCCAGATGAACTCAAGTATTGTACTTCAGTTCAGTTTTGACAAACAAAGGGTGTGTACTGTATGTCATTTAGGCCCAATTTGTCCTGCTTATTAAATCTGTTACAATTATCTGACATTTTAAGTTACTGTACATAACCGTTTTTATATTCTCCCCTTATCCAGTAAATAATATTTACCACCCAAGATTTTCAATATTAATGTTGTTATCAACTAAAAAGTGTCAATTTGGGAAAATTCTTCTATTTCCTGAGATCAATAAAGTCCTTAAAATCCTTTTGTGTAAAAGTATATATAACCAAGTCATTTTTTCATCCGCTGGTTATAACTGGTGTTTTTGTTGCATTTACAGCACTTCAATGTTTTGAAAGGCCTATGAACATACCTATAACAATACAAACACAGTTTAACACAATATATTGAGAGAGAGCAAGAGCAGTGGATAACACAACTGCCAAGAACTGTAAATATGGGTTAAAATATGCAATATAGTTTGCACTTCTCAGCGGGAACTTCCCACTGGGATCACTTATCACGTAAAAGTGCATATATGTGAAATGCCATTATGAAACAAATACAAAGGTTTTGAACAAACATAACCTCTAAAAACAGTTGTTGTTAAGGGTTGTTAAACTGAAATATGTAAAATTATCTGAGACTTCACTGTTGTGTCAAGATACCAAACAAAAAAGGGTAAATTGTAACTTTTATTTTTCGGAAGTTAAGCGCTTTTTTAGAACACATATCATTTTCTATTTTTATTTACTTGCTCTGCGGGATGGTGGGCGACTAGTTAGCACATTTGCCTCACAGTTCTGAGGACCGTGGTTCAAATCCCAGCCCCACCTGTGTGGAGTTTGCATGTTGTCCCCGTGCCTGCGTGGGTTTTCTCTGGGTACTTCGGTTTCCTCCCACATCCCAAAAACATGCATGCTAGGTTGATTGAAGACTCTAAATTTCCCGTAGTTGTGATGTGAGTGTGAAAGATTGTTTGTTTATATCTACCCAACGATTGGCTGGTGACCAGTTCAGGGTGTACGCCGCCTCTTCCCCAAAGATAGCTGGAATAAACTCCAGCACGCCCGCGACCCTAGTGAGGAGAAGTGGTATAGAAAATGGAAGGATGAATGGATTTACTTGCTCTTATTGTGAAATGCAGCCTTATTTTTATTTAAGTAATAGACTTACATAGTCTCCAGTGTAAAATGTTCTATCCATACATACTGTAAATTGATTTTTTTTTTATGAAAATAAAATGATTTCCTGACTTCCTTTACCACATCAATCACAAATGCTGTCAGATTTGTGATTGAATGATTGAGGAGGTGGAGGCGGAACCTCCGCGTAAAACGGATTTCCGCCTTACGCCGTGGAGCAGATACTGTAATGACTGCAGTTTTCACCTTACATACAAGCGTTATGCACAGTCAATGTTCGTCATGCAGCGCAAGTAGAAGCACAACATACAACCTTCCGTTTGTCCATACCAAGGCCGTTCGCAAACCAAAAATAATACGTTACTAGAGGTAATTTGTCTATAAAGATTTTCTACGTAACCTGAATTGTTATTAATTAATTAATTGTTCCACTGTATTATTTTTTACTGAACAAAAACACAGCCTGATTGTTAAGGAAGAAGCGGACGGCCACAAAGAGAAGAAAAGGGAGAGAATGAAGGCGAGAGTGGGGATGTTGTGAGAGGCTGTAATATAATACAATAATCGATCGCCCCATTCTTGGACTGAATTCGCGCATTTCGCTCTCCACGCTTTGCTTTTTAGCCACAGGATCATATGAAATTGTGTGTGTGTGTGTATGCATTTATATATATATATAAATATATAGTGACTCACATATGAACTTTAAATGAAATCCCATTCCTAATCCATAGGGTTCGATATGACGTCGATCCACCCATTTTATTTCCTCCCTGATGGAGTCCACATTTCAACACTGCTTCGGCAAGCTTGGAGGGCATTATTGTGGTCATCATGGAGCCGTGGCCTCTTTTCCTGGGATACTTTGCCTGCTGCTTTGGTCGATGTGAAGCGCATCATTGGCATCTGTGGTAAATATAAAGTCCCAATGAAAATAAACCGTCAATAAAGTGCCCACTCTATCAATAGTGGATAACTGAGGACTTTTTTCTTTTTGTTGTATTTATTTATTTTTTTTGTTAATTGTTGATTGATTGTTGATTGTTGAATTGTTGATGGTTGCTCCACAACCGTCGCATGCATCATCCATTATCGCCCCGGCAATGGTCACGCCAACATAAGCTTCAGAATTTCTCGACCCCTCAACAGTATCCACGACGGTACCATATTCTCCATCACCTGTGTCAACAGCCTTTTCTCTGGAAATATTTAAAAGTACAACTTATTAATATTACCAAAAAAACAAACAAACAAAAAAAACAAATCAGATAAAAAGACCCACCATCTTGGTCTTGAAACTAGGCATATGGTGAGTGCTATCAAAACCTTTCTGCCCATGTAAGCGGCATGGACTTCTTGAGGAGCCAGTAGAATTCAGGATGGACTTTTATGTTATGCCCAAGGAATTTGGCCTGCTGGTCCATCTCAATGTCCGTCATTTTCAGCACAGTCAACGATTTAGATGCATGCTTAGGCAGCCTGGCAGATGTAAGTCAAGTCATGTCAACTTTATTTATATAGCCCTTAATCACAAAAGAGTCGCAACGTGCTTTCGAGGTCCACAGTTGGCAATGACTGACAACATCCCCTAATCTAAAACCTCCCAATTGGGCAAGGAAAAATTATAAACCCCATTTGGGTGAAAACCTTGAAACCTTCAGAAGGGACTGCAGATGGGGGGGATCCCCCTCCCAGGATGACCAGGCTACAAAGTATGTCGAGTGGGCAACGTTTATTACATTGTATGGTGCTGTACAATCTTAATTAAGATGGCGTAGGAGTCGATTTAGAGAGATGAAGCACCGCAGGTCGACGCCTTTGGGAAAGGGGTTCTGCCTCAGGACCTGGCCCGGTCGGTCGCGGCAGAATCCTCCATAGCAACGACTCTGGGGAAGTGGTCCACCTCAGATTTTGTCCCAGCTGGTCGGCGCAGAATCCATACAACAACAGCGTCAGATTCGGTCGTCATCACGTAGCCCTCTCTCCAAGCAGGAGAAGAGGGGAGAAGAGATAGGACAAGCACCAGTGAAACAGGCCTAGGTGTACTTAATACTAAATGCCAAAGAGTAAAAATAAGTCTTAAGTCGGGATTTAAATATTTCTACTGAGGTAACAGCACTAATAACCGTAGGTAAAGCATTCCAGAGTACTATAGCCAGAACAAAACAGAAAATGCTCAAGATCCTGCGGACTTCTTTCTCCCTCTCTGAGTCACCGAAAGATCAGCGTTTTGCAAGCATAGGTTTCGGGACGGAACATACGCTACAACAAAGTCAGTGAGATAAGTGGGTAGTAATCTGTGGAACATTTTTTGAGTAAGTAACAGAACCTTAAAATCACATTTCAAGTGGACCGGGAGCCAAGGCGATTTGGCCAGTATCGG
This sequence comes from Phyllopteryx taeniolatus, assembly GCF_024500385.1. Classification (NCBI taxonomy): domain Eukaryota; kingdom Metazoa; phylum Chordata; class Actinopteri; order Syngnathiformes; family Syngnathidae; genus Phyllopteryx; species Phyllopteryx taeniolatus. The sequence continues at coordinate 7,500,390 of NC_084511.1, read as the reverse complement.
GCTAATATGATAAAACTTTCTCATCCTCGTCAGAAGTGACATGGGAGACTTTGCATGGCCCCTGAGGTAGTCTGAACTCTGAGTTTGTTTAATGGCTCTTGGTCTTGCAAAAAGGTATTGGCGGTCTTCAACAACACCACATGAATTTCTCTGCTGAGTTGTAATGCACACTTCGTTTTGGGTGTCAGTTGAATTGGGATGGGATAGCCACAATTCCCCTTGATGATAATCCTTGAGAATTGCCTGCACAGCTTTTTCTCCACTTCCTAGAGTTCCTGGCCCACATCTGTGTGGGGATCAGCAGTGTCTGTTGCTAAAAATGCAGATACAGTAAAGGCATGGCTGCATCTCTGCCCTCCCGTTGCCGGCTGAAGAAAAATATCTTTGCCAGCTCCATTCCAGCTTTGGTAGAAGGGCTTTGAACAAGGGATTTGTAGTGTTCAAAAACAGCAATTGATATCAATATTGGTGAAATTAGGATTTTGTATTTACCAAAAACGTCCATCCAGCTGTCCCACAAGGAGTGTTGATTGAGGGTCCGTAGACCATCGATGGCTCTGGTCAAGCTGCCATCTGAAGCAGTATTGTTTGTTCTCCAAACATACAGCAAACACCTCCCTCTCTTGCGAGGAGCATGTCGACAGCTATGCGGTTTTTGAACGTCCTTGAACTGCTCATGTACAGCTTCCAACCCACTCTGAGTCCAATTTCCTAATCTCTGTACATTGAAGTGGATATAGTTTATCCCATCAACATTTTTATTAATCGTACACCAACAGCATATAAGTATTCAAATTCTCCTGCAACTTGGTCAGCTAATTTGTATTGATTAGGAACCCCACGAGGAACACCTATGGCGTCGATGTATGTTTTATGTTGGATAATTTTGCCTCTGCCAGGATAAACCTCATTTTTGTCTATGTTCTAGATTGGACAAAAACATTGGTGCCCTTTCCATTAAATCTTGAACAGGCATAGGGTATACTGATACATGCGATATCAAAGTGATAATAGCGCACAATCCAGATATATCTTTCAGTAATCTATCAAACAGTCTATCATCTCCGCACCACCACCAGATGTCGCTCCGTGATACTGGCATAAACTGTGGTCCGACTTTTAAGGTTACTTTACACTGTGTGTCGTTCAGTGGTCCTAATTTTTTGCCTTTACAAAGGCCTGGGACCCATGCAAACAACACAATCTTTTCTCGCTACATTTGCTGCTTGTTCCATCAATAGTAACCATATTGTTATTTTGTCCTGAAACTCCTGTGACAACAAGGAACCAATCATCAGTAGTTATGTTGTTAACCATTAAAATTTGTCCACCTTTCTTTGAAGTTTTCAATGGCATTTCTGGTTTAACACGGTTCCTATAGCACAATGCTACTTGGAAGTGGGGATCTTTTCCGCCAGAATAGGCCCACAAGCTCACCATCAAACACACTGGGTGACTTGATTTGTATTTCAATATTGAACTATGGGCCGTTTTGCTTATGTTAAACTTCTTTCTATGTTCTTTTGCTATTTTTTGTGACCAACTGGACCAATCATAACCTGTTTCACCAATGAGGTGTTCCCATCTAAAGCCTATAGTTGCATACCAGTCATATCCAAATCCCCAATTCTGCCCATTCTCTTGAGCATCATTGGTGAGAGCCGCATATGGAATTATGATTAAAGCAGTTTGATTTTGGGGGCACAAAATATTAAACCGTTTTGCCGCGTTTGGAGGCCATGCCCACAGTTCTGGTCATCAGCTGTACTCCTTTTGATACGAGTTAATGATTCAAAATGTTTTTATTATTGGGTTTGTCATATTGGTCCAGTTGGTAGGTGATTTTCTATCTAAAAAATGGGTTTTATCATTGAGGGTGGGACGTCCCATGTACCACAAAAACAAAACCAACACCATAGTAGCCAAAGTTGCTACGTAACAACTTATCGAATCTCATAACCAACGTGGGTGTGCCTTTCTGCTGAGTTCTCACTAAAAGGGTTGGTGTCTTTTTTCTTCACTGACCAGCAAGCGTTTTCAGAATCTACACATCTGCTCCCGCTCCGTTATCAGACTTTTGCTCACCTTCCCTATTTGAGTACCCAGCTGAAATGACTCTTTTACAGTGTGTTAAATGAACCCACTTGTTTCTTTCTGCTATTTTTTTAGGGCTGTAAAGTGTCAATCTATCTGTGCCACCATCCCTCCGGTTGAGACATGTGACACAGCATGGCTCAATATAGCAGCCCATTCGAATAGTTTTTTTTTTTTTTTCTTTCTCTGTGCTAATGTAAATTTCATTTTGTAGTTTTGCACTTTGTTTTTCCCAATAATTGCGTTCTTGTTGTGGAATACTCATATTGGCTATCAGTATAGATTGTACCATCTTTATTTATCATTAGTTTGCATGCCTCGGTTAATGCTACTAATTCAGCAGCTTGGTCAGCCAATTCCTGACAATCATGCTGCGTGCCTTCATCAAGTAAGGGTATTAGTGTGGCTGGATTTAAGGTTGTGCATCGCTCAACAGTCAAATGTGGTTGTGACAGCAAGATGGCCATGCAAGATAAATGTCTTGCAGGTGATAAAAACGCCATATTTGTTTGCAATAGGAGAGCAGACACTGTATGTGGGACCTTAAGAGTTAATGGATGAAATAAAACAATTGTGGAACTGCTCTCTACTGCCCTCAAGGCTGCTACAACTGCTCTGACACAATGTGGTAATGCACACGTCACGCTGTCCAATTTAGTTGAAAAATAAGCTATTGGTCTTAGCTTATCACCGTATTGTTGTGTAAGTACGGAGGTCATGTAATAGGTTTTACAATCTACCATTTGAATGAATGTTTTATCATTAAATTTGGAAGGCCAAGCGCAGCACTCGACACCAAATGTTGTTGAATGTCACAGAAGGCCTTTTCTGCCTCTGTATTCCATTAAACAGGTGATGTCATTTTAAGGTTGTCTTCATACATTAATTTTGACAATGGTGCAACAATTTCTGCATAGTTTGGAATCCATGCTCTACAATAATTTGACAGACCTAAAAATTATTTTTATATGTTTCTTCGTCTGTGGTTTAGGATTTTTTAAGACTATAGCTTTCCTGTCTTCTAATATAGTCCTTCCACCTATACTTAAATTATGGCCTAGATATTTGACTTGTCTTTTACACCATTGCAATTTATTTTTGTTAACTTTATGTCCCTCTTCTGCTAGATGATGCAGTAAGGCCAATGAATCTTTGCATGTCTCTCCATCTGGAGATGCCAGAAGACATGCGTGTTGTCATAACTTGTGAATAAATGGTTGGACTTTCACAGTAACCTTGCGGTAATCTAGTAAATGTATATTTTTTTTCCTCAAATGTGAATGCAAACCAAAATTGACCAAAAAACCAAAACCAAAAAAAATGTCTTATGTCCACTACTGTAAACACAGTAGCGTCTGGTCTTAATGAATTTAACAATGTGTGTGGATCTGGTACGCATGCTGCTCTCTGTATTACTGCAGTATTTACTGCCTGTAAGTCTCCAACCCACTGAAGGTGGGGCCTTTTTTACAGGGAAAAATGGGTGTGTTACATGGTGATTCTGGACACTCCACTATAACTCCTGCCTTAATTAGTGTTTCAATTACCGGTTTGATTCCTTCATGTGCATCTGATTTTAATGGATATTGATGAATCCCTGGTCTATATTCTGTTTTGGGTCTAATTTGTACTGGTAAAGCCCCTTTAATAAGGCCTACATCAAATGGTCCTGTGGACCATAATTTTTTGGGAACTTTTTTTTTTATATTTCTTCATCAATTTCAGTGAGGATCATTTGGTCTAATCAAACAGGTTGCATGTGTTTCCCTTCATCACCCTGTATTGTCCAAAACATCGCCTTCCTAATTAGACCAGTTGATGCACTGTATTCCAGTTTGTTTTCTATTTGCTGCCAATCATCTGTCTCCTGTCCTTGTTTTACTAATGTTCCCATATGTTTCCACTGTGACTCATAATCTTTGCACAATGAAATATATGGGACACTTGTATTTTTATACAGTTCCTTTAATTTGTCTGGTAAAATAATTCCTGCCGCGACTTTTGCTTCATTGTCTGAGTACAGATAATCTACAGTAATTTTATCAGGTGTCGCATGTCGTAACTTTTTTTCATATCCTGGTTACACAAGAGGATTTGTTTAGTTGGGAAGCAGGGTGGTTTAGTCATGCGGTAGTTTGTCCGTATTCTCTTTTATTTTATATAATTTGATTCCTGCAACGCGGCTATTTTTTGTGTATTTAACCAACCATTAAAGCCGTGTTCAGTTATCCCTGTCTCTAAATATTAGATTTTATCAGGATCCTGTTTTTTTTTTTCTTTTTTTTTTTTAATTTACTTTAATGAACTTCCAACCTTTACACTGCAGTGTATCCCTGTTTTTTATTTTACTACTTCCTTTCCCCATTTGAAAGAATTTGGTTCAATGTAATACTACCTAGGGTAGTCTAGAACACTGTTTCTTTTCAGTAGGACGGTGATTCAAATTTACTTTCTGTGGTAATTCTCACTTCAACTCTTTCGAGTGGAGAATTATTGCCTTTGCATCCACAAAAGTCCACCGTTTACTTTCCCACTGTTTTGGTATGGAATGAAAAACCTAGTGGTTTCCCATTTCCCATTTACACTCTCATTCAAACAGTTTTCATTCACACTGGCTCGTCAGAGGACTCCGCCGTCCTATACGGAATTGAACTACGACCCCACGAAACTTTCCTAGTTTCTTTATTTTACCCGCCATTGACTAGTATTCACAGGGTTTATTAAACACAGAATTTAAGTACGTACAGGACTCCGCCGTCCTCGCAGAATTTGTCGGACTCCGCCGTCCTTTTTCCTAAAAAAAAATTTAAATTTAACTCACCAAAATCGTCTTCAATCCTGTGGATTGTCGTCAACCTTCAGATCCCAGTTGAGGAGAACGAAGACCAGTCCCGTAAAGGGTCTTACTTGCCGTGGCCACGGTCTCTTAACTGGAAGTCGGCTCCACAACTGGAATCCTCGGGTGTGTTGACATCCGGCTCGAAGGACCAATTTAATGTTGGATTTATCTTACCCAACATTAGAAAAAATAGACACAAAAGGAATGAAGACGCTGGTTTCTTTTTCTCATGAGGAGGGCGTATGGGAGATTGTTCAGATTACAGCCTCTCAACACGCTCTACACAATCTCTCCTGTCGCTCCTGCATTTATTTGAAAATAGGGAGGTTTCTAAGTTTACATGACATAACGTACTAAGCTACAAGACACAACACACTAAGGATAGGGTTTCAAGGTGAAAACATGGGACCAACACCTGCCACGTCCCGGCCACGTCCTTCTCTCTGATGATTCCTGCTGAGTCATCTTCTTGAAGGCGAGACATCTCCCTTTCTCAAAATTGTCCATAATACGAATGCAAGCTAAGCAAATAAATGATAACTTCTAAAATATATTTAACAATCATGCATTTGGGTGAGATACAGGTATGTGTGCATTTTTTTAACACTTTGGTAAAAGATATATTCCATTGAGACTCCCTAATGTGCCTCAGCGCTGTAGCCGGAATCTACTTATTTCATATTTCATGGCGGACTTCTTGGAATTTAGTGGCTTTCTTTACAAGCTCTTTGCTCGATACTAATAATAACTTTATCATTTTCTTGGAAAAAGTCCTTGACAGTAGGAACAGTGCAGGATGTCACTTCCCTCCACGTCTGGTCTGGTTGCTTGAATAACACCAGTTCGCCCTGTCCTGACTCCCAAACTACAACATCAATCCAGCCATCCAAATATCCCCTTTTGTGAATGTGATTGTTTTGCTTTTTCCACTCCAGCGACTGCTTGGGGAGAATTAGTGATTTTGGCGACATCACATTGGTGCGTATTGTATGTACACATTGTAGATGCTGAGTCATCTTGGCATATAGTTTAGCCTTAGAGCAATAATGTCTGTTGTTGCAAATTTTTTTATCTGCTTCTTTTTGGATAGGCACAAACAACTACTTGGTCATTAGAATACTGCATGAAAGCATCTTTCATCTGAAACAGGAAAATAAATTGCGTGACCTTATGCCGTAGCTCAGACTACACGATTTTAGCCCCAATATTGGCCCGATTAGCCACCGTGGGCAATTTCCCACAACATTTCTTGTTGTGTGCCATAATCCACGACCAACGATTTGGCCCTACAATAGCCCAAAATGAAAGTCTAGCGTGTTTATTTTTTATTTTTTTTTTATCTTCCGTGTAGTGTGACATCAACGACAACTCTCTGACAGCGCACCCTGACATCGACCAATAGAATTGCGTATTGTGACCGACGCATCGCTTCCGGTGCTTGCTATTGTCAACATACTTGCACGCCGTTGTCAAAATGTATTCACACGCACAAACCAATGTTTACCGAAATTTTAGAGCATGATTCGACAGAACGCTGACATGTTTCCGTACCACCATTAATGCTAGCAGTTTTGTTGCCAGCTTGCGAGCTGTATCGTATTAAAAGTACGTTAACATACCACAAGCAATCCTTGAATGAACGTCCTCTCCCGAGCACTGATGACGACTATGACACGTTTTTCCTCATTTTGTTCTTTTTTTTTTTTTTTCAACCACAATACATTGGTGAAATCCATTTTTGTTGTTGTCGCCATGGTAACGGGTGCATCCGGTCGCTTTGACCGGTGACACAATTTCTGGTTCCGCTTCTCTGAATGGGTTTGATTTGACAAGATAAGGCCAATGGCCAATAGCCTATCCCAGCTTTATTCAGGCGAGAGGTGGGGTACACCTTGGACTGGGGACCAGCCAATCGCAGGACACACACAAACAAACAACCACTCACAGTCACATTCATGCCTACGGGCAATTTAGAGTCGTCAATTAACTTACCATGCATGTTTTTGGGATGTGGGAGGAAACCGGAGTACCTGAAGAAAACCCACACAGGCACAGGGAAAACATGCAAACTCCACACCGGATTTGAAACCGGGTGCTCAGAACTATGAGGCAGATGTGCTAACCAGTCGTCTATCATGCCGCCGTTTTACAGTTCACTCTTTGTAAACTATTTGTGTAGTTTTAGTCAGCGAACACAGTGGTCCTCCGATGTAAAGTGTCTTCGAAATGGCCAGCCCAGCTGGCTGGTCAACATTTGGAAGGAAAGAATGTGTGTGATCCTGCAGGCAGGTGGAGCCCACACTGCATAGGCATGCTCAGAATAGTTGTTAGAATCATTTAAAATTGTCTTCCTTACGGTATGGGGACCTAACTTTTAGTCCTCAGACCACAAGCGGCCCCCTGATCTACAGTGGAAACAGATATACAGTGGGTACGGGAAGTATTCAGACCCACTTAAATTGTTCACTCTTTTTTTTTATATTGCAGCCATTTGCTAAAATCATTTAAGTTCATTTTCCACATTAATGTACACACAGCACCCCATATTGACAGAAAAAAATTGAATTTTTGAAAATTTTGCAGATATATTAAAAAAGAAAAACTGAAATATCACACAGCCATAAGTATTCAGACCCTTTGCTCAGTATTTCGTAGAAGCACCCTTTTGAGCTAATACCGCCATGAGTCTTTTTGGCAATGATGCAACAAGTTTTTCAAACCTGTATTTGGGGATCAGCTGCCATTCCTCCTTGCAGATCCTCTCCAGTTCTGTTAGGTTGGATGGTGAACGTTGGTGGTCAGCCATTTTCAGGTCTTTCCAGAGATGCTCAATTGGGTTTCATGTGTCTTGCACTGAGGAAAGGCTTCCGTCGGGCCACTCTGCCGTAAAGCCCTGACTGGTGGAGGGCTGCAGTGACGGTTTACTTTCTAGAACTTTCTCCCATCTCTCAACTGTATCTCTGGAGTTCAGCCACAGTGATCTTTTGGTTCTTCTTTACCTCTCTCACCAAGGCGCTTCTCCCCTGATTGCTCAATTTGGCCGGACGGCCAGCTCGAGGAAGGGTTCTGGTCGTCCCAAACATCTTCCATTTCATTATTATGGAGGCCACTGTGCTCTTAGGAACCTTAAGTGCAGCAGAAATGTTTTTTGTAACCTTGTCCAGATCTGTGCCTTGCCACAAGTCTGTCTCTGAGCTCTTCAGGCAGTTCCTTTGACCTCATGATTCTCATTTGCTCTGACATGCACTGTGAACTTTAAGGTCTTGTATAGACTAGTGTGTGGCTTTCCTAATCAAGTCCAATCAGGATAATCAAACACAGCTGGACTCCAATGAAGGTGTAGAACCAGCTGAAGGATGATCAGAAGAAATGGACAGCACCCGTGTTAAATATATGAGTGTCACAGCAAAGGGTCAGAATACTTTCGGCTGTGTGATATTTCAGTTTTTCTTTTTTAATAAATTAGCAAATATTTCAACAATAAAACAAATTTCTGTCAATATGGGCTGCTGTATGTACATTAATGAGAAAAAACATGAACTTAAATAATTTTAACAAATGGCTGCAATATAACAAAGAGTGAAAAATTTAAGGGGGCCTGAAAACTTTACGTACCCACTGTATGTCCCCAAGATGTGATGGGTACCAGCACAAACACACAGAGCAAGATTTGTGGGTTTTTAAAGGATGTGGATCAATAGTGAATAAAGATGCCTGTTGCCTCCTTTAAAACATCTTGTAATCTGTCATGCTCATTCAAAGTATTTATTTTTTTAGCAACAAGGCTTAAGTTGACCCCACCATTTTCTTTTTTTTTGGGGGGGGGGGGTTGAAAAGAGATAGATAGAGAGAGAGAGAGTCTTTTTATTGTCATTATGAAACAACAATATTTTGCAGAGAATCCCGGCTTGGGACACACACAGAAATATCACACACAAGAGTAGAACACTTGTAAATTAAAAATAAAAAAGAAATTAAAAATAAAACATTAAATGTATACAGAATTATTCGCATATCCTGCACACATACACATATACAGTACATACATACACATATTCATACATACATACATAGGACATTACACAAAATGTATGGCACATAAACTGAGAGATTACTGGAATGGTTGCTGGTCAAAGAAGAAAAGATTCACTTTCCAAGACATGCTGAGTCTTTTTGTCTCTATCACACACGCGCACACACACACACCCACACACACAGGCACACGCACTCACACACACGCACGCATGCATGCACAAAGCCTTTATCCTGTATTTATAGGACAGGGCCTTGGTATTTGAACAGCTTTGGTATCAACGTTGAGCTGAATAAAAGCGCAGACCTCGATTTGAGGCAATGCTTGTCATACAGGGAGCATTGAGCCATCAGGCCTGGCAGCTTGAAACATTGGTGAAAAATGACTCACGGGGGCTCCAGATTTGGCCTTGGATTAACAAGGGAGAGAAGGAAGGGAAGGACGGCATTCAGCATTTTGGATTTTCAAAGCTCCAAAAATAAAAGATTTACGCATCCAGAGTCTCTTTCTCTCTCTCTCTCTCTTTGTGGTTCATATTGGAAATAACGTCCATTTCCCAGCTTTTCTCCGCAGTCTTTGTGACGTGGGCACTGGGTGGATTGGGCGGTATAGCTTGCTGTGATCTGATGAGATGTCCACCACAGAGGACTTGCTCCTCAGAGGCCAGATCAGTCGGGGTGTATTCAGCACTCAAAGCTGAGGTGGGAGGCAAGAAAGTGCGCGAGAGGCAATTGTGACCTTTGGAGAACACAATTCAAAGAATATCTCGATAAACCGGCTCAGTTAATGTCAGCCCCACGCTGTGCCTGCGCTTGCTGATCTTTTATTTTCCTGGACAGGAGCAATTCTGGACAGGGTTGAAGGTGAGCATAACAGCAAGGAGGACCGATGGATGTCGAGAATAGCACCAATTTAAAAACATTGTGCCAGCAAATTTAGTATGTTTTTAAACTCTCCTATCCCCTTGTTGTTTGATCAGATGTCCTGTTAAGCACGCACACAAACACACACACATACACGCACACACACATGCAGGCAGATTCTCATTTACATCTTCAACAACAAACAAGATGGCCTCTATCTGTACAATGACACCCTGACAGAAAATCTATATTCTTTTGCCCTAATGCATTTCTCCATCTAACTCTAACATGTGCCTCATTTCCCCCTATCTACAGTGTGTGTATCTGCTCCTTAACCATGACTAGCATAACTGTTTTCAAACATTTGCAAGGCTGAAATGGCTTCCTCCATACAGTCTAAAAAAACAAACAAACAAACAAACAAACAAACAAACAAAAACAAAAAAACGCAAGTCTCAAGCCACCATTGGCTTTCTTGCATGAATGACCTGATGTCATTTGACTGGAAAAACAAGTTGGATAGACAAAAGATCAGTGAGGTTTTCAAAAGGCAGCTTGATGCTCATTAACATTGTTCTGCAACACGTGATTTAATAGTTTTTTTTTTTGCATTACAGTAATTGTGTGTATATTTGTGTTCTAACTACAATTCTACAATTGTAAACTAGCAAACAATTAGTTGATGTGGCCAAAGTATTGATTTTAAAAAAAAAGTCGACTGCAGTTCATATTGTACATGAGCTGAATACTTTAGATCGGCACATCCACACTATTTAATAAGACCCAATGAGATCCATTAATGAGCTGTGTGAAAAGATTTGCCTTTATAATCCCCAGTTTGAGTGTCATCTATATTGACGTATTCCTTTTATACTTTGAGGGGTTTCTGCTTTTTAAATATTATCATTGGAATAATGTTAGTAGGACGGAGCATTATTATTAGCTACTTCATGGGGACCCTCAGCATTATGAAATGCGAGCTGCCGTTTAAGCATTCGATTAGAGCAAAGCAGGAGTTCAAAGAACGTTTCTGCTTTCCTTTTTGAGATGTCCGTTCTATTTCCATCCACCAGGGGGCAGTCTTAAATGAGGTATCGCTTTTAATCGTGACGGGAGAGTGATGGGGCTGGTGCAGTCTTCAAGGAGAGAAAGAAAGGGAGGATAAAGGTGGAGACCAAAGAGAGGAAGGGCATGTGTATGTGACTGCATTGCACAAGCCCTCTTGACTGTGGTTTGACATCTAGAGCCCCTTGTTTTACATCTCAACTGTGTTTGGGACTCTCCCCACTGTAAAAGCGTAATTACCACTGACACTGGTACATTTCTTTCCAGACACACGCCAGGGCTTTGCCAAGGTGATTAGTATGCTTGCTGTCTCCAGGGCACTCATAAATACAAAAACCATGGGCCATCAGTGCATTAGCCATATATTTGTTTTGTCTCTTACCCATTAATGTGAACTTACTCTTATTAATAGCTCCCAAGGACAAAGGGCGATTTGTATGCATGTTTTATTTCTGCGAGTACATCATTAGTATAGTGTTATGTATAATTCTGGGGGATTTTCTGGCTTCCTTCTTCCGGGATTTTTTTGAAGTGTAAACAAACATCCCATCATAGTAATCACAAATCATTTGATCACCTATCCAGCTGGGACAAAATGACAATAACAACAGTTATTCTTTTTGTTTTAGTAGGCAACAAAACCTCAATGGCAAAGATTACATTTTTCAAGGAAAATTAACATTCATCACCATGCACTTGATAATTAAATCCAATTCTCAGCCGTCACATCATGTTAACAGCCTTGGGATGTGACACAGACACAGTAAAAAGACATCTTTCCTGCGTTCTCCTGTATTCAGGGACAGTCTTAGCCACATTACACTGATGTGCGTAATAGACTGAGTGTCATGCATTAGTATCCACAATAGGGGAATTTCTTTGAAAAGTCACTGTGGGAACATTTCCTGTTAAAGCCTGTAATTAGGAGCTGGGCGAATAAACAGGATCTTTTTGATAACTGCAGATTATCTTGAATTTTCACTTTCTGTGTAAACATGCACACATGGACAAAAGCCTATCTGTAAATCTATTTTTTTTGTCTTGCATGCTTTAGAAAAACAAAACTGCATAATCGTGCATTTGGTAATGTTATTATAGGAATTTAGTGGCTCTCTTGGCTTTCTTTGTCTGCAAATGTTATCTCATTACCAATTAATGAAGAGGTGAGAAGTTTTTCTTGTGAACATACTGTAATTTCCCCCCAATGCAAACACAACACCTGCTGTGTCTTTTCAACATCTGAAAAGTGCAGATATAATTTTTTGCTGTCTTTAATAGCTTGCTGTCTTATGTGTGAGTTCATTTGTTTTAAAAAAAAGTGCCATAATATTGCTAATGTTTTATTTATCAGTATTTAATTCATTAGTATTTATTCATGTATTAGTGTATTTAACTGATTTTATGACCAAGACTACTGCACTCAATTTCATTCTTTCAGTTTATGCATTAGAATGACAAAGAAAAAAATCTTGACTCCTAAACTTTGAGTGATGTTGGTGTCAAATAAACATCCACAAACATGGAGAGGTCAAAAGCCTAAAATGTACAAAAGAAATATGCTAATGTAAAACGTTGCTATTATTCCCCAACCACCTCCCCAGAGCTGTTAATTTGATACACAAAGCTCTTACAATGACTGAGTTGAGTTTTTTTAACATTCAAAATGAATAGCAAAAGGTCCTTAGGGGCACATTTAGGTGGGAAGAAGCAGAGGTGGGTAGAGTAGCCAAATATTGTTCTCAAGTAAGAGTACTGTTACTTTAGAATAATATGACTCAAATAAAAGTAAAAAGTAGTCATCCAAATATTTACTTGAGAAAGAGTAAGAAAGTACTCAATGAAAAAACTCCTCAAGTAAAGAGTAATTTGTGAGTAACTTGTGATTTTTTTTTTAAATCACAGCATGAACATCAAATAAAATGAAATAAAAAATAATATATGGGAATTGACACACACAGGCCACCATATAAATTTTTTAACTGCCCAAAATCAACAACTCATGCATTCGGCACAACAGAAATTTTATTTGCTGTATTCGCTTCAATGACTTCATGAAGAAGCTGTGTGCGTGTATGACACCATAGCTAATTTTGCCATATCTATTGCCAAAACAACAGCAAAAACATCTGCAACTTATCGCACAGTGTTTTCTCAAATTAGAAGTGGGCTGAAATATCCAAGTTTGGGCAGTCACAATTTAAGAGCTGCATGACAAAGCTGTTGTTTTTCGTATTCGGTAAACACAGTCGCACAGCTGTTCCCCCCGGCCTCCCCTAAAATGAGTCATTTTGATTGGTTCGCAAAGGCTACGTGCGCGGTCATGTGACTGCCTTGTGTCGTCTGATTGGTGAATGGGAGTCAAATGACATTAGTAATCCCGTTTGATTGGCACAACCGGTGCCCTATGCGGAAGTCTAAAAATAGACGCATGAACGGATAAATAAAAGTAGCAAATGGCATGTCGATCATTGCAACGGAGAAAAGGTATCGATCCTTCGTCACATAAATACTCAAGCAAAAGGAAAAAGTACAGTGCATTTAAAGTACTCTGACAAGTACCGTTTATCGAAAATGTTACTTAAGTAAATGTAACGGAGTAAATGTAGCCCGTTACTACCCACCTTTGGGAAGGAGTCGTCACAAATAAATAGAAATGTGATTCAAAGCAGTGTGATCACATGCAGCTCTTATAGGAGAACAACAAGTACAAGTGCTTCAATCAGTCTTGGTATACTTTTTGTATCTGATGACAAAAAGATGTGCAATTCTTGCAATTGCCTCAGTTGATCATCAAATATTTCAGCTTGGGGGTAACAAATGCGTTTCGTCTGTCTAGAAACACTTTGGAAACTTGGGAAAGTTTTGTTTCTTATAGTTTCCCTATAAGATTGGCTTCTTTTGAAGATGGTCAATGTTTGGAGCCTTAATGCATGTCATGTCATGGTCTCTTATGTTGTAGATTGATTGAAAATCTTCAGTTCAACCTGATCTCATAAACTCATTTATCATCTGCTTCGAGTTCTCCTCCTGTTTACCTTCGGTTTCAATGTATATGGCAGCCCTTTTAGGCAGCACGCTAGTTGGGCATGACCTAATTGCTCTGTTGTTGCTGCTCACTTTTGTCCACCCAGATATCAGTGTCGTGCTGATTAAATTCAAGATGATTGACATATTTTTTTTCAACAATCGTCCATTAATATGAATAATGAAAAATCAGACCCTGCCCTAGTATTAATCTTTTCTGTTAAAGATGTGTCACAAAATCTAATGGTGATAAACACAATCTGATCTGATCCTCGGGGGATTTCAATTTCCTTCCCTCCTGTGAGCCCCTCGGTTAAGCGTCCACCTCCAAAAGCCATCCTGCTATTTGATGTTCCAAGAAAAGCAATTAGCCACTTGCCTTTCTGCATGTAAATGAAACAACTTGTTTCCATGGAACCTGAGGAACCTCAAAGACATATTCCAGCCGCTGCTGTGTGTGACGTGCGCTGTGACAGCATTAACATTTGATAAGGAGGGTCGTTTACAACTCCCAGCTGCTTGCAAGCACCAGACCGTGACCTTTCAAAGAACAGTAAATTTTCTAGACCTTTAAAAATGCACACTTCACCAAGCCTACACTTTGCGTCCTCATCTCCAATGATTCCCCTCTTTGGACCTTGACACGTGTGTTTGTTCTCCATAACTAATACGAAGACATTCCTGCATTCAACCTGTGCAATATTTCATGGTGTGAATTACCACTCATGAGAAACATATTCATTTATTCATTTTTTTTCATTATTCAGGTACGATCCATTCTTCACCGGGCTCTATTGGGTTACATGGCAAGGTAAGTTTTCTTCTTTTTGTGCAGATTGGTTGTTTGCCTCCGCGCCTCTCAAATCACAACACAGCCCTCATTATTAGGAGGATTGTGTCAGTGACTGATTTTCATTATCGGTCAGTAGTTTATCACGACTGTGGCAAATCCCTCTTAACGCAATTTGGTCATGTGAATAGCAAAGCGCAGTGCCAAATGGTGCTTGATAGAGAATACGAAGTAGATTATCCTCGGAGAGGGAGCAGCTAGATTGAGAGGGTGAACCGGGTGAATAATACGCATGGCTGATGCAAAGGAATAGCAGCACAAATCTGCAATTATGCAGCAACTTTATGAGTTAGACGAGATGGACTGAAAAGAGTCTACAAAGTGACACATCAACAAAATGGCTTGTGTAAAATCATCCCATTTTAAATGTTGCTTACCATGGCAACATCATTATTAAATTTTCTTTTTTTTCTTTTTTTTTTGTTAATATACACCAATCTGTGTTATGTGTTTAATTTCAATGACATCCACTGCAATGCCTTCAAAGATATGAAATGGTAACCACACTAACAAAAACAGCATTCAGTATATTGGAGGGCAGTTCTACAGTTTGAAAACTGCAATAACATGCAGTAGAAAATTAAAACAGTGAATATGTGACTCAAAACTAAGTATTATAAAATTCAAAATTGTAAATACAGGTCTTGATCTCATTAGAGTATACAGGTGTATGTAATAATATTGCGTTGCATGTAAGAAATCCCAATTTGGTCGATGTGTGTCCATGGTTTCCCAAGCATTTGCAAATCATGAACAGAAGCTAAAAGATGAATCACTGATGGAAACAAGGATTTCCCTGCAGTTAATACTCAAATTGTTAAATTGTAGAAAGTGAACAAAGTCAAAATGTTTTTATAATTTTTGTGTTCGTCCGAGTAGAGCGCAGGTGTCAAACTGGTGGCCCGGGAGCCAGATCCGGCCCACCACATCATTTTATGTGGCCTGCGAAAGCAAATCAAAATTGCTAATTGTGTTCTGGTGTAATAACATGTAGATATTTGCAAGCATTTTTTGTTACCAATCCCCGTTTTGAAAAGATATGTAACAGTTGAAAAAGATGTTCATATAGGCTTCTGATTTCAAAACTGGTTATTTATCAATGTGTTGTGTATCCATCCATCTTCCGTTCCGCTTATCCTCACTAGGGTCGCGGGTGTGCTGAAGCCTATCCCAGCAATCTTTGGGGAAGAGGTGGGGTACCCCCTGAACTGGCCTCACCTGGGCCACACACCAGTCTTTGAGCAGCACTCATTACTGCCTGCATTTAAAGCCTGTCAAGTCCAGCACCCTTCACCTGAGTATTGACACCTGTTGGTGACTCACCGGCCGACTCGTACTTCCAGTGTTCCTTCCGTGCCTTCCCCGTCTCGCTGACTGCTCCGGCCACGCCGCCAAGCTACCCCACCTGCTCACGGTCCTGCTTCCTGCTCGCTCCTTGTCCCGATGGTCCACCACCTCTCCTCGGATCCTTACCCTGAGCCAACCCGCAGTAAACCATTCTAAATCTACGTCCTCCGCTTCAGTCTGCTCTTGGGTCCAATCCAATTCATATAGGATTTTGAAATGTGACAGAATACTCAGGCCATGATGGACCCAGCAACTACAGAAGCGTTGAGGGCGCCCACCAGGGCGCTCATATAAGCAGACAAGACGAAGCCCTCTGCGAGATCATGGATTCACTTACACAACAAGTATCCCTCCTGTCCTCCCAGAGCCACCTCAGCAATCTTCCTGTGAATATTCCTCCCAAGCCCGTAGCCTCCGACCAACCCCGCCTCCAGTACAAAGAGCCTCACGTTCGACCTCCCGAACCTTACTCGGGGGACCTCGGTTCATGTAATACATTTTTACTAAACTGCACATTAGTATTCGACCTACAACCGCTGAACTATCCTACTGAGAGGTCTAAAGTCCCATACATCATCAACCTCCTGCGCGGAACAGCTGCCAAATGGGCTACTGCGCTTTGACGTAACTCCTCCCCAGTACTCACATCACTAGACTCCTTTATGGCCAAATTCAGGAACGTTTTCAATCACCCCGTGAAAGGTCGGGAAGCCACTCGGCGCCTCCTCGCTCTCACCCAAGGTAGGAGTTCCGTGGCATTTTAATCAATGGATTTCCAGATACTGGCGAGTGAATGCGGGTGGGATGACGCAGCGTTAAAGGGAATTGTTTTGCAAGCGGTCACCCCTCACTGGACCAACGCAACCTATGCAACTACGTGAGCTGCCTCACTCAGCGACTATGCATCCATTATGGACAGCCTGCTCACTTCATTGCCACCTGCACTCTCAAGCCAAAAGACCAGGTTCACCACCACCTGAGAGCGTCGTGGTGAGCCAAACCAAGACCTCCCCAAGCTCTCCCTCCCATATGACTGTTTCTGCATGTATTCTTGGTTCCGTTCACAACACACCAGTCACAGCCCTCATTGACTCCGGCACTGATGACAATTTTATCCATGAGGGCTTGGCATGTCGGCTCCAGCTTCCCCTTGAGCCCCTCCCGTATCCTAAGAAGGTTACTGCCCTGGACGGGCGGCTCATCTCCTCTGTAACCCACCAAACTGTACCATTCAACCTGCTCATTTCTGGGGATCACCGCGAAACACTCCAGTTATTTGTCATCCCTTCCCCGGAAACGCCACTAGTCCTCGGCATCCCACGATGTCATTGCATTCGGCCTTTGGTTGTACAAATGGTTCAGGCAGTGGCAAGAGTTTTTTTTTCGCTTTCCAAGTGTAAAAGGAGTACCTGACCAGTGGATAGGGAAAGCCAATCGACAGGGGAAGCAACATGATCAGCTATGGGTGCCCAGCAAGCATTTCAAACTGTGCGGATCACTTTGAACCGCCGTGTTTTGAGAAAGGCTTAGCAGAAAGCATTGGATACAGAGGCAGAGGCTGAAACCAGCTGCGGTGCCACCTATTTTTCCTACGGCCATCGGGACCTCAACCACCAGTAAGAGAACTAAATCTTGCTGCCGCCAAGGTGCAGCAGCGAAGCGGCGCAGAAAAGAGGTGAGCATTTCCTTGTATATACCTACGACTCTATTATGGTTACTATGCAATGGGGAGTAGGAAAAAAAGACCCACGCGGTACTTTTCAGTACTGTCGTCTGTACTTTTGCCTACATGACAAGCCAACAGACACACGGCAAATACTTTCTGTTTGTGTTATAACGCAACTCCAGCGAGGGACACACAATATATAGGAATACTGCATACTATGTAAAAGCTTGTGCATTCTCACTGAAACATATATGAATATATAATACGTATGGCCGTGCTAAAAAATATTGGCACCCCTGGGGTACCATTATTTCAAGCCATGACTGTATTAAAAGGCATGCTTTTGACATAACGTCACATCGAGCCAGTGGCCACTCTCTTTTTCTTTTGTGTAGCTACTACATGGCTGCTTGACGTCATCACTGTCATGTTCCGACCGCATGATCGGCTCAAACATACGGTTTGACGATACTAAGTTCAGTTGGATGCTCCTGTACTTTGAAATCCTCCTCCTCCGCATACTCAAACCCGTTGCTCGTCATTGCATATAGAGTGGAGTGCGCTGTGTTTTGCAATTGCAACGTCACTTCTGGTAGCCCTTGCGGTGGATAGAGTAACGACACCCCGGTGTCTTGAGCTTCAGGTATGTTCGGGGAGGACTCAATATGCGTCATAAGAAACAGATTTTTAGCTAAACTATGGTTGAAAACTTGCTGGAAGTTACGTGTATGTATTACATAACATATAAACAATGCAAATATGAATTTTAACTGACCCCATAACATCTTTGTTATCTGGTTAGGGTCACGGGGCGCTGGAGCCTATCCCAGCTGACTTTGGGCGAATGGCGGACTACAGCCTGAACTTGTCGGCAGTCAGTCACAGGGCACATATAGACACGCACAACCATTCGCACTGTCACTGAGTGGGAATTGAACCCACGCTGCCCACACCAAAGTCAGGCAAGTGCACCACTACACCATCAGTGACCATGTTGTGTTAAACAAATAAAAACAGAATACAATGATTTGCAAATCATCAAACTGAATACAAGGACAATATATTTAATGTTCAAACTGATAAACTTTATTGTTTTTAGCAAATAATCATTAACTTACAATTTTATGGCTGCAACACGTTCCAAAAAGCTGGGACAGGGTCATGTTTACCACTGTGTTACCTCACCTTTTCTTTTAGCAACTTTCAATAAATGTTTGGAAACTGAGGACACTAATTGTTGAAGCTTTGTCGGTGAAATTCTTTCCCATTCTTGCTTGATTTACAGCTTCAGCTGTTCAACAGTCCGGGGTCTCCGTTGTCGTATTTTACGCTTCATAATGCGCCACACATTTTCAATGGGAGACAGGTCTGGACTGCAGGCAGACCAGTCTAGTACCCGCACTCTTTTACTACAAAGCCACACTGTTGTAACACATGCAGAATGTGGTTTGGCATTGTCTTGCTGAAATAAGCAGGGGCGTCCATGAAAAAGACGTTGCTTGGATGGCAGCATATGTTTCTCCAAAACCTGTATGTACCTTTCAGCATTAATGGTGCCTTCACAGATGTGTAAGTTACCCATGCCATTGGCACTAACACAGCAATTACCATCACAGATGCTGTCTTTTTAATCTTTGTGTCCATAACAGTCCGGGTGGTTCTTTTCCTCTTTGGCCCGGAGGACAGAAAGTCCACAATTTCCAAAAACAATTTGAAATGTGGACTCGTCAGACCACAGAACACTTTTCCACTTTTCCACGGTCCATCTTAGATGAGCTCGGGCCGAGAGAAGCCGGCGGCGTTTCTGGGTATTGTAAATGGCTTTTGCTTTGCATAGTAGAGTTTCAAGTTGCAATTACGGATGTAGCGCCGAACTGTATTTACTGACATTGGTTTTCTGAAGTGTTCCTGAGCCCATGTGGTGATATCCTTTAGACATTGATGTCGGTTTTTGATGCAGAGCCGCCTGAGGGATCGAAGGTCACGGGCATTCAATGTTGGTTTTGGGCCTTGCCGCTTACATGCAGTGATTTCTCCAGATTCTCTGAACCTTTTGATGATATTATGGACCGTAGATGATGAAATCCCCAAATTCCTTGCAATTTTACGTTGAGGAACATTGTCCTTAAACTGTTCGACTATTTTCTCACACGCTTGTTCACAAAGAGGTGAATCTCGCCCCATCTTTGCTTGGGAATGACTTAGCAATTCAGGGAAGCTCCTTTTATACCCAATCATGGCACCTGTTCCCAATGAGTCTGTTCACCTGTGGGATGTTCCAAACAGGTGTTTGATGAGCCTTCATCAACTTTCTCAGTCTTTTTTGCCACCTGTCCCAGCTTTTTTGGAACGTGTAGCAGCCATAAAATTCTAAGTTCATGATTATTTGCTAAAAAAAAAATCTAGTTTATCAGTTTGAACATTAAATATCTTGTCTTTGTCGTGTATTCAATTAAATATTGGTTGAACTTGATTTGTAAATCATTGTATTCTGTTTTTATTTATGTTTAACACAACGTCCCAACTTCATTGGAATTGGGGTTGTACATAGCGACAAGCCTAGTGTGGGTTAGTACAGCACGCTGCTCATGGCTTGATAAGTGTGATGTTGAGGGATTTCAGGGGATTTGAATAGATGTGAGAACCGTAATCTTCCTCACCCCCCTTCAAATGAATCTTTTATTCCTTTAAGCCACATCTGATGGGACCTCAGTGGGCACTCAATCAAAACCTCCCTCTGTCTCCTTCACTTGCTCTCGGTAAAATGATTCATCCGAGCCACCTTTCCCTAAACAATAACGTACATAAGCAATAAGCAGTAGTGAGAATATATTGCTTTCCCGTGTGCTTATATCTTTTTGTCCTTTCTCTCCTGATAGCCAACCTTTCTACACAGTTGTCACAAAGGCTTCAAATTTCATAATGGAGGTGTCATTTTTCCCCACTAAAGAAAAACAATGCTGATGTTTTTCTACTTTATAGTGTAGAATTTACTCACTGCGGGTTCCCAATGACAGATTACATGAAACAGCCACGATTCACAATGTTGGACCAAATAAAGTTCCTTAAATACATTTGTCATTGTCTACATTTGATCTCAAATGTGAACGTTTAATTTGAGATTCACATAAATTTTCATGAAAATGAAATGCCATAAATGAGAGAAAACCAAGTTACACAGCATGCAGGATTTGAAGTTACTTTGGATGACATTGGATACAGTATCTTAACCCTCTTCTGAAGGCATAGGAGGGTGACAGTAAAAAGCTGGGCAATAAGAATCCTATAATTTTATTATCATCAGTGAAATAGATATCAGGTCAGTTAAGAACCCTAGGAAGAAAGAAAGGACTCACACTCACCCTGTCATCATGTTCTGTTCAAAACACTTTATGGCAAAAATAAAATAAAAGTCACAATACTGAACTTAAAAAAATCTGACACAAAATATTCACAGATCATCAGGAAACAATAGGTGGCCCTTAAGATTGAATATTGAAAAACAAAATCTGATATTAAGATTTTAAAAGACAAAATAAAATGGCTCACATGAAGAGGTAACATGTAGGCATACAGACAGTAGCCTACACTGTGACATCAAAGTGAAGAGACATGATACAGAAGGAAGCCATCAAACGTAAATTGAAAACTGGCACCTTTATCAGGATCTACAATAAAATGTATTGCATCCTGTATTACTTTAAACAAGTTTTTGGGAAATCGGTGAAGAAGCGCAAACATTGCAATGCTGCGAAAGCAAACCTCCTTAGCAGAGAGACGTCAAAATAACAAAACAAAAAACAATTTAAAATGTACTTGTGTTTGCAAGTATACTTGGATTGAGACCGCATTGGACAAACAACTATACACGTATGCATTGTCCATGCATACTGTACGTCCATTCTCAATACCAGTCGTCCCCAACCACCGGTCCGCGGACCGGTACCGGGCCGTGAAGCATTTGTTACAATTGACACGTCGAGACTAGAACGCTTCTGTTTCTGGTCCGAGCGGGCTGCCTAACGACGAGAGAGCTCAAAGAACAAAATAATTTCATAAACTAATTCAGTTCATTACGTTTACTGTAAAGATTTGTTCTTTTGAACAAAACGTTCGCGAACGAAACAACACTATATCAGGAGTCCTACTTAAAATACGGGTTTATTGCAACAGTTAACTCTTACGCACCAAGTCCGCTCTGATACAGATGCAGTCGAAGGTTGCTGCTCGACACAGGCAGAACTACTTTTACGGAGTTCCCAGTCTACTCTCATTGAGGAGCTACTGAACTGTAGTTTGGTCTGGCTGTCTACCATAACTCCGACCCCCACTCCTGCATCGCACCCACAGTGGACGCACCACAAACGGCGAAGGAGGAAGCGAGGCAAGCGTGTGTATATGTATGTGTATGTGTGTGTGTGTGTGTGTATATATATATATATATATATATATATATATATATATATATATATATATATATATATATATATATATATATATGCACGCCCCCACAGCCAGTCCGTGAGGAAAAATGCCGACTCCTAACCGGTCCGCAGTGCAAACAAGGTTGGGGAACACTGCTCTATACCACTTCTCCTGTTCGAGTCAAGGACACAAAGAGGACACACAAACTGTAGTTGTACAAATATAATTTCATTGTGACAAGAAATACAATCGGTAAAACACCTTGTTGGTTTAAAAGGAAATCTATCGACCAGGGGAAATTTGAGGTACTGACTTTTGGAGGGAACTCAGCCCACATGAGGCCACAGGCGTATATGACGCGTTATTAGAAATCTCACTTCTAGGCAGGACACGCACTGCTGCAGCATGATTGGCTGCAGGAGATGTGCTACTGCAATATGATTGGGTGGTGCTTCCAGACAGGAAGCCACTAATCCTTAGCAATCCTACCCATCTCCTTTAGCAACGAATACACCTTCAGAGCACAAGTTAGCCTTTCAGAAACTCTAGCAAGTAGCTGCCGTTTGTGTTTTTAGATATCTGTACCTCGTCCGAAGCTAAAGAAAAAAAGAAAAAACAAAAATTGACTATATCTACCAAATTGTGATCAGCAAACTCAACTGACTGCTATTGCTGAACTGTTGACTGCTGTTGGCATGGATAGCATAATCTTTACTGCGTTTTGGGGCAGTGTGATGGTCCAAACTATTATTATTGAACAGATAAATAGATTACAGTAACATTACATTGTTTTAAGATGACTGTATTTTACAAAATGAATACCAACAAAGCACTTTATATCCCTCTCTGTTGTGATGGGTTTATTTTTTTCAGTTTTTGGGGAAAAGAAGTATCTGACTTGTGTAGTGTAGCAGCGTTATTATGAATCTCTCTAACCAACCGTAACCACAACAAACCTTTAATTCTAATGAATTTTTTTTTTTTATGTGATACATAACTGGATGACTGGTTAGCACATCTCCCTCACAGTTCTGAGGACCGGGTTTCAAATCCCGGCCCCGCCTGTGTGGAGTTTGCATGTTATCTGGGTTTTCTCTGGGTATTTCGGTTTCCTCCCACATCCCAAAAACATGCATGGTAGGTTGATTGAAGACTCTAAATTGCCCGTAGGTGTGAATGTGAGTGTGAATGGTTGTTTTTTTATATGTGCCCTGCGATTGGCTGGCGATCAATTCAGGGTGTTCCTCTCGCCCGAAGATAGCTGGGATAGGCTCCAGCACGTCCGTGACGCTAGTGATGATAAAGGCCTCTTTATACTTCCGCAGGCGGCACGGTGGGCGGCTGGTTAGAGCGTCAGCCTCACAGTTCTGAGGACCGGGGTTCAATCCCCGGCCTCGC
This sequence comes from Phyllopteryx taeniolatus, assembly GCF_024500385.1. Taxonomy (NCBI): domain Eukaryota; kingdom Metazoa; phylum Chordata; class Actinopteri; order Syngnathiformes; family Syngnathidae; genus Phyllopteryx; species Phyllopteryx taeniolatus. The sequence goes on along the minus strand of NC_084511.1, from coordinate 7,476,786 downwards.
CTGTGTGGAGTTTGCATGTTCTCCCCGTGCCTGCGTGGGTTTTCTCCGGGCACTCCGGTTTCCTCCCACATCCCAAAAACATGCATGAATTGGAGACTCTAAATTGCCCGTAGGTGTAAATATGAGTGCGAATGGCTGGCAACCATTTCAGGGTGTACCCCGCCTCTTGCCCGATGATAGCTGGGATAGGCTTCAGCACGCCCGCGACCCTCGTGAGGAGAAGCGGCTCAGAAAATGGATGGATGGATATACTCCCGCAGTCGCGCGGCTTACAACGCCCGCATTGCATCATGTGACCGACGAATTGCCCCGCACAGCACCTCTGCGTAGCTTGCCACGCACCCGACAAAGATAGTTGCTGCGCGTCGAATGCCGCGGAGATCATTTTCTCGTTATTGGTCCGGTTTAGTCACATGCTGTGATGACGTACTCAGCGTTCCCCTTGGTTCTACATACCACCTACGTCGCCGCCTTCTCGATCGATTTTGCAGCATAATTAAACGTATCATCTGGTCATCTAGGTTCATTTGTTCCGTCGCGGTCACCATAGTTGTTGCTTTGTTCCTTGTTACTGAAAGGAAAGCAAAAATGGCTATCGGAAATGGTGAAAAAAATGTATAAAGGCAAACTACGCATGGGACAGCCGCAGTGACGTCAGCGCGGTTGCCGTCCGCACGTGTAAGAAGCCTCAAGCGGGACAGAAAATGGATGGATGGATTATCTATTTATCTATCTTTCCAGTACCTTGTACACTTTTAACACTCTGGTTTATTGTCAGAAAAGTACAGACCTTTTGTAGCAATTTAACCTCAGTTAAACTCATAATACCAATAGGAGTTTTTCATCTCAGAGGAAAGGAATATTAAACGCATTTTGGCTAGTCTCTAGTTCTTTTAAAGAAGAAATAGATTGTTTACATGTAACATTTTCCTTGGAGTAATCGACAATACTGCTGTAAATGTAATGTATTCTTATGACGTTTCTTTTGTCCGGTCCAAGATGCTGTGACCTTTATTTTCTAAGCTACTATGTTTTGATGCATGTCTGAGCCAATAGATGACAGTTTGAGCTAAATTAATGCAGTTCTGAACAGTAAAGTGATGAAAGGAAAAAAGACTTCGGATGAAGGATTAAATGAAAGTAAACTGTAAAAACAAATTGTAGGTATTTCCTGTGGGTAATTTTCACTAAATGCTGTATCTAAAATACTATGACTTTGCCCAAAATGGACAGTTGCAGCTCATCCCACACTTCTCAGCATTGACTATTTGCTATTTAATAAGAATTTTATAACAATAAGGTACTGAACAAGTCAGTGAAGTTCATGAACTACCGGTAGTTCCTACTACATAGTTCATTTCTGCCTGATGAACGTTATTGAGAATGTGCTCATTCTGGGGTCAAAGAACGGTTTTCGAACTTCCTTTAAAAAAGTGCCAGGTTTTGTTCGGGACTTCCAGAACAAAACCTGCCTGAACACATTAAATACGAGCCTTCATACAGTATGTCAGGGATGGTAAGCCAATTTAAATGATTTAAGTTTAAAAAACTGGAAACTGTAGATACGCCATGCATACCATGTCAGGACCGCCATTCATGTTTGCATTTGGCAGGCACGTCGCAACAGATTGTGTGTGCATGGTGCGTTCAGGGACACTGCGTAAATGGGACTGAATGTGTTCTTTGGTTGTTTTGTAATGCAGGACATCATTGTAAAAATTGATTACTAGGAAAATTATTATTTGTATCAGAATGCTTTAGTTAAAACACTGTGCGATCACACTGTTAATATGGAATTTATTTTGTTCCGTAATATAGGAGTAGATACATTATTTTGTTAACATAGTCTGCCAGAGGAATGCAAAGTCATCAATGTCCTTTCACCATTGTTCCAATCACATTGTGTTGCGTATTTTAAAATTAAATAAAACATTTTGAATTCTGAACAATGAATTGAACTAGTTTGGGGAATTGAACTACTTCGCGTAAAAAATTAACTTTCCCAACACTGACCGTGACTGCATGATTTTGGGAAGTATGCAAGTTGACAATGTCATGAGCAATGGCGATTGCTTAGTATCAATGTAAATTGGTAATACTAATCAGTTGTCATTGCTCAATACATGTACATGTAATAGATGCTAGCTCCATCATCCCAAAGTCTCTTTATTACCAAACGTTACAACCTGCTTACCGGCAGTACCGCATTCATTCCCGCTCGCTGTCCCCCGCTTTCAAAAGTTCACATGTATTCTGTGCTCCTCTCCCTGCTGCTCACCTGTGCAACCTGCTGCTGCGGGAGCGTTGATTGTCACAGACATGGAGGCCACAGCAGCCCCTCCAGTGAACATATCTGTGATGTTAGCACATTTTGCAGCATCATAAATTAGATTCTTCCATTTCTTTTGCACTCAACCTCTGCGCATCCCCTTTATTTTCATCACTCACTTTCTACACTCATGTAAATCGAGCAGCCAGAGAGACTCGAGAGTGCATGGAAAGGGTGGGGCAGCTTTCGTCCTATATCCCGACTGGTTCAGTGGACTGTCTATATTAAACATGGACCAAAGGTCTGCCCTTTTCACATTTCACAAAGAGTTTGGACCATTTCATTACCAGACCATTTGAGCCTGTTGGTTCTCCATCCTAAACAAAACGAGTTTGCAGGGAAAAAAATTAATTTGAGGACGAAGCCATAGGGTAGGCTACGACAAATTTTGTGTGTGGGCTTGATCCAACCTAAAATTGAACTGGCTTGGCCACCGCTATCGATCTCTGGAGATATAGCACCTCTGACGCTGAACATGCTGCTGCTCGTCTGCTGCTTGAGACCCTGTGTGCTTCAGCCTTGAGGACTTGGAAGGTTTCTATGAATTTCTCAGTCTCACTTCAACAATGTGGGTGAGTGGGAAACATTTGACTGCTGCTGCCACAGTAACAACGGTGCACTCTCCCTCCATGTGCCTCCTCCTCCTTTCCTTCCACTTTTATTCTGATGTCTTTCTCTTACCCCTCTCCAAGTTCCCCTAAATAGCACTGCGCCAATTAAAAGATGAAAAGGGGTGTCAATTATTCTTTTGCAAGACATACCTGTACATGGATCCTGCTTCCTTTCCACACATGATTGTATCACCACCCAACAGTGAGATTCCCAGCCAAGCATTAACTGTAACCCGTCACACTTCTGTCAGCGTGGCTGCTCATCTTCTATCTTGCTGTCTGCTCTGATGAAGACCAGATTGCAGTGCATGTTGGTCTGAGGCCCATTGGTGAGTGGAGAAACAAAAGATAATGGGTGTATTATAAAAAAGAAGCCATGTCGAGGGGATTATTTTTTTTTTATATCATTGCAACCACCCACACAACTCATATTTCATCTCTTCTAATGCATCCCATGGTGTTCTTGCACCCTGCCCCCACCACATTTCCTTCCTACCAGGAATGCCACATGCAAATGATAGACAATTGTGTGGGTTTAATGCTAATCAATACTATGAAAATACTCATTTAGACAGTTGGGCGCATGGTGAGAAACTGGCTAGACTTGTTTGATTTTGTTCCAAGCTTTTGAGTAGAAACACATGGATACAGTACATGGACACGACCCAGGCGGACAAGATGCCTCAGTAAATCAGCAGGCAAAGGAATAGAAAATAAAATGTTCAAATTAGAGGAGATAACAACTAAGCGGACCAAAAGGTGGAAGAGGGGAGGCGGTGTCATGTTCCCAGACCTATGAATAATAGAAAGCTCTTTCACTGTCATTACCTAAGGAGCTTGAGTGAAAACAGTGCACTGATTTAACTCAAAAGAAGTGCAAATGGAAAGGAGAAAAAGTGACACGGGTGCAGTGCTCAACATAGCCCTCGGCGTCCATAAAAGCTTGTTAAGTAGACATATACAGGCCTGCATGTGAGAGGAATGTGTGTGTGTGTGTATATATATAAAACGCTAAACTCTGTGAGTCAGTCATGTCGAGGTTATGAAGTGCTTGCAGGAGACACCAGAATACACACCCACCTTTGTATACAATACTCATTTACTAAAAGTGCCCCAAAACGTAAATCCTTGTCTTGTTTCTAAATACATTAAAATTAAATATGTCTGAAGTGTTGAAAACACGTGCAAAGACTGAGAACAATATAATACTAAATTGATGAGACACGGCTTAAAACTCGTTTTCACCGTCTAAATCCTGATTTTGTGGGCGGGGCTAAAAACTATCCTCATGGCGTCAAGAGGTTTGGGTGTATACTTTCCATCCCCTACTATATGGTATAAACACCAAGCTCCCTTATATAAGTGGCCACTGGTGGTCACTTCCTCATTCATCATGGACCCAGTTCGAGAAGTATAGCGTGCAGTTATCCGTCACAGTATGCCCACAACTTGAAGAAATACTGTACATCTTCCCTGAAGTGCAATATCTTTAGTATTATTTCGGCTGGCATGTCTCTGCCATCTGGCTTTACGCACATTGTATTGCAAGGCAGAAGTGGCCCCACGCCAGTCCGGCAGCGGTAAGACGGTGAAGGGCTTTCAGCCAATCATGTCACGGGCGAGGAAGAGGAAGCGGGAAAATTCATCCGGCTGTGGCGGCTGAAGGCTGCAACTCACAACGCGTGCACCACGGAATCCCCCCACCCCGCTTCTCCTCGCAGCGCGTCCCAGCTGACAAGTCCCTTCATCGATTCATGGTCCGCTAAATTTGAATGGAAACAAAGGAGCAGAATGACTTTCTGCGTCCCATGAAAGTGTATGCTGTGTGCATCGCTCCTCTCCCCGCAGATGGATAGGAACCACGATAGAAGCATTTGATTGACAGCTGGAGGCAGGATTTTCAGAGCACCCAGCAACACGCCCACAGCGTCTGGAAACTCAAAAGAATGTTTCAATTCTTGACCATTTCGAAGCCTGATTTCACATACTTTGCGATTTTGCTGAATTTACAAGACATTTTTTGGCCTGTTTTGTGGCACTTAAATGTCATACTCTGGGCGAGAGGCAGGGCACACCCTGAACTTGTCCCCAGCCAATCGCAGGGCACATATATAGTCCCCTCCAAAAGTATATGGAACGGCAAGGTCAATTCCTTAGTTTTTGTTGTAAGAGATTTGTGTTTCAGATCAAAAAATGAATATGTGACAAAAGTTCAGAATTCTAGCTATTTTATGGTATTTACAGGTACATGTAGGTTGTGTGAAACAACTCAGGACAGCGCACCTTTTGTTTGAAGCACCCACTTTTCAAGTGAGCAACAATATTGGAAGAGACATAACTAAATTAACTTTAAGTGAATAACATTTAATATTTGGGAGCATAACCCTTACTTACAATAACTGCATCACGCCTGCGACCCATTGACTTCACCAGACTGTTACATTCTTCATTTGAAATGCTTTTCCAAGCCTTTTTCAGTACTTGCTTGTTTCTGGGGGTTTCTCCCTTCAGTCTCCTTTTCAGGAGGTAAAATGCATACTCTATTGGGTTAAGGTCCGGTGATTGACTTGGCCAGTCTAAGACCTTACACTTTCCCCCCCTGATGAAGTCCTTTCTTGTGTTGGCATTGTGTTTTGGGTCATTGTCTTGTTGCATGATGAAGCTTCTCCCGATTAGTTTGGTTGCATTTTGCCAGACAAAATGGTTTTGTAGACTTCAGAATTCATTCTACTGCTACTTTCATGAGTTACATAATCAATAAAGACGAGTGAGCCCGTTCCAGAAGCAGCCATGCAAGCCCAAGCCATGACATTACCTCCACCATGCTTCACAGCTGAGATTGTGTGTTTTGGATCATAAGCAGATCCTTTCTTTCTCCATACATTGGCCTTACCATCATTTTGGTAGAGGTTAATCTTGGGCTCATCAGTCCATAAAACTTTGTTCGAAAACGTTTGCAGCTTATCTCTGCACTTCTTTCCACAATCCAATCAGGCCTTCCGATTATTTTTGCTGATGAGTGTTTTGCATCCTGTGGTATGGCCTGTATATTTCTTCTCTCAAAGTTTTCTTCGAACAGTGGATTGTGATACCGTCACCCCTGCCCTGTGTAGATTGGCAGTGATGTCACTGACTGTTGTCTTTGGGTGTTTCTTCACAGCTCTCACAATGTTTCTGTCATCAACTGCTGTTGATACCCTTGGCCGACCTGTTCCATGTCTGTTGCTCAGTACACCAGTAGTTTCTTTCTTTTTCAGGACATTCCAAATTGTTGTATTGTTTATTCCCAATGTTTGTGCAATAGCTCTGATCGATTTCCCCTCTTCTCTCAGCTTCAAAATGGTTTACTTTTCTCCCATAGACAGCTAACTGGTCTTCATGTTTGCTTAATAGCAAATGCAGTTTTCACAGATGAAACCCAACGCCAAAAACAAGCAGCATCTAATATTTAAGGAAGTAATCAAAAAGGCAACACCTGAGAAACTAGAAAAATCCATCAGTCACATGTTCCAATACTTTCGCTCAATCGAAAAGTGGGTTGGTTCAAACAAAAGGTGCTTTGTCCTGAGTTGTTTAACACATCTCGATGTAATTCTGAACTTGTGTCTCTTAGTCATCTTTTGATCTGAAACCCAAATCTCTTCACTACAGAACAAAAACAAAGGAACTGACCTTGCTGTTCCGATCGTTTTGGAGGGGACTGGAGACAAAAAAACATTCACACTCACATTCACACCTACAGACAATATAGTCTCCAAAAAACCTACTATGCATGTTTTTGGACTGTGGCAGGAAACCGGAGTACCCAGAGAAAACCCGGTTCTTCAGAACTGTGAGGCAGATGTGCTAACCAGTCGGCCACCGTTTTCCAAGAAAATTGAATATCATTTAAAAGTTTATTTATTTCCACAATTTCATGAGAAAAGTTAAACTTTCATAGATTATAGATTCAGGAACCACAATTTAAACAATTTCAATTATTTTTGTTTTGTTTATTTTTACATAATTTGGGCTTGCATCTCATAAAACTCACGAAATCAGGAATTCAAAAAATTAGAATACCATGAAAAAAAAACCACCGTTTACTTCTCAGTTTTTGTAGAAAAAAAGAAAGAAATTAGGATCACATTAAATAAATCAAAATATGGTACTTCCAAAACAATATGTTCATATTCAACACTTGGTTGGGAATCCCTTTGCTTGAATCACTGGCTCGTTGCGCCGTGGCATTGAGGCAATCAGCCTGTGGCATTGCCTGGGAGTTATGGAAGCCCAGATTTCCTTGATGCTGTCAGTTCTTTGTTTTTGGGTCTGGTGCCCCTCATTTTCCTCTTGATAATACCCCATAGATTCTCAATGGGGTTTAGATCCGGCGAGTTGACTGGCCAGTCAAGCGTTGTGATGGCATGGGCATCATACCAGGTTTTGGTGCTTCTGGCGGTATGGGCAGGGGCCAGGTCCTGCTGGAAGATTAAATCTGCATCTCCATAAAGATCCTCAGCAGAAGGAATCATGAAGTCCTCTAAAATATTCTGGGAGACTGTCGCAGTGACCTTGGATTTAAGAAAGCAGAGTTTACCAACACCTGCACTGGATATTGCACCCCAAATCCTGACTGACTGTGGATATTTCATACTGGACCTCAAGCAGCTTGGGTTCTGATCTTCACCTGTCTTCCTTCAAACCCTTGGACCTTGATTCTCAAATGAAAGGCAGACTTTACTTTCGTCGGAAAAGAGGGCCTTGGACCACTGGCCAACAGTCCAATCCTTCTTGTCCTTGGCCCAGTTGAGACGCTTCCTATGTTGGCTCAGGCTCAGAAGTGGCTTGACCCGAGGAACCCGACAGTTGTAGCCCATCTCCCGGATGCGTCTGAATGTGGTGGTTTTTGAAGATTCCACTCTTTCTGCTAGATTCTTCAATCTTCTCTGTTTGATATTCCGCTGAAGCCCACGGTCATTGCTTTTGCTGGTGCATCTTCTCCTGCCACATTTTGTCCTTCCACTAGACTTTCCATTGCTATGCTTGGACACAGCACTCTGTGAACAGCCAACCTCCTTAGCTATGAACTTTTGTGGCTTACCCATCCTATGGAGGGTATCAATGATGGTCTTCTGACCAGTTGTCAAGTCTGCAGTCTTCCCCATATTGAACCCAACTGAGACAATTTAATGACACCTGGGGAAACCTGTGTGGGTTCTTTGAGTTTAGTAGATGATTAGTGTGTGACACTCAGTTTAAAACATTTATGGCCTGCAAAATTTGGGCTGATTTCTTCACAGTATTCTAATATTTTGAATTCCTGATTTTGTGGGTTTTATGAGCTGGATGCCAAAATTATGTAAAAATAAACAAATAAATACTTGAAATTGTTTAAATTGTGGGCCCTGAATCTATAATCTATGAAAGTTTAACTTTTTGAATAAATAAACATTTCCATTATATTTTTTTTTTTGGAAAGGGTCTATATATATATATATGTGTGTATATGTGTGTGTATCAAATTATGTATTCTCCTATTTATATATTATACTAACATCAATAAATATATATATTTCTATTTAATCTTTACATATTTATATTAACCTATTTTTCCCAGTTAATGAATTTTATATACTGTAGCAGTTACATTATTCAGAAAGAACAATGCAGCAATAACATTACGTTGAGTTTCATGTTATTATCAGATTTATAAGGTTATGTATTCAATTCATGCATTGACACAAGAACAGTGAAGTAGTGGTTAAAATTCACCTCAAGGTCAAAAGGTCCCAGGTCTGATTGAATGGAATGCACAGTAAGTGTGAATGGTTGTTTGTGTGCCCAACGATTTGCTGGCGAACTGTGTGGGGTGTACCTACCCTCCTGACCTATGACCTTAACGAGGACAAGGCCGATTGAAAAATGGATGGATGGTTTTGACACACACAAAAGCAGGAGGGAGCAGTGCTGGAATTGGTTCAGTATAGTTTTGATGAACACTTGAAGGTTATGAGTTTCATAGGCTTCTGCAAAAGTAAAAAAAAAAAAAAAAAAAAAAAAAACGTGAAAGGAAAGAGGAAACGACTATTGATATAGCAACTTCAGTGAATGGTTCAAATTTCCGACAGTTCAAATTAAGACCTTGAATCTGAACATGAAACATACCAATACAACAAGTTTTGCCAAAATAAACTCAAGTAATAAAATCGCCTCACATATGTCAAGGCTCCATGTTTCGCTTTTGAAATCTTTTGAGCCGCTTTTGTTGAGAAAGTCAGCCATTGCAGCAAAAGAGTCAGATGTTGAATGACAGTTTTTTTCTGCTGATAATATTTGAAACAAAGACAACAGTATGTGCGCTGACCGGGTGTGTTTGTGTGTCGTTGAAGCGAGGAGGAGGTTGTGGTTTTCACTCTTTGTAGCAAATTTCTCTCATCTTTCAAGTTCACATCACAGCATGACTCTTGTTTGGCTCCATCAAAGTCCTTGAGAGAATTCACCCGATTACCTGTCGACCGTGGGAGCCCACTGACACACACGGTCACAGTCTGTGGCATCGCTCTATTGGTTTTCTATCTCCTTCACTGCCTTTGACCCAGAAAATCAAATAAAAATAACTAAAAAAATGAACTACCACACATGTATTGAAATTGGTCAGCTAAATTCTGATTTAGCATTATACAAAGGGCCACTGTGGCACCCAATTGCCTTTTTAGTCTCGCTAAACCCTCATTTGGCATTTGAGGCAAGATTCAGTGAACGGTGCATATAGTTGATGAGATAAACCTGGTTAAAGTTCCTGTGAAGTGAAACTAAATGTCTTCTAAATTTGACACCACCGCAAAGAGGGCTGCGAACAACACTTCCAAATTTGAATAATTAAAAAACTCGTCAAATATATAAATTGAGGCTTCAAAATCATAAAAAACAAAGCCTTTTTTCGCAGCTCTCAGATGCTGTGGCCATGTCTGCTGAATGCGTTAAAACCACACCCCGCTCAGTTGTCAACTGTCAGTCAAATACCACTGTTACGGCCGAGAAAAAGGGATGCTACTTCATCTAGTATCTTTCTTATGCCTGCACAATCCTCGAAAATATATCCACTTTAAGGTATTCCTCGATACATTATGATGCATGATGTAGTCTTATGTGATTGACATACCGTAGCTTCGTATGAAAATAAGATTGATAGGGACTTAAATTATATCTGCAAAACATTTTACTGTAAATATGAAGTTTGTCTGCAATAAGCAGTGGCTGACAAAACAGGTAAACCCTATATATAATTAAAAAAAAAACAACAAAAACATTCACAAATATATATCTTTTTTAATTTAACCCGGTGAAATCTTATTGAGATATAAAATAAAATTTTCATAAGCAACCTGGCCAAGAGGCCGTGGAAATGATATAGTACATAACACATCAACATTCATAAAATAAAAAAAATAAAAATCATTTTTTTTTAAATAACAGCAATACGAAAATCAATGGAATCTGATTTAAAAATTGTGACAAAGCCCAATGTTTTCGAGTTCTTTGGTTCTAAGTAATTCAACAAATCTGTCATGAGGGATCAGGCAAGGCAATTTTAGTTCAGCTTGCAGAGAGTTCTATGCAGAGGGAGCAGTATAGCGAAACACATTACCCAGCTCTGTGAAGGCACGACACGGAGAGTCAGAGTAAGGAAGTCATTATTTGATCGTAAACTGTATTGTCCTTGGTTCCCAACAAGGTAAATTTCAGGATAGAATGGGAGCAAACCTAGTCAAGCCATATTAATGAAAGTCAACTAATGAGTGGATCTTCTGACAGACAAGGATAACCATTACGTTTTTTTTGTTGTTTTTTTTGTACAATGTGCCATGATGAGTCCGATGTTTGCATACAGTGACAAACCTCAAAGCACAATGATACACACTATCCAGGGAATTTATTCGTAATGCGTTACAAAGTAACTAACTGTATCGAGCTGTATCTGGCATCACTGGTTATGTCTCACTTTCAGATTTTTTTTTTCTGAACAGAAAAAGACAAGTTTCCCTGGGTTGTTTTTTTGTGCCAAAATCAACCAATGAATTAGAAAGAAAGAGACAAAAAAAGACTTCCGATGGGCTCACCATCTGTGGGGTTGAATGGAGTGTGAGCTGGGCGGTGGCCTTGGCGAGCCGATCCCCGGCTACAGAAGCTGGCTCTAGGGACGTGGAATGTCACCTCTCTGGCAACGAAGGAGCGCGAGCTGGTGTGTGAGGTCGAGACGTTCCGACTAGATATAGTCGGGCTTGGCTCCACACACGGCTTGGGCTCTGGTACCAGTCCTCTTGAGAGGGGATGGACTCTTCCACTCTGGAGTTGCCCAGGGTGAGAGGCGCAGAGCAGGTGTGGGTATACTTATTGCACCCCGGCTCGGCGCCTGTACGTTGGGGTTCACCCCGGTAGACGAGAGTGTATCCTCCCTCCGCCTTCGGAGAGGGTCTGCTGGAAACTGGCAGAATCCCCTGTCAGAAGGAGTTTCAACTCCCACCTCCGACAGAACTTTGCTCATGTTCCGGGGGAGGTGTGGGACATTGAGTCTGAGTGGACCATGTTCCGCGCCTGCATTGCTGAAAAATGCCAACATTACAGAATGTATGATGTGCATTGTCAAGAACGTATCAAGCATTGATGACTTCTCGGGGCATTGAACCTTTAGGTGTGTTGCTGCCTTAACAAACTATCAGATTAAAAGAGTCACACACTTATTTCAAATTATTTGATGAGGGGTGGTACACAAGCAGATGGTGGCCTGGAGTGTTCAATAATATTAATTGACCCTGAGCAAGATGGAAACAAAGCAAAGCACAAGAGCAGACATGCATGTGTTTTCATGTCCCCCCCCCCCTTTTTTTCAGAAAAGCTGTACTTAAATTAACATAACAGCAGCATAACAAAATATCAGCATACACGGGGTTTGGGTTCAGGAAAAAAATGCGTGTGATTTGATTATAAAACGCTTATTCGTTAACAAACAAGCCAAACTTGATTTTTAGTAACAATGCCGCTGCTTTCAAAAGTTTTAATACATAAAATTAAAACTGAATACTTTCGTAGGAACCTTTTCAAAATGATTTTATTGAGTTAATCTTAGAGCGTCAGCCTCAGAGTTCTGAGGACCCGAGTTCAATCCCTGGCCCCGCCTGTGTGGAGTTTGCATGTTCTCCCCATGCCTGTGTGGGTTTTCTCCGAGCACTCCGGTTTCCTCCCACATCCCAAAAACATGCATGAATTGGAGACTCTAAATTGCCCGTAGGTGTGAATGTGAGTGCGAATGGTTGTTTGTTTGTGTGTGCCCTGCGATTGGCTGGCAACCAGTTCAGGGTGTACCCTGCCTCCTGCCCGATGACAGCTGGGAGAGGCTCCAGCGCGCCCGCGACCCTAGTGAGGAGAAGCGGCTCAGAAAATGGATGGATGGATGAATTAATTTATGGATTTACAGTATGAGCCCCTTGGCAGTGAAGTGAATTGGGATGCTGATGCTTTTTACTGTAATTTCTCGTGTAGAATGCAGATTTTTTCACCCCCACAATCTTCAAAAGTCAACAGTTTGTATTATACATACTGTAGGTATAGTAAAAGTAAAATTCTTTCACAGTGAAATGAGGTAAATATGTGTTTTCGAATAGCTATTAATTAGTTTTAAAGCCGTAGTGTTATAACTAAACACTAGGATGCACCACAATATTAAATACATTACTGCTGCAGAACCCAATTTCATTTCAGCTTGAGGTCATGAACAAAGACATTCTCCTTCAGGATTGTTTGGTAGACAGCAGAATTTATGGTTCCATTTATCACAGCAAGTCGTCCAGGTCCTGAACTAATAAACAACCCCAGACCATCACACTACCACCATCATATTTTACTGTTGGTATGATGTTCTTTTTTTGAAATGCGGTGTTACTTTTGTGCCAGATGTAAAGGGACACACACCTTTCACAAAGTTTAACCTTTATCTCGTCAGACCACAGAATATTTTCCCAAAAGTCTTGGGGATAATCATGATGTCCTCTGGCAAATTAGAGACGAGCCTTAAAGTTATTTTTGCTCAGCAGTGGTTTTCGTCTTGGAAGCATTTTTGCCCAGTCTCTCTCTTATATTGGAGTCATGAACACTGAACTTAACTGAGGCAAGTAAGGCCTGCAGTTCTTTGGATGTTGTTGTGGGGTCTTTTGTGACCTCTTGGAAGAATCATCGCTGCGCTCTTGGGGTAATTTTGGTCGTTCGGCCACTCCTGGGAGGTTTCACCAGTGTTCTATGTTTTCACGATTTGTGGATAATTGCTCTCACTGTGGTTCCCTGGAGACCCAAAGCTTTAGAAATGGCTTTATAACAATTACTTTCTTTCTCATTTGTTCCTGAATTTCTTTAGATCTCGGCATGATGTCTAGCTTTTGTGGATCTTTTGGTCTATTTCACTTTGGCGGGCACGTCCTATTTAAGTGATTTCATGATTGAGAACAGGTGTGGCAGTATCAGCCCTGGTTGTGACAAGAGAAATTGAACTCAGGTTTGATAAACCACAGTTATGTTTCAACAGGGGTCGCAATCGCTTTTTCACACAGGGCCATGTAGGTTTGGATTTTTTTCTTCCTTAATAATAAAACCTTCATTTAAAAACATTTTTTTACTTGTGCTGTCTTTGACTAATTTTAAATTTGTTTTATGATGGGAAGGCGGCCCAGTGGACGACTGTTTAGCATATCTGCCTCACAGTTCTGAGGACCCGGATTCAAATCCGGCCTCGCCTGTGTGAAGTTTGTATGTTCTCCCCGTGGCTGTATGGGTTTTCTCCGGGTACTCTGTTTCCTCCCACATCCCAAAAACATGCATGGTAGGTTAATTCAAGACTCCAAATTGTCAGTAGGTGTGAATGTGAGTGCTAATGGTTGTTTGTTTATATGGGCCCTGCGATTGGCTGGCGACCAGTTCAGGGTTTACCCCGCCTCTCGCCAAGAGTCAGCTGGGATAGGCTCCAGCACACCCGCGACTCTAGTGACGATACGCGGTGCGGCAAATGAATGAATGAATGATGATGGAAAATATTTAAGTGTGACAAACATGCAAAAAAAAAAAAGTCAGGAAGGGGACAAAAATTTTTTCACACCACTGTATATATCCATCCATCGATTTTCTTTACCGCTTACCCTCACTAGGGTCACGGGCTGCTGGAGCCTATCCCAGTTATCTTCGGGCAGGAGGCGGGGTACACCCTGAACCAGTCGCTAGAACTAGTAGACATTCCAACAGCTTCTTCCCTCTTGCAATCAACTTCTTGAACAGCTAACTTACAATTCCATTACAACAAGCTGGCAATTTTTTGACTTGAGTTCGTTGTCACATTTCTGTATTATGTATTACTCGTGCACTCACTGTAGTTGTCTCGCCGTGCTGCACTATTTGCATATAGTGGCCACTCATGCCAGAGTAGCATCTGCTCCATTTGCACACTGATTGAGGAGTATCTGTAACATTTGCACAACCATTGTCCCAGATTATCGCAGTACTCGTCACTTTAAACCGCATACACTCCTTGAAGTCTCAGTGCCCTTTGCACAATGGTCATTGCACCGGACTATTGCGTTATTAGCCATTCCAACTGAGGACTCTGCATCTTTTTGCACAATTGTTGTTTGTTGTTGTTTTTTGTCAATGTCTTTATGTCTCCAAAGTGTTCTGTAAATTGACTGTCTGTTGTACTAGAGCGGCTCCAACTACCGGAGACAAATTCCTTGTGTGTTTTGGACATACTTGGCAAATAAAGATGATTCTGATCGCAGGGCACATAGAAACAAACAACCGTTCGCACTCACATTCACACCTACGGGCAATTTAGTCTTCATACTGTATATATCTTTATTTGTTTGTTTGTCTTTTTTTTTTTTTTTTTCACAAAGATAATTGACAACTTTAAAACTGTATAATTGTGGACCGTGGCGTTAACGGAGTTACACTCGCTAAAATTTGCCTGGGGAGAAAAAAGAGGCAGCCATTAGACCTGCTGGAGTGGCATGGGGAAGGCTCGACACTGTCTGAAAAATTGCCTCTGATACCAGAAGATCAATTCTCAAAATTGATGTCGATACTTTTGATACGTCAATAATTTGAGGTACTGTATTTGCAGTATTGTATCAGAAAGGAAAGCGGTGGTATCGATTAGCAGACGCACAGAAGGAGCACAGTGACACAATATCCGCGCAGCAAAAGCCAAAATCTATTAGTGTCAGCCAAAATTTATTTGTGGTGGCCCGCCACAAATAAAATACAACACAGGAAGAGTGATGTCAACAGTATAATTAAACTACTATCTAACTTAGAAGGACGTCGATAATCGTTTTTTTTTTTCTTCTTTTTTTTTTTTTTGCTGTCCTTGTAAACATAGCCAATGTCTTGAGGGGGATTGAGCAAAACGAGTCGCACAAAATTGATTGCTAGCTAATCAGTCACTGTTTTCCACAAGCCTTGTTATCCCTCCCAAAATTTGCTTTACTCCAAGCCAGTCCAAGTCAGACCTGTTTATCATGGTGGCTTATGTGGAGATTAAACGCTTCTAGGCAGCGTGACCACTTCTCTTTACGGATTAAGACAGTTATCTGTTAAAGTACACAGTTTACACTTGTACCAATATAAGGTCAGATCCAAATATATTATTGGCAAAAACACATGCAAGCACGCACACACGCATGCACGCGCACACACATGCGCGCGCACACCTACACGCATACACACTTACACACACACACACACAAAAGTGCTGCGATGTGGAGGCACCAGCAGTCATCTGTCAGGTAGCAGTATAAATCAATGAGAGCCTCTTGCCCTGTCCAACAAGCCTGCTAATTGTATTTTCTCTTACTTGGTGGCGTTTGTCAGGCTTCATCAGTCTTCCGTGGCGTGTATAAGTTGACTAGTTGACATTGTGAATAGTTGTCAGGTCAAAGGCCCACTCTCCTCTAGGCCAAAAGCTATGTTCCAACATTTTGATTCGCCTCATTAATTCTCCCAGAAAATATGAAGGTAAGACTTAGACATCCATTATTTATGGCTGTTTGCCATTCGCTCTCCTTTGCATCATTGCGGACATGACGTCAGCTTGCACTTATTATGGGTGCACACTGCAGAGTGTACACAGATATTGAGAAATGCTGTTAAGCTTGCAATATTTAAGCAGCCAATACAGCACTTCTGCTTGACACACTTATTTTAAAAGTCAGATTCACACTACTTCCTGTGCACTACTTAGCAAACTGACACTAACTTACTGATCGCCTCAAGGCAACAGGTTTACTAATGAATGTCACATCAAACACTCTAACAAACCTCTCTGGTAAAACAGACTATGGCTTATCATAACAACAAGCTTGCATGTATATGTATTTGAATGATTCTACTACAGGGCATTGATGCAAACTATTGCACACATGCCAACCTCAGACTTCTGACTGCGTGAAATCATTTCTCGAGCAAGACAATGCCAAGCCATATTATGTATGTGTTACAACAGTGTGGTTTTGCAGTAAAAGAGTGTGAGTCCTAGACTGGCCTGCCAGCAGTCTAGACCTGTCTCCCATTTAATATTGTGTTGCACATTATGAAGTGCAAAATACGACAATGGAGACCCCAGACTGTTGAGCAACTGACGCTGTACCTCAAGCAGGGGTGGGAAAGAATTACACTTACAGTACAAAGCTTCAACGGTGTCCTCAGTTCCCAAACGCTTATTTAATGTTTTTAAAAGGAAAGGTGATGTAAAACAGTGGTAAACATGCCCCTGTCCCAACTTTTTGGGAATGTGCTGCAGGCATCAAATTCAAAATTAGAGAATATTTGCAAAAAAAGCAATAAAGTTTATTAGCCCATCCATTCATCTTCCGTACTGCTTATCCTCACAAGGGTCGCGGGCATGCTGGAGCCTATCCCAGCTATCTTCGGGCGAGAGGCGGGGTACACCCTGAACTGGTCGCCAGCCAATCGCAGGGCACATATAAACAAACAACCATTCGCACTCACTTCACACCTACGGACAATTTAGTCTTCAATTAACCTACCATGCATATTTTTGGGATGTGGGGCGAAACTGGAGTACCCGGAGAAAACCCACACAGGCACGGTGAGATCATGCAAATTCCACACAGGGGAGGTCGGATTTGAACCTAGGTCCTCAGAACTGTGAGGCGGATGTGCTAACCAGTCGTTCATCGTGCCAAGTTTATGAGTTTGAACATTCAATATTTTTTGTAGTGTTTGCAATTGAACATAGGTTGAAATGGATTTGCAAATCATTGTGTTATGTTTTTATTTACATTTTACACAATTTCTCAACTGCATTGGCATTGGAGCTTGTAGAATACAGAATGTGATAACACACTCTATTATAAAGAAAATAACTCGTGCTAGCAAAACACTATGCGAAGTCTTGACCTTTTCACAAACACCACTCTACGCTTTGACAACTGCATTGCATTGTGGGATGTGGTGGGCATTTTGTGCAAGCAATATCCATTGTGAATGTAAACAAGGCTGCAGAGACGATTCATGCATATTAAAATGCAAGACGGGGAAGGGAATTTACATGGAAACAGAACACAAAGTCTCACTAACACTATCACTAGCAAGCTCTCTCGTTGGCCCTGGACAGATTTTCACCTCTGGCTGGGACTGGTGCCTCGTCTTTTTGCCTGCTAGAAGTGACTGTTGCTAACTAGCGGCTTCACCTTTCACTGAGGGAATACTTCTTATATATCCCCCCTGCATCTATTGAGACTTAAATACTTTTTAACGTTTCTCTTTGTATGCACCTATGTCAAGCGTGTTTGGGTGTTGAGAAATGCACTGCACAATTATTATTATTATTATTATTATGTAATTATTATTACAATAGTACAGCTGCTAGATATAGCCAAACCAAACTCTCCTGCAAGATCACAAACACCAACCCAATTCTAATGTTTAGCTATTTAGCTGTTTAATAACACTATCGCTAGCAGTTTTCACTTTCTTTGGTGCCATTCTCAGAGCTAATTTTGAGTAAAAAAAGCAAAGATAAGCACAGCGGCAGTGATGTTTACCTCCGGCCATGTCAAGACTGATCCAACCTGAAAATTAACCAAAGTAATCTTTTTTCTAAAATTTAGTTCATAAACAGAATTGTTTGTTCACCGGGTTTTCATGAACTGAGAGTGGAACCTCAACACTCTAAACATTTCTTATTCCTACAAGTTTTAGTTAAAATTCTGGCTTTTTGGGCCATAACAATAAAATCTAATTAAAATATAAATAAGCCAACAAAAATCCTGGAATGACTGCATAAGAGTTTTGGGTTATGTATATGTCACCTATGGTATTGGAACACAATATTATTTCCTGACAGTGTAAGTTCGAAGTTGATGTAACCTTTACACAGTTTACCAATAGATAACACTCCAACATCTATCTGACTGAGAACCAAATGACACTTTGATGGGTTTGTCATTTGTTAACATTCTTTCGCAAATGGTAAGTCACACTTCTCAAATGTCAGAGTAACAAATACTCAGCATTTACGATGGCTAAATGTGGAACGTGGAGCAGTATTTGTAGTGCTGACATTTAGATCAGTGCTCCAAATATGCTCTCGGGAAAACTGTTAAAGTATTTAATGTTAGTGCAGCTAAATGAGAACCAAGGAGTGAGAGATCAATGAAAGAAAAGGAAATGTAAGAAGAGTGACAAGAGAGAATTACACAGGAAGAAAAATCACCATTGTCACAGGCACAGACAGTGTTCAATGGCGCGTCATTTTGCAATACTTTACAAATCACAGAATGGCAACAAAATTAGATTAAGAGGATCTGTTGAAATGGACCTGCTAAACTTCTCAATGAATTATGTGGCTGTCAAAGGGTGAAGATATATATTCGTGGCAGAGAAGGTAAAAATAACATCAGAGGTGACTTCTCTTGGCTTTCATTTTTTTTTTTTTGGTCTAAATGCCCCTCCAAACAATACAGGGAAACCAAGATTCAATCATAGACCCCTAAAGTCTTTACTATCATTCAGAGAATTAAAAGGCTAACTTGACTTATGGGAAAGCAAATGTGGCCATGTCACTGCTGACAGTAACGAGTGCTGCTTTGTCATCCCCCAAAGGTCCTCGTAAAAGTGTAATAATGGAAAGATGGAGCAGGACATCAGAATGAATGTGCTTCTAACCTTCCGTGACAACAAATAAATCAGTCTGGGGTTCATCGCACAATTAGAAACAACAAAGATGTAAAAAGGCTATGGAGTCACACGCCATTGCTGGAAAAATAGGACAAATTAACATTTTAATGGAGCGTTGTGTTGCTTTTAATGGACTCACAAGTTGGCAACTTAGTTATTTAATCAAAACCTTGTCCATAATCATTAGATAACTGCCAAAGACGACGGTGGTCCCGTAACAAGTGACTGCTTTGTAGGGAAACTTTAGAATACAAATTTAACGTCCAATCCTGGCCCCGCCTTTCTGGAGTTTGTATGTTCTCCCCATGCCTGGGTGGGTTTTCTCCGGGCACTCCGGTTTCCTCCCACATCTCCACAACATTTGTGGTAGGTTGATTGAAGACTCTAAATTGCCCCTAGGTGTGAATGTGAATGGTTGTTTGTTTCTATGTGCCCTGCGATTGGCTGGTGACCGGTTCAGGGTGTACCATGCCTCCCGCCCGAAGATAGCTGGGATAGGCAGCTTGCGACCCTAGTGAGGATAAGCGGTTAAGAAAATTGATGGATGGATGGACTTTGGAGCTCAGCAACCTCAAGCATACTATGTATGTATATATATATATATATATATATATATATATATATATATACACACACACACACACACATACTGTATATAATATGCGTGTGTGTATGAACAGTATGAGGGTTAATTTCCCTGCACCTTTTGAACATTTAACTTGTATTAGTTATAGGGTTAGGCATCGTTTGAATTTGAGCGAATCCGGTCCCGATTCTGGTCCTTCATTCCGGGTCCAAATGATTCTCGATTCCGATTCTTTTAGTGGGCCGGGTCCAAAAAGTTTAGTTTAAATAAAGTGTGTCCAAATTTTGAACATCCATTTTCTTAGCAGCCTGCAGCATAAACTAAAATAAACATTTGACTCGTCGTTCTTTATAACCAGGATCAATATCAAACCTATGAACTAAAAGGCATTGTGTTTGGAACTAACCCAATTGACTTAATATTCATTAATTATTGTTTCAGTTTAAAGTGAAATGCAGCATTGTTAAAATACTTATTTGTTTTATCACGTCAAATGGTTTATATGGTTTAAGTTTTAAGGTGACTTCCTTTGTTTACGCACCAGAACTCAGCATTTTGGCATGAAAACTAACTTCACACGACACCGGTGAATTTTGACAACGAAAGTAATGGAACCAAATGCTATAAAACGTTGATTCCGTGACCTACACACCGATGAGACACAAGTTTAGTGTGTGTGATACTGTGAGACAACGTTTTTGTTAATTTTGTCCCAATTCATTGTGATGTAAAGCGGCTAGTTTGACCTTTGCTGGTGTTTTAGCTCAAATTTAAATTTGTAATGTGACTGTTTCTACTTCCTTTTCAGTAAGGTAAAGGTTTATTTTTATTTTTGTGTCTGTCATCAGCTCTGAAGACTCAAATAAACGCAAAAAAACATCAATGCAAGAGTGCAACCCAGCGTTTAACTTGTTAGCGGCTTCAATCTTGGCATAGACATATTTTATTGTTTCACTCACCCAATTTGATTGCACTGAAGATCCGCACGGTGTAGGCTGAGGCTCGGAACGGGAGGGAATGCGTTAGACTTCTACACATCGTGAAATCCTCCTTTGCACAAAGTGTTGCACTGACGTGACTGGTCATTTATTTTAACATTTGAACCTTTGTTCGCCGCTGCCGTTGGGCACAAGCACGGCTTTGTGCGCGTTCTTCTTCGTTGGTTTTCCCCGCTTCTTCGTTGTTTTCGCCACTTTTTTATTTGGGGTCGACGGACTGTAGGCATCGAAACTGGGAACCGATTTTTTAAAATTTGAACAATCCCGGGAAAAATGGAATGTTATCCCCGGTTCCAATCCGTTCTTGATGCCCAACCCTAATTAATTATTTTCATTATAAGATTTTCTAACCAAAAAAAGTTAATATCATCCAGTCATCTATTTTCTATATGCTTATCCTCACGAGGGTGACAGGTGTGCTCGAGTCTATCCCACCTGATTTCGGGTAAGAGGCGAAGTACACCCCGGACTGGTCGCCAGCCAATTGCCGATCACAGATAAACACAAACAACCATTCACAACCCATTCACAGCAATGGGCAAATTACAGTCGTCAATGAACTTAGCAAGTATCTTTTTGGAATGTGGGAGGAAACCGGAGTGTCCGGAGAAAACAAACGTAAGCAAGGGGAGAACAAGCAAATTGCACACAGGAAGGCCAGAGCCCGGATTCAAACACACAACCTAAGAAGTGTGAGGTGGATGTGCTAACCACTTGGTTACAGGTGCCGACCTGAAAATCATTATATTTTGTCATTTTGTCAATCATTATGATTTTGTGTGCATTGTTTCATGTCATTTCTTTCTATTGTCTCATATCAGACAATGTTGTTTGCTGTTAAGCTACACCATGTTCCACTTGCAATCTGTTTGACTGGCTGTCCCAGAGTCATTAGGCCCCTACTTGGGTGCCCAGCTGGGAGGGCGTGTAGTGGGAAGCTCGCTCCAGTGCGCCAAGCATTGGCCATTCAGGCAGGGCATGTGGAGAGGCAATACCCTGGGTCAGGCTGTCTGGTGACGGAGTATTTCATGGAAGGCTCACTGTCTGTCCCTAGCAGTTTGTCATTTATCACTGCTGAGCAGCGTTCTCAGGTGGGAACGTGATGAATTTCACTTTACCATTCTCAGAAATAAGCCTTATAAATCATCTGTGTGCAGGTTTTTGTTGTCAAACAAGTGTGACAAATCTCTCCTTTGTACCTACAACCTGCCCTGTGTCTTGTCGCTGGGTGCAGCAAGATTGTGTTGTGTTATATAAACTTGGTGATTGCAAGTGTCCACTTTAGGACAAGAATGAGTAAAAAGGACGGATGAGACAGTTTTAGAAAAGGTAGGAGGAACATTTGATTTGTTATTTGTTATTTGTTTTTTTTGTAAATTGTGTGGAATTACAATCCTCACAAACTTAAACCACACAATCAAATCAGAACTGCAAAACAAATGCCAAATATTATGAACTGGAAGAAATGCACTATATGCTGCAAATATATTTTTTTAATTCATTAATTTGGGCGAATATTTTGAAGAAAATAAATAAATAAATAAATAAATAATAAATATCTTTATTGTTGGTAATGTCAAAGTCGGGTATATTTAACAAAGATATTATAATAGATTGGGCGGCACAGTGAACGATTTAGTTAGCACATCTGCCTCACAGTTCTGCGGTCCCAGGTTAAAATCCGACCTCCCCTGTATGGAGTTTGCATATTGTCCCCCTGCCTGTGTGGGTTTTCTCCGGGTACTATGGTTTCCTCCCACATCCCAAAATTATGCATGGTAGGTTAATTGACGACTGTGGTAACTCACATACTTCCAAGGTGGAGTTAGGGACATGGGCAGACACAGAGGTGACCTCTATGGGATCTATAGTTAGGTATAGCTGGTAACTTTGATATATACAATAAGACACAAAAAGGACTCTGCCAGTGACCTGACGGGAAGAAATTGCTATGTTTTGGTTTGCCAAATGCAGAAGTCAAGTCTATTACATTTTGACGTGATCACTTCTTAAATTATAACATGAAACTTATCACGTTATGACGTGAAACTTATCAAGTTATAATGTTAAACTTCTCACGTTATAACGTAAAACTTATCAAGTTATAATGTTAAACTTATCACGTTATAATGTGAAACTGAACCTTTTGTTATTTTTTTTATGGTGTGGCAGCAATACGCTTTTGTACCGACGACCCTATAGGACAACCAGTATAGAAAATGGACGGCTGGATCTCAGTCTGATGCAGCGCAGTTCTGAACCACTAATTGACACAATACACGTTGAAATTTGACTCTGTTCTCAAACCGAAACATTTGCAAACCGAGATAATGTTTACCACTGAAATAATTGGAAATGCAATTAATCCTTTCCAGCCGCAGAATGACATTATATTTACCTTTTTGGATGGTTGTATGATTAAAAATAAATTCTGTGCAATATAGAAATAAGTGAAAACACAATTTCTGATGAAGAAATTGTGGATTTACTAGCAAATCACTGTGCAGTGTCTTAGCCTTTTTGGGTACGGTGATGTTTACGTTTACTGTGGTTACTGCTAGCCCTAGATGGCCACCACCACCCACAATCCAGCGCAACTTTTGTTGTGGCTGCCATTGTAGGCACAAAAACAAAGATACATGAAGCACATAGCCAATGATGTCTGTGCGGTGTGAGAAAAATCAGAAAAGTCTGAGCCTTCTGTGGCCATGCCAAGACTGGTCGTAAACCAAAAATAGTGTGTAACCAGAGGGAATTTTCTTTTAAAAAATTATTTGTAAACCAGGTCGTTCGTAGACCGAGGTTCCACTGTACATCCAAAGTCGGAATTATCTTTGTGTTGGCCGGATTTTTTATACAACTCTTATGTTTGATCTCATTAACCTAATGAAATGTTCAGTGTGTGTGTGTTCATGTGTGTTAGACCATCTGTCCACTCTAAATGAACATCAGGAGTAGAAAGTCAAAGACAAATGGATCATGTGATGTCAAGCTGTCAGTGTTGGTGTGTGGATGTCGGGGGTCTCCGTTTATGATGACACCTTCAGAACCTATCATATCTAATAGGCCAGATGTGATAAGGACACTGTAGCGCAAGGTGGCAGACACCCGGTTGTTGATAGCTTTCTCTTCATTTTTGCGGACGTGGACGTGTTTTGAAAGTGACATTACTGACTTTAACAAGATATGACCCATCCCCCTCGCCTTCCCCTGCTTTGTCCAACTTTCTCTTTGACTTTAAAAAGGGTGAAGAATTGAGTTTTAAGAAAAAAAATCAAAATGAAAAAGAATGAAGTGCATTTCGCGAAACGTGTAATGACTGTATCAATGTTGAAGATGATTTTTTTTTTTAAAGAAAAATAAATTTAAGATAGAGTAATCAGAATGAGATATCACTACTTTAGAAGGGCAAAATATTAGAAACATGCAAATGTTCAATTGATGTCTGACTTGCAAAGATTGTATCAAAGAAATAAAACAATAATTCAGTCTGATCAAGGAAGATTGGACACAAGATCAAGGTCAAGTAGGTTTTTCAGCTTTTAATGCTCTCGAGCGGACTTTTGGGGGGGTATTCAAATTTTAAGGGATCCCCTGTCAGGGCGCAATTTTTGGATTCCAACATAAACACAATAGACTGAGGTAGTTTACAGTTTATCAAACCAAAAGAGCATGCAAGCGTGAAAAGTACAAATAACAAAAAAATGATGTGACAAAAGCTCATGTGAATGCAAAAAGATGAACCAAAACACACGAGAGAGCAACAAAGTAGCAAGGCAATGGCAACAAGCAATGAACAATAGCGCAGCATCTTCCTTCTGTCTCTCCTGCGTCTAAATACACTGCTGATGAAGATTGCTGGCAGGTGCAATGCAGGAGACTCCGCCCACCCACACACTACCAGGAACTGCAACACAAGGGGTGCATCTCCTTTCTATATTTGGAACTTCCTCGGTCCTAGCTCCTAGCACCTCTGTGTATATGCTAGCTCCTCCCACCAGGAATTCCATCGACAAGCGAAATTATTGACAGATGCAGCAATGTAGGAGGGGGTAGGAATATTTGAGGGAAATAAGACAAGCGTTCCTCGATGACAGTTATTACATAGAGACGTCTGCTAAAGATGACGTCATTTAAATTTGTCACAAATGTACCGTCTGCATGACGAAATTATTACTATCACCACAAATGTCCAGTTTATGCTTCCTATATTAAGTAGTATAACATTAAAGTCAAATATAATCAACACTGTTACGCTTTACATCTTTGCAGATGCAAAGATGATCGTGATATATATTTTTCTGTAAATGTGCAAATTTGCATGTTTTTGGAATGCGGGAGAGGCAGGAACACACAGCACTCAGGATTCAAATCCAAAACCTCAGAACTGTTCAACAAATGTGAAAACCTCCACACGCATGCACACGCACACACACACACACACACACACACACACACACAGCTCCCACGTCAATAATGATGCACTGCTAACTCTGGAGAAGTGTGGGACTCAAAATCCACAACCGGCCTCTCACTGTTTTAAAATTGTAATCTTGCAAAATCAAAATTTTAAAATAAATGTACGTGTAATCTGATTACATTTAATTTTCTGTTAGTGTTGTATCGTATATTGGTTTTGGATCAAAACATAATTAATTTGGAAAAGAACATGCCTGTGTTCATTTCCGGTTTAGTTTGACGTACGTTTAACGTTACAATCAAACTATCTTTGTCTCGTAAAGGGGAACCACGTCTCTTTTTATAAATTTTACATTTTGTAAATTTTAGGAATAGTGATGAAAAACAATCTCAGTACTTAAGAGGCTCGCTACATTAATAAAATAAGAGTTCTCGATTACATCGGTTTTCCGGTTATACTCAAACACACACTAAACACAGCACGAAGTAGAATTTTATAGAAAATTGAATTACATCTAAAAGGGAAACCTCCAGGGAAACAATGCAGAGGGATTTTACAAAAATAAAAGAAAATAATAATAATGGTAATAGAAAAAGCGGCACGGTGGCCGACTGGTTAGAGCGTCAGCCTCACAGTTCTGAGGTGCGGGGTTCAATCCCCGTCCCCGCCTGTGTGGAGTTTGCATGTTCTCCCCGTGCCTGCGTGGGTTTTCTCCGGGCACTCCGGTTTCCTCCCACATCCCAAAAACATGCATTAATTGGAGACTCTAAATTGCCCGTAGGCATGACTGTGAGTGCGAATGGTTGTTTGTTTCGATGTGCCCTGCGATTGGCTGGCAACCAGTTCAGGGTGTACCCCGCCTCCTGCCCGATGACAGCTGGGATAGGCTCCAGCATGCCCGCGACCCTAGTGAGGAGAAGCGGCTCAGAAAATGGATGGATGGATGGTAATAGAAAAATAGGCATATGTAAAGAAAAATAGGACATCGTGTGTGGCTGGACTAAAACTGTGCGTGTATAGGTTACAGCGTGTGGAGCTAGTACAAAGTTGGAACTGGTATTTTACCCCAAAATTAATAGGCACTAATTTTGTACATTCTGACAATGATTGTCATGCTCTACTCACGACCGTAGATCAGGTTCATACATCAAGCATACAGAATGATTGTCTAAACTTTAGTCTTGGCAAATCAACTAATTGTTCAATACAACATAATTTCGTACTGTTTGGCTTCGAATCAAGAGGACCGGTCTCAGAGTCTCGTAGCCTAAACTGTAAACTGGCACATTAATGACACAGACATCAAGGCATGCATTTAGAATATTCCTGGAGGTTTTTTTGTTACAAACATGAGATTTCAATGTCCACAGGCAGTGTCTCTAACCACCACTAGGGGGTTGATGTTTATCGTGTTCCATTGTTCAACAGTCATCAATCACCCCCCAACACCCCCACCCCAACCATGCTGTGCCAGCCATGAGATTTGTGTTTCAATGCGTGTTTAAAACAACAATATCTTGAATCTACAATTGGCAATGACTGCGTGGAAATGACTGCTCCTCATTGTCATGTGAGATGTTTTTCCTCACCTTCTTTAAACTCATGATATCCATCCATCCATCCATTTTCTTCACCGCTTATCCTCACTAGGGTTGTGGGTTGCTGGAGCCTATCCCAGCTATCTTCGGGCGGTAGACGGGCTACACCCTGAACCGGTCGCCAGTCAATGGCGGTGCACATAAAAACAAACAACCATTCGCACTCACATTCACACCTACGGGCAATTTAGAGTCTTCCGTCAACCTACCACGCATGTTTTTGGGATGTGGGAGGAAACCGGAGTACCCGGAGAAAACCCATGCAGGCACGGGGAGAACATGCAAACTCCACACAGGCGAACCCCAGTCCCCAGAACTGTGAGGCAGATGTGCTAACCAGTCGTCCACCATGCCGGCCTCATGATATCCATTGTTATTAATTAATGACTTACATATGAAACTCAGCTCATGCTAGGATCCTGTACAGTATCTTACGCTCAATGGATTAATTCATGAAGAAATGCCCAATGTGCCTTGTATACTAACAGTGCCTATCTTGCTATTAGGAACAGGAATAATTGGGAACTAATGTTCAAGCGGCAACGGGGGAAAAAAGTGTCAGATAGGCTTCCTGTGAGCAAGTAAACTATAAAATTGACAGAGGTATTTGATGTTCACGAGCACAGTTATCAAAGTGACACATTTAGAGACAAGTCAGTCGATTTTAAGGGTTAGAGAAATCAATATTCACCCGAACACTGCTTTGGCTTTTGGCTTCAACATTTAGTCTTGCATGAAACAAAGCAAGACCAATCGATCATCCCGCATGCTGGTCATAACAAAATACAGACTGTTTCCCTTAAAAAAAAGAGAGACAGAATGAAAAACAACAACAACAAAAATTACAGTTGCACCATAGAAAGAAGAACACGTAGAGGATGTGGAGGAAATTATGAGTGGTCTTTAAAGGGCTTCTTTTGCTACACAAAAGATCTGAGTGCTTCCACTTTTATTTCCTGATCTTCTGCTTACCGAGGTGTGCCGTTGTGCCATTGCCAGATTGCATAATTAAGTAGTCATGTAGAGCTCACCGTATTTGATATTTATATTCCCATTGAAGTGCTCTTGTTCCTGAAGTTTTAATTGGGATCTAATAAATAAATCATCCCGTCGCTTCCTCAACAGATGTGCAAGTGAGTGTGATCATGCATAATGCCTGTCTAGCTATGCAGGTGTATGTATGCTTGGTGCATTGGAACAGCTCAACCAGCCAGTAATCTGGTGAGATGTGGCCCGGTGAGACACTACATGACAAACACAGGTGACAGGCCCTGGAGATGGATCTCTGCACACAGTGACCTGATGAAAGAGAGAGAGGCTTCACACGTCTGAGAAAGGTATGATATGGTATAGCTCAGGTGCAATATCATCATCTCACAGTCTACTGACATTGTCACCAAATTTTTAAAGGGTTATGTGTTTTCGTCAGTCCATATGCTTTTAAATGTAGACTTCTTTGTGTAGTGACAAAAATAGCCTTAAACATCTGTCCTCTAATAGGTTGATTTATGACTCTAAATTACCAGAAGGTGTGAATGTGAGAGCGAATGATTGTTTGTTTATATGTGCCCTGCGATTGGCTGGCAATCAGTTCAGGGTGTACCCCGCCTCTCGCCCGAAGATAGCTGGGATAGTCTCCAGCAAGCCCGCTATCCTAGTGAGGATAAGCAGTACAGAAAATGAATGGATGGATGGGTCTTTCCTCTAATCTCACTCTGTTTCACCACACCTCCGGTTTTCCCTGAACAACCGGGACGAGACACTGATGTTTATAGTGGCCTTTATTACAAATGACTTCTTTTTATAAAAAAATCACAAATTAAGAAAAGGCAGAGCAATGGGCATAATATAAAATGCACAACGACCACAACAAAAAGACAATTAACCGCTTAAGGCTGATAAGTAATGTATTGTGTATTATAATCATCACAGTAAGCAGCAATATTTAAAACAGATAAGCACAGCAAAAAGAGCAAAAAGGGGTCAGAATAGACATGAAGCCTAGTTCCAGTAGAATAAATTACTGCTCCAATACTGCAGCTTTTTTCCTTAATGAAATAAACCCTTATTAAAAATAAATACATACAAATAAACAACTAAGTGAAAAGATAACAAAGGCTCATTAACTTAATCTAAATGCCGGAAAAACAGTGACAGACGAATGATGCACTGGTACACAGTCCTTCAGAAATATAAAAACAACTGTCACATACGTACCAAGCATGACATAAAAAAAATAATATTCTTGTCCATAAGAATATAGTACATCATACCTGAAAAATGTAATAATTGCACTCAGCCTGGAAGCCACATCTTGATTTTGATTGGCATCTACAAATTGGACGACGACATTCACTAAGGGCCATATTTTTTTATGTGGCCCTTTTTTTAAATTTTTTTCTGGTTTAGGCACATTTTACCTATGCACATTCTCTCGTCCGGACTTCTGACACACCCACCTTGCGTATTCTGTAAATTTGTGCATAATCACAAAAGAGAAGCATTTCAGTCTCTCAGTCTGAGGCTGGCTGTAAATCGTCGAACATGGAGTTTTCCTGAGACTGATGAATGTCATAGAAATCTAGATGGAAAAAGTAGCGCTCCTTTAAATATGAAAATACTTTCCGTAGCAGATGTCATCGCCAGTCAGATGTGCACACAGGTCTGTCTCACATGCTACACTTTGCAGGAGAGAATGTGTTCTTTTATTCCATATGAAATTAATTCAATAAAAGTCATTTAATCGGAATACTGTGCTCATGACTGAACGCACATTTGGAGGTTCATCAATAAAAAAGGAGGTGCACCTGCCGTTCTATAGATCAGCCATGCCCTGCAACCTTCCTTGTGCCACAGACCAGACCAGTCACTTCAACATATTTGACGACCAACAATAGAAGCAAATAGAATCAGAAGCAGAATCCTCCTTATTGTCAAGTATGTAAAAAACATGCAAGGAATTGGTCTTCGGTAGTTGGAGCCGCTCTAGTATGACAGCCATGACAGTAAATATTTTGAGACATAAAAAAATAAAAACACTACATAAAGTCACTTAGCCTCTTGCAATTTAAAGGAAGAAGCTGTGGGAATGTCTGCTGGTTTTAGTTTGCATTGTTCAATAGCTCCTACCCTAAGAGAAGGAGCTGGAAGAGGTGGTGACCGGGATGTGGAGGGTCCAAGAGGATTTTGCATGCTCTTGTCTTAGTTCTGGCACTGTGCAAGTCCTCATGGCTGGGTAGGGGATTCTGACGATTTTTACGGCAGTCCTAATTGTCCGTTGCAGTCGGAGTTTGTCCTTTTTTGTGGGAGCACCAAACCAGACTGTGATGGAAGAACACGGGACTGATTTGATGACTGCTGTGTAGAACTGCCTCAACAGCTCCTGTGGCACGCCGTGCTTCCTCAGAAGCTGTAGGAAGTTCATCCTCTGCTGGGCCTTTTTGAGGATGGAGTTGATGTTGAGCGCCCACTTCAGGTCCTGAGAGACTGTAATTCCCAGGAACTTGAAGGTCTCGATGGTTGACCCAGGGCAGTTGGACAGCCTGAGAGGCAGCTGTGGTGACGGCTGTTTCCTGAAGTCCACGATCATCTCTAGAACCTTGAGCGTGTTCAGCTCCAGGTTGTGTCGACCGCACCAAAGCTCCATCCGTGCGACTTCCTGTCGATACGCAGACTTGTTCACGTCGTTGATGAGGTCGATGACTGTGGCGTTGTCTGCAAACCTCAGGAGTTTGACAGCCGGGTGTGTTGAGGTACAGTGGTTCGTTAAAAACATGATTCAATATCTAACTCACTATTGTCCCATGGTGATGATTGTAGTTGTTGTCTTAAAAAGCAGCATGTTTGAAGCAGAAAAGCTCAGTGATAGCAGAGGTAAAAAAAAATAAAATAAAATAAAAAGTCAGCTGGCGCTGATATTTTTTGCCACTCAATGATATAATATGTCAATATTCGGCCTGTGGCGTAATGTCCATCCATCCATCCATTTTCTGAGCTGCTTCTCCTCACTAGGGTCGCGGGCGTGCTGGAGCCTATGCCAGCTGTCATCGGGCAGGAGGCGGGGTACACCCTGAACTGGTTGCCAGCCAATCGCAGGGCACATAGAAACAAAGAACCATTCGCACTCACAGTCATGCCTACAGGCAATTTAGAGTCTCCAATTAATGCATGTTTTTTGGGATGTGGAAGGAAACCGGAGTGCCCGGAGAAAACCCACGCAGGCACGGGGAGAACATGCAAACTCCACACAGGCGGGGCCGGGGATTGAACCCGGGTCCTCAGAAGTGTGAGGCTGACGCTCTAACCAGTCGACCACCGTACTATGAGTACGAGTCAGCTGTTGTCGGGCAGTCCGCGGCCAGTTAACGGAATCAAAATGTGCAATATGCTGCATCTTCAGGGTGGACTTCCTGTACAACAGCCTCTGGAGTGTGAACAGGAAAAGTGCTGGATGAGCAGTTCCCGGATCATTTGATTGGTTGTTGTGGTCCTGTGAAATGGCCTCCCTGTTCAGCTGATCTCACACCATGTGATTTTTTTCTTGTGGGGTTATATCAAGTCAACGGTCTATGGAACAAGGCCTTGTGATCTCCCAACGCTTGAAGAACGCATCAGAAACGCACGTGCTTCAGTGACTCACGATATGTTGTCAGATGTTGGTCAGGTATGCATGAAACCACAAATATACCACAAATATTCTCAGTTAATGTAGGTTTTACGCTGTGAATGTCATCCATTTTGTTTCAATAAAACTTTCAATAAACAATACAAAATGAGTGATAGTCTGTTTTGGTGCTGCCACAAAGTAGGACAAAATCAGGCTTCAATGGACAGTCAAGGCTGCCAAAAAAGTTATCGGTACCCGCCTACTCACTCTTGAGGACTTGCTCGCTGCCAGGACTAAAACAAGGGCACTCAAAATCCTCTTGGACCTTCCACATCCTGCTCACTACCTCTTCCAGCTCCTTTCCAGGAAGGCGCTATCAACAATGCAAACTAAAACCAGCAGTCATTCCAACAGCTTCCCTCTTGCCATCAACCTCTTAAACAGTTAACTAATTGTAAGTTAACTGTTTAAGAGGTTGATGTCATTGCAACACGCTGCCAATTTTGCACATCTCTGTCGGTACACTCACAGTTTTATCACATTGCACTATCTGCATAATGTTGTTCATTACTACTGGCGTGTTTGAGAAGTATCTGCACCATTTGCACAGTTGTCACTGTACCAGAAGATTGCACTACTAGTCACTATAAACTGCTTAAATTTCTTGAGGACTGCACCATTTGCACAATTGTCACTGTACCAGATTATCGCGCTATTAGTCACCACAAAACTACTCCAAATTGCTTGAGGACTGTGCATCATCTGCACAATTCTCATTGTATCAGCATTACCACATTACTGGTAATCTTTCATTGCTCAACAACTCTCCGTAGTGTGTTTTTATGTCCTAAAAGTATATTTTGTCACAGTGGCTGTATGTTGTGATACTAGAGCGGCTCCAACTACCGGAGACAAATTCCTTGTGTGTTTTTGAAATATTTGGCAAATAAAGATGATTCTGATTTCTGATTCTGATTCCGGGTTGATTTCGAGTAGACAATGAGCCAGCCCTTCTCGTCCAACATCAGTGTGTGACCTCACAAATATGCTCCTGGAAGAATGGGCAAAAATTCCAATGAACTCACTCGTAAACCTTGTTGAAAATCTTCCCACAAGAGGGTAGAACAACATCATATTAAACCATATGGATTTAGAATCAAGTATTTCAAAAACACACGAGAAATTTGTCTCCGGTAGTTGGAGCCGCTCTATTACAACAATAGACGGAAGAGGGAAGAAGCTGTTGGAAGGTCTGCTGGTGATCAATAGCACCTACCTGAGGAAGGAGCTGGAAGAGGTGGTGACCAGGATGTGGAGGCTCCAGGAGCATTTTACATGGTCTTGTCTTAGTTCTGGCAGCGTGCAATTCCTCAAGGGTGTGTAGGGCGTAATGACGATTTTTTCGGCAGTCCTGATAATCCGTTACAGTCGGAGTTTATCCTTTTTAGTGGCAGCACCAAACCAGACTGTGATGGATGAACACAGGACTGATTCGATGACTGCTGTGTAGAACAGCCTCAACAGCTCCTTTGGCAGGTCGTGCTTCCTCAGAAGCCGCAGGAAGTACATCCTCTGCTGGGCCTTTTTGAGGATGGAGTTGGTGTTGGTCTCTCATTTTAGGTGCTAAGAAACAGTAATT
Organism: Phyllopteryx taeniolatus; assembly: GCF_024500385.1. Classification (NCBI taxonomy): domain Eukaryota; kingdom Metazoa; phylum Chordata; class Actinopteri; order Syngnathiformes; family Syngnathidae; genus Phyllopteryx; species Phyllopteryx taeniolatus. The sequence continues at coordinate 7,443,778 of NC_084511.1, read as the reverse complement.
CCCAGGAACTTGAAGGTTTCGATGGTTGACACAGGGCAGTTCGACAGCTATGGCGAAGGATGCTTCCTGAAGACCACGATCAACTGAATGGGATATCACTTAAAGTCATATGTGAGTCAAGCCAGGTGACTGAATACTTTTGGCAATATAGTGTACATTGAAAGAGAGCAAGAGCAATGGATAACACAAATAAAGAATATTGTATAAACAGTATAAAAAATAGAGTAACAACTGTAATCAAACTCTACACTATAGTGGGACCATGAAGCAAGAACCATGATGTAGCGGAAGATTACTGTATCTGTATCCCGCGATGAAGTTTCAGCGACTTATTGTTACAGGACTGGGACTCATTGTTTCATACGCATCCTGGGACTCACATAGTCTCAAGTGTAAAATTGTATATATACTATATATATATATATATATATATATATATATATATATATAGTGGAAAGCCAATCATACCACTATAAATTTCCCTCGATCAGGGGAGCCTCGCAAGATTTCTGACAGAGGAGAGCAAAGAATAATGTCCAAGAGCCAAAGACCACCTGTGGAGAGCTTCAAAAAGACCTTGAATTAGCAGGTACTTTTGTCACAAGGAAAACAGTGAGCAATACACTCGGCCGCCATGGCCTGTATGCACGCTCATCACGCAAGACGCATTGCTGGAAAAAAAAAGCATGTCAAAGCTCATTTAAAGTTTGCTGAACAACATTTGGACAAGCCAGTTAAATCCTGGGCGAATATAGTCTGGTCTGGTCTGATGAGAGATGGATTTCGGACGTTTGGAGGAGAAATGGCACTGCACATCACCCTAAAACACCATTCCAACAGTGAAGTTCAGAGGTGGGAACATGAAAATTTTCAGCAAATGGTACTGGTAAACGTCACATCATTGAAGGAAGGATGAATTGGCATATGTACCGAGACATTCTTGAAAAAATCTGCTGCCATCTACGAGGATGATAAAAATGAAACGAGGATAATGATCCAAAACATATTGCCAAGGAAACTCTCAACTGGTTTCAAAGAACAAAAATAAAGCTGCTAGAATGGCCCAGCCAATAACCTGACTTGAATCCAATCGAAAATCTATGGAAATAACTGAAACTCAAGGTCCATAAAAAGGCCCACGGAGCCTTGACGATTTGAAGACTGCTTGTATGCAGGAATGGGCCAAAATCACACCAGAGCAATGCATGCAACTAGTTTCTCCATGCAGGTGTCTTGAAGCTGTCATTCCAAACAAAGGCTTTTTTGCAAAGTATTAAATAAATATGGCACGGTGGACGACTGGTCAGAGTGTCTGCCTCACAGTTCTGAGGACCGGAGTTCAATACCCGGCCCCGCCTGTGTGGAGTTTGCATGTTCTCATAGGCTCCAGCACTCCTGTGACCCTAGTGAGGATAAGCGGTTCAGAAAATGGATGGATGGATAAAATAAATACCAGTTGGCATGTTCCATACTTTTCCCCTATGTTATTTCACATTATTACACACAACTTAATTTCTGATCTTATTTGTTCTACTTTCTTTGTATGTATGGATTACTTGGGTTGTTCCCACCATCTGGTGAAATTTTCAGGTCAATAGCACTTTTGGAAGTATACTTAGTTAGAAAAATGGAGACGTGTTAAATACTGATTTCAGCTTCTGTGTGAGTGTGTGTGTGTGTGTGTATATATATATATATATATATATATACACACACACACACATAATATTATATAGACTATTTTGTGCAGATCCATCAGATATAGTTCAGAGAAAGAAATTGTTTAAATTACAGGTTGTATCAAAATGGGGGGGAAAAAACGGGGTTGAATACTTTTGCAAGGCACTCTATAATTACGTGCTCTCCTTTCATTTTGATAGTGCAAGCCGAAAACTTGTTGAAAACGCTGCTGGACGCTGGATTTCTTCCCTTCTCTGGTTCTCCCTCACAAAGCTGCTCATTCAAAAAATAGAACACAATTTGAAATAATTAAGGTGATGGACTAATTTTATTCAGTGCTCATCTGTTACTACAAGCACTCTGTCTCATCCTCAAGCCATAATGCATGTGATTAACTTTTAGTCGGCGTCCAGTTTTAAAAATGATTGTGGAGTGGAAATGTTGACCAGTTGACTTGTTTGTAAAACCCCTAATATATACATGGAATTAGGTTTCTCATGGGATAATCTGGGAGTGTTAATACAACTTTTTAAAAGCCGAGCACATTAGATAAAAGGTATTTTCATGTATTTTAAAAGTCTGGTGCCATTCAATTGAACGCAATAAATCTTATGTGCATGTAAAGTGATTAGTGACAAAAGAGGAAAATCGGTGCAGAATATGGCGTCAGATATCTGGTGAAACACACAGAGTTCTTGCTTTGATATAAGGTAATAACCTCTGAAGGTTTAAACATCCGTTATAAAGTGTGTCTGGTTGACCGGTGACACTGAACAAGTCAACTACCTGACCTATCAATGGCAATCAATTCTTGCTCTTACAATAATTGATTGAAATTTAAATGCAACAAAGACCCAGTTTTGTCCGGACAGTTGTCTGGACCGCTTGGCATTTTGCCTACTACATGGTGTAATAATGTGCAATACAATTGTAACAATCTAATGAGATATCATGCAAGACACTGTGTTTCCATTGCCTGAACTTGACAACATGAGTGGAATACAAAGCATTGAAATTAGGTGTCGCTCCAGAATCACAGACCACAAGGGGACAATTCTCATCATCTTAAATTAGATTGGTTTGAAACACAGGTTAAGACTGAGACAATGAGCCATAGAGCAAAAAATTTAGATTGCTAATAAATGTCTTATAAAAAATAATGCTGTCACTTCATAGTGTTGCATAATTGGAAGTGACCGAAAATACACTTAGATTGGCAACTTGTGTGTTGCTGCTTTTTGAGCTGGATGTAAAAAGGAAAGCCTGTATTTTTCTGATCATCACAGACTAATGCTCAAATGAACTATGGCCAGGAATAGCAGTGTATCAATGGTTGATCTGCAGATTATAACATTACAGGGAGACAACAGCAGCAACTTTAAAGGAGGAATGGATATAGTTGCTGTTGCTGCAGGTTATCCTTAACCTAAACCTAACCGAACCTTTATCCAAAACCTATAGCGTCTTTTTTTGGCTTGCAAGACCACACATTTGTGTCTTTGATCTGGATTGAATACAGAAATAAATCCATCCATCCATCCATTTTCCGAGCCGCTTCTCCTCACCAGGGTCGCGGGCGTGCTGGAGCCTATCCCAGCTGTCATCGGGCAGGAGGCGGGGTACACCCTGAACTGGTTGCCAGCCAATCGCAGGGCACAGAGAAACAAACAACCATTCGCACTCACAGTCATGCCTACGGGCAATTTAGAGTCTCCAATTAATGCATGTTTTTGGGATGTGGGAGGAAACCGGAGTGCCCGGAGAAAACCCACGCAGGCACGGGGAGAACATGCAAACTCCACACAGGCGGGGCCGGGGATTGAACCCGGGTCCTCAGAACTGTGAGGCTGACGCTCTAACCAGTCGACCACCGTGCCGCCTACAGAAATAAATGACTTCTGAAAAGTTGAAAAAAGTAATTAATTCTGTGAGAGTGAACTTCTCTACATTTATGACTGCAGCAAAACAACATTCTGAACAATCTAATCAGATCCTGCTGTCTGCCAGAAAATTTGGAAGAAATCTTTCAAACATTTCATCAGGGCCCCATAAATTTATAAGCCATTTTTTTGTGTTGGTATGAACTTGAAGTTTTGATAAGAATGTAAACCTATTCATAACCACTGAGGCTGCATGACAATCTACATTTTTTAACCCTTGCAAATGATTATTGTGTTCCCTTATTGTCTTCAGAGTTCACAGCTCAGGCATGCATGTAACCTTGAATATGTGTAGGTGGAATTCTGAACCTATTTCTTATGGTAAAAAGGCAACCTGCTAACCAGGATCCTGTAGTGCTGACAATGTTGCATAAAAATGCATGCACACATACTGTTTACTTCACCCTCCTAGCCTGCGCCTCCTCTGCCCACATCCAAACACCTGGAATTAAACTTCCTGGTTCAGGGAGTGGGCAGCAGTCGGGTATTCTCAAAAAGTCAAATGCAGCCAAAAGCATACTCAAAAAGTCAAATGCAGCCAAAAGCATACAATCGAAGATGACTGCTACCTGCTGAGGATACCCCCTAAGCTGATGATCAATGGCCTAAAAACTAAAAAGGGTTTTCCTGTCTATGCTAACACACAGTATTTGGTTAACTTTAATCGGTTCAAACAAATCACCTTACAATGAAGAACATTGATGAATATTGATACCTTACAATAATTTACTTTAATTGATTGGTTGATTGAGGACTCTAAATTGGTGTGAATGTGAGTGCGAATGGAAGTCCAATGAGCGAGTCCCGAATGAGCGAGTCATCCACGATAAACGCAGACGGCACCCATGAACGTTACACAGGCCCGTAGCCCTCCCAGTCCACCAGATATTGAAACCCCCTCCCCCTCCGAAGAGACGACAACAGCCGCTTCACAGTGAAGACAGGGCCCCCATCCACGAACTGGGGGGAGGAGGGAGCCTGGAAGCCGGGACCAGAGGGGATTCCCGGGCGGGCTTGAGCAGGCTGACGTGAAGAGCAGGGTGGACCCACATCGACCTTGGGAACCTAAGCTTCACGGTGACAGGCTGGATGATCTTTGTGATGGGGAAGCGCCCAACGAACCTGGGAGCGAGCTTCCTGGACTCCACCCGGAGTGGAATATGTTTGGTAAAGAGCCAAACTCGCTGACCCACTTTGTAGTTCGGGGCCGGTGTCCTCAGCGGTTTTGTAGGACCGTCCCTGGTGCAGCAGCATCTGGCGGACTCGCTCCCAGGTCCTCCTGCAGTGTCTCAGCAAGGTAAATGCCGCTGGAACTGTGGACTCTGGGGCTATGGCAGGAAATAGAGATGGTTGGTAACCATGCACAACATGAAAAGGCGATAGACCAGTGGATGCAGAGGGGAGGGAATTGTGAGAGAATTCAACCCAAACCAGTTTCTGAGACCAGGATCGTGGCTCCTGTGAAGCTAGACATCGGAGCCCAGTCTCCAGGTCCTGGTTCAGCCTCTCGGTTAGGCCGTTGGTTTCAGGGTGAAACCCAGATGACAGACTGACGGTAGCACCGATGAGATTGCAAAACTCCTTCCAAAATTGCGAAATGATTTGGGGACCCCTATCGGATACGACATTCTTGGGGAAACCATGGAACTTGAATACCTGGTGTATCATTAACTCGGTAGTGTCTCTAGCTGAGGGGAGTTTCGGGAGTGCAATGAAGTCTGCCATTTTAGAGAACATGTCCACGACTGTGAGAATGGTGGTATTTCCTTTCGAGGCCGGTAATCCCATCACAAAGTCTACGGAGATGACTGACCAAGGACGTTGTGGTATTGGCAGGGGTCGCAACTCCCCAGAAGGACGTTTACGAGAGGACTTGTTAGCAGCACATACCTGGCAAGCATTGACATAATTGGTAACATCCCTTCTAACATTGGGCCACCAAAAGCCCTGTTCGACCACAGATTGATTCTTGGCAATGCCTGAGTGACATACAGTCCGGTTAGTGTGAGGCCAGTGGATGACTCTTCCCCTTAAGGTCGGAACCACATAAAGCCTGTTTTCAGGGCAATTTTCAGGGCTAAGAGTGTTCTTCAGAGCCTCCTTTACCGCAGTCTCAATGTCCCAAACAAAAGCAGAAACGAAACATGACTTGGGCAAAATGGTTTTAGGGTCGAACAAAGAATTCTCTGCGCAGAAAATGCGCGATAAAGCATCTGGCTTACCATTTTTAGAACCAGGTCGGTAGGATAACGTGAAATTTAATCTAGTGAAAAACAGAGCCCATCTAGCCTGCCTCGCATTTAACCTTTTAGCAGATTTAAGATATTCCAGGTTCTTGTGATCTGTCCATACTAAAAACGGAGTATGTGCCCCCTCTAGCCAGTGCCTCCACGCCACCAAAGCCACCTTGACTGCCAGCAGTTCACGGTCACCAATGTCATAATTTCTCTCGGCTGGGGTCAGTTTTTGGAGAGATAAGCACAAGGATGTAATTTACCATCCTTGAGACATTTCTGGGTGAGCGCTGCTCCTATACCGGCATCAGACGCATCAACTTCTACCACAAACTGCTGTTTCAGATCTGGCAAAGTGAGGATGGGAGCGGAGGTAAAGCTCGATTTAAGTTTCTGACAAAGCGGGTTCCATACGAAAGGTATGTGTGGCGAGATAAGATCATGCAAAGGCAAGTCTATAGAACTGAAATTTCTTATGAACTTTCTGTAGAAATTAGCAAACCCTAAAAACCTTTGTACGTCTTTGCGTGACGTGGGAGTGGGCCAATTAGTAACGGCATCAGCTATGCAAGGATCCATTTTGATTTCACCTGGAGCCAGCACAAACCCCAGAAAAGAAACGAATGCCTTGTGGAACTCACATTTCTCAGCCTTGACATGTACTTCATTCTGCAGTAACTGCTGCAACACAGAGCGGACATGAATGATGTGAGTCTCCTCATCCGGGGAGAATAACAAAATATCGTCCAAATATACAAAAATGTACACATTCAACATGTCACGCAGGACATCATTGACAAAGTTCTGGAACACAGCTGGAGCGTTAGTTAGTCCAAAAGGCATCACCAAATACTCGTAATGTCCCGTTGGTGTGTTGAATGCTGTTTTACATTCATCCCCCTCGCTTATCCTGACTCGATGACATCATTTCTTTAAGTCTAGTTTGGGGAAAACTTTGGCTCCCTCCAGCAACACAAAGGCGGTGGAGATGAGAGGACGAGGGTACCTGTTTTTCACAGTTATGTCGTTTAGACCCCGGTAATCGATACAGGGTCGCAGAGTCATGTCCTTCTTGTCCACAAAGAAAAATCCGGCTCACGCAGGGGATGAAGATGGGCGAATAATCCCGGCTGCCAGTGATTTATCCTTGTGTTCCGGCCATGAAAGAGAGAATAACCTCCCTCGTGGAGGTGTGATTCCAGGCAGCAAGTCAACTGCACAGTCATAAGGTCTGTGGGGCGGAAGGGATTTGGCCTTGGACTTGGAAAAAACGTCTTGAATGTCCTGGTAAATCAGGATCCCCAGATGGGGTCAGTGGATTGTCATTTGAAACATAGCTCTGAACATCACATGGAGGCTTGAAACAGTTCTGGTCACGATTGCTGCCCCATGCCATAACCTGCCCAGAGGACCAGTCAATGTGGGGGTTATGTAATTTCAACCATGGGTTCCCTAAAATAAGGTTATGATTCATGGCGTCAAAAACATGAAAACTAATGCGTTCAGAGTGAGAATCAGGAAATGTCAATGTGAGTGTTTGGGTGCGGTGAGTGATTTTGCCCATAAAACAGCTGTCTTCAGCATAGGTGTTGCGGTGGCATTTTATTTGAAAGGTTCAAAGGTGCATCCGTCTAACGAGGAGGGAGCTGAGTAAGTTTGCGTCAGAACCAGAGTGAATTAATACAGGTGTATGAATTTTTTGAGCAGGAGAGCATAGTGTCACTTTAGTGTCTTGTCGATTTTTACGGCGAGAGCGATGAGAGTGTCCAAGTCGGTCGGCAGGTCTAGCGGGACCAAATGATCCTTGACGGTGGGGGATAGTCCTTGAAAAAATGCATCAAGCTGTGCCCTATTATTCCACTGACTCTCAGCTGCTAGAATGTGAAACTCAATCGCGTAATCTGACACCCTGCGCTTGCCTTGTTGTAAGGTGACAAGGGAGCAAGCTGCCTCATGATCTGGTGTGGAAAACTGACAAAATTGCTCCATAGTCTTTACGAAAAAAGGCCACAAATGACATGTGGCGGAATTGCGGCTCCATTCAGTAGTAGCCCACGCCTCCGCACGACCAGTCAGGTGGGAAATGACAAAAGCGATGTTTGCCCGCTCGGTGGGGAAGGCAGCTGCCTGCAGCTCAAAGTGGAGTTCGCACTGAGTGATGAACGGCTTAATATTCCCTGAATCTCCAGAGAACCTCTCCGGTCGAGAGAGCTGTGGGCAGACAGCAGCGGAGGTGGCAGGTGGCTGCATGGTGACTGCTTCACCTGGAAACGGAGGTACAGTGGCGGCATCGGGTGCTGTACCAGCTGGTTCCTTCTTCTGAAGCATATTCATTAGCACTTCAAACTGTGAGGCAACCTGTCTCATCATATTGTCCTGATAGTCTGACAGTGCCTTTAGATGAAGGTGCAGGGCAGCAAGCTGCTTATCCTGCTTCGAGAGGCATTGACCCTGCCCTTGAAGGGCTTTGCGCACCGGGTCTGAGTCTGCTGGGTCCATGTTATGGCCAGTTCGTTCTGTCATGAACAGAACAGATAATAGGACCCAAAAAAAGCATGACTCCAAAACAAATGGACAATTTCAAAAAGAGAGGTTTAATATACGGGCAGAGGTCGGCACACAGGCAGGCAATCCAAAAAAAGGCAACAGTATCCAAAAACGTGAGGCAAAAAGGCAAGGTCAATAATTGGAACAGGGTCTAGTCTTCCTGTAAGTCTGTGACATGGAAACAAGGAATGCTGGAACGCGACGACAAGGTACAACAAACTGGCGACTACAAAGAATGAGACATGAGGTTAAATGCAAGGGGTAATTATGGTGAACGAGGCACAGGTGGTGAAGATGCTCTCAGGAGCAGGTGTGTATGAAACAGGGGGACAAGAACAACCGGAACACACACCCATGACACTGAGATGCTCGGAGACAGACCATTTCACGCACATTTTTAGTCCAGCCACACACAATGTCCTATTTTCTTTACGTATGCCTATTTTTCTTTCTATTACCATTATTATCATTTTCTTTTTGTAGTAAGATCCCTCTGCATTGTTTCCCTGTAGTTTTTCGTTTTTGATTTAACAAAATTTTCTATAAAATTCCACTTCCTGTTGTGCTTTATGTGTGTTTGACTGAAATAGTAAAAACGGCTGTAAGCGATAATACATTACTAATGGAGCAACCCTTCTAAGTATTAAGATTGATTGAGGTTTTCGCCACTTTTCCTAAATCTTACAAATATAAAAAGAGACGTGGTGCCCTTTACGAGCTAAAGATACGTTGATTGTAACGTTAAACGTACGTCGAACTAAACCAGAAGTAAATGCAGGCGTTTGCCTTCTGAGGTATTCCTTTTCCAAATTAATTCCGTTTTTATCCAAAACATATATATATATATATATATATATATATCCATCCATTTTCTTTACCACTTACTCTCACCAGGGTCACGGGCTGCTGGAGCCGATCTAAGAAGCTATATATATATATATATATATATATATATATATATATATATATATATATATATATATGTATGTATACAAACACATACATATTTTAGATGTAAAAAAATTGTCTAATTTTCTCCTCAGATCAAAAATTCTAAGTCCTATGGATATATAAATTTTATAAATCGAACAAGAGACAGAAGCTACAGACTGAGCATGTTCATGTCACAAAATAATTTATTCTTAAAAAAAATCGATCACAAATTCATATTTGAGCATCCCCTTGGAAAATACGAAAATACAGTGATCTGAATAGAGACTTTTATAAATGAAATGATGTTATTCGGGGCAATGCCTTCCTCTCTGATTAGTCGGTTTTGGTTGGACTGACGTCATGCCTGGACTTGTTTTTACCAGTGCTCCGACTTCGTATTGACAAGATGTTATTTTATTTGTCAACTCAATCGACACCTATAAGTGGCTGTGTTTGGGGTACTGTGCAACATTTTCCCACCCGCTTGTTTAGATAAGGTTTTTTTCTCGATTAAAGTTACATCCCTTTGTGTAGTACCTTTTGTCCATGCATTAATTGACAAACTGTCCCAATTTGGTAATACCCACTTGTGTGGGCTCAGGAGGCTTCCAGCACTTGGCTCAAGTTCTACATAACGTGACCCAATCTGCTATATTTCTTTATACCTAGAGTTGGCCTTGAAGCTGAGACTGTCAAGTCTGATAACACTGGAGTCCAGGCTCCATGGACATAAACACTGAAACACACTAAGTTCAAATAATTGTATGGACGTCGATAGATAAGTATAGAAAAAGGATACTACAAACACAAATAATGACAGTAAAACAAATGTGATTCTTCTTTTCCTTTCGGCTTGTCCCTTCACTTCCTGACCACACTCACCATTGCTCTGGACGGTTGACCCCAAGTATTTAAAGTCCTCAACCCTTGCTATCTCTTCTCCCACTAGCCTCACTCTTCCCCCACCACCCCTCTCATTCATGCACATATATTCTTTCTTACTTTGGCTAATCTTCATTGCTCTGCTTTCCAGTGCATGCCTCCATCTTTCTAACTGTTCCTCCACCTGCTCCCTGCTTTTTTTTGCCACCTCTACCTTTGCCCTGTGTCGCATCTCAATGTATTCCTTTCGCCTCTCCTCGGTCCTCTCAGTGTCCCACTTCTTCTTAGCTAACCTTTTTCCTTGTATGATTTCCTGTACTGTGGGGTTCCATCACCAAGTCTCCTTCTCTCCTTTCCTGCCAGAAGATACACCAAGTACTCTCCTGCCTGCCTCTCTGATCACCTTGGCTGCAGTGGTCCAGCCTTCTGGAAGCTCCTCCTGTCCACCGAGAGCCTGTCTCACCTCTTCCCGAAAAGCTGCACAACACTCGTCCTGTCTCAGCTTCCACCACATGGTTCTCTGCTCTGCCTTTGTCTTCCTAATCTTCCTCCCCACCACCAGAGTCATTTTACACACCACCATCCTATGCTGTCTAGCCACACTCTCCCCAACCACAACCTTATAGTCGGTAACCTCCTTCAGATTACATCGTCTGCACAAGATGTAATCCACTTGCATGCTTCTACCTCCGCTCTTGTAGGTCACCCTATGTTCGTGCCTCTTCTAGAAAAAAGTGTTCACTACAGCCATTTTCATCCTTGTTGCAAAGTCTACCACCATCTGTCCCTCCAAGTTCCTTTCCTGGATGCCATACTTACCCATCACTTCTTCATCACCCCTATTTCCTTCACCAACATGTCCATTACAATCTGCACCAATTACGACTCTCTCTCTGTCTGAGATGCTCAGAACTACTTTGTCAAGCTCCTTCCAGAATTTCTCTTTCACCTCTAGGTCACATCCTACCTGTGGGGCATAGCCACTAATCAGATTACACACAACACCCTCAATTTCAAGTTTCAGCCTCATCACTCGATCTGATACTCTTTTCATCTCCAAGACATTCTTAGCCAACTCTTCTTTTAAAATAACCCTGACTCCATTTCTCTTCCCATCTACACAATGGTAAAATAATTTAAACCCTGCCCCTAAACTTCTAGCCTTACTGCCTTTCCACCTGGTCTCCTGGACACACAATATATCAACCTTTCTCCTAATCATCATGTCAACCAACTCCCGAGATTTTCCTGTCATAGTCCCACCATTCAAAGTCCCCACATTCAGTTCTAGGCTCTGTGCTTTCCTCTTCTCTTTCTGCCGAAGAACCCGCTTTCCACCTCTTCTTCTTCTTCGACTTTGAAACAAACAAACAAATGTGATTATGATATATTTATCTTTCAATACTGTATATCCATCCATCCATTCATTGATTAATCTTCTATACAGCTTGTCTTATTCGGGTCATGGGTGAGATGGAGCCATTCCCAACTAAGTTGGGCAAGAGACTTGGCCCACCGTAGACTGGTCGCCATCCAATTGCAGTGCAAATTTAGACAAACAACCTTAAAATTATGCAGAATTTGGAGTCTTCAATTAAACTATCATGCATGTTTCTGGAATGTGGGAGGAAGCTGGCTTACCTGGAAGAGAACCAACGCAAACATGGGGAGAGCATGCAAACTCCACACATAAAGGCTTGAGCTGAGATTCAAACCCAGAATCTCTCAGTTATTGTACAGGTATAATCATAATGAAATGTAATCATTTAGTAAGAAACACACACACAAACACATTTTACCGTTATAAATTTGTTTTACAACAAAGGTTCTCAACTGGTCTCTTCCGAGAATCCACATTTTCCCATTTAATTAATTTGTGACCCACTTTTATCAAAGTCAAAATAAAACAAACTTAGTATTTATTAATTAAAGAAGTGTCCGATAAAAAAGGTGAAATAATTGATCAAAGCACTTCCCTCACAGACATCACAAGTGACGAATGTTTAAGCCTGAGCTGAGGTTTGTCCCTGTTTGTTCCTCTCTGAATGACTGCTGGTCAGACTGAAAGCTAAAACACAAAGAAAAAAATGCTTTGGCCGCACAGTACAGCTAGTTATTCACCTTCCTCTCATTAGGGCATCCAAGCTCATCACCAGCAACCCACCCTGCACCTGCTTATTAATTTAAAATCATTTGCTACACCTCCAGGGGCAGATAAATGCCAGGTGTAGAGACAGGGCAGTGGTGAACCTATAAAAAACGATGACAGCCCCCGCTTTCCTCACCTCTATTGCCTTGGTTTGATAATAGCCTCACACTGCTGCAGTAAAGTCAAATCATGAGAGAGTACTGTGTTTCTCTGCCTTCTAGGCTCTTCTGCTGAAGTAGGACACACAGACACAGACACACACGTGCACTCACACACACACGTAATTCAGTCAGGTCGAACAGAGCGTCTGCATCTCCTTAGGGCCCGCCCACCCTGTCCACCCTTATCAAAATGCCACTGAAAATATGTAAAGGTCATTGAAGGATGACAACAAAGTAGCATTATCCCTCTGGACAAAAGGGAGAATTAATAAATAAACACGTGCGGATTGCATGAAAAGAAGTTAGGACCAACACACACCCAAGTCAGGCGGGATTGTTTTTTTTCCCTTCAAGATGCAGGGGTGCGAATGTTTTTGTTTTCTGCTAGTAAAGTGACAATGGTTCTCATTCACTTATAAAAAGCCTAGAAATGTTCTGACTCTGCGCACAAGTCAAGCGTACAAGTCTCCTCCTTAGGTATTGAAACTCCAAGGTCAAATTCTTTGTTTTTGTTGAATACCGAAGAAATTTGTGTTTCAGATCAAAAGATGAATATGAGACAAAAGTTCAGAATTCTAGCTATTATTTTATGGTATTTACAGGTACATGTAGGTTGTGTTAAACAACTCAGGACAGAGCACCTTTTGTTTGAAGCACCCACTTTTCAAGTGAGCAACTGTATTGGAAGAGACATAACTAAAGTAACTTAAAGTGAATAACATTTAATATTTGGTAGCATAACACTTACTTGCCACACCTGCATCACGCCTGCGACCCATTGACTTCACCAGACTGTTACATTCTTCATTTGAAATCCATTTCTAGGTCTTTACTGCAGCCTCTTTGAGTTCTTGTTTGTTTCTGGGGGTTTCTCCCCACAGTCTCCTCTTCAGGAGGTAAAATGCATGCTCTATTGAGTTAAAGTCCAGTGATTGACTTGGCCAGTCTCAGACCTTACACTTTTTCCCCCTGATGAAGTCATTTGTTGTGTTGGCAATGTGTTTTGGGTCATTGTCTTGTTGCCCAATGAAGCTTCTCCCCATTAGTTTGGATGCATTTTTCTGTAAACTGCCAGACAAAATGGTTTTGTAGACTTCAGAATTTATTCTGCTCCTACCATCATGAGTTACATCATCAATAAAGACTAGTGAGCCCATTCCAGAAGCAGCCATGCAAGCCCAAGCCATGACATTACCGCCACCATGCTTCATAGATGAGCTTGTGTGTTTTGGATCATAAGCAAATCACTTTTTTCTCCATACTTTGGCCTTTCCATCACTTGTAGAGGTTAATCTTGGTCTCATCAGTCCATAAGACTTTGTTCCAAAACTTTTGTGGCTCATCTCTGTACTCCTTTGCAAAATCCAATCTGGCCTTTCGATTCTTTTTGCTGATGAGTGGTTTGCATCTTGTGGTATGGCCTGCATATTTATTCTCTTGAAGTCTTCTTCGAACAGTGGATTGTAATAACTTCACCCCTGCCCTTTGGAGGTTGGCAGTGATGTCACTGACTGTTGTCTTTGGGTGTTTCTTCACAGCTTTCACGTTTCTGTCATCAACTGCTGTTGATACCCTTGGCCGACCTGTTCTATATCTGTTGCTCAGTGCACCAGCAGTTTGTTTCTTTTTTAGGACATTCCAAATTGTTGTATTGTTTATGCCCAATGTTTGTGCAATAGCTTTGATCAATTTCCCCTCTTCTCTCTGCTTCAAAATGGTTTGCTTTTCTCCTATAGACAGCTCTGGTCTTCATGTTTGCTGAACAGCAAATGCAGTTTTCACAGGTGAAATCCAACGCCAAAAAACAAGCACTATCTAATGTTTAAGCAACCGATCTAAATGGCAACACCCTAGCAACCAGAAACACCCATCAGTCACTTTCCAATACTTTTGTTCACTTGAAAAGTGGGTGGCTTCAAACAAAAGGTGCTTCGTCCTGAGTTGTTTATCACATCTAGATGTAAATACACGAAAATGAAAGCTGTAATTCTGAACTATTGTTTCATATTCATCTTTTGATCTGAAACCCAAATATCTTCATCATACAACAAAAACAAAGGAATTGACCTTGCCGTTCCAATACCTTTGGAGGGACTGTATATAAATTGTACAACTATATACAGTAAATGTATGATATATGCAGTCATTAAAGAAAAATATTACACCACCCTTGTTTCATCAATTTCCTGTTCATTTTAATGCCTGGCACCACTAAATGCATTTTACCTAAAGAATACATAAGCGTAATTGTATTTTTAAATATGATGTTGATTCATGGTGGACGACTTGTTAGCACATCTGCCTCACAGTTCTGAGGACCAGGGTTCAAATCCAGCCTTGCTTGTGTGGAGTTTGCATGTTCTCCCCGTGCCTGCGTGGGTTTTCTCCGGTATACCGGTTTCCTCTCACATCCCAAAAACATGCACGGTGAGTTAATTGAAGACTCTAAATTTCCCGTGGGCGTGAATGTGTGTGTGTGAGTGGTTGTTTATATGTGCCTTGCGATTGGCTGGAGACCAGTTCGGGGTGTACCCCGCCTCTTGCCAGACTCAGCTGGCATAGGCTCCAGCATGCCTCGTGAGGATAAGCGGTACAGAAAATGGATGGATGGATGGATTTTGGTGATTATCAAGAAAGGAGCTTGATATCAACTTCTGATCTATTTTTGTCATCATTATATTTATCGTAACAAATGTACTTTTCGTTGCACCAGACATTAAAAATGAACGAGTGACTAACAATGGGTCTAATATTTTTTCTGACTATATTAATTATTTAATGTATATTTACCTAATTTACTTTACTCATACATCATACTGTATAAGGTTTTAATGTGCCGTATTGTCGTATTTGACTGTATTTGATTTCTCCCATTGTAAACAGTACATGTGCACCCACTTAGTGGCCGGCTGGCCAGTGCTGTTTTTCATGCGTACAGAGGCACGACACTCGAAAGTGGACCTTTTGTTTCCGCTTGGATATTAAGTAGTTCTCTTTTTGCATTTGGGTGGATTTTTTTTGGGTGATAAAATGCCACAAAATCTAGGTTTCTTTTCATTGTATTATGTGGAAGGGGTAGGCCTTTCTGTCAATCAATTTTATGCGCATGCCCATATTTTACATTTTCCACACCATCCTCCTCGCCAGGCAGGCTGAAATTGGTTTGTCTAACACACCCCTAAACTGGTTCAAATCACATATCTCTGAACGTACTTAATGAATTCAGCTGAAAACTTTCTCATCACCTCTCCTCTGGTGTTCCCTAGGGCTGTTCTTTTCCCCATTTTGTTTATAATTTAATTCCTCCCACTTGGCCACATATTCCGCAAATACAACATCCACTTCCACTGTTACGCAGATGACACCCAGCTCACCCTTTCATCCAAACCCACCTCCATCTTCCCACCTTCATCCCTCCGTGCCTATGTCCAGGAAATCAAATCCTGGTTTTTCATACATTTTCTTAAACTCAACAGTGACAAAACTGAGATTGTCCTCGTCAGCTCCAAATCCATCCTCACTAAACATCCCAGCTTCACCCTCACCATTGACAGCACCTCTGTTTCCCCCTCCCCTCAGGTTGAGAGTTCGGGTGTCGTCCTGGACAGCACCTTGTCATTTCAAACCCACATCAATACCATTATCCAGTCTGCCCAATTCCATCTGTGCAATAGCAACCGCCTCCACTCATCACTCAACCCAAACAGTGCCGCCATCGAGGTCTATACGATGGTTACATTCCATCTGGATAATTGCAATTGCCTCCTCTTTGGTCTTCCACATAAGCTAATTCATAAACTCCAAATGGTCCAGAAGGCTGCTATACGCCTAATTACAAGAACACTATCAACCAATCATATCTCACCTTTTCGCCAACAACTCCCCTGGCTTGCTTCTTCATATCTCTGATCCTCCACATCAATAATCCCACTCAAACTCATAGGTCTGCTTCCTCCATCAGCCTCATCGTCCCTCCCGTCCATCTGTCCACCATGGAGTGGCCTTCAGCCTCTCTGTCCCTCAGCTTTTGATCCCCTTCCTCCTGACATCAGGAACATGGACTCCTTCCCACTGTTATTCTGCTGCAATTTTAATTCTATATATTTGTTTACTGTATATTTAATTGTGTATTAACTCTGTTTTAATTGTCCTGTCCGGTGACCTTGAGTGACTTGAAATGCGCCTAATAAATACAATTTATTATTATCCATCCATCCATCCATCGATTTTCTGAGCCGCTTCTCCTCACTAGGGTCGCGGCCGTGCTGGAGCCCATCCCAACTATCATCGGGCAGGAGGCAGGGTACACCCCGAACTGGTCGCCACCCAATCGCACGGCACATACAAAAAAACAACCATTTGCACTCACATTCACACTTACGGGCAATTTAGAGTCGTCAATTAGCCTACCATGCATGTTTTTGGGATATGGGAGGAAACCGGAGTGCCCGGAGAAAACCCACGCAGGCACGGTGAGAACATACAAACTCCACACAGGCGGGGCCGGGGATTGAACCCCGGTCCTTAGAACTGTGAGGCAGACGCTTTAACCAGACGGTCACCGTGCCGCCTGTATTATTATTATTGTTATTATTAATAATAATAATAATAATAAGAAGAAGAAGAAGAAGAAGAAGAAGAAGAAGAACAAGAAGAACAAGAACAAGAAGAAGAATATGCCCTGCGATTGGCTGGCAACCAGTTAGGATGTACCCCGCCTCCTGCCCTATGATAGCTGGGATAGGCTCCAGCACCCCCGCGACCCTAGTGAGGAGAAGCGGCTCAGAAAATGGATGGATGGAATAATAAGAATAATATTTTTTGTCACACTCCACTTCGGCGAACGCTCACATATGTAAAGCAGTTTGAGGAAGACACTATAGTGAGTGGTGAGCTTTTGGGGGGGCTAATTCCAAGGTCTGCAGCATAATTTGAATCCAAATTCCTGAATCATGTTGAGCATTGTGAGCCTGTGGCTATTTTTCTGGTTCATTTCACAAACTGTCACAGTAAGTGGAGGCAGTGGGGACCATGTGAAAAAATCAGCAGGCCAAACAAACCTAAGGAGACAAACAACACATAGTAGATGGCTACTTTAAGTGCAGAAGCTCCAAGACAGAAGGCGTTAACAAATCTATAGGGAGCGTGCAGAAGGCTGAAACAGTGAAACTACCAGGAGACTTAAAAGGCTTCTGAATTGATGAGGCAATAAAGAACAAGTGGACAGATTCAAGCAGGCTGAGGAGCTGATTGGACAATAAACACAAAATAAAATCCCCATTTAATATGATGACATTTTATATTAACAAAATATGTTTTCCATTTATTGTTTGTATATTTACTTCTTACAATTAGTGCAGACGCAATTCATATACAGTAATGCACATTTAAGTACATTAAAGCACTCTTAGCAGTGGCTCATCTGTCAGGACAAAATTAATTGAAGAGATGCTAGTCTGCCTCCTGACTACTATAATGTGCCCTTTGAGCAAGGCGCCGAACTCCCCTTCAACTAAGCTCAGGGCCCCAGCACCCCATGACTCTGACATCTCACCTTTTGTTCTGATTCTCTGTGGTGTGAGTGCAAATCTTGATGAAATTTCGATTTTTGAATTTTGATGAAAAATGTAGAATATGATGGGAGCAGACACAATTGGGAGGGTCTTGAATGCTGTCTGGTGCTTGTGTGGGTTTTCTTTCTTATTCAAAAACATACATATCAGGTTAAGTGAAGACTTTTTCCATAGACCTGAACGTGAGTGCACTGTAAATGTTTGTCTACACAGTATGTGCCCTAGATTGGCTGATGACCACTCCAGAGTGTACACCACTACTCCCCAAGGTTAGCTGGGATTAGGCTCCAGCTCACCTGCTACCCTAAGCGGTATAGAAAATTGATGGTGGAAATGAATATGCAATTTCACTTCAAGCTCTTTAGATTTTCCGCCATTTACATTAGTTTGCTCAGTGTGAACCTTGTACATAATGATGCAGTTACAGTTTTTGATATTTAGGGCAGTGGTTCTAAAAACCTTTTACACCAAGTACCACTTAAAAAAATAGTTAGCCTTCCATGTACAACTGTCATGACTAACATAAAAATACTGTAGCGTGGTAGGCCACATGCCAAGTGTTAAGCAAAAACTACGCACAGACTTATCCTTATCCTTAATTCTAAAAAGTAGGTTTAATATTATTGTAAACTACTGTAAGGTAATGCTGACTTTGAACATCAAGACTGTACTTAAATATAGGAAAATGAAAAACTGTACTTCGATAGTGATTCAATTAAAATGTACTGCAAATAAGTTAAAAAATGTAGCTAAATACTGTAAATGTTTGAAAACAGTTCAAAAAGGTTAAATGAAACTGTATTGTACTTAAACGTTAAATACAACTGAACTGTTCTTAACAAATATACTGTACTGGATTAAACAAAAAAACAAAAAAAAAACAAAGAAAAAAGATTAAGTCACTGTAACATAATGTAGTTTGAACATTTCATTCAGTGGTTCTTCGCATACCACAAGAGGGATCTCGCATAACACCAGTGGTCCTTATATTACCCTTAGGGCCATATTCTATATGCTTCATTCAGAAAATCCGAGCATATCCGTGTTTTTCTGATTGCACCCATTCTGCCGTGCACTTAATTCTATCATTTGCGCACCTTCTGTTCATGTGTGCACTTTGGATGGGGTAACCTTGAAGTGTGGGTGGTCTCTCTCATATCTGGCCTAGTGCATATTCTGCCAAAGACTTAAGCGCATTTCCTCATGGGCGCTCCAGAGGCTATAATAAGTCTAGCTCCCCATGAAGGTGAAACATCATGTGCGCAAACCAGCCGCGTAAAATACTGACTTAGACACCAACGGGAGGATACAGCCTTTTGAGAATTACTGATTTAGGTGACATAATGGTACAATTCTGGTCCAAAAATAGTTTTCCTGGAGCTAACATTACTTCATTCTTTAATGATTTTAAAAATATAATTAAACGTGTGACCGGTGTAGTCTTAGAGTTGTGAACTATCAAGATACTATATGTAGCTACTGTAGCTACATGCTTTGAATATGCTTACAGGTCACAAGATTAGGTACATCTATACAATTGTAGCATTTATTGGGCGACATCAAATTTGAGCTTAATTTAGAAGAAAATGATGAGTTGGAAGCGGCGCCTGTGTCACTTCCGGGTTATCGTAATTTTAAATTACAATGTTAGAAATTAAGATCTTTGATAGATATGAAGGACAACACGTCATATTTTTACAAGTTTAACTTGAGGCGAAATAACGACAAACCTTTATAATCAGTCTCTTAACGGAAGGTGGCATTTTACGAATTTTGAGTTCTCGACTTTCTAGAGGTTTCGTTCTGAACCCAATCACACATATACTCAATGCAAGTGGTGAATTTTATAGAAAATGTAATGATAAAAAGGGCTTTCTACAGGATAAAACACAGACAAACACAAAACAAACAAGATATCTACGAACATTGGCAAAGGAAGGGATTTGTGACGTGAGATGGGCGCAGAATGGGCGTGTAGTGAATGCATATAGTTGAGGACTCATGGTCTTGTTAATATAAACCCAAATATGCACTAATCCGTACTTTTAGTAGAGCGCAATGTTGGATTTACGTGTCTGGAACACGTTTGAACAAGGCGAATCAGGCTCCCGAGTGTTCGGCCGGCCCGGTCCGCACCGGTAACAGGTGGATTCGACAGGAGGGAGGAATGGAAAAACAGGAGCAGCAGGAGGCCAACGCGTTCTCAGGCAGGACGTCTCGGGTGACGTTCGGAGCGGGCGCGCTGCGTCCGCTTCCGTTCTCTCAGACTGAGTTCGGGCCTCCAAGCAGGGTGGCTCGAAGCGCTTGCAGGAAGTGGCAGCCGGGGATCGTCCGATGTGTCCTTCCACCTCGGGTGAGGTGCGCGTCCTGCCTGGCGCGGTCGTCGGCGAGTTGGTCGGAGTGACCAAAAAGACCTCTGCACCAAGACTCCAAAAAACTTTTTTTTCTCCCAGCTCCGGCCCCTTGTATGGCCAGAGCGAGTCAAACAGGGGGGGATTTACCCCCCTCCTTTTCTACCACCTTCGCAAACACCGAGGGGCTGAACTTCCTTTTGCTGTTATTTTTCCATTCTAGGATTATTTTGTGGTTTAAAACCAGTGGAGTAAAATATTAATTATTGGATTTAAGATAACGAGACCATTTTCCCACCCTGTATTGTTCCACGCTCATTCTCTTTCATACCTGTAATGAATGTTTCAAATGTTATGTGGTGTGGAGAACATTACTATTTTCATGTGACATTTGTGGCGTGGGGTGAGACATTCCATCTGGTTCAGTTAACAACAGATTTGACGTTAGACATTCGAGTTTGCAGCAATACAGTCACTAGTGACGTTCATGTAGAGTTCCTAAAATATTGACTCCCAGTCGAGTCACAGACTGTCTTATGAACCCATGTCTGTAGTGTCGTTCCGTCGCCCGTGGGTGTCGCTGTTGCCTGTTCCATCTCCCAAGTGGCAGCTCTCAGCAGGGTGGAGGCGTCGCTGCTGGTCCAATCCTTCGACTGGTGGGGAGTTAATTAACTTAGCGTTCGGGGGCGAACCCAGGATCCGTGGGTCTCCCCTTTGAAGTCTCTGGCAGACGGGATTCACTTAGCGCCGGCATGGCAAAGCAAGTGTCTATGTCTTGTTGAGTTTATTATTAATCTGTTTGGAGTCTGCGTGTGACTCTGGAGTTACAATCTACCTCGGCGGGCAGCGGCGGTAGTGCGACGCTGGGATGCCGGGTGGCATCTTTTGCGTGGCATGTCCACTACACAATACAATACAATATAAGAACTGTATGGCTTTACAAAATAACTCCGTAGAATAAAATATCAGACGTACACTAAGGTGAAATAAATCTCTACCCGTATGACATTTGCAGCTACTGTTTGCATGACTAATCGCTAGGTTACCGAAACAAAATAAATGTCATATTGTACTCAATTTGTATTTGTGTATTTCTCTTCACAATTGTTTTGGTATTGCTTGGAAACATTCAAGAAAAGAGTGGGGGTGCAATGATTTACAAAAAGTGCTTGTGTCATATAAATCATTAAACTGCGTATTCTCATGAAAATTGTGAGTCATTTCTCAAATGATTGCAAGGAACACAACAATTGTCTTGAGTTTATTTCTGCATAGACATTGAAATGTACAGAAAAACACAACCAACTAACTTCCATTTCATTTGAAATGCACCTCTTCTCAGTCCCAAGAAACCTCAGAAGAGGCGATGTGAATACAGAGGAAACTGAGACTTTGAGGGTTAGTGAGGTCAAACGCATCTACTTCCAATAGTCGTTGAGATTTAAGACACCATCTTGTCTCTTCTTAGTCTGGACCCCCGGGGGAAATGGATTGATCCATTTCAAATCTGACTGCCAAACAGAATTTTACTCACCGATTAAACTGTCAGCAAATCAAACCTGATTAACAAAAAGCAACAACGGCATATTTAATTGTGGTTGTTTTTCTTGTAATTCTGAGGTAGACCACACTATAACAGAAGATCAGAATCAGAATCATCTTTATTTGCCAAGTATGTCCAAAAACACACAAGGAATTTGTCTCCGGTAGTTGGAGCCGGTCTAGTACGACAACAGACAGTCAATTGACAGAGAACACTTTGGAGACATAAAGACATTGACAAAAAAACAGTCACTGAGCAGTAAAGGTTTGCTAGTTTATCTGGTAATGCCGGGACATTTATTTTTTATTTTTGGACAATTGTGCAAAAAGATGCAGAGTCCTCTAGCACTTAGAGCATGTATGTGGTGTAAAGTGACGAGTAGTGCAATAATCTGGGACAATGTTGGTTGTGAAAATGTTGCAGATACTCCTCAATCAATGTGCAAATGGAGTAGATGCTACTCTGGAATGAGTGGCCAGTATTGGTCAACAACAGATATGCAAATAGTGCAGCGTGGCGAGACAACTACAGTGAGTGCACGAGTAATAAGTAATAATTGGCCCCACAGAAATGTGACAACGAACTCAAGTCAAAAAATTGCCAGTATGTTGTCATGGAATTGTAGGTTAGGTGTTTAAGAAGTTTATTGCAAGAGGGAAGAAGCTGTTGGAATGTCTGCTAGTTCTAGTTTGCATTGATCGGTAGTGCCCACCTGAGGGAAGGAGCCGGAAGAGCTGGTGACCGGGATGTGGAGGGTCAGAGAGGATTTTGCACGCTCTTGTCTTATGAACTCGTAGAAAACCTGTGCTGGATTACGAATTCATAACACTAAGCAATGTGATTTTCTTTTAGTTTAATGAAACATTCAGTTCAATTGGAGGCCTGAAAATTAAAGTCATAGTATAGTCAGGTTTATAAAAAGATATAAATGATTTGAGATGACCTTGAATGAAATAAAACCACCTGCTGCTTGTCATTTTTTACTTTATTTATTTATTTTTAGGAATGACACCGTATCAAAGACTTCAGATACTATTACATGTGACAAACAGTTGGTTTTTGGACTTATGTGGTGATTTATTTAACATACTGTATTCTACTATGAACGTTGACCATACTTAACATAGAATAACAGGAACCGAGTGCCAGACTCATTGACTAAAAGATGCCAGTAAAACTACAATGGTATTGTGGCAACTCAGTTAAAGAGGTGCAAAATAAAGCTGCTTTTTGATCATTTGAGTTGTTTAACAAGCTGTCAACAACATAAACCCACAATGATTGTGCAGAGCCATTTTTTTTTCACCCGACCATAAATCCTTGTATTAAATCCCTACATGTCGGTCCTTCCCTTCACTTAGCATCTCTTGGGCCTGGTTCACACTTCAGGTTGGCAGAGGCAGAAACACGGCTGGCCAAAATTTTCAATCATCAATAACTTTTCAAAAATAGGACTTTAAGCGTGGTGGAACAGTGGCCGACTGGTTAGCACATCCGCCTCAGAGTTCTGAGGACCCAGGTTCAAATCCGGCCTCCCATGTGTGGAGTTTGTATGTTCACCCCATGCCTACGTGGGTTTCCTCCCACATCCCAAAAACATGTGTGGTAGGTTGATTGAAGACTCTAAATTGCCCGTACGTGTGAATGTGAGTGTGAATGGTTGTTTGTTTATGTGACCTGCGATTGGCTGGCAACCAGTTCAGGGTGTACCGCGCCTCTCGCCCAAAGATAGCTGGGATAGGCTCCAGCACGCCTGCGACCCTTGTGAGGACTGGTTATCGCATCTGTGTCACAGTTCTGAGTACCCGGGTTCAAATCCG
This sequence comes from Phyllopteryx taeniolatus, assembly GCF_024500385.1. Taxonomy (NCBI): domain Eukaryota; kingdom Metazoa; phylum Chordata; class Actinopteri; order Syngnathiformes; family Syngnathidae; genus Phyllopteryx; species Phyllopteryx taeniolatus. Next base: position 7,419,965 of record NC_084511.1, on the reverse strand, counting down.
GCCTCGCCTGTGTGGAGTTTGCATGTTCTCCCCCTGCCTGCATGGGTTTTCTCTGGGTTCTCCGGTTTCCTCCCGCATCCCAAAAAACATCCATGGTAGGTTGATTGATGCCCTTAGGTGTGAATGTGTGCGCGACTGGTTGTTTGTTTATATGTGCCCTGCGATTGGCTGGCGACCAGTTCAGGGTGTACCCCGCCTCTTACCCGAAGATAGCTGGGATAGGCTCCTGCACGCCCGCAACCCTAGTGAGGATAAGCGGAACGGGAGATGGATGGATGGATGGAAATACACACACCTTTGTTTTGTTTTTTGTCTAAGAAAAAAGTGCAAAATGAAATCTCTGTGTTCTTCATTATTTTAACGAAAGTAATTTTGATAAAAAACACACTGCTTCCGACTCTGACAGCGCTAGTGAGCACAATGTGAATTTTATTTTATTTTACCAGATTTTTATCTTTGCACTTGTATTTGTGTTGAATAAAAATGTTCCATCTGTGTATATTCATTATAAAAGTTTATGGCCCATGGAGGAATCAAGTGATAAAAACAAAGATAACAAACACTGCAGATGAAATGAAATGCTGAAATCTGGACTCATCTCTCCTGAAACACTGGGGCTATTAGCATGGGGATTTTAAGACCAGTGTATTGAGACACCCACCCATTTTTAAAGAAAAAAAAAAAAACTCAGGAGATACTTTTTTTTCCTCATTCTCTCTCTGACATGCATTGCATCTCAGCTTTTTCTTCACACTACAAACCCAATGTTTCAGGTTTTATTTTTAGATGGGCGTAAACAAGAAAAAGTCTTTAAGGGCCGAGATGAAAACAACTGGTCGCAAAGTGCACATAATATGAATAAACCATCCTTAGTGTAATCTGGGACTTGTCATTCAACTACAGGGGTGTCAGAGGAACTCTATGAGAGCCTGAAACACCCAAATCCCATTAAGCCTTTGTAAGGGAATGGCTGACATTTTGGGCTCTAATTAAAACTTTCCCAGCAATAGCTCGATGAATGAATGGCAAGCAATCATCACCAACTGGCAGCTTAGACATGAGCACATAAACTGTTAAGCCTTGTAGCTTTGTCTTTTTATCCTCCTCTCAACTTTGAGGAAAATCTTGGATGTATTTTGTTTCCTCTTTCTCCTTTCTTGGCTTGGGATATACATTTTTCTGTGAACCCTTATTAACTCAAATTGGACAAAATCAATGTCACTGCATGCTGTACATTCATTACCTGTCGTTATCATAATTTTTCGTGTTCGTGTAAGTGCACAATGACGCCCCCCGCACCCACCCCGGCGCCCTCTGCTTCCTGCTCATTTGAATTTCATACAAATGTCTCCAAGGAACAAAGCCATGGAGGTTAACTTGGAAGGGCCTCAAACCTCTCGCCGCCACCTTCTCAAGATGCTCTTTTCTCTCACATCCTCTCCTTGCAGCTCTTGCTGTTAAGGTATATCCCTAGAAAACATTCCAGTATCATTATTCTTCTTTCTCTGAAGATGCAAGGAGAGTAGTCGCTATTTTAGTCATCCTCGCAGGGTTCTGGTCATCTTAGTGATCAAAACAACAAAAAGCTGTCACAGAGGCTCATGTCATCTCCCAGTGATCGTAACTGATAATTACATGCCCCTTTGGGATGCCTCAGTCTGGCCCAAGACCTCCCACAAGTGCAGTTTGCAGCACTTATGAAATGACCTTGTCTTATTAACGAGCACAGAGCGGAAGTGATTCAGCCTAAAATGGAGCCAAGTCAGACTGGCCCAAAAGTGTGCCAACCTACAGCTTATTCCACGATTTCTCCATATAAGCATTCTTTCCCCTCCCAAAGTACAATTATAAATCAGCAAGAAATTGAGAGTGTCAGAAATTGTTGGTAGGAGTCATTTTTTATATTTGACATCATCTTGGCCAAGTGGCAGATTAGTACATGACCAAAAGGGGGCAGTGTTGTCGTTACTTTGAAGAAAACCGTGGCACTGATGGCCTGTCTGGTGACTGCAGTGACTGAGTGTGTGAGTTAGTGAGAGTGAGTGAGTGAGTGGGTGATTAAGCAAAGGGTGAAGGTAGATAACATGCTCAGTGAGTGATAGCGGTTAGCACTACTGATCAGTATGGAACATGCCTCAGACCTCCACTTCTCACCAGTGGTTGCAGAACATAACCACGTTTGATCATCACCCTTCATCATTGTGACTCAGCTTCAAATGATCTAATCTGCTGCAGCACCGATGTCTAATAATCATCATGTATTCAAGCAGCCTGTGGGGACTTCCACCAACTTTCTCTCTGAACTCTGAACAATCCATCATATAGGTGGGGGGTCGCAGCGGGCTGCGGTGGGTACCCTGGTGAATGAAAATGTAATTCACTGTTGGGAGGGACCTGGAAAACATGGGCGTCCTGCTGTGATGTAGGGACTGGAAAGAACATCTCAAAGGTCTACAGCAGGAAGGAGCGTTGCCTGGTCAGTGCAGGGAATCATGGGCTACCCAGTTGCCGTCTGTCAGACCTGCGCGTAGGGCAGCCTTCATCAAATGGTGGAACCGCTCACACAACCCGTTGGCCTGAGGGTGACAGGCGGCCGTGCGGTGTATCTTGACCCCCAGACTGTCAACGACTGCGTTCCAGAGCGCCAAGGGAAACTGACGCAGTCAGAGGACAGGTCTGACTGGGTACGCGTAACCCATGCAACCGATGAATGCGCGGACCACCTCAGAGGACGCAGTCGAGGAGAGGGGAATGAATTTAGACCAGCGGGTCATCCTGTCCACCATTATGAAAATATAGGTGAATCCATGCAAGGGGAAGTGGATCCACGAGGTCGACGTTGACGTCGTTGAACCCCCTTTTGGGAACCGTTAAAACTTCCTGCCTGCCAGGTGTATAGAGAAATCTTGGATGGGGGAACCGGGTAGCGGTTGTGTGTGGCGGTGTCGTTTAGGCGGCGCTAGTCTCCACACAGCCCCAACCAGCCATCTGGCTTAGGAATGATGCAGCGGACGGTCCACAAGCGTTGGCGACTTCAGACTTAGCGACTTCCACTGTGTGCGTCTTCTTGTATTGTTGGGCCCCAGCGTGGAATGGGGGGTACCTTGGTGTCAATCTGATGTATTTGTTGTATTCAGCTGGCAGCCTGGATGAATATACGGACACTGTCCATATATGATGTGTCCATCCTATATCAGTTTCTGTGAAGATGTGTGTGTAACACCAAAGTCCTTTCGCACATTCAATAACAACAAGCCGTGGTTCACTGCCAAACTTAAGCAACTTCACCAGGTTTAAGAGGACGCATATCAAAGTGGGGACAGGGCCCTGTATAATCGCACAAGAAACCAGCTGACTGAAGAAATTAACAATGCAAAGAGAAACTATGCAGTAAGGTTAGAAAAACATCCATCCATCCATTTTCTGAGCCGCTTCTCCTCACTAGGGTCGCGGGCGTGCTGGAGCCTATCCCAGCTGTCATCGGGCAGGAGGCGGGGTACACCCTGAACTGGTTGCCAGCCAATCACAGGGCACATACAAACAAACAACCATTTGCACTCAGATTCACACCTACGGGCAATTTAGAGTTTTCAATTAACGTGCATGTTTTTGGGATGTGGGAGGAAACCGGAGTGCCCGGAGAAAAACCCACGCAGGCACGGGGAGAACATGCAAACTCCACACAGGCGGGAGCAGGGATTGAACCCGGTCCTCAGAACTGTGAGGCTGACGCTCTAACCAGTCGGCCACCGTGCCGCGTTAGAAAAACAGTTTAGAGCTAAAGCTATCATTCTGGCATGCATTACAATCGCTAACCAATTACAAGCGACGATCCCCCCCCCAAGCTGAGAACAATAGTAGACTAGCTGACGACTTAAGCACTTTCACAACCCACACAGCCGCACCACCGACCACAATCACAGCTCTGACTTCTGCGTTGACCATGGCCCAGACCTTGTGTCCCCATCCTGCCTCAAAGTCTGCGCGGACTAGCTCGCTCCAGTCTTCACACAGATCTTCAATAGATTTCTGGAACTGTGCGAACTACCATCCTGTTTCAAACGGTCCACCATCATCCCAGTCCCCAAGAAACCTGGAATCTCGGGTCTGAATGACTACAGGCCTGTCGCTTTGACATCTGTGGTCATGAAGTCCTTTGAACGCCATGTGCTGGACCACCTCAAGAGCGTCACAGGTCCCCTGCCTACCGAGCAAACAGGTCCGCGGATGATGCAGTCAACATGGGACTGCACTTCATCCTAGAACACCTCGAGGGCGCGGGGACCCACGCGAGGATCCTGTTCGTGGTCTTCAGCTCTGCGTTCAATACCATCATCCCCGAACTCCTCTCCTCCAAGCTTCTCCAGCTCAGCGGCTCGCCTGCCATCTGCCAGTGGATTTCCAGCTTCCTGACGGGCAGGACACAGCAGGTGAGGCTGAAGACACCACCTCATCTACACACACCAACAGCACCGGGGCCACCAAGGTTGTGTCCACTGCTCTTCTCTCTATATACAAACGACTGCACCTCAACGCTCCCGGCTGTCAAACTACTGAAATTCGCAAACTACACCACAGTCGTCGGCCTCATTAAAGACGGTGACGAGTCTGCTTATCGACAGGAAGTGGAGCGGCTGGAGCTGTGGTGCGGCCGACACAACCTGGAGCTGAACACGCACAAGACTAGAGATAATTGTGGACTTCATCACAGCTGCCTCTCAGGCTGTCCAATTGCCCTTTGTCAACCGTCGAGACCTTCAAGTTCCTGGGAATTACAGTCGCTCAGGACCTGAAGTGGGAGTTCAACATTAACTCCATCCTCAAAAAAGCCCAGCAGAGGATATACTTCCTGTGGCTTTTGAGAAAGCACGGCCTGCCACAGGAGCTGTTGAGGCAGTTCTACACAGCGGTCATCGAATCAGTCCTGTGTTCTTCCATCACAGTCTGGTTTGGTGCTGCTACAAAAAAGGACAAACTCCGACTGCAACGGAAATCAAAACTGCTGAAAAGATTGTCGGTACCCCTATACCTACCCTTGAGGACTTGCATGCTGCCAGAACTAAGACAAGAGCATGCAAAATCCTCTTGGACCCTCCACATCTTGGTCACCAGCTCTTCCAGCTTCTTCCCTCAGGTAGGCACTACCGAACAATGCAAACTAAAACGTTCCAACAGCTTCTTCCCTCTTGCCATTAACTTCTTAAACAGTTATCTTCCAATTGCATTGCAACATGCTGCCAATTTTTTTCTCTTGAGTTTGTTGTCACATTTCTTTCGTGGTGTCGTTCTTGGGTGACATTGGGTGTCTCCCGCCGGCAGCGTTGCTCACCGTGGTCGGCAGTACACTCCTCGTAGCGCCTGTCTCACAGAGGAATTTGAGACCGCTGAGAGGAACCCTGATGAACCACAGCTGGTTCTTCACACATGCGCCTGCTACTGGGAGCAGGTTTTGGCATTTCCCGTGACGTCGAAGTTGCATGGGGTGGCAGCACCTCTTCGTTTTTCCGCTGAAGCAGGCATGTAAGTAGCACATGCCGTGGGTGGCATGGCTGCCGACAGCCTCCTCTTCTAGAGCTCGGGGTTCAGTGATGGCAATGTTGGTGAGTGCTGTCTGTACGTGTGGCAGCATGTGGCAGAGAAAAATCTTAACAAGAAAATAGAGCTCCTCACCGCCAAGGAGATTTAGCATTGTCTCCATGAGATCGGAAGGCTTACTGTCCCACAGCAAATTCAGTTTTCAGTTGTCCGTAATTTTGTGGGGTGGTATACTTGGGTTATCTATTGAATTTTGAATGTATGTACAGTAATTTATTTGTGATCTAATGGAGATAAATAATATTCCCACAATGTAACTTGTTGGTCCTGCTCCATACAGGCTATGTTTCAAACCAATGCATCGTGTTGATGGCGAGCTGCCCAAGGCTTTTAGCTGAAAAACCAGTGAGCTTCTGAAACATTCTACAACATGCAACAGTGTGGAGGAAGCGCGGTAGCCTGCTCCCTGCACATCATCCCAAATACACAATACATCGATTCTGCTTCAAAATATCCTGGTCTTCACATTTTATTCCATTTTCATGCAAACATTTGCTAAATCTGCTTCTGCTTGGCCACACTTAACTGTTCTGTGTACCTCAGAATATATTGATGTCCATTGAAATACTGGATACCTGTCGCACTGCATATTAAGAATGACTTGTAAATAGTTATACAGTGTAGCTATATTGCTTATGTATTATGTGGAATGCAAAAACATTATAGAACTATCAAAGCTTTTTTTTTTTAACAATTATTGAGGTCCTTTTATCAGGTTTGCATCATAATTTGACAGACAGAGAGTGAGGGAGTGTGTAAAAAGTGTGGTTAATGCTACTGATAGCATGGTTCACAGTGAAGTACAACCGACTGCTGGAAACAAGTACTTACCAGATATGCCAACTTCCTTGCTCACCAGTCTCCAGGCCTGTTCTTTTTTCATACGGTCCCGGTATTGGTATTTAGGGTGTATTATTGGTATTTAAGTGTATTTGGATTGATATGGGAGTCACTGATGGTATAGTGGTACATTCGCCTGACTTTGCGGTCAGCGTGGGTTCAGTTCCCACTCTGTGACATTGTGAATGTCAGTGCGAGTGGTTGTCTGTGTCTATATGTGATCTGCGACTAAATGGGGCCTGGTTCAGGGTGTAGTCTGCCTTTTTCCCGGAGTCAGCTGGGATAGGCTCCAATGCCCCACGACCCTGAACAGGATATGTGGAACTGAGGATGGATGGATGATATCAAAAGCTTGCACTTAGAGCCCCTGTAGTGTCGACATTTGTGGGGCAGTGTGAAATGTTGTCTTCGATTGAATTATTCCTAGATGAAAATATTACCATAAAGCAAGTAAAATTACATCAAAGGAAATATTGTTGTTCACAAGGGAATCACAAATGGAAAGCAACAAACAGAGAGAGCATTGTGTTGATGTTTAAAGTAATAACCTATAGGATTATATTAATGGAATTGAGATGCTGCATGCTTGCTTTATTGGGGTTTATCAAAAGGTGGAGAAAGATAATTTTATATCCTTATCTCTTTTGCATGCAGTAGTAACATCAAAACCCGCAGGCTGTAGTTTTTAAAATACAAATGTATAGGTTCTGTTCAGGAGAAAACATGACAGTCGGTAACTATGAAATTAATTTTTTTGGAACGCAAGACCTCAAACCCAATCTTCCTGGATCATATGAAATCAGAGAGGTGGGAGAGATGGCAGGCCACCTTATGATGAATTAAGCTATTCCTCTCCCTCTTCACCTCCTCCTCTTTCCAGATCTCTCTCATCTCTGCTGACATTTATTGTCCCTGCACAGCCAGTCATTGGACAGAAAACATTGGAATTTTCTTGGAAAAAAAATAAAATAATAATAATAAAAAATAATTTAAAAAAATAAATATTGGAACTCACCCCTTCCTGTCGTGTGTGCGAACACTTTTGCTGAAGGGGATTGTAAATCGTAAACTGCGGGGATGAACTTCTGACCTAGACACGATGCTTGCTATTTAAGAGTAGTAAACACTGGCTCGATGACCCTCGTGCTCTCCAAGTCTAAGCTCCACTACCCAACTACAGATGCATGCATGCGCACACACTTTTTCTCCTTCAGACCTCTCTCGGACTTTAGATGAGAAAAGGTGGGGGAAAATGTTGGAGGCAAAATCTATCATCGTGATCCCTCATCCGACTCCCCCCTGGTGTGGCCAATTGGTATTCTGCAGAATCTTCAGGCCCCCCTATGGTGCTCCCAATCTCCAAGTAGGATGGAAGGAATTGAAAGCTGCTAAGACTATGGGCGAAGGATGTCTAGGTGTGGATTAATGGCCAAGAAGAATAAATGAAGTCCAGGAACAGCTTTATTTCTGTCAATATAAAGTAGCAAATTAGGCAGAGATGCTTTGTGTCTCTGTTTTCATTTGTCAGGCTGTTTGGGCACATTACTCAATTGACAGAATCAACATAGCGTGGCAAAATTAGAATGAGATCAATGGAAAGAGGGACACACATGCTCTGCATTTCAAAATGAGGCCACGTTCCTTTTTTCAGGATATTAGCGGCACCGTTTGTTATCACTTAGTGTGCTTTGCATTTGTCTACTTCAGTACATCCTGTGGTTCCATGTCTTTATTGAACAAGGAACATCGTTGTTAAAATCAAGTCCAAAATAGATCCCACATGGTAATCATGCATGATTGCAGAATGCACATGATGCCCAATGTATCCCACCAGGCACCCTTCATTTATTATTCTAATGTACAACCCCAATTCCAATGAAGTTGGGACGTTGTGTTAAACATAAATAAAAACAGAATACAATGATCATATTCAACCTATATTTAATTGAATACACTACAAAGACAAGATATTTAATGTTCAAACTGATAAACTTTATTGTTTTTAGCAAATAATCATTAACTTGGAATTTTATGGCTGCAAGACGTTCCAAAAAAGCTGGGACGGGTGGCAAAAAAGACTGAGAAAGTTGAGGAATGCTCATCAAACTCCTGTTTGGAACATCCCACAGGTGAACAGGCTAATTGGGAACAGGTGGGTGCCATAATTGGGTATAAAAGGAGCTTCCCTGAATTGCTAAGTCATTCACAAGCAAAGATGGGGCAAGATTCACCTCTTTGTGAACAAGCGTGTGAGAAAATAGTCGAACAGTTTAAGGACAATGTAATGACACATTACAAAAAAATGCTGGGACAGGGTCATGTTTACCATTGTGTTACATGGTAAACATGTTCTTTTAACAACGTTCAATAAACGTTTGGGAACTGAGGACACCAAATGTTGAAGCTTTGAAGGTGGAATTCTTTCCCATTCTTGCTTGATTTACAGCTTCAGCTGTTCAACAGTCCGGGGTCTCCATTGTCGTATTTTACGCTTCATAATGGGCCACACATTTTCAATGGGAGACAGGTCTGGACTGCAGGCAGGCCAGTCTAGTACCCGCACTCTTTTACTACGAAGCCACGTTGTTTTAACACATGCAGAATGTGGTTTGGCATTGTCTTGCTGAAATAAGCAGGGGGGTCCGTGAAAAAGACGTTTTGATGGCAGCATATGTTTCTCCAAAACCTGTATGTAGCTTTCAGCATTAATGGTGCCTTCACAGATGTGTAAGTTACCCATGCCATTGGCACTAACACAGCCCCATACCATCACAGATGCTGACTTTTGAACTTTGCGTCCATAACAGTCCGGATGGTTCTTTTCCTCATTGGCCCAGAGGACAAGACGTTCCCAATTTCCAAAAACAATTTCAAATGTGGACTCGTCGGACCACAGAACACTTTTCCACTTTGCATCAGTCCATCTTAGATGAGCTCGGGCCCAGAGAAGCTGGCGGCGTTTCTGGGTGTTGCTGATAAATGGCTTTTGCTTTGCATAGTAGAGTTTCAAGTTGCACTTACGGATGAAGCGCCGAACTTTATTTACTGACGTTGGTTTTCTGAAGTGTTCCTGAGCCCATGTGGTGATATCCTTTAAACATTGATGTCAGTTTTTGATGCAGCGCTGCCTGAGGGATCAAAGGTCATGGGCATTCAATGTTGGTTTTGGGCCTTGCCGCTTACATGCAGTGATTTCTCCAGATTCTCTGAACCTTTTGATGATATTATGGACCGTAGATGATGAAATCCCTAAATTCCTTGCAATTGTACGTTGAGGAACATTGTCCTTAAACTGTTCGACTATTTTCTCACACGCTTGTTCACAAAGAGGTGACTCTTGCCCCATCTTTGCTTGTGAATGACTTAGCAATTCAGGGAAGCTCCTTTTATACCCAATTATGGCACCTACCTGTTCCCAATTAGCCTGTTCACCTGTGGGATGTTCCAAACAGGTGTTTGATGAGCATTCCTCAACTTTCTCAGTCTTTTTTGCCACCCGTCCCAGCTTTTTTGGAACGTCTTGTAGCCATAAAATTCTAAGTTAATGATTATTTGCTAAAAACAATCAAGTTTATCAGTTTGAACATTAAATAGCTTGTCTTTGTAGTGTATTCAATTAAATATAGGTTGAACATGATTTGCAAATCATTGTATTCTGTTTTTATTTATATTTAACGCAACGTCCCAACTTCATTGGAATTATGGTGGTAATTTTACCAAAAAAGCTGTTCAACACAGCAATGTGGTTTCATTAATAAGGTCTGCTCAGACAAAACTTGTAAGATGGCGCCTACCAGTGTGGTCGCCTCGGTAACGCGCTCTCTAGTATTGTCTTTGTGTTTTTTGTGTTTTTCGTCCGTCTTTGGAGACCTTACACGACTCACTTACACAAGGGGAGACCTGCTAACCATCAAGGAGTCTACTCCGGACTTTCTGTCACCAACTTTCGAATATCCGCTCAGTTTTTTCCCCAGAGTTACTCACCGGAGCGGCGTCCGCGGTTTTCGGCGCATGGAGACGGAAGCGTCGCCACAGAGGGAAGCGAGCAGGCATTCAGGTGAAACTCCGCAAGAGAGGACACAGATTGGCGTTCCCGTCGATCCACCTCGCGAATGTACGCTCCCTACCCAACAAAATGGACGAGCTTCATCTTCTGTTAAAGACCAGTAAAGACTTCGGACGTTCCGCGGCCATGTGCTTCACGGAGACCTGGCTTTGCAACGCTGTACCCGATGGCGCTGTTATGCTTCCCGGTTTCCATATTCATCGAGCGGACCGCGACATGGAATCATCGGGGAAAACAAAGGGCGGCGGGATATGCCTCTATATCAACGAAAAATGGTGTACGGACGTCACGGTGCTCAGCACACACTGCAGCCCGCATTTGGAGTCGCTATTCGTAAACTGTAAACCATTCTACTCCCCACGTGAGTTCGCATCATTCATTCTCGCTGGCGTCTATATTCCGCCTCAAGCTAACACGAACGCCGCATTGCTAACGCTCGCCGATCAAGTCAACGAAATTGAAAAAAAACACCCCGACTCACCCCTCATTATTCTCGGGGACTTTAACAAAGCTAAACTCAACCACGAACTCCCTAAATACAAGCAGCACATCGACTGTCCTACCAGGGAAAATAATACTTTAGACCACTGCTACACCACGGTAAAAAACGCATACTGTGCTATACCTCGTGCAGCCTTGGGCTCGTCTGATCACTGCTTAATTCACTTAATACCGACGTACAGGCAAGAACTTAAATGTGCGAAGCCTACAGTGAAAACAGTCAAAAAGTGGACAAATGAAGCCAAGATGGAACTTCAAAGCTGCTTAGACTGCACAGACTGGAGTGTCTTTGAAAATTCAGCTGGCAGCCTGGATGAATATACAGACACTGTCACATCCTATATCAGTTTCTGTGAAGAGGTCTGTGTTCCAACAAAATCATTTCGCACATTCAACAACAATAAGCCGTGGTTCACTGCTAAACTTAAGCAGCTTCGCCAAGCTAAGGAGGACGCATATCAGAGCGGGGACAGGGCCCTGTATAATCGAGCTAGAAACCAGCTGACCAAAGAAATTAACATTGCAAAGAGGATCTATACAGCAAAGTTGGAAAAACAGTTTAGCGCAAACGACTCTAAATCAGTCTGGCATGCATTCCAGTCGCTGACTAATTACAAGCGACGATCCCCCCAAGCTGAGAACAATAGCACACTAGCCAACGACTTGAATACCTTCTACTGCAGATTTGAAAAGGACAGTTTCACACCACACACCAACCCGGCCGCACCCGCGACCACAATCACACCTCTGACCTCTGCGTTAACCATCCATGAACAGGATGTGAGACGCATCTTCAAACAACAAAAGATTAACAAAGCGGCAGGCCCGGACCACGTGTCTCCATCCTGCCTCAAAGTCTGTGCGGACCAGCTCGCGCCAGTCTTCACTCAGATCTTCAACAGATCACTGGAAATGTGCGAAGTTCCATCCTGCTTCAAACGCTCCACCATCATCCCAGTCCCCAAGAAACCTGCAATCTCGGGTCTGAATGACTACAGGCCTGTCGCTTTGACATCTGTGGTCATGAAGTCCTTTGAACGTCTTGTGCTGGACCACCTCAAGAGTGTCACAGGTCCCCTGCTGGACCCCCTGCAGTTTGCCTACCAAGCGAACAGATCTGCGGATGATACAGTCAACATGGGACTGCACTTCATCCTAGAACACCTCGACAGTGCAGGGACCTACGCGAGGATCCTGTTCATGGACTTCAGCTCAGCGTTCAACACCATCATCCCTGAACTCCTTTCATCCAAGCTTCTCCAGCTCAGCGTCTCACCTGCCATCTGCCAGTGGATTTACAGCTTTCTGACGGGCAGGACACAGCAGGTCAGGCTGGGGGAGGCCACCTCATCCACACGCAGCATCAGCACTGGGGCGCCCCAAGGTTGTGTCCTCTCTCCGCTGCTCTTCTCTCTCTACACGAACGACTGCACCTCAGCGAACCCGACTGTCAAACTCCTGAAGTTTGCAGATGACACCACTGTCATCGGCCTCATCAAGGACGGTGACGAGTCTGCATATCGACAGGAAGCGGAGCGGCTGGAGCTGTGGTGCGGCCGACACAACCTGGAGCTGAACACGCTCAAGACTGTAGAGATGATCGTGGACTTCAGGAGGCATCCTTCGCCGCAGCTGACCCTCACGCTGTCCAGCTGCCTTGTGTCAACCGTCGAGACCTTCAAGTTCCTGGGAATTACAATCTCCCAGGACCTGAAGTGAGCGACCAACATCAACTCCGTCCTCAAAAAGGCCCAGCAGAGGATGTACTTCCTGCGGCTTCTGAGAAAGCATGGCCTGCCACCGGAGCTGCTGAGACAGTTCTACACAGCGGTCATCGAATCAGTCCTGTGTTCTTCCATCACAGTCTGGTTTGGTGCTGCTACAAAAAAGGACAAACTCCGACTGCAACGGACAATCAAAACTGCTGAAAGGATTGTCGGTACCCCCCTACCCACCCTTGAGGACTTGCACGCTGCCAGAACTAAGACAAGGGCGTGCAAAATCCTCTCGGACCCTCCCCACCCTGGTCACCAGCTCTTCCAGCTCCTTCCCTCAGGTAGGCGCTACCGATCAATGCAAACTAGAACTAGTAGACATTCCAACAGCTTCTTCCCTCTTGCAATCAACTTCTTGAACAGCTAACTTACAATTCCATTACAACAAGCTGGCAATTTTTTGACTTGAGTTCGTTGTCACATTTCTGTATTATGTATTACTCGTGCACTCACTGTAGTTGTCTCGCCGTGCTGCACTATTTGCATATAGTGGCCACTCATGCCAGAGTAGCATCTGCTCCATTTGCACACTGATTGAGGAGTATCTGTAACATTTGCACAACCATTGTCCCAGATTATCGCAGTACTCGTCACTTTAAACCGCATACACTCCTTGAAGTCTCAGTGCCCTTTGCACAATGGTCATTGCACCGGACTATTGCGATATTAGCCATTCGAACTGAGGACTCTGCATCTTTTTGCACAATTGTTGTTTGTTGTTGTTTTTTGTCAATGTCTTTATGTCTCCAAAGTGTTCTGTAAATTGACTGTTGTACTAGAGCGGCTCCAACTACCGGAGACAAATTCCTTGTGTGTTTTGGACATACTTGGCAAATAAAGATGATTCTGATTCTGATACTGATTCTGATTCCTTCAAATGTCATTGAATCAATGACATTTCAATAACTTCACAGTTCAAACTTGAAAGAAATATGATTTTTAGTCCTTGTTGAAATCTTGGGTAAATATTCAAAACTGGTGTGTGATCCAAATAAAACTGTGCCCTGTTAATTTTTTTGGAGTAGCATTATTTAATGGAGGATTACTATGCAACCTAAAGGTACTATTTCTGCAAAATATCCTTTCATACCAAGCCCACTGAAATGAACGCTTGTGTGTGTGTGTGTGTGTGTGTGTGTGTGTGTGTGTGAAAACAAACTGATTTGACAAATGATCATCATGGTTTCCTACCTTCATACAGGTAGTTGATTGTGTTCATAGCCTGAAGCCATGAAAGTGACTTATATAATCTTTTTTTGCGCTTCATTTAAACCTTTCAGCTGTTTTAAGAAACTTCAACCTCTCCCGAACAGTCTTGATCAATCCTGTAATGAATTTAGTCTGCAGCAACAATGGCAGCAATCAATAGCGATATGTGTATCCCATTGACAGGTTAGAGACTCTAACATTTGGCTGTGGTGGCTCATCAAAGGAATCAAAGTGAGTCCTTGAGTTCACATATATCCAGCAAGTAATTTCATTGGGTTTAAATAGACCCTCCACAGACATCCACCGAAAAATACAACCATCAATACAAACATGAGTCATCAATCATCGACTGTCAGTTGAAGGCTGTGACCTATATCATTGTGCGTCAATATAGCCATCGTCGGTTGTGAGGCTAGTCTGTACTGCATTAACCTTTTCCCAAAAAAAAAAAAAAAAAAAAAAAACTTTACAAGGATGAATGTCAGGAGAAAAAAGATACGAGGTCAGTAGTGGTCAGTGGCCACTTCACTTTTCAGAGAACTTTAACAGGAGACAACATTTACAGGTGCTGTTATTTTAGCTCCTGGTGCTGCAACACATTTTCTACAATCACTTTTGAAAAGCCTCTTCTTCCTCTTATTTTTTTAAGCCAGATGAAGAAAAAAAACACACACAATGGGTCGCACTTTGAAACAAAGGCAACCACAGATTAGCAGTTATATATACTGTACGTGTATACTGAGATGACGTTTGATGGAATATTCATAGTAAGCATCAAGTATCCGATATAATTCAAATCAGTAGTGTGCGTTCTTACAAATAGAAATTAACCCAGAACCAAGGCATTTATTTGGAAGTACATATTGATTTTATCTTTGACCCTAGCTGAGTTAAAAAAAAAATAGGGGCTGTGATTGTTTTTTTTTACTTAAAAGGTCTACCAGTGTAAGTAAGATTAATTAAATATTGTACCCCTTACCGCATTTAAAAGAACATGTGCCTCAATGTCTGCTCCTTAAACCATCATTGATTGATGGATAGCGATTTGAGTCATTCTGTTGGAATTTTACACTACCTAAACTATTTTTTGTTGGATCTCCTTTAAAAAGCAATAGGTTTCTTGCTTTAGCAAAGAGAAACAAGCTATGGCATTTTGAAAAAGTACACCCCTTCAAAGCATTGAAAACCTGTACCTGTCTTCTCTTTGAACCCAGTGGAGTCAACCAATCTCAGATCAGATTATTACTGTTAAAAAACAAAAGGGCTCTTGCTTTGGCATAAAGAATTAACCCTTTAATGTGAAAGAAATGGGCTCTTCATAT
Source organism: Phyllopteryx taeniolatus (assembly GCF_024500385.1). Classification (NCBI taxonomy): domain Eukaryota; kingdom Metazoa; phylum Chordata; class Actinopteri; order Syngnathiformes; family Syngnathidae; genus Phyllopteryx; species Phyllopteryx taeniolatus. The sequence goes on along the minus strand of NC_084511.1, from coordinate 7,404,657 downwards.
TGTTTAAAACACAAATGTAACCAACTACCAATCTCACCTTTGAATCCAGCTATGCCTCCATGAACCATCTTGTGTTCTCAGTTCTTGGCAATAGTTTTTTTGTTTTAGCAAAGATAAACAACCCTGGACAAATTGAAGACTGGTAAAAAATGACAGCCTTTCAAAGGGCTGACAAAGAACATACAGCACAGACACTCATCATTCTGAGGTACTGTATCTGTTTTTGATAGAAGGATATAACACTATATAAAAGTTTTAATAGATATAGTGCAACAATTTAGAAGACTGTAGAAAGGGTACACACATGAACCCTGGCAAGTAACTTCCAAAGGTCTGCAATTCATCCCTGGAAAAGGTACTATTTTTATGTTAAAGTTTCAGAAACCAAATTAGCATAAATGGTCATATCTACCTGTCTGGTTTCCTGCTTGCATTGTTGTCTTATAATAAAACCTGCACGTAGGACCCATCAAGAAGGTATTTGAGCTCTTGCAGCTTCCTGTTACTTTTAGGACCAAAACGTCAGCTTTCTCGCTGTAAAATGTGTGAACACGAAATAGTGAAATATATCCACTCCACTCCCAGCACTACCCCTCCATAACGGAGCCATCAGACATATTTGCAAGGTTGGTTATGTCATGTTCATTTTACAAAGCAATATCCTCCAGCCAGGAGACATGAAGGGATTAGAATTTTTGGCCCCTTTGCCATTTTGGTATTTGTCAAGGTTGCTTTGGTGGCAAATTACAATTGAATATCTCGTATGGTCAGCCCGTCCTGTACCTTCCCCTTGTTTCTCTTTCTTTGGCACTCTGGGCTAATCATGCAGCAGAAGTTGTAGTCTCTATTGCTTCCAAATCTTTTTGTTTTTGAGTTTCACAGGGTGGTCAAAATTTAAGTGTGTTGAGATCACAAGTTGTAATTATTGCATTGTGGTCACGTACATACACTGACTGGCCACAGATACACAATTTAGTGGGATTTGAAAAAGCAAAATAAGGTAATCACAACATTAGAAATACCTCTCAGTGTGATGCAGTACACCTTGTACACCACTGAAAATTGCAATCATAGTAATAACCATATTGTATTGGTAAATATATGTTTCCAATAGTGTTAATTAGAGTAGTTGACCTAATGTATTCAGAGCATGTCCATTTTGAGTGGAGCACGTGCATTCGGTTTTGTTGTGACTGAAGAAACAAACTCGATATACAGTGACAACTAAAATTGACAAATGATAACTCAATAATAATAATACAGTAATAATTATATAGTTTGCTCATCGTACTGGTATTTTAAAATGTAAATTTAAGCATTTTCCTTGGAGATGCTCTTAACAGACCTATTTATTTATAATGTTATTACACTTGTTTTATGCATTTGGTGCTGGCTTTTGTGTTTTGCCCTGTGCACACTAAGGTATAACAGAAATATTTTTGCAGTCCATCCATCCATCCATTTTCTTTACCGCTTATCCTCACTAGGGCCGCAGGGTGCTGGAGCCTATCCCAGCTATCTTTGGGCTGGAAGCGGGGTACACCCTGAACTGGTCGCCAGCCAATCGCAGGGCACATAGAAACAAACAACCATTCACACTCACATTCTCACCCACAGGCAATTTAAAGTCTTCAAACAACCTACCACGCATCTTTTGGGGATGTGGGAGGAAACCCACCCAGGCACGGGGAGAATATGCAAACTCCACACAGGCGGGGACGGGATTTGAACCCCGATCCCCAGAACTGTGAGGCAGCTGTGCTAACCAGTCAGTCACAGTGCCGGCATTTTTGCATTCCCCTTAGTCCTAATTAATTCCATCATAGACCTTAGCAATAAAAGGTTTTATTGCTTAACATGGAGGCACAAAGATGCAGCCATACATAAATAAGGTAAAAGACAGAGGTGAATGTCTTGCTTTTGCTATGCTTGGACAAACATGTATTCGCCTCAGATTCCACTAAAAGGAAGGTCTTTTTTTCTTTTTTGTCACCAGTCACCTTCCTTTTGCACCTATTCTTGAATTAACTCATCTGCTTTCATTTCCTCCTTACTTCTGTGTCCCTCGCTCTCTTTGTTACACTCTCACTTTTCTGTCCTGGATGAATGCGGGTGGCAGATGGCTGGGATACATCTCATCGGAATCGTGTTTGCCTCGCACCCCCCCCCTACCCCCCTCTCCCACTATCTCTCCATGTGCTGGGAGGTCAGGGAGGTATGCAAAAGATTAATTGGCAACTGTCAGACACACAAGTGCTAACATAATTGACAATTGTAAATAACAAATGGAGCTGATGATTCAAATGAGCTGTCCACTCGATTCCCCCCCATTATTTGCCTCCTGAAACATGACCCGACATGACAAATTACTTGAGCCAAGGTGAGGGCATAAGACGAGAAAGACAAGGAGGAAAAGGAAAATAAAAAGTGTCTGAGCAGGTGTGTGGGAGTGAAAGAAACACATAAAGGAACAGATTGTTGATATCAGCCGTTTCATCTGGCCGATTGTGAAATAAACGTCAATGAGGCTTGGAAGTAACATGCTGCGATCCGCCAGAGCACCTAATGGGACGAGCAGCTCTCCACTAGTGGGGACCTAATGAAGTGTGACGTCGTTTTTCACCCCACGAGCACGACAATGTCAAGGTGCTGTAACATGCCATTTATGAGGCGACGGTGGCAGGACATGCACCCGCCTGTGAGTGAGCAGCCCACCATCAAAGCCAACACTTGGATGACCTTGGTAAAAAAAATAAAAAATACAAATCCGACATCGATCTATCGACCTTTGGTTGACCATGAAGGTTATACCACCACGACATGACCCAATTAGGCAAAAACAAATTAAAATAAATAACACAGGACAACATGGCCCTGGTGGAAGACACAAGAGGCAACTTTGTCTAAACATACTGCACTGGGATGTGTTGCAATTATTAGAGCTCTGAAGGCACTCATACACTGCAACACAAAGCATGTTTTACAGGAGCAACTTTGGACTGATGATGAGGGCGCATTTGTAGAAAAGCCACAGTTCCATTTGACTGGCTTCTGGATGCTTTGTAATGAGGAGTAGTTCTGTCTTCTTATCTCTCGTCTGCATTACTTTCGCCTGTGGCAACACTTCCCTGTGACCGTTCGTAATGTTTTCTACGTCCTTGTTCTTCCTTTGTGGGTTTATTGGCAGTTGGGAAACCAACTAAATGTAACTTATATTGTCCTTCCACTGCAAGGGAACCAATGTGAATTGACGGTGGCCAGATGTTGTGAACTTTGCTGTCGTACTATCGGAGTGGGGGTCTGAAGCATACTCATATCTCCGATTTTTGTCCGTATCTTAATATGAATAATTGGCCAAGCAATGGGTAATATCTGGAAAAACATATAAATCAAAGCACTTGTATCTCAAGACTCCTCTGTAGTTGATTTTCTAAAAGTGTGATCATACCAGAAGTTGAACAATGACAACTTCAGATTGCAGAATATGAACTCAACACAACTTTATTTGTAGCTGCTCTCCAGTTGGAGCCTCAACCTGTCAGTGGTTTAACAGAAGTAAAACCAATTTGGGCAGCGGTTACAAGTGTTCTAAACAAAGTCTTATTCCAAGTATGTGAATGATGAAAGTGAATGTCTGGTCAACGGTTTGGAGTGACTAATGAAGAGAAGTGCATTGGTGTTTCAAAGCTTCAGTGCTGTTGTTTTTGTTAATACACAGCAGTTTGCTTTCCCAATAGAGGAAGAGTCAAGAGTAATTTCTTTCCTGTAGCTGAATTCTAAATGGGATTGGACACTACTCTCCCTCCCTCACCCTCGTTTGCTCTCTTCTTGTTTTTCACTACTCAAGAACTTCATTAGCCAATAAAAAAAAAGTCAGTCTGCATCTTCTTGACAAGCCCTGGTGTCTCCCACTGTTTGTATAACTAAATTAAACCAAATTTCCCTGTGTGTTTGTCTCACTTCAATACCTGCATGCAACCATCCGTTATCATTACAGCTTCGCCCAACTAAGCCGGGAAATCTGTGACCATTTTGTTCTTATTGAGACTTCACACTGTGGTATGTATGTGTATGTGGGTAGCAATTTAAATACATTCAGTCAATAAATTCACTGGGCGAAATCAATCTAGCTCTTTCGTGCATTCACCGGCAGGAAATGATTGCAGGTTGTTTCTTCAGTGGTGAAAACCCAGTTTGCCTTTAGATAGTGTGTCACAACGTTTCAGTGAAACATGTTTAAATGCATCCTCAGAAATATATCTACAACTATTACTCCAACTTCAGCTGGAATGAGGCTTACTTCAAAGATTCCTTTCACACCGATGTCTTTGTTATCTTGTGCTCTGGTCTGAGCTCACTGTTTTATTGTCATCACATGAGAAGATTATATTTTGAACATTTAATCCATCCATTCTCAACACCGCTTATCCTGGTTCGGGTCGCGGGGTATTGGAGTCTATCCCACCTGAGTTCGGGCGAAAGGCGGACTACACCCTGAACTGGTCGCCAGTCAGTCACAGGGCACATATAGACACGGACAACCATTCGCACTCACATTCAAACCGTCACTGAGTGGGAACTGAACCCACTCTGCCCGCAGCAAAGTCAGGCGAATGTACCACTACACCAACAGTGACCTATTTTGAACATTTGCTATGCCTAAAAACTAGCCTTGTTGTGTCTTAGAAATCACTTGAAACTTAAGGCATCAATTGCAAGGGTTGTGTGGATGCTGCAATGAGTCGGGAATGGATCCCACGCCACTGCACAGAGGTTATTTATTAGAATCAGATTCAGAATAATCTTTATTTTGCCAAGTATGTCAAAAACACACGAGGAATTTGTCTCCGGTAGTTGGAGCCGCTCTAGTATGACAACAGACAGTCAATTGACAGAGAATACTTTTGAAACATAAAGACATTGAGAAATACAGTCACTGAGCAATAAAAGGTTTCTAGTAATCTGGTAATGCCGGTACAATTATTATTTTTTGTTGTGGACAATTGTGCAAAAAGGTGCAGAGTTCTCTAGCAATGAGAGCAGTTTGAATGACTAATAGAGCAATAGTCCGGTGCAATGACCATTGTGCAAAGGGAGACTTCAAGAAATGTATGCAGTTTAAAGTGACTAGTAGTGCGATAATCTGGGACAATGTCGATTGTGCAAATGTTACAGATAGTACTTAGTCAATTGTACAAATGGTGCAGATGCTACTCAGGCACATGAGTGGCCAGTATTGGTCAACAACAGATATGCAAATAGTGCAGCGTGGCGAGACTACTACAGTGATTCCACAAGTAATATATAATTGGCCCGACAGAAATGTGACAACAAACTCAGACAAAACAATTGGCAGCATGTTGCAATGCAAATGTCAGTTAACTGTTGAAGAAGTTAATTCCAAAAGGGAAGAAGCTGTTGGAATGTCAGCTTGTTTTAGTTTGCATTGTTCGGCAGCGCCTACCGGAGGGAAGGACCTGGAAAAACTGGTGACCAGGATGTGGAGGGACCAAGAGGATTTTGGATGCTCTTGTCTTAGATCTGGCAGCAAGCAAGTCCTCAAGGATGGGTAGGGGGGTACCGACAAGCTTTTCAGCAGTTTTGATTTGTCCGTTGCAGTCGGAGTTTGTCCCTTTTTGTAGCAGCACCAAACCAGACTGTGATTGGAAGAACACAGGACTGATTAGATGACCGTTGTGTAGTACTGCCTCAACAGCTCCTGTGGCAGGCCGTGCTTCCTCAGAAGCCACAGGAAGTACATCCTCTGCTGGGCCTTTTTGAGGATGGAGTTAATGTTGAACTCCCACTTCAGGTCCTGAGCGGTTGACACAAGGCAGTTGGACAGCGTGAGGGGTAGCTGTGGTGAAGGATGCCTCCTGTAGTCCACAATCATCTCTACAGTCTTGAGCGTTATGTGAAACATACCACCACCAAGGGCCTCCCCAGATACAATACCACTAAACTATAACCCCTCGGGGTTGCGAGCGGCATAGAGATGCCTTTGGTATGCTGAATGGACTTATAGTTAGTCTTTGGATATTTCTAGATTGCCATAGCATCACTGGTACAACATTGCTCCTTTAAAATGTTTGAGAAAAAAGTAAATGGTAAAAGGAGTGCACTCATATAGCCCTTTATCTACACCATTGCAGTGCCCAAAGCTCTTTACAGAGGCTCACAGTCTCACACACACACACACAGACACACACACACACACATGCGCACACACACACACACATGCGCACACACACACACACACGCATACACTCAATCATACGCCAATGGGCGGCTGCTGCCATGCAAGGCACTGCCAGATCAATTCTGGGTTCAATGTACAGGCCAAGGACATTTCGACACCGACAATTGGAGCCGGAATACAAACCATCACCCCTGCGGTCACTGGACAACCTGCTCTACCAACAGGTGTCTGGAGTAAAACAAATCACCCATGTTGAACAAGCCAGACATGTTATTTGATGGCATTAAAATCAATTGCAGCTGTATCATGGGCCCTTTTCAAACAGAGAAGAATAATAAATACAACTATTTACAACAACATTGTAAGTACTTAACTCTCACCATTCACACTACTAATCATTCAAATATATACTAGTGCAGAAATATAAAGCTCTCATGACAGTGAGACTGTTATGTGTGTGTGTGTTCCGGGTTTTGTCTTCCCCCCTGTTTCATGCTCCTGTGAGCATCTTCACCACCTGTGCCTCGTTCACCCTAATTACCTATTGTATTTAACCTCATGTCTCATTCCCTCTCGTTGCCAGTTCGTTGTACCTTGTCGTCGCGTTCCAGCATTCCTTGTTTCCACATCACAGACTCAGTAAGACTTGACCCTGTTCCGATTATTGACCTTGCCTCCTTGCCTCATGTTTTTGGATACTGTTGCCTTTCTTGGATTGCCTGCCTGTGTACCGACCTATGCCCGTCTATTAAACCTCTCTTTTTGGAAACTGTCCATTTGTTTTGGAGTCGTGCATTTTTGGGTCCTATCCTCTGTTCCGTTCATGACAGAGACTGCTTTGGACAAATTAGAATTTTTGAATTTTTGTTTATTTTCTGTCCTCATTCATAACAACTCAATAATTATCATGCATTAGTCCACTTTTACTTCTAAGTTATTTACATGCAGGTTTAAATCATTGTATATATATGTATACATATGTGTATATACATACATAAATCTGTCAACCAACAGTGTCTCCTCCTGCAGGCCACTTATTCATTTCTCTGGCGGTTCGTAAAGTACATCATACAGTCCATGGATTTGTGTCTCAAGATAAAGGAAGTCTGGCTATTTCAGCACAATCCATTCCCCCCACAGGTGGATAAGATCTACAACTCTAACCCCTTCTCACCCACATGATAAATATTCCAGTAGCAGGAATCAGTAGATATATGGGTAGCAGTAAAGCCGCTCTGTATGACTTGAGAGACTCAAGTTCACATTACAAGGATAGAGAGAAAGGAATCTCAGGAGAGATTATCTTTGAAAAATATTGTGTACAGTTAGCAATACACTGGTGGATCTGAAATCTGGCATCAAGCCTTTTTAAGCTGCCTAGCAAAGTAACACATATTGAATTCGTCGGTTTTAAACTTTGCATCTCCTCTGGTGTCAGCGCATTTCAAGGAAGCAAGTTACATTTCTGTAAGCGAAGGAGGCCAAGACAAGTTTGGGGGAGTCACGGATGATCACGGAGGAGGAAGAGTTTCTCTATGTTCAAGGTTTAAATCAAAATACAGGCCAGGGTTATATTTCATTTTTGGCATCACAAAGGAACTTGTAGAAAGGTCTGTTTGTAAAAAAAAAAGTGTTTGTCAGAAGTCACGAAGACACAATGCAAATGAGATGCTTGCTGGAGAAACAAAACAAAATGCATGTATTCTCCTAGAGAGCATTACTTTTCATTATTAAGACATAAAAGTAAAGGTAAACATTTTTATTGGTTGGAATTTGCTGGAACAAAGAAAGAGCAACATACAACACCAATTCTGAATTTATTGACTCACCATCAAATCATATTTTAAGTGCTTTGCTTTGGCCTCTCGGTTGAACTGTAAAACATTGTTTCATTCTGTATACAGAATATATGAAATGATATTCCCTGCAAACATTACAGGACTGCACTAGACATGTACTCTGATTGTACATGTTTCATGCCCAAACTGCCGCTAAGTCTTAAATGTTGGATAGCTAGAGTGCCAGAAGGTTGCTGGGCCAGACTTTATGTGGGAGATGTGAGCTGAATTACAGCCACAAACACATGAATTGTTTTAAACTCTTGAGTATTGTATCACGGTATATTTAAGTAAAACCCTTATATATTGTGAATTGTGTAAAGGTACAAAAAAAACATCCAATATTTTACCATTGACGTCAAATGAGTTGTGACTTCAAGAATAGTGTTGTATATTACATTACAATTATTTCAACAATAAAACACATTTTACATGGTAAAGTGCAGAACTCCGCCAAGGTTGAACTGTTAACAAAAGTGGGAAAATATTTTTGGTCTATGTGGAAGGTACATATTTCCTTGTTTGCAAAGGAAGACATACTGTAAATTAACGGTCCCATGGCATAGTTGAGTAGTATTTGGCATTTCATGGCATTTCCTTACAGTTGTGCAGCCGTGACCCAGTGGCTAAGATCATTGCCTGCCACTGTGAGGGACCTAGGTTCAAGACCCTGACTGGACCATCCGCCAACATCCCCCAGACTCACAACTGTGGTGTCCTTGAGCAAGACACTGATACCCCGAACTGCTCCCCGAGCGCTTCAGTTGCCCCCTTCTCTAGATTACTTTCTGGTTCAGGAGAATGATGTAAGAGGTTAGGAACAGGACAGTAAAATCAAAACAATACCTCTCACTTTCACAATGACAGTGATGGGCCACAAACCCTGCATCAAGGTACTTCCATAATTTTATTGTTGTTTTATTATTCACACTGGTGCCTCTTTATCCCTAATAAACAGGTCACATGTGCAGGTCACTGGAGCTTTTCCCCTCTCTCACTCTTTGCCACATGCACACAGCCCACTTTTATTACTGTGACTAGGGTGTGAGCTAAATGACAGCTCTGGGAACAGTCCATTCACCTTGTGTATTCTTCCTGTGGTTTATGTGGAGCAGGTGAAGGTCGAGCTAAAGCCGAGGGGATATCAAAGCCAAGCAACTCTGTCACTTTATGTTCCCTTTCAGTCAGGTCTCTCTCTCTCACTCTCTCTCTCTCTCTCGCTCTCTCTCTCTCTCTCTCTTTCTCTCTCTATCTATCTCTCACTCCATTATGTCCAGGCTAACCTCTCTATACGGCCTCTCCCACTATCTCTGTGTATGCCCGCCAACTTTCCTCTTGCTATCTTTTTCATTTCTCCCTTAATCTTTGTGTCTCTCATTCAACAAAGTCCTGATATGAGTCCCTTCACTTCCCTGTGGCACAGTCAGTTCCAGCGCTGCCTCCAGATCTTCACGTTGAATGGGCCCCCTTGCAGCCTGCACAGCTGCAAAGCTTCAGCAATAGAGCAAACATCACTTGAACCAAGGGAGGCATTGTCTCATGTTTGAGCAGCAACAGTATCATCGCTGGAAGCTACTGTCATATGTTCAGACTCCTTAATGACTACTTAACACCATTGCACAAATGCATATAAAATATATAATTAGATAACAAGTGTGGACTGTCATATATTTAGCTTCGGAAATGTACAATCGTAAAAAAAAAAAGAAAAAAGTACTGAAACTGCATTGTTTTAAGAATACAGTAAGGTGAGCACGGTGAGCAATCATCAGTCTATCTATTCTCTATGCTGCTTATCCTGTGCAGGGTCAAGCAACCTGGAGTCTATAAGCTTGAGAACCAGTGTACACACTGTATTGATCACCTCCCAATCACTGGACTGACTCATTGAGACAAATCTCTATGCATTGTCACACCAATTCACAATTTGGAATCTTTAAATATCTTCCACTACATGCATGCAACATAGAAACACCAAAGAAAAAGCCAGAGTTGCGCTTGCAAAACAAAAACTTCTTGATGTGAAGCAACGGTGAACAACACTTAACCGCTTTGCTGCCCTTGAACATTTTTGTGGTCATAGACTTTTATAAAATCACAGCTCACCACAAATTGCTTTTCCATCACAAATGGCATGTGAACGATGTGAGATACTGTCACCAAGTCTCAATGCTGTACAAGAAGACAGAAATATCATACTTCAGTGCTTGTTAAAACATCACAGCGTGAAAATAAGCCTCCGCACTTTAGAACTGTCGGACTGCAGTCTTGTGATCTTCTGTTGATTTCACGACAGCTTGATAAGTATGTAGCGTATATGGGGTTAAATAAATACTTAATTAATTTAGGAGAAAATAATCAACCGGAAGCGACGCCTGCATTATTTCCGGTTTAGCGTAATTTTAAGTTTCAGCATGATAAATCAAGCTATTTTGTCTTGTAAAGGGGCACCACGTCACTTTTTAGATGTATAAAACTTCTGGACAAAGTGACGACAAACCTTTTATCCGTCTCGTGATTTGAAGGTTACTCCATGAATTAGATAAGAGTTCTTGATAACCAGAGGTCTTTTGTCGAACCCAAACACAAACAAATGATACATGTAGTGAATTTTTATCGGACATTTAATGAGATCTAACATGGGTATCTACAGGGAAACAATGCAGAAACAAAAACAAAACAAAGGACAGACGAACATTGGCAGAGGAGACTGACTTGTCATGTGAGAATGGCGACCGTCATGGATGCCATGTGTTTTTTTTTTTTCAAATACAAAGAGCTAACACTTTAGCTCGAAGCTTGCCTTAGCACACAATAGGGATTCTCGGTGTAGAACACGTTCCCGTGACCAGTAACTTCCAAAATCTCCTATTTACGCAGCAAAGCTCAGAATAAAATTCCCCAAAACCACAACGGGCATCTAGCTAGTCTGGTTAGCTACTCCAGATGCTATAAAACTGGAAAAAGATAGGTATCGCACAACGCCCAGGATTCGTGACGCGTTTTGAGACCCGTTGAAGGCATTTTTGACAAGAGTTTACATAGGAAATCTTCCCACAGTTCAAAGCATGCAGCAAGCAAAACACGGATATCCAAATAACATTTATAATGCCATAAATTCACTCTAGACTCACTAGAGGGCTGATCTTTTTGTTTCCTCATGATCACAAGTGCTCGGGACGCTCCGTTGCCATGGTAAAGAATAAGCAGGAAGTGATGCCTGCGTTACTTCAGGTTCAGCATAATTTTAAGTTTCAGTGTTATAAGTCAAGCTATTTTGTCTCGTAAAGGGACACCACGTCACTTTTTAGATGTATAAAATTTCAGGACAAAGTGACGACAAACCTTTTATCAGTCTCGTCATTTGAAGGTTGAAACATGAATTAGATAAGAGTTCTCGATAACCAGAGGTCTTTTGTCGAACCCAAATGCACACAAATGATACAGGTAGTGAATTTTTATAGGAAATTTAATGAGATCCAACATGGTAATCTACAGGGAAACAATGCAGAAACAAAAACAAAACAAAGGGTACGAACATTGGCAAAGGAGACTGACTTGTGATGTGAGGTTGGGAATGAGCATGGGATGACAATGCATCTCGCTGGGGGCTCCTGTTCTCATTAGTTTAAACTGGCTGGGTGGATGTAGGTGGGACGCAAATGGATGTGAGGGGTAGATGATCTCAAGGCACCGTACGGATGTTCACGAGTCGTGACCAAAGCCGGGTGTTCGAGAGCTTGCTGAGCGAGAGATAGGTAGGTGATATGTTAAGTTTTGTTGTTTAAATCTCCCCGCCTTTCCTAGTTTTGAAAACGTGACAACGAACATAGTCGTTCGGTGAACTTGTTGAGTGAATGTGGACCTTAGGGCTGAATCATGAACTGAATGAGGAAGCACTTCAATGATTCTGTGAAAAATAACGATTCGGTGAATGACTCTTTTTGAACAGATCTGTTTTAACGAACTGATTCTCGTGATCCAGTACACGCAAAAGAACTGCCATGCCCATCACTAGTACAAAAATTCATTCACGTGAATGCTTGTTTCTGTCTAACAGGGGTACCAGTTGGATTTAATGCCATTTTGGGGTAAAGCCAAGGACCTTGGTTTGGTTTCTCGGCTAGAAATGGGTCCTGCTAGCAACAGAAGAGAATCCAGTTTTACATTTGCTGCAGTGCTGAATCATTACAATTTTTGGGTCAGACCTGGAATCCTGGTAAGGGTTTGGAATATTTCCCATCATGAAAAGGAGAACCTGCGAAAAGTTTGCAAATAATGTCAACCTGAGAAATTTTTTATTTTATGCTATTTGCCTCTGGTTAGTATTTGTTTCCCAGCACTCCCAGCAGGAAAATGGGCTGACATGTCTGTGTTTTATATGCCAGCCACACAGGTGCCAAAATGCATGGCAATTACACCATGTGAAGTGGGATTTTCTGTCATATAAATGGGTCCATATGAGCAATAACGTTTTGTATTCTTTGAAAATGCATGTGACCAACTCGTTTAGTCAAACCCCAAAGCAGTCAAGATATTTTCACTGAACAAGAAGTTCTGAGGCACCACAAGAGAACAAACAACACCCAACATAAACTAACCCTAACAAGCATCAGGGAAGAAAACACAAGCTTCTCTGGGTCCTTGGAGAAACTGGTCAATATGGAGAGACAAACTAGAGGGTTAGTCTTTCTCTCACACTCACACACATTTACACACACACACACACAAGCACACACACACACACACAATCACACACAAGCACACACACACACACACACACACACAAAGTCTCATTAAAGATCATCTAAGGAAGTTTTGCCACTAATGACATAATTTGGCCTTAAATGACAACCAAAAATGAATAAAATAAGCTTTTCTTATTTAATGGTATGCATAAAACACAAAGCCACAGTTATGATAGCAAAATTCTTAGAAAGTAAATAAATACTGTAAATACATGATTGACAAAGGGTAATAGAGGGTAATGACAGATTTTTGCCAGAAGAGCAACTCTACTGTAAAATATTTGCTAACAATTACATTTTAAACTATTGTTTTAGCAATACATCAGGTGAAGTCAACAAACGAATTTGTTGAACTTCCTCCCCACTCACAGATCCACATCACTATTAACCACTGCTGAATGGGCTGAGTCAATTATTCCAATAAACCTTTGGATAATTGCTGTAGGAGTGTATGGGGGAGGCAAAATGGGGTTGTGCAATGCCCTACAGCCTATTTATAGATGTTCAGTCAACTGCTTCATGAGATAAAGAGAGCGCTAACTTGTGCATTTGTGTGGGCACTAATGGCGAATGTAGGTAGGAAACTGAATGAGTGGGAGTGTAAATAGTAGTGGTGCATGTGCGTCAGTGCTGTGTATGCTCACAGAATCACATCTGCACAAGCTGGCATCCACACTAGCTGTGGATAGTGCATGCCAAGGTCACATCTCTTAAGGACACATAAAGACGTGTTGTGCTTTTGTTCATTTGCATGATGTAATGAAAGCCGTCGCACTAAGGGCTGCTCTCTATGTGCAAGAGAGATAAGTCATTTCAGCTCCCCCTTCAGCATTCTCTCAAAATCATCTGTTTGTGTGTGAATGAAAGATCACAAAAGTTGTGTTTGCGATCTGTTGAATCAATACGTAATTTCACATTTGAAGGTCTAGTTCAAGCTAATCTTGAACCATCAGAAAGTTGGAAGCGGCACCAGAGGTGGAATTATTTTGTAAGCGATCGATATTTTGAGCCAGACTGAGTTTCAAGTCATCAGTACAGTTTTGATGCCTAAACACGTCAAATACAATCTACCAAACTCATCCATCCATCCATCCATTCTCTACCGCTTATCCGGGTCGGGTCGCGGGGGCAGTAGCTTCAGCAGGGACGCCCAGACTACCCTCTCCCCAGCCACTTCATCCAGCTCTTCCGGGGGGATCCCGAGGCGTTCCCAGGCCAGCCGAAGGATGTAGTCTCTCCAGCGCGTCCTGGGTCGTCCCCGGGGTCTCCTCCCAGTGGGACATGCCCGGAACACCTCACCAGGGAGGCGTCCGGGAGGCATCCGAATCAGATGCCCCAGCCACCTCATCTGGCTCCTCTCAATGCGGAGGAGTAGCGGCTCTACTCTGAGATCCTCCCGGATGACCGAGCTTCTCACCCTATCTCTAAGGGAGAGCCCAGACACCCTGCGGAGGAAACTCATTTCGGCCGCTTGTATCCGGGATCTTGTTCTTTCGATCACGACCCACAGCTCATGACCATAGGTGAGGGTAGGAATGAAGATCGACCGGTAAATTGAGAGCTTCGCCTTACGGCTTAGCTCTTTCTTTACCACAACGGACCGATACAAAGTCCGCATCACTGCAGACGCTGCACCGATCCGCCTGTCGATCTCCCGTTCCATTCTTCCCTCACTCGTGAACAAGACCCCAAGATACTTGAATTCCTCCACTTGGGGCAGGATCTCATCCCCGACCTGGAGATGGCATGCCACCCTTTCCCGACTGAGGACCATGGTCTCAGATTTGGAGGTGCTGATTCTCATCCCAGCCGCTTCACACTCGGCTGCGAACTGCTCCAATGAGAGTTGGAGGTCACGGCTTGATGAAGCCAACAGAACCACATCATCTGCAAAAAGCAGAGATGCAATGCTGAGGCCACCAAACCGGACCCCCTCTACGCCTCGGCTGCGCCTAGAAATTCTGTCCATAAAAGTTATGAACAGAATCGGCGACAAAGGGCAGCCTTGGCGGAGTCCAACCCTCACTGGGAACGAGTCCGACTTACTGCCGGATATGCGGACCAAACTCTGACTCCGGTCGTACAGGGACCGAACAGCCCGTATCAGGGGGTTCGGTACCCCATACTCCCGAAGCACTCTCCACAGGACTCCCCGAGGGACACGGTCGAACGCCTTCTCCAAGTCCACAAAACACATGTAGACTGGTTGGGCGAACTCCCATGCACCCTCGAGGACCCTGCCGAGGGTGTAGAGCTGGTCCACTGTTCCACGGCCAGGACGAAAACCACACTGCTCCTCCTGAATCTGAGATTCGACTTCCCGACGGACCCTCCTCTCCAGCACCCCTAAATAGACCTTACCAGGGAGGCTGAGCAGTGTGATCCCCCTGTAGTTGGAACACACCCTCCGGTCCCCCTTCTTAAAAAGGGGGACCACCACCCCAGTCTGCCAATCCAGAGCCACTGTCCCCGATGTCCACACGATGTTGCAGAGGCGTGTCAACCAGGACAGCCCCACAACATCCAGAGCCTTTAGGAACTTCGGGCGAATCTCATCCACCCCCGGGGCCCTGCCACCGAGGAGCTTTTTAACTACCTCGGTGACCTCAAACCCAGAGATAGGAGAGCCCACCTCCGAGAACCCACACTCTGCTTCCCCATGGGAAGGCGTGTCGGTGGAATTGAGGAGGTCTTCGAAGTATTCTCCCCACCGACTCACAACGTCCCGAGTCGAGGTCAGCAGCGCCCCATCCCCACTATACACAGTGTTGGTGGTGCACTGCTTTCCTCTCCTGAGACGTCGGATGGTGGACCAGAATTTCCTCGAAGCCGTCCGGAAGTCTTTCTCCATGGCCTCACCGAACTCCTCCCATGCCCGGGTTTTTGCTTCAGCGACCACCAAAGCTGCATTCCGCTTGGCCAGCCGGTACCCATCAGCTGCCTCAGGAGTCCAACAGGCCAAAAAGGCCCGATAGGACTCCTTCTTCAGCTTGACGGCATCCCTCACCGTTGGTGTCCACCAACGGGTTCGGGGATTGCCGCCACGACAGGCACCGACCACCTTACGGCCACAGCTCCGGTCGGCCGCCTCAGCAATGGAGGCGCGGAACATGGTCCACTCGGACTCGATGTCCCCCGCCTCCCCCGGAACATGAGCAAAGTTCTGTCGGAGGTGGGAGTTGAAACTCCTTCTGACAGGGGATTCTGCCAGACGTTCCCAGCAGACCCTCACAATACGTTTGGGCCTGCCACGTCGGACCGGCATCTTCCCCCACCATCGGAGCCAACTCACCACCAGGTGGTGATCAGTTGACAGCTCCGCCCCTCTCTTCACCCGAGTGTCCAAGACATGCGGCCGCAAGTCCGATGACACGACCACAAAGTCGATCATCGAACTGCGACCTAGGGTGTCCTGGTGCCAAGTGCACGTGTGGACACCCTTATGCTTGAACATGGTGTTCGTTATGGACAATCCGTGACGAGCACAGAAGTCCAATAACAGAACACCGCTCGGGTTCTGATCGGGGGGGCCGTTCCTCCCAATCGCGCCCTTCCAGGTCTCACTGTCATTGCCCACGTGAGCATTGAAGTCCCCCAACAGAACAATGGAGTCCCCAGCGGGAGCGCTCTCCAGCACCCCCTCCAAGGACTCCAAAAAGGGTGGGTACTCTGAACTGCTGTTTGGTGCATAGGCACAAACAACAGTCAGGACCCGTCCCCCCACCCGAAGGCGGAGGGAGGCTACCCTCTCGTCCACCGGGGTGAACCCCAACGTACAGGCGCCGAGCCGGGGGGCAATAAGTATACCCACACCTGCTCGGCGCCTCTCACCATGGGCAACTCCAGAGTGGAAGAGAGTCCAACCCCTCTCGAGAGGACTGGTACCAGAGCTCCAGGTGTGTGTGGAGGCGAGTCCGACTATATCGAGTCGGAACTTCTCAACCTCACACACCAGCTCGGGCTCCTTCCCTGCCAGAGAGGTGACATTCCACGTCCCTAGAGCCAGCTTCTGTAGCCGGGGATCGGATCGCCAAGGTCCCCGCCTTCGGCCACCGCCCAGCTCACACTGCACCCGACCCCTATGGCCCCTCCCACAGGTGGTGAGCCCATGGGAAGGGGGACCCACGTTACCCTTTCGGGCTGTGCCCGGCCGGGCCCCATGGGTGCAGGCCCGGCCACCAGGCGCTCGCCTTCGAGCCCCATCACCAGGCCTGGCTCCAGTGGGGGGCCCCGGTGGCCCACGTCCGGGCAAGGGAAAACGAAGTCCATTGTTTCTCGTCATCAATAGGGGTCAAATCTACCAAACTGAGGAAGATTTTTCAAACAACCTGGAAAAAAATAAAAACATTCTCTGTGTACGTATTGCTTTTGTTTAAAAAAACAACATTTATGTTATAAGAATTAACCACATATTCAACTTCATTGCTTCCTAATCAATGCTTGGGTGACATGATGCCAGTAACTTGGGTTCAGTTCTCACGCAGTGACTGTGTGAATATGAGTGTGAATGATTGACTGTCTTCAGATGTTCCCTGAGATTGACTGGCTACCAGTGCACAATGTAGGCTGTCTTTTTACCTGAAGTCAGCTGGGACAGGCTCCAGCTCCTCTGCAACCCTGAATAGATTAGGCTGTAAAAAACAACGGATGTATGGATAGTTCATGGTTATTTCACAATGAAAATCCGTGATTAGGATGTAATGTTCTTAAATGCGGCATGGTGTGCGACTGGTTAGAGCTTCTGCCTCACAGTTCTGAGGACCGGGGTTCAATCCCCGGCCCCGCCTGTGTGGAGTTTGCATGTTCTCAAGTTAGAAGTGAGCTGAAATATCCACTTTTTGGCAGTCATCATTTAAGACTACGCTGCATGAGAAAGCTGTTGTTTTTCGGAGTCGGCGAAGTGAACACTCGCGTGGCTGTTTTTTTAAACTTTTTTTTTCAAAATGAGTAACTTTGATTGGCCCGTGAAGGCTTTGTGTGCGATTATGTGACTGCCTTGTGCTGTCTGATTGGTGAATTGGAATCAAATGACACTAGTGATCACGTTGGATTGGCACAACGGCCCCCTATGCAGAAGTTGAAGATGAAGTGTAAAAAAAGATCGCGCACGCAATATTTGATCTAAAAAAAAAAAGTAGAGAGCGGCATGTCGATCATTGTAACAGAGTAAAAGTATTCACATAAATACTCAAATTAAAGGGGTTCAAATCCCGGCCCCGCCTGTGTGGAGTTTGCATGTTCTCCCTGTGCCTATGTGGGTAATCCGGTTTCCTCCCACTTCCCAAAAGCATGCATGGTAGGTTGATTGCAGACCCTAAATTGCCCGTAGATGTGAATGTGAATGGTTGTTTCTTTATTGGCTGGCGACCAGTTCAGGGTGTACCGCCCCTCTCGCCCAGAGTCAGCTGAGATAGGCTCCAGCATGCCCGCGACCCTAGTGAGGATAAGCAGTACGGAAAATGGATGGATGGTACAATTTATCCAAAATGTTACTTGAGTAAATGTTTACCACCTTTGCTTGTGGTAATAAATATATGAATAAATAAATAAATAGGAACATGGTCTGCTAAATTTGTCCGTATTTCATCTGAAAAACACAATTGTTCTTGGTCTTAAACCTCCACTCTCTCCTCGACCACTTACTCTTACTCTGCCTGTCTCTCGGATTGTCCCTATCCATAGTGTAACTTCAACAAGCAGTGTTGATTGAACTGGCTTAAATTGGTTACTTCACATTACCTGCCACAAACATCATCAGTTTTCAGTTTTTGTGTTTATGTTCAGACACTTGGACTTTTAATTGCGCTTCACTTTTATGACCTGTGCTTGCCATTATGCAACAGAAGTGCATCAGAGTGCAAAATGTTTTCGTGGGTGAAAGTATGTTCACAAGTTGTGTCTAACTTGGTGAAAGGTGCTTAAAGTTCCAGTTCAAGAAGTGGGTTTAGGTGAGCATTTGTTTGAGACAAAAGGGTTTTTTGTTTTAGCAATTGAGAAATACTGAAAGAATAAAACAAAGAAATTACACTGATTATTTATATATATATATATATATATATATATATATATATATATATATATATATATATATATAAAAGATGTTGCTAAAGTCATTTAAGAACCCATCCATCCATTTTCTGAGCTGCTTCTTCTCACTCGGGTCCCGGGCGTGCTTGAGCCTATCCCAGCTATCATCGGGCAGGAGGCGGGGTACACCCTGAACTGGTTGCCAGCCAATCGCAGCGCACATACAAACAAACAACCATTCGCACTCACATTCACACCTACGGGCAATTTAGAGTTGTCAATTAACCTACCATGCATGTTTTTGGGATGTGGGAGGAAACCGGAGTGCCCGGAGAAAAGCCATGCAGGCACGGGGTGAACATGCAAACTCCACACAGGCGGAGCCGGGATTTGAACCCCTTTTATTTGAGTATTTATGTGAATACTTTTACTCTGTTACAATGATCGACATGTCGCTCTCTACTTTTTTTTTTCCGATCAATTATTGCGTGCGCAATCTTTTTTTACACTTCATCTTCAACTTCATAGGGCGCCGTTGTGCCAATCCAACGTGATCACTAGTGTCATTTGATTCCAATTCATCAATCAGACAGCACAAGGCAGCCACATGATCGCACACAAAGCCTTTGCGGGCCAATCAAAGTTACTCATTTTGAAAAAAAAAGTTAAAAAAAACAGCCACGCGAGTGTTCACTTCGCCGACTCCAAAAAGCAACAGCTTTCTCATGCAGCGTAGTCTTAAATGATGACTGCCAAAAAGTGGAAATTTCAGCCCACTTCTAACTTGAGAAAACATTTTGTGGTAAGTTGCAAATTTCTCTCTCTCTCTCTCTCTCTCTCTCTCTCTCTCTCTCTCTCTCTCTCTCTCTCTTAACTTGACTCAAAAGGGACCTGTCATATCTACCTATTCATATCTATGGAATCAGATGTTCTCCTGTCCAGGGGAGTGACCTCATGTATGTGCCAAGACACATTTTTGACAACGTAGACAACTCACGTGTACAAGCAGTCAATCAACAATAGAGAAAGGATAGAGGATTGTGTTTTCAGGCTGTGACTATTTTGGGTTTGTGTCAGCTAAAGATGAAATTATTGAGTTGTTTTTGTACATTCTGTGCTGTCGACAAAGTGTTATATAGCTTAAAAAATGTCAATTTTGAAGAAGAAGTCGCGGGCGGCACGGTGGGCGACTGGTTAGAGCGTCAGCCTCACAGTTCTGAGGAGCGGGGTTCAATCCCTGGTCCCGCCTGTGTGGAGTTTGCATGTTCTCCCTGTGCCTACGTGGGTTTTCTCCGGGCACTCCGGTTTCCTCCCACATCCCAAAAACATGCATGAATTGGAGACTCTAAATTTCCCATAGGTGTGAATGTGAGTGTGAATGGTTATTTGTTTGTATGTGCCCTGCGATTGGCTGGCAACCAGTTCAGGGTGTACCCCGCCTCCTGCCCGGTGATAGCTGGGATAGGCTCCAGCACGCCCGCGACCCTAGTGAGGAGAAGCGGCTCAGAAAATGGATGGATGGATGGATGGATGGATTTTAAGTCGCACTGTTAATTACATTCAAGCTTAAAGAGTGCCACCCATAGATATGGATAGGTAGAGATGATATGCCCCTTTGAGATGCTTGCCTGTGACTACGCAAAGCTAGTGAGGGTAAAATGTCAGTGCATTCCATGTTTGTGGATGGCAAGAAAACCAAATTAAGAAGGATGGCTGCACATTGCATACTCTATAATGATCACAACGAGGAACTAGGAATAACCTTTTAAAG
Organism: Phyllopteryx taeniolatus; assembly: GCF_024500385.1. NCBI lineage: Eukaryota > Metazoa > Chordata > Actinopteri > Syngnathiformes > Syngnathidae > Phyllopteryx > Phyllopteryx taeniolatus. The sequence goes on along the minus strand of NC_084511.1, from coordinate 7,384,074 downwards.
GTAAGATAATTTTTTTGTCTCGTTTTTCAGATCTTCTGGATTGATAGAACACATGGCGTTTATATAATTTATGTTAAGTGAAGTCTACAGACTTTTATTTTTTATAAAAACAAGTAGACTATCGATGTTAAGTGAAATCAAGAAAGGCTAATTATGTAAGTATTTATGGTGAGTCAAAAAAAAAGTTGTCTATATTTTATTTTTCATAAAAACTTTATTCTAAAACATTACTGTTAAAAATGCACATGCAATAAAGTATTGGCAAAACCGGTTGTCAATTTTATGTTGAGGCAGTGTTGTCAGCATCTGCTGAATGTAACTCGTAAAGTTACTTGTAATCTGACTTACCGGTAGCTACTTTTAAGATCAAGTACCGGTCATCAGTACAATAATAATTCATTTGACTTATATAGTGCTTTCCAAGGAACTCAAAGACGCTTTACAATTGTAGCCACTTGTGTAGCCACAGGTGCAGTCTGACAAAAGCATGGCTCCCATTCTGCACCACCAAACAACCAGCCCACTTCATTCGTAGGCAATGTGGGTTAAGTGTCTTGCCCAGGGACACAATGACAACATGCACTTCAGCGGCGATATGAAAAATTAGTCACTTTGATTGGCCCGCAAAGGCTTTGTGTGCGATCATGTGACTGCCTAGTGCTGTCTGATTGGTGAATTGGAATCAAATGACACCAGTGATCACGTTGGATTTGCGCAACAGCTGCCTATGCGGAAGTCGAAGGCGAAGTAAAAAAATAGATCTCACACGCAATAATTTATAAAAAAAAAGTAAATAGCGAGTGGCATGTGGATCAAGTAAAACGTATGATGCATTAAAACTACTCTGACAAGTACAATTTGTCCAAAATGCTACTTGAGTAAATGTAATGGAGTCATTGTAACGTGTTCCTAACCACCTTTGCTTATCAATCCATTAGAGCACTATGCTCCCAGAGTTCACATTTACATACTTCACCCATGAGTGTCACAAAATAAGTCAAGTCAAATACAAATGTAATGAAGCATCAAATGAAGCCTCCAAAGATTTGGTTGACTCTCTGTTAACTTTGACTGCTGAACACTACAGTAATGAAAGCGGCTGCTCATCTGATTTTAATTGATCGAGCAACTCCCATGGGGAAGGTTCATGTGCACAAAAGGAACAATTACATTATTCGAGTTTCTTGAAAGGGTGAATCAATTAATTTTTCATCAAGACCTGTGGTATCCAGAGGGAACAAAATGAGAAAGGTAATGCTGGCATTTCTTTTCAGGCAGACATGAAATGGTAAGACAGTATTTCACACTCAGTAAGTACATTTAAATGTACATCCAATATTTATTTTGTGGACTTTATGTGGACCACAGGATGTAAAAGGAACATTGCATATCCATCGTATTTCCATCACAAGCAAGAGTGTCACAATACAGTTTGTCCCAGTTGGGAGGAAAGCAGTGGCTAAAACGTTGTTTTCCCCTAAATGGCCAGGGCATGGAACCCAATTTAGGATTAGAGTTTAATGGGGCTTTTGGAGCTGAATCAGCTCTCATCAGGACTGCTTCCCACAGCCAAAGCACTCACGGCGAAAAACTGCAGGTGATTATACATGGTTGTCAGGTCCATTTAGCCCGTGGTCTCGAACTTCAAAATGGACACAAAGCCATCTTGTTTGTGCTTTGCCCTATCCATTTAGATGCTGCTGTTCATTTACCCCATACAGGACAGCATGTGTCTTGGTAGTGATAAGGAATAATCTTCAGGATACACATTTGGTGTAAAATTATCATTAATGTGCAAGTGATGGTCCATGACTCAATTCATTATGGCCACTCCATGACTGGCATTTTTTTTACTCAGGAGAATATGAAAGTGCCCATGGAGTGGCTTATCATGCTCTCTGTTCCACAGTTAATTTTTCTAAACCAGAAACCATGAGCCTGAGAAATATTTCCAAGAAATAATTGTTCAAGGCATTAATTTCTGCAGTTAGCCTTGAAAATCTTATCAGGCGGTGCTGTTATTTGACATTGCCTTCGGCGCTGAATATTTAAACAAATCTTTCCTTTGCTGTCCCTGGAAAAGAAATGCACAGATAAAAAGCCAGTGGACCCAACAAAATTAATTTATATCTTTCCCTGTCTGATGGCAAAATGAGCAGGCCAAAGTTGTCTGTTCATTATCTTTGTTTATCCTTGAACTGTGTGACAAAAATGACCATCTTTGCTACTTTATGGAAATAACAGGATACACTCTGTTGAAATGACAGTTTTTCATAATTGTATTTAAGATTAAATCATCATTATATTGTAATTGATTGTAGCTGCAACCACTAGAAGCCTTCCTTCATTTGTGTATTTGTTTTTAGCACCATTAAACTTACTGGTTTAAGACACAAACTGTAACTCTTCAGTGGTTTCTTCAATGGAAAATGCCTAGCTCATTGTCCCTTCAAGTATTTTTTAAGATATGGGTTTTCTAAACATATTTCCAAAATACATGAAATACTTTTTATGTACATCTTGCTTAGTCAGGTATTTGGTAATTAGGGTCCAACAGATTAAGACGTTGTTAAACTGACTATGCATGAACACACAAACAAAAACAAAAAAACTGTTCTTGACCACAGTCTCAACTTTCACCCCAGCAACATCAAACATCAAGGAAAAAATGAAATCATCATATATCATTGCAGTTCTTGTACTTCCATGGAGAAATAATCCCACAAAAGCTGAACATGGGTGACATGTAGTGGTATCGATTTAACAAGTACAGTTGATGTGACTAAAGTACAACAACTTTATTGTTCTTCTGCTGGGGAGGGCCTTTGGTGTGGCTGTCTGGGCCCAAGCCCCATTATATGCAGTACCAGAATCAAAGAGAGTGGTGGCAGCTGTGTAAAGTACAATTAGACTACTTACTACAAAACTTGCCTGGGCCTGGCCTGATGCAGAAATGTTTCCTTCTTAATAGCGAAACAAAGTTTTTTCTTCATCAAAGCAGACACCCTGATGATTAGAAATGACAGCTGTGATAAAAAAATAAAATCAGAAGCTGTGATGAACTGGGGTATAGATTTGGATGAAGGTGAGTACTTTGTGTCGTGTCCAATGTTATTGAATAGTCACCATATTGGTATTTGGGATAACACAGAGCAAATTTCTCTATTTTTTTCCCCCGATGTAAAAATATACTCCAGTGTACGACCAATATAGTGACTCCTACACTAAACCTTGTGACGTCGCGCTGACTTCGTCCAATAGGGCCCTTCAAGACATCCCACAGCCAAGTCTTTCGAGCCAGAACTAGAACTGTCAGCCTTTGACCTCCACTGGCTGACATATACAATTTGTGAGAGTTAGGTTGGTTAAAATTATGCCAGACAGCAGGCTAACATTCATCCATCAATTTTCTATACTGCTTATCATGTTCAGGTTTACGGAATGCTGGAGCCAACTCAGCTGACTTTGAGCAAAAGGCAGACTACATCCTGGACAAGTTGCCAGTCAATCACAGGATACATACAGAGATAGATGGCCTTTTCACATCAACATTTACACCGCCACTGAGTGGGGATTGAAACCACATTGACTGCATGGAAGTCAGGCAAATGAACTGTTACAAGCAGGCTAACAATGTAACCCTACTGAATTGGTCCAGGACCTCCACTGGCTGACATATACAATTTGTGAGAGTTAGGTTGGTTAAAATTATGCCAGACAGCAGGCTAACATTCATCCATCAATTTTCTATACTGCTTATCATGTTCAGGTTTACGGAATGCTGGAGCCAACTCAGCTGACTTTGAGCAAAAGGCAGACTACATCCTGGACAAGTTGCCAGTCAATCACAGGATACATACAGAGATAGATGGCCTTTTCACATCAACATTTACACCGCCACTGAGTGGGGATTGAAACCACATTGACTGCATGGAAGTCAGGCAAATGAACTGTTACAAGCAGGCTAACAATGTAACCCTACTGAATTGGTCCAGCTGTCTTTGATGCACAGTTACAAGTTCTCTCTTGTACTGGGGGCTCCATGCAAGAGCAATGTAATCTTAATCAACATTAATAATCTAGCAAGACAACGCTTTCTTTATTATGATCAGATATTATCTGATGGACCAAGATCCAATGGTGGGTAAAAGTTCAGCACCTTGACTGGGCGGCCACCAGGATTTTGACATCATACCAGTGATAGAGTGTGATCTTGAGGGACAATATTACAAAGCGGTGACAGGGACTGTCCAGTCGGGAAAGCCAGGCAGGAGACTGTCACCTTGTGGAAGGTGCGAAGAGCCGAAGTGGGCCAGCAAAAATGAGAAGTGACAGGATATTGATTTGCTTATCTCGGCTGTGCAGACACACAGATGTGAAGGGCAAGAGAGAGGGGTGTGTGACGGGAAGGGTGGGGGCAGTGGTTATCAGGCTTTCACGTCTGATAGGGAAACCAAAAAAAAAAAAAGATTATCAGCTGATTGCTTCGCCTCAATTTTTGTTTCACTTTTCTACATAGGCTTTACAGTAAAAAGCATATAAGTAAACAAAGTCCTGATTTCCTGCTTAGGAAGCAATCTAAAATACTTATTGATGTGGCTCATCAATATTCCTTGTAGTGTAACTTCAAAACAAACATAGATATGTTAATGAAATGACAGTACAATGAGAGTGTGAGGTTGACACCTTTTTGACAACTATCTTATTCTATGTTTGCACTTTTTACACCTAAGGCGTAAGGTGATGATGAGATTAACAATAAATAGCAGTGAAATTAAGTGACATTTCAAGAGTCCTCCAATGTCTATGAGGTTATGAAAGATTAGAAAGATTTATTAATAATGGTTGTATTCCAAATCTTGGCACTAATTTACTACTTAACAATTTCGCCTTGGCCTTATCCTTATTTTCATTTGAATTTACATAAGACTATCAGGTTACTGGACAGACCCTACTTCTTTATGAATACATGTCAAAACAGAACCAACACCTTATCTAAGATTACATTATGACAAACCCTCAACCTGTCAGCTTAATCGTGCGATTAGCCAGCAGTACCTGCCACTGCGATAAAGATTAAACTGGTAAAATATCATGCATTATTGGTCATGACACTAAGGCAGTGAGTCTTTGTGTAAAAGTAGCCATGACTGTAAAGCAATGAGATTATATAACAGAATATACACCAATGTTTTGTATTTACCTTTTAATGTCTTTTGTAAGACATATTTTCTCTTTCCATCTTGTTTTTTATTTTTATTTTCTTAAGCTCTTTAGTTGAACAAGTACAACTTTCTCTTTTTATTTACTTGCTCTTAATGTGAAATTCAGCCCTGCTTTTATTAAGTAAATGAGAGAACATTACACAGTTGTGCTCATGTTTGATTACCAGGGCAGAATTTGTAAGATGTATACAATTCTTTATTATGCGCTAATACCATTATATCAGTGAATGCAGCCCTATGGGGGGCACAAGTCAGTGCAAACTGTAGACCGGTCCCAAGCCGGGATAAATGCAGAGGGTTGCGTCAGGAAGGGCATCCGGCTTAAAATTTTGCCAAACAAATATGAGTGCTCATCTAAAGAATTCCATACCGGATCGGTTGTGGCCCGGGTTAACAACGTCCGCCAGTGGCGCCGTCAACCTGCAGGGGGCCGTTGGAAATTCAGCTTCTGTGGGTCGAAGTCAAAGAAGAAGATGAGGTGGAAAGCGGGTTCTTCGGCAGAAGGAAGAGGAAAGCATAGAGCCTAGAACTGAACGTGGGGACTTTGAATGTTGAGACTATGACAGGAAACTCTCGGGAGTTGGTTGACATGATGATTAGGAGAAAGGTTGATATATTGTGTGTCCAGGAGACCAGGTGGAAAGGCAGTAAGTTTAGGGGCAGGGTTTAAATTATTTTACCATGGTGTAGATGGGAAAAGAAATGGAGTCGGAGTTATTTTAAAAGAAGAGTTGGCTAACAATGTCTTGGAGGTGAAAAAAGTATCAGATTGAGTGATGAGGCTGAAACTTGAAATTGAGGGTGTTGTGTGTAATCTGATTAGTGGCTATGCCCCACAGGTAGGACGTGACCTAGAGGTGAAAGAGAAATTCTGGAAGGAGCTAGACGAAGTAGTTCTGAGCATCCTAGACAGAGAGAGAGTCGTAATTGATGCAGATTGTAATGGACATGTTGGTGAAGGTAATAGGGGTGATGAAGAAGTAATGGGTAAGTACAGCATCCAGGAAAGGAACTTGGAGGGACAGATGGTGGTAGACTTTGCAAAAAGGATGCAAATGGCTGTAGTGAACACTTTTTTCCAGAAGAGGCACGAACATAGGGTGACCTACAAGAGCGGAGGTAGAAGCACGCAGGTGGATTACATTTTGTGGAGACGATGTAATCTAAAGGAGGTTACCAACTGTAAGGTACTGGTAGGGGAGAGTGTAGAGATGATAGAGATGGAAATATGTTGACTGGTGCCAGCAGTGTGCTAGCTAGATGGAAAGAATACTTTGAGGAGTTGATGAATGAGGAAAATGAGAGAGAAGGGAGAGTAGAAGAGGCAAGTGTGGTAGACCAGGAAGTGACAATGATTAGTAAGGGGGAAGTTAGAAAGGCATTAAAGAGGATGAAAAATGGAAAGGCAGTTGGTCCTGATGACATGCCTGTGGAGGTATGGAAGCATCGAGGAGAGGTGGCTGTGGAGTTTTTGACCAGCTTGTTCAATAGAATGTACTGGTGCCCATTTTTAAGAACAAAGGTGATGTGCAGAGATGTGGGAACTATAGAGAAATAAAGTTGATGAGCCACACTATGAAGTTATGGGAAAGAGTAGTGGAGGCTAGACTCAGGACAGAAGTGAGTATTTGCGAGCAACAGTATGGTTTCATGCCTAGAAAGAATACCACAGATGCATTATTTGCCTTGAGGATGTTGATGGAAAAGTGCAGAGAAGGTGAGAAGGAGCTGCATTGTGTCTTTGTGGATCTAGAGAAAGCCTATGACAAAGTACCCAGAGAGGAACTGTGGTACTGCATGCGGAAGTCTGGCGTGGCAGAGAAGTATGTTAGAATAATACCGGACATGTCCGAGGGCAGCAGAACAGCGGTGAGGTGTGCTGTCGGTGTGACAGACAAATTTAAGGTGGCGGTGGGACTGCATCAGGGATCAGCCCCTTCCTTTTTGCATTGGTGATGGATAGGCTGACAGATGAGGTTAGACTGGAATCCCCGTGGACCATGATGTTTGCAGATGACATTGTGATCTGCAGTGAAAGCAGGGAGCAGCTGGAGGAACAGTTAGAAAGATGAGGGCATGCACTGGAAAGAAGAGGAATGAAGATTAGCCGAAGTAAGACAGAATATATGTGCATGAATGAGAGGGGAGGTGGGGGAAGAGTGAGGCTACAGGGAGAAGAGATAGCAAGGGTGGAGGACTTTAAATACTTGGGGTCAACCGTCCAAAGCAATGGGGAGTGTGGTCAGGAAGTGAAGAAACGGGTCCAAGCAGGTTGGAACGGGTGGAGGAAGGTGTCAGGTGTGTTATGTGACAGAAGAGTCTCTGCTAGGATGAAGGGCAAAGTTTATAAAACAGTGGTGAGCCATGATGTACGGATTAGAGACAGTGGCACTGAAGAGACAACAGGAAGCAGAGCTGGAGGTGGCAGAAATGAAGATGTTGAGGTTCGCTCTCGGAGTGACCAGATTGGATAAAATTAGAAATTACCTCATCAGAGAGACAGCCAAGGTTCGATGTTTTGGACACAAAGTTAGAGAGAGCAGACTTCGATGGTTTGGACACGTCCAGTGGAGAAATAGTGAGTATATTGGTAGAAGGATGAGGATGGAGCTGCCAGGCAAGAGAGCTCGAGGAAGACCAAAGAGAAGGTTGATAGATGTCGTGAGGGAGGACATGAGGGAAGTTGGTGTTCGAGAGGAGGATGCAGAAGATAGGCTTACATGGAAAAGGATGATGCGCTGTGGCGACCCCTAACGGGACAAGCCGAAAGGAAAAGAAGAAGAAGAATACCATTATATCAGTGGCATAAAAAAAACATCAACAATACTATCGTTTATTGTTTTTGGGATGTGGGAGGAAACCGGAGTGCCCGGAGAAAACCCACGCAGGCACGGGGAGAACATGCAAACTCCACACAGGTGGGGCCGGGGATTGTCATGGAGTCTTGGATCTGGCAGGCTTAAATGCAGGTGATGATGAAGGCTGATTGACAACAGGTGCGCGGCCGAGGTAGTGCTTATTACTGTGAAGAGAGAGAGAGAGGGCGAGAGGGGCGCAAAGCGCCACCCAAGCTCCAACAAAGGAACTGCAGGGCACAGCTCATGACATAACAACTGCAATAAACATCTGCAATATAGCAGGACTGCGAAGCAAGAACCGGAGGATTACTGTATCTGTATTCCATAATGATATATTGCAGGGACTCATTGTTTCCATGACATGTGCATCCCGGGACTCATATAGTCGCAAGTGTAAGCTGATCGATCGATCGATCGATCGATCGATAGATATACTGTATAGGCTATATTGCCAAAAGTATTTGCTCACCTGTCTTGTCTCACATATACATTTAAGTGACATCCCAATCCTACTTCATAGGGTTCAATATGACGTTGGTCCACCCTTGGCAGCTATAACATCTCTTATGGGAAGGCTCTCCACAAGTGTGTGAATGGGAATTTTTTTCCCATTCTTCCAGGAGCATATTTTTAAGGTCAAACACTGATGTTGGATGAGAAGAGCTCGCTCAGTCTCAGCTCTAATTGATCCCAAAGATGTTTTATTGCGTTGAGGTCAGAACTCTGTGCAGGCCAGTGAAGGTCATTCACACGAGGTAATGTCATCCATGTCTTTATGGACCTTGCTTTATGCACTGGTGCACAGTCATGTTGGAAGAGGAAGGGGCCAGCTCCAAACTGTTCCCACAAATTTGGGAGCATAGAATTGTCCAAAATCTTTTCGTTCCTTTCATTGGAACTAAGGGACGAAGCCCAGCTCCTCCCATAACACCCCCGCCACCAAACCTTAAACTTGGCACAATGCAGTCAGACAAGTGTTGTTCTCCTGGCAACCTCCAAACCCAGACTCGTCCTTCAGATTGCCAGATGGAGAAGCATAATTCGCCACTCCAGAAAACGTGTCTCCACTGCTTTATAGAGTCCAGTGGCGGCGTGCATTACACCACTGCATCTGACACTTTGCATTGCACTTGGTGTATGGCTATGATGCAGCTGCTCAGCCATGGAAATCCATTCCAGGAAGCTCTCTGCGCACTGTTCTTGAGCTAATCTGAAGGCCACATGAGGATGGGAGGTCTGTAGTGATTGACTCAGCAGAAAGTTGGCGACCTCTTCACACTATGCACCTCAGCATCCACTGACCCTGGCATCATTAAACTTTCCCAAGTGCATCAATGTAATTTTAAGTGTCGTCAGCGCGCCCTCCAGTGGACAATATTAGCAACAACAGTTACTTTTATTGAAAAATTGCAGTGAATGTGGTCTCCATTGCCACCGGCTGGATCGGACCCCCAGACGGGCCAGTTCTGGTCAGCGGGCTGTACATTTGACACCCCTGGTGTAACTGATTACACTTTTGTCATTTATTTTGTTCACAAAAATGAGTCATTTTTCATGACCATGTGAAGTATATTTCCATAACTTTCTTACCAGCTTTACAGATGCCATATTTCTGGGGTGTGTTGTGGTTATGTCTCCTGTGACACATTAGAGTATCAGTCACAGTATAGCTAATTACAGCTACTGAGTGGCACCATCTGTCACATTTGCAACACTTATTTATTCAAGTGGATGATTATGCTTGACTATTAATTGAGCCCCAGTGCCCATTATAGCAAAGGCCTCTATTTGAGGAAATATGATAATGTCAACGGTAAAACCTTTAAGCGATGTGTTAAAAATTATTTCTGTTGCCCCAAATTACACTGCATACAGTATATGTGTCACTTTGCCCCCATTCATTTACCTTAACATTTTGATGTTCACATAATGCTTTCACGAATGTAAACCACATATCATCAAACATGGCTGTTATCAGGCTGTTAAATGATCATAAAACATTGCCATTCTGGGCATTGATTTGTGGTGGTGTGGTCCTATTTGACCTCCTAAAACAACATACATTTATGTTTGGGTACTCTCCTATCTTGTCATTGTGACAGGATATATAAGGACATCGGGTGATAAATACTGTTACCATGCCAACCATCATGATTTATCATTAATCCAAGTAATGATGCTTTTCTTACCTGCATTTTTTTTCACTAAATGTAACCAGACCTACACTTTGTGGAGTAAAACAATTGTGGTAATGAACTCATTACACAGTTATATAAGAGAAACACATTTTCTAATGGAGTGTGTGTAAACAATTTTATTTTAATTAGCTTTCAGTGAGGATGTGCACACTCTGACTGTTCTTGCATGGACTCTTTCTGGATTACATGCTTTGACATCCATTATGTTAATTGAATATTCTATCCAAATTCTGCATAATGATAGACTGACACTGCCAGTTAAACCTGCTAGGCCAAGCAAACCTCTGGCAGTGTCAATCAAATAATTATTAACATTGTAAAGGCTAAATTTTTTAAGCAAACTCTTTGTCATGATCCATGCCCTGCAGTTCCTCTTTTGGAGCTTGGGTGGCGCTGTACGTCTTGTCTCTCCCTCTCCTCCTCTGTCTCCCTAGTAATCAGCAGCACCTGTGCAGCGCACCTGTCTTCAAGCAGCACTGATTACTACCTGCATTTTTAGCCTGTCAAATTCTACAGCCTTCGCCTGAGTATTGACGCTTGTTTCTGACTCAATGGCCGACTCTCGTACTCCCACGTTTTTGTGATACAATTGTATGAGCCTACAATCCACGTCTGTACTCACCCGATTGTGTTCTTCCCCATACTCCCAGTGTTCCTTCCATGCCTTCCCTGACTCGCTGATCATTCCAGCCACGCCACACCACCTGATCACGCTCCCGCTCCTGCTTCCTCTGCCCGTCCCACCCTTGGTCCCATATTGCACGGGACTTTATGGCTTCCTGTATCAGGCGGCAAGACGGTGGTTCTGAGTGTGGTCGACAGATTTTCCAAGATGGCCCACTTCATTTCCCTTCCTAAGTTGCCGTCTACCCTGGTGACGGCTAACCTGCTCATTGGCCATGTGTTTCGTCTTCATGGTATTCCCTCTGATATGGTCTCTGACAGGGGGCCCCACTTTGTGTCTGGAGTTTGGAAGGCGTTCTGCAAGGCGATGGGAGCTTCTGCCAGTCTGTCGTCCGGGTACCATCTCCAGTCTAACGGCCAGACCAAGCGGGCGATCCAGGACGTGGAAATGGCGCTGCGATGCGTCTGTCACCAGCATCCTTCGTCAGAATCAGAATCAGAATCATCTTTATTTGCCAAGTATGTCCAAAACATCCATCCATCCATCCATTTTCTGAGCCACTTCTCCTCACTAGGGTCGCGGGCGTGCTGGAGCCTATCCCAGCTGACATCGGGTAGGAGGCGGGGTACACCCTGAACTGGTTGCCAGCCAATCGCAGGGCACATACAAACAAACGACCATTCGCACTCACAGTCATGCCTATGGGCAATTTAGAGTCTCCAATTGAGGCATGTTTTTGGGATGTGGGAGGAAACCGGAGTGCCCGGAGAAAACCCACGCAGGCACGGGGAGAACATGCAAACTCCACACAGTCGGGGCCGGGGATTGAACCCGCGTCCTCAGAACTGTGAGGCTGACGCTCTAACCAGTCGACCACCGCCTATGTCCAAAACACACAAGGAATTTGTCTCCGGTAGTTGGAGCCGCTCTAGTACAACAGACAGTCAATTTAAAGAACACTTTGGAGACATAAAGACATTGACAAAAAACAATTGTGCAAAAAGATGCAGAGTCCTCTAGCACTTAGAGCAGTTCGAATGACTAATATTGCAATAATCCGG